>NC_040888.2:9825713-10425713 GCF_900634795.4 Betta splendens
CACAGTAAAGTTGGAGTACAGTCGTCGTGCTGATGCAGCCGGAGCGTATAGGCCCAGCCCAGACACTGATCTCTCACCTCTCTACTTGTCTGCCCCTCCCTGGTACATGTTACCCTCGAAATAGATGAATCTGTGCAGGGAGGAGTTGACAGCCGCTCTATTTAAAACCACACACTGCAGGAGTCAGTGTAATGTGAGCCTCCTTGGCTCAGTCTGCATAGGACCAGCACCGCGTCCACACCCCTCTGTCAATTTGCACTTACACGTGGATGAAGGAAGAGGTCAATGAAATCATTCCAAACCTTAATCAAGTGAATGAAAACATGCACTCTGCTGAATTTGTCCTCAATCATTAGCTACCTTCTATGTTGAGCTCATTTTGTGGATGAGTCACCCAATATTTAGTTTAAAGCAGAGTGTAACACTAAGTCCAGCCCCGCCTTTGTCTAGGCCATACGTGTAAAGTTAGGGTCAGGTTTTGTCAAGTTTGTGTAAAACAATGATGGTTGAGTGATAAATATGAGCAAAGGCCAAAAAACGAACAAGATTGAGTGACTCGTCTATTTTCAGCAGCACAGAAGGATCAGATCATCCGTTCTTGAATCTGATTCTAGCTCATAAATCAAACAAATGCCTTGAATGAGAGCAAACAGTCCCGCGACAGATGTAGCTCGTATTAACCTATTAGAGTTTACATCACCGGGCATCAGCCTATTTAAAGCTTTAGCTGGTGCATAATGTTTGGTACAGTGACATAGTTTGAGAGCAGCCATGTATGATGCTTCTGACAGTGATATAGTACAGACGGCTGGAAACAGCTGAGCCCAAAAGAGCAAAGGACGAGATCAGGATGAAGATGGAGACTGCAAAGTGGCTGAAAGGGGAGATGAGCTCACACATGCCCAAGACATTTCTACGCTCTTCGGCCACTCACTCTGCTCACACTGACATACTTGACCCACAAAGTTAGTAGCCACGACTTTTATATTGATCTTCTCCAAAAAAGACCAAATCAGCTTCTCTGACGCATTTCTGTCACCAGATATGATCATCTGGCTGAAGATCATCCTCAGAACCGCTGACATAGAGAGTGACTGGGCAGGTGCCGTAAGGTAAAGGCGAGGCAGCATGTGAATTGCATTGACCCATTCATCAACTGTGTCTGACATACCGCAGCAGGATTTGTTTGCCTCCCCTATCGGATCCAGTGTCACATCCAACCCTGTGCTCTCCATGTAAGGACAGTCTAAAGTGGGAAATCACTTTCCATGGTACAGTTACCGAAGTGGCTGGTGTCAGAACTGTAACACATCTGTGGCCAAAAACGAACAAACCCGTCTACTTGTATTTTTACTAACGTCACCCTGCTTTGAGAAAACACCCACGCTCTGAAACCTCCTAGTTTCCCCAGGACGCTGTCAGGAGTGTAAAAGAAAAAAAGAGAAGCACAGCCCCTCAATCCTGCTGAGTGACTCGTCTGGCACTAAATGTAAATTACAAATAACTCTTCCCAACATTTACTGGCTTGGTTGAGGTTATTACGACTGCAGCATGAGTCATCAGCATAGTGTTTAGGGAATATCCCTGTCTGGGTTAATGTGGAGGTCAAAGGTTAATATATGCCAAAATAACTTTTGTTAGTTGGCATCTTTATATTTGGTCAGATTTCTTTTGAAAGGCTTTCATGTTCATTACTCTCTGCAGCTTTATTCATGTAATAGGTTTCACATATTTATATTTTCTCTCTTCAGCAAATAAATACTGATCTTAATGTTTCAGACTAACATTGTCTACACTATAACAGCTTCAGTACCTGCTTTGACCTTTGTCAACCAGTCACTGTTCCGTGCTGATAAAATCTGCTGCCACTGTTCAAGCTGTGCAAGTCATTCATAAATAATGAATATGCAGTGTGTTCTTTGTTCATTCTTTGCTCGACCTGTTTCCTGGTTTTGTCTCAGACCTTGAGTTGATTCTCAGACTGGTTTTCTGTTCAGTGTCTGGTGTGTGCAGTGGCGTGCAGTAAGGTTCATGGCTGGTGAGGCACCAAGTCCTCTGGAGTCAAATTTTACAATCATAATACCTTATAAGAGTGTATTTTTCACAATTTAATTGTCAGGAGTCATATTACTACTGGCCACATTTCCCATTTTATTACCATTTTTATCTCCTTTACCTGAAGGAACATATTTGGTCTTGAAGGAACATATCTTTTATAGCAGTAAGAGACCTGACCTGTAGCCTGTATGTATTTTTCACAATTCATACTCATTCTGAAGTACAGAGAGATGTAAATATTTAATTTTGACCCTCAGTGAAGTTTTATGTTGTTTTTAAAACTTTAAATCCTGCTTTTGCTCTTTATTAGGATAACATAGAATACTTACACTTACACTCAGGGTTCAAATTTACTTCGCAAGCACTTGAATTGTTTTACTTAGTGTCAGTAAAGTCTTTTTAGAAAAGTGAAACCCATTTGTGGGTTAAAGGGTGGTAACAGCGCCCCCTACTGGATGAGGCGCAGATCTGTCCAGCCTCCCCTCATGATTTTTCTCTGTCGGTTTTAGCGTGAGCAAAAAAGTAATCATGTGACAAAAACATCAATAAACACATTAGGCAGGTTGTACAAAGTCATGGTGTAGAATAAATCCATCTGGTGCCTGCAAACCTTATACTAGAGACAAAATGTAAAACAGAAATGGATTATACCTTGTATCAGCCCATTTACTGACAGTTTCAGCATCGGGGCTGAGGTTCCCCACTTCCCCTGCCTACCCTGACTGCACATCACTGGGTGTGTGTGGGTAGTGTTTGGTGTCACTAGGAGCATGACGAGAGGATACTGCATGTACTGGACTCTTCACAGTAGTAGGGACATTGATAGCATCTTTGTCTGTCTCAGGAAATACCTGACGTCTTGTTTGTGTTGTTTGGCTGCAGACTTTCCTCTGACTCCATTTTACAGTGTATGTTTAGTACCACCAGTCAAGTCTGCCTGCTACTGGTTGGTCTCACTATTGCCAGTCTGAGCTCTCACTATTTACTCTAACTAAAATAACAAAATAAAAGCACCTCCACAGTTACAATTATTAACAACTTTTAACTTTATAATGAGAAAATGGAACGTATGTCCAGTCAGACTTATGTTGGATGCATGGAGAGACGATGAACAGCATTGTAGAGGTGAAGGTGCCCATTTACTTGTATATACACAATATAAATCACAATTCATCTCAAGGCATCGACTGTTGCATAGAACAAAATAGTATTTTCAGTGTGAAACCTCTTTATCACAATAAAAGATTTTACATCAAAAAAGCAGAAACCAAAACAATGACCAGAATTGGAGGTTCTATAGAGATAGAAGGGCTGATTATAGTATTAAAATAATATATTAATTATGTAATAGCATTATATTACATATACACCTATGCTCCTTGTCTTTGTTAAACTTGACCGACATTTTCAAAAGACACTTAATGTCCAAATGTGCAAAGTTTAAATTTATGCCCAGACCTAGAAAAATTAATGAAAAAGTAAATATAGTGATGAGACTAGAAAAACTGTGACGTAAACATCTTCCATAAACGATACAGTTCACAGAGTACAGGAGGCGAGAGGAGATAGGTGAAATGGTGGACATAGGTGTCAGCTCACAGTGAAGTCTGCAAGACATAAAATAAAACAATCATTGAGACAAATGCTCAATCAGATACAAAATCTGCTCTTATGAAAAGACTGTTGCTTCACGTCTGGTGTATTTACCTCTCAGCTGAGGAGCAGGGCGCGGGGCCTGTATCACATTACTCTGAGACAGAGCTTCTGTCATCCAGGCGACGGCACTGCAGCAGTAACTCACCTGAAGGAGACAGACACAGACACAGAGAAGGGCTGAGTCGGCAGAGAACCGCACAGTGGACGCGCCGATGTGGAGATCCACCCACTGTCATGATCGTTTCACAAAGACACATGCTTTTATTCGTCACAGCAGCGTGACAGCTTGTAAAGTGATGCTGCCTGAGGGTTCAAAGGTCAAACGTAACCAACTGTTTCTATCCTTGGCCTCTATGCACTAATATTCCTCCACAGACTCTACAGTCGATGGTTAAAGTGTTTTGCAAAACTAGTGTTGAGAAGTTTTTGAATTTAGTGGCAGTTCATTTAAGCAGTTTGGCACAAAGGTGCATCAGCATGTCTGTGTGCAAAGACTCAGCGTCTCATGTGCCATTGAAAATAGTTTGCTAAACAGCCTGAGCACCTCGGGTTGTGACATAAGAGACGGTTATTCAGACCTCAGCCTCCAGCTGCCGTAACCTTCGATCATGATCACGAATCTCTGACATCTGCTTCAGCACAGCATCGACCCTGCAGAAACAAGCACACATAAATAAATTGACTCTGTTCATTGTGTTTGGAAATGTTAGATCTAATCTAAATATCTATATTTTGTCAGATGCTCATTGACATGAGACATTATCACTGTGACGTAACAGCAGTGCTCTTACTTGACAGACGTGCGTTTAATCTGCGCTGTGTCAGTTTCCTTCTGTCGTTTATTCTGAGCTGAGAGGAGGATTTCTTTCTGGACAGCCTCCCATGTTTGCAGGTAGCTGGCCTTGTTATCCTGGAGCTCTAGAGCTGAGGACAGAGAAGACGAGTGGATGGACTGTGATACAGGTGTCATGCTGTGCAGGTTACTTACACTAACCACAGTTCTTTGCTTTGGTCTCAGTTTCTCCACTAGCTGCCAGATTGTGTGTCTACTGTTTTTCCAAGCCAGATCACTGCTGCTCCACCGGTGCCATGTTTGTTCCTCTCATGCTCATCTTCTATTTGTATGTAGTTCATAGTCTTTGGAGTTTTTTCTAACTCTCATGACCATCTGATACGACTTGCTACTACTCACCAAAGTGCTTGCTCTTGGCTGAGGGGATGCGGCGGATGCACCTCTTAATGAGAAGGTGGATGTGTGAGAGGATGATGAAGGGCGGTGCCAGGCAGGGCCTTGAATGATACTCCACTATCAGGTTGTAACGCTGAAACTTCCAGTAGATGTCACTGTTCTCTTGTACTTTGGAGAAGGTGTGGCTGCAGGTGAAAACTGTTTCATGAGGTTTTTTACTTAAAGCAGGGGAGTGTATGTTTGTAGTAGAACGCATTCCTATTCACTGTAAATGTCAGGGTACCTGAACATAGCAATGAGGAGGTTGATCAGTACTATGTTGGTGAACAGCAGGTAGATGACCAGGAGGATGATGACCAGCCAGTTGGCATTGGTGTTGACACAGGGCTCCTCTCCTGCTTCGATCTCTGTGACGTTGTTCGTACAATGTATGTCCCCGAGTTTATCAGCTAAAAATGAAATGCACAAGAATGTTGATAAGCTTTGATTAAACTTTAACATAACCCTGGGTTTATTAGACCAAATCTGCCAGGATGCCTGCATGTGTGGTGACCACCACCTGCTGAGTTCAGCTTCCTTTGGCCTAATTTAATGGAGGTTAACAGTTCTTTCAGACATCTTGTGCAAATTGTTTCAACAAAGGCAACAATACTTAAAGGGTCAGCAACTCACCATCCATTTCATGTATTGGTATTTGGCCAAAAATCTGCAAGTACGGTCTGTAGAACACTCGGCGGAATATCCAGAGAGGGCGAGGATCATACGAGTAGAGCAGAGCCTGGTTGGCTACTCCATAAGCTGCCAGCCACACAGCCAGGAAGAAGAGGAAGAAGAACACGTCCTTCATCTGAGGGGAACAAGGACCCATGATGTTCTAGTTCTGAGTCCATTACATCCCTGCTGTATTTCACACCTGCCCGCTGCAGTGAGCACCTTTTAAACTCATGTCCATATTATTTAAGAACACTCACCATTCTACCAACAATGATGATCTTGGGCCCAAGCTGTTTGTGGACAGCAAAGATATGGATCAGACGTAGTGTGAACACCAGGAAGTCCAAGGCCATCACAGCTCTGCCAAACTCAAATGAGGCAGGAAACATTCTGAAACAGCACAGTGCAGTCAGTCACCAGGCACTGGGGTGTTTGTCTACATCATGAATCTGTAAAACAAGATTGATGAACACTCACCTGCAACACAGACCAAGAATGAAGAGCGCAATGGCTGTGAGGTCACACTTGTTCCACATATCCTGGATGTAGTTTCTGAACATCTGCGCAAAAGTGGTGCCTACAAAGAAGGTCTGTCAACAGGAGAAAACAGAGTGGACTTAATGTTGGGAGCGTTTCTATGTTGCATACATCATGTGGTCAAACTAACTGCTCTCCATGACCAGGCAGCACAAGGACCTAATGGCTCATACCTTTTAAATGAATGAGTGAGTGAGTGAGTGAGTGAGTTGCACATACAGTAGATGACTACATACACTGTCATCCCTGCGTAAACAAAGAGGACTGTCTTTTAAGCTTCCACCTAGAACCATGTCTGTGTGTGTGTCAATGTGTACAGATGCCTTAACAACCAACCTGTCGAATCTCCTCACAGACTAAGGTGAAGACCCAAAAGTAAAGCACAAACTCAAGCGTGGAGGGACCATCAGGAGGCGGCCGCTTGAAGTCCACCAGCAGAACGTAGGCGAACAGACAGAGGAAGACAAAGTACATCACTACGTTTCCCAAGAACGCTGTGACGGGGGCAAACCAGAACTTCCTCCACTGAGAGGCAACAAATGGTTTCCTGGATCTAGATGAAGAGCCTGATGGAAGTGAAACCACCAGTCAGTCCTTTACCCGTCATAGAGCTGCTCTCAGAAGATTGAAGCAACTATTGTAAGATGATGGAGGACTGGTTTATAAAAGAGTGCAAATCAAACCTTTTGCTTTTTCTCTTAGAATTTCCTCTGGGTTTTCCTCCCTACAACAAGAATTTTTAGTAATGTTGGTTATTGGGTAATAAGTTAGTTAGTTTGTTTGTTTATGTTTACTTACGTAATTTCAGCTAGTAGGTAGTTGTTGACATCGTCCCCAGGGCATTCGTTCCCATCCACATCACAGTCTTTGCCCTCGACTGACTTATTGTCTTCCTCATGAGCTCTGTCATGTTTATTTATCATATTATTTTATCCAAACACCATTATTCAAAAACCAAAGCAGGACATTCACACAGCCACCAACCTGAAGGTGATAACGTTTGCGTAGATGAGGGGAGGCACAAAAAAAGTGAGAAGCAGCTTCCAGACAGGCGTTTTTCCCTCCATCTCACCCCACCAGATCTGAGACAGCAGAGACTACAAAGAAAGAGATTTATAATCGTTAAATCAATTGTGTAGCTTTCATTTTAGGGGTTAAGGTCATTTTAGTTTTAGCTTTACTTTCCAGACAGGAAATGAACTTGTGGCTTGTGAACTTGTGTGGCTGTTTCACCAGCTATCAGCTGCTTAAAGAAATGGATTTGTACTGCTTACTATTGATCTGGTCGCTTACTATTTTAAAAACCTTTTCCTGTTATTGTTATTAAATTGCATGACTGCCGTCTTTACCTGAACACCATGATGGCTGAAGAACAGGCGGGCGTCCGCTGCAGTGGCCATCTGCAGACACGTGGCCTCGCCCCACACTTTAGACTTCCTTATCAGCAAGGTGGAGGCGTTGGACTCGTTGTTTTGGTGACACTCACTGAAGACGTCTGAGGACGTAAACATCATGCATTAGATGAGCAGTGTAGCAGCTGTAGCGCAGTGTGTCGGCTTACTCACCATGTGCCATGCTCTCAAACATCTTCGCCTGCTCCTTCATGGCTAACTTCTCCTCAGTTTCACTCTCATGCTTATAAAGCTCCCTCAGTATTTTACATCCACCTAGAGCGCTCAGCACCGACTCACCCCCCTAAGAAGTCAACAGAGGACTGTATTATACCACAGTATATCCACTTTAATAAATTTACTTTCATGCATGTTGCAGGTAACGCTCACCATCTCCCAGAAGTAAGCAGCCATTTCCTGACGGTTCTGCAGCACGGCCCAGATGAAGAGAGATTCCCAGGGGGAGGGACATTTCTTTTTCTGATAATTGCACTCCCCCGATAGCATCTTAGTGACATGCTGATGAAGACAGGACCAGAGAGATCATCACCATGCATTCTGCCTCCTTTGCCTGTCATTACTATAAACCACTGGGTGCGAGATCCTTACTGACCTTGTGAGTCTTCTTCGTGGAGTTGTTAGGCTTTAGTCCCAGAGCCTTAATATAGAACGGCTTACAGACGTCATCCAACAGGTCTGACAGCAGGTGGGACACCTAAAGAACATTCACTCCTTTATTGTATATAGAATAGGGAGGATTTTCTCCACACGACTCCTGGTTCAACGCACTTCTTGTGTCTTCTTCAGTCTGTAGAGGACTGAGTGCGGTGAAATGGCCTCACCTCGTACAGGCTGAGCTTCATTGCTGAGCCAGGTTGAGTGTGGATATTCTTCAGCTGTGTGCCGTCTTCATTCACACTGGGCTTGGATCCAGCGCTCAGCCTCTCCATCAGACGCTTCTGGAGCAGAGTATAGGCCAGCGAGCTGTCAGGAAGTGCACGGTACAGGGTTTCCAGGCGTCCGTACGTCAGGTAGTCCAGGATATTCAGGCCATTCTCACAGAAGAGGCGAACAAACTGGGGCTTGTCATTGATCAGTGCATCTGTCATACAGTCTTCAAGGTCCGCATACTGAAAACACAAAAGGTATGTCAGCTTCTCTACACAAACCTTCCCATAAGAGCTAAAGTAGCATGATAACCCAGCATGTACCTCCCACTGAATGGCTCCAGTGAACAGTTCAGCTCTGGCGATGTCCACACGGTTCCACACCACTGCCAGTTTCAGCTCTTCGATGTGCTCGCTGGCATCACTGGACACACGTTTACTAGCTGAAGACACATTCACAGTGTACAATACACAAAACACACGAGACTTTAAATGTGTTACAACATAAATGTTTGCTTACCTCGAACAAGCGCTCGGAGAAGAATGGTATCAAAATCATCAGATCCATCTTGTTGCCCATTAAACACAGTGATAAGGTCTCTGTTATGATAAATGCTGAGAACCTAAACAGGGACAAATAAGTCAGTGTTTAGATATGTTTCCACACATGAAGGCACTCGGACTCTGAGTCTATCTCTGACTCACCCTGTCTACCAGCTGCTCCACCTGAGCTTGAGCTGGGAAGTGTTTCTGTAACTTTGAGCGGACAACGTCACGGATCTCCGAGCTCAGTCCTGGAGGAGCTTCGGTGTCTTCAGCAGAGGAAATGGAGGCGAGGTTCTCCAGCAGCTCACTGATGAAGTCCGCAGCGGGACCAGAACCAGCGAGAACCAGCCAGGGAATGTTCTTCTTTAGAGAGGCATCTAGTCTCTGAGCCCAAACAAGAAACTGGGTTTGTCTGGTTTTAACAAATACAGCTGATCCAATAATTACTAAATGTTGGGCATTTACTCCTCTGTATGTGTTATACATTTTACTCACCTGCAACACTTTGATGTCTCCTGAGATGAGCATGCACAGCACTGGAATTTCAATATTGCCACTACCTGTTGGAAGAAGGAAGAAAGAAAAATAGAATGTTTAGTTCCTAAGCAGCACTACTAAAAACTCTATAAATAAACTGAAAAACTGTCTGCCTTGATGTAGACATAACGTAATCTGAATTCTAAGTGTGCTAAATCTCATTATTTAGAATCGTGGACTGATCTTGGATGACATTTTAGGCTAATTGGCTGCTTGGGAGCCACAGATTCCCAACAATTATCTCTACACTCAAATCTTCAGCAGATTCAGGATTGAAGATGCTATTAAAACTTAGTAGTCTCTGGGACAACCATGAACTGGATGAATAACTGGATTAATCAGAGAGATATGATTCCTCCTTGGAAACAGGTTGTAGTGCTCTGTCTCACCCCTGATGCCAGTGCGCTGATGTGAAATGTAGTCCTCCAAACTGGCACGGAAATCGGTCTCTCCTCCCCAGCGGCCAACACTCCCATCATCCACCAGGAGGAAAGCCTGGTAGTTCTTGTCCAGGCAGTAGGAGTCCTGTGATGTGTTCTGGATGTGGTAGCGAGCCGGAACACCTCCCTTCAAACACACAACACAGAAGTAGGTATAAGAGAGTTCTTCAGGGGAGCAGTGCTGCCACACATGGGGCATTAATGCTCACGTGTTAATATAAATGAAGCAGCTGAACTATACAGATATTTACACATTATTCCATCAGTCAATCTATTAATATAATATGTTTGGGAGTTTGCTTCACCAGTTTATTGGTGTTTTGTGAACTGGAGGGGCGTTCATTGGGAGGTGCTCTGAGATTATAGGTCTGTGACCATAATGTGACACTGAAATGTTTAGAAATCCCATCATTGTGCCAGTACCTGATATTTAGTGGGAGAGCTGAACAGCTCTCACACTATTGATATCTTCGGTCTTTATTATTCCGCTACTTCTTATTATTTCACCCGTTTTTCGGTCGCTTTCATAGTCTCAACGCTTCATCATCGTATCATCGTTCAACTTTTTGTCAACTTGCCTCTTTTCATCAGTGTCTATCATCGTCATACTTTGGCGTAGAAACGTCATTTCAACTTCAAAAGCGTCTATCATCTTTCAACTTTATCAGTGTCAATCAGCGTCCTCGTATCTTCTATACTTTTCAACTTGTGAGCGTTTAAATTTAATGTGTTTTTTGTTACATTTTCAGCTTTTCCATTAGTGTGTATTGTGTCAGCTAGAGTGCGTGATGTCACAGCTAGAGTGAGCGGGTGCGCTTTTTAAAGACAGAACTTCTGTCTTTAACTCGTCACTACAGCCACAATTTTTACTCTATGAACGTAATTATTTCACTAAATCGTAGTCATACTTGTCTTCTTTCTAATGATGTGTCTAGCTATACCCTCAGACCTATACTTTAATCGCTATCGACCTCAAAGCGCAGAGAGATCCTGAAATTCTCCCATAGACTCTAATGATAATTTTCGGCAGACGTCTGGAGAAAAAAAAGGAGGAGACATTCTTTGAAATTGCAACTGTGGCTACAAGCTTTCGTCCTCAAACATAAAATTAACTCCACATGTTCAGGGAAGCCTTGAGATTCATAAAATGAAAATATTTTTATATCAGTGTACACAGCAGTTCCATGCTTATTACTGATTAGTCAACTACACTATTGGATTGTGTAGTAATTAAGCACACACTTCCTCTAAATCCTTTCAAATTTCTGCTTTTAGATGCGTAATTATGACTATTTAAAGATAGATTAACAGTTTAGTAATTACCCACACGTGCTTCCTCTACGTCTTTTCAAAATAAAAGCACCAATGCAATTTATTAGCTTCAACTGCACTGTTTTTGCCTTTGAATGGTTAATTATGATTATTTAAAGACTTTTTAATCTTGGACATCTTTTTACCTTTGTTAACTTTTGAATCATTGTCATACTTTTAATCTTGTCTTAGTATGACCTTGGTCATCTTTGTAATTATCATCTTTTTAATTGCCATCTTTTTTCATCTTTTTAATCTTTGTCATCGTTTTCTCTTTTTCATCGTTTTCATCATTTTGTCGTAGTCAACTTTTGGATGTAGTCAACTTTTTGACGTCAGCAGCTTAATCAGCGTTTGTCATCGTTGCGGCAGCAGATCAGCTCTCCCACGTAATTACTCGAGAAATTACTTTTTCTAGTAATATATTATTATTATTAATATAATTATCAGTTAGCTGTTTGTTACATAATAAATGCAACTTTTCAGAAGCAGGAAGACATGATACATGATAAATACCTGGACATTAACAAGCTGCCTCCTGTTGTGAACCATGCCCCATGGAGTGACCCCCACAGCAATCACTTTCTTCATGGACAGAGCTGGAACCACAGCCCCAAGTTCTCTCACTGCCTCCCCCACACAGCGGGAAACACCCGTCCTGAGACCCCCTGCCAAGATCCAGGCCCCTGGAAGGAGAAGCGGAAAAGAGGGAAGTAAAGTCAGCATCGAATTTACATAAAAGCTTGACTGAAGTCTGATGTCAAGTACTGTTAGATTCGCTCAGGTTATATGTGGTGTACTGTTAATTCTGTTATTTAGGCATCAGATGAAGAAGCTCCCCAGAACATCTCCTACAAACAATATTGTGTCATTGTGAAGCGTTCTCAGTGGACTGTAGTCTAATGAGAACCATGAATTTTACCTGTGCTCCGCGCTGCTTTAACCAGACCGTTCCTCAGAACATCTTTCAACCATGGTTTCATCTTCTCTTGGCCTTTACACCCCACGATCGACACCACCAGGTTGGGTAAGGGCAGACCCCAGTGATTCATCATCAGCTTGTAGATGAGCTCAGGGTTTGTGTCACATGACAAGCGCAGAAACTACAGAGAACAAAAGGACAAGACTGTAGCGTGACAAGAAGGAGGAACACGTCACATCATTTGCCTGAGCTCAGTGTCACCAGAACCCGAGCAGCTTTCCTTCTTATTCATAACAGCTGTCGAGACTGGAGTCACACAGGTATTTGTCCTGTGGTAAAACACTTTTCTATTTGCATTTCTACATTGAGACATTTTTCTAAAATTAGCAGCCTCTGTGGAGATTTTTGAAGCAAGACTCCAGTTAAATGAAAACCTGTCTTTTACCAGTTCGTTGCCGACAGTGATGAAGGTGTTAACAGGAGTTAACATTACGGGAAATAGGAGGAAGCACCTACAGGACAGTGTCTGCATCTGGCTCCAGCAAACTCCAGTTCGCCAAAGGCATCGGTGGGCAGCTCTGACGTGTGCTCTCTGCTCTCCCACTGGCTGGGTACAGATGCTCCACTGGGCTGCTCGGCTGGCACGGAGTCATGGGACGCCTGTCTGCCACCGCATTGACACGTCCCCCCATCACTGTCAAACAACACAGAAGGAAAGTGTCAATATTTAACGGGTCACATTCATTATTCATAGTTGGAGGAATCCCATTCTACGACGCAGCCCTGGTCACATTTCTCATCAACTTAAGATATTTGCAAAATTACAAAATCAAAATTACATATGTAGAAGGTTTCTCTAGTAAATAATGAGGTTGTTTTAGCTTCATCAAGCTGTGACCGTCACTATGCACTGGAGCAGCTCAGACTCTCAGTAATCCAGTGGGTTGTAGTCTGTGGATTGTGGGATGTCTCTCAGTCTTAAAGAATTAATAAATAAAGGTCAATATGAGATTACCTGGATGAGTCTGGAACAAAGGTGGTACACACTCTCCTTTTGATGACCCTGGGGATCCAGCTCTGTAAGCAGAAATATACATGTCACCACTGCCTAGGTCAATAAAGGAGAATCAACCAGCCAACTAGCTGCTCTACTGGTGCTTCTAGGGGTTCTACATTGGCAGCACCTTTAGCTACCAAGCTCTTCTGTAGAATCAGCTTCAGTCCAGGTTCAGGTTCTAGACACCCTCTACTTTAGGGCCAGGCTTAGAACCTTCCTTCATGATAAAGCTCCCAGTTAGAGATGCATCAGGTCATGAATTGGCCCTAGACATAAAAATGAACCGCTACTCAAAACACACGCACACAAACAGCTTAAGCTGAAACACTACTACTATTAGTAACGGTTCAATGTCGGCACATGCCATTGAGCCGGGAATTAAACCATCAAACGATTGGTGGGCCCTAAAAAAATGTTCCAGATCACATTTGATTTAAAGAATTAAGGCAGAAAGAAAAAGCAAATGACAGGAAGCAGAAAACATGACCTGTCTGACAGACAGAAGGAGGGACACGGAGGAGCAGCAGGCGTCAGCTGAACACCACGCAGACCATGATTCAAATGCCAGGAATGTGTGGATACCGATCTTAGTCGAGACATGTTCGGGGGCTTTATCGCTGCAGGGGCTTCACGCTCCTGCAGTAGCAGTAAATGACTAGAAGATAATGAGTTTGTGGTTTCAAGCCTCCGCAATGAGGTTGTTGGCATATTGTGAAAAGACTGTTAAATTCCCACATAACGATAACTCAGCCCATTGTCTGACGACTGGACCAACCTGTCTGGGATGGTGTCTGCTTTCAGGAGGGAGCGGTTCATTCACACAGGAGAGTGGTTGGATCTACAGGGGTCTGATGGTGTCTGTTATTCCTCTAGTCCAATGTTATACATGAATCCATATATAATGAACAACTGATACATTAGTTGTGCCACAAGCAATAATTTGTTTTTATATTTAGTTTTGAATATATTTTACATAGCTGTATATTCATTATATTATTCATTCGTTTGTTGTGATTAAATTATGTCACTTCCAATAAAAACCAGTAGTGCAGGAGTGACACCAGTATGTGCTTCATTACCAGAACAAAGTGTCAGATGAACAGGCTTTATTTATTGTACAAACTCTGCCTGCGTCCGTCGCAGCTTTGTGACACGACAAAGGCCACAACAGCCACTGAACTGTAACTGTAAATCAGGCAAATATACAGGGTCATCATCATCATCATCATCACGCACACACACACACACACACACACACACACACACACACACACACACACACACACACACACACACACACACACACACACCTTCCTTAAAGAATAGCACCAGCTTCTTCATTCATGCATGAAACATAACACACGTGAGTGTGTGTGTGTGTGTGTGTGTGTGTGTGTGTGTGTGTGTGTGTGTGTGTGTGTGTGTGTGTGTGTGTGTGTGTGTGTGTGTGCGCGCACGCTCTCACATCTATTTGAACAACTATTGTTTCCTGCTCCTAGTTCAGTGTGCGGACGTGTGCTGCTGTGCGTGGGATGAGCAGCCGTTAACCTCACACCAAAGGGTGGAGCTTCGGTGGAAGAAGTTCAACTCTGTAACAAAACCACTTAGGAATTTAGGCTGTTGCATTTTTCTAAATCAATATGAAATTCAAACGAATCTGCACAGAGCAATAATATGTCAGACTGGGTTTTGATGTGTTGTGGTATACCTGAGCCTGGTGCCGTGAGCACTGCTAGCACTCTTCTGTATTAGTCTGCGTTGTGTGTTTAACACGTGACATCATCTGCGGTGGCTCTCATCAAACCAGTCAGCCTGGTTAGCAACACTGAGCCGTTTGTGATCAAAACATGGATGATTGGGTTAATTTTTTTAAACTCTATTTATCTCTTGAAAGATAAATAATTAAATAACTTATCTTCTGCATTTAACCCATCTCCGGGGGGGGGGGGGGTCAGCCACGGTGCAGCCGTCCAGGGAGCTAGTGGGAAGTGTCTTGCTCAAGGACACACCTTTTAAAGACGTTCATTCAACATGAGGCCTTGTCAGACTCACACGTCTCAACTCGCGTCCCCTGTTTACAGCCATGACGTCCACATTCAGCAGATGTTGCCTCTGAACAGCACCCACTGCATTTCAACAGTCAACAGTCAACAGTGTACTTAAAGTCTACGTCGAACGCCGTCAATGGTTTTACACCCTCACAAACTAAAAAAACCTTTAAAACCAGATCTTGGCCGTTAGTGAAATGTAGAAAATGTAGCTTTGTTTCTTCATTGAAACAACGCTTTGGTTCACTGGCTTTGACGTATCACAATGTCAGCTATTAATAACTCACTTGTGCAAATACCACACAGTCAAAACAGCCAAACCTTTATGATGATTTCTATTTCTACATAATTTCTTGTGATCAGTTTGTAAATAGAAAAAACAATGATACAGAACATTCAGCTGTTCTCTGTATCTATACATACATTTTTACACCACTGTCATGAATACTTCATCACTGACAGCAGTAAAAGCTGTAGCTGGTACTGAATTAATGTTGGTGTCTGCCTCACTCAAATTAGAGATATGTGCAAATGTCCCTCAGGTCAACCATTGGATCAAATGGACTTGCAGTTACATTTGAGACCCAATATTTTGTATATAATCTACTTTGTACAGAAACTAATTCAGAATTGTTCTAAATTCTAGCATCCTGAACGTTTAAGCTTCAGACGAGGAACGTGAGTAATTTTACTTTGAATTTCCTTGTGGTAAAAGCCATGACTTGTGTCTCTTATTAACATTAAATCCATTACTCAAGTAAAATTGAACTAGCTGATGTTGACTGATGTTGGGGAAACAGGCTTTACTCCGTTTGGTTTAGAGGTGAGACGAACAGACACGAGGCGACTCCACCAAAACGAGTCTCTAGTGAAACCGACTCCAAGTCCATTTAAACATGGATTCATGTAATGTCAACAATGAAAGCTAAAATTTAAGTCCTCATTCAGGATCTTGCAGACTCCTACAGGTGGACTGTAAAACAAGGTGTGTCACGGTCTTAGTGTTTACTTTTGAACACTCGCTTAATCAGGCCTTCTCTGTGCAGCTTCACTCACTAAAGGAGGAGCTGCCGTTCAAATCCAAAGGTCAGATTTTCTACTTCACTCTGGGAATGTCTGATATAACATAGAATAGCATAGTGTTGTTTCCATAAACAGTGGACAGAAGTTGAATCATGGCATCTGAGGAAGGAATAACTTCCCCTGGAGTGTCTTCATCCACATACTGTTGCTAATGTACATGTAATCTGAATATGTACAGTAACTGCTTACACTGCGCACACACATTCTTTTTGTCACACACTGCTTCTGACCTGACCAGGTCCCCACGAATCAAAAATGAAAGCAGGGCAGCATGAAGCTTTGCACAACAGAAGCTACAAATCCTGAGGCAGCGTGGACTCACCTGCTCAGGTAAGTCTGATCCACTGAGCCTTTGAATGCACCTATTTCTATCCCCGCCCCGTGTTTAGCTTCCTCATGGTTTCAGTGCAGCTCTGACATCTCCTCACATCTACTAGTCTACTTTAGTGTGTGCGTACCTGATCATTGTCCTCTCTCTGACCTCCAGCTCTGCCCCTTCCTCGGTCCCCCTCTTTCTCCAGCTCCTTCATCCTGCCTTTGAATCCGCGTGTTCTGGGCAGGGAGCTCCAGGCGGGTGTGAGTGCTGCACACCTACTCAGCCACAGGTGTGTTCAGTCCACAGGAACGTCCGCCCAGCGAGCAGGGGTTGTCCTACAGGTTCTGTTTGAATGCAGCGTGGGGGTGGGACTCAGCTCACCTCCCAAACGATTCCAATGCTTAGAAATACTTTAGGTAACTGAGATGTGCTGATGTGAGATGTGCTACAGGTGAATGTACTGCAAGGAGAAATTAAATTAGATTAATTAATTAATTATACTGTAAAGGCATTAGTACACTTATTTGGAGTCATCATGTTACTGCTGGACCTGATGAGACCTTTCATGTCACTTAAAGTGGCGTTATGTCACAAATACTATTTCTTAACTGGTTAACAAAAAAAAAAACACTTTTAGCTATTAACCATCAAACATTTGTATATTGGTAAATAATTGGTCTCATTAAGAATGGCGCCCTTACAGGTTATTCTAAAAATACAGTCCAAGGGTGAGTTTGAGAACGGTAGTTAGTGTCCTACACACACAGCACATTGATACAGACGCCGCAGATGATTTCACCATGAAGTGACGGCTCAGGGTCAGAAACCCTAAGACCTTTGTTCCTCCGCATTCCTTCTTGGTTTTGTTGTTTTGGTATGATGTCATTTCCTGTTTTGCCCTGGCACTAATTATGTTAATTTGATACACCTGTGTTTTTATTTAAGCCCTGCCCTCTGTTCATTTCATTCTTGGTGTATCACATGTCGTAAGCACGATAATGTTGCAGAAAGAGTTTGGAGTGAACAAGGAGGTTTTTGATACTTGCGTGTGACTCAAGCTCTGAGAAAGCAGAATATAATATTTATATTAAAGAAGTAACGTGTGTAAGTGTGTTTGATCTCTGTCACTATCTGCTGCTGCAATAATCTATATACTGTAATGCTGAATGTGTGTTAGCAGAGTCATCAGAGCTCTCAGACTTCTGTCATTAGTCTTGATCAGTTTCATCTGTCGTATTAGTTTTATATTTAAGTTCGAGCACAGTTTTCATTGTTTCTTGGTTAATGTCATGTGGTGTTATGTGCTGTGCTTGTGGTTCTGTTTGTCTTCCTGTAAATTGTTTGTTCATTTGTTTGTTAGTCATCATCCATCCATCCATTTTCAACCGCTTGGTTCCTGTCCCTATATAATGATGATTTCTCAGCAACACTGCTCATTAACTGTCCTATTGTCTGTCTGCTTCACTTTTCTTGTTTCCCTTTTTACATATTATATGTTTGTATGTATGTACCTTTTAGTACATCTCCATACTAAGCTGCTGCACTGTGGCTGAAGAGTTCATTTAATCAGTAATTCTGTGATAAATCTTTTAAACAACCCTGTAAATGCACAATTACTGTATTCCAGTTATCCACACCAGGATTGACTTAGCTGCTCCTCCGACACACATGCAATGGAATAAGCTTGTATGAGTTTATTTGTACTGGGTAATTAGTGATAAAAGTCCAGGAGAGACAGGAAATGGCATCAAATCAAATTGAAACTTTATTTATATAGTGCCTATTAACAACATAGTGTTGACCAAGGTGCTGAACAAGTACAGTAAAACAATAAATAGAAAACTCCAATAACACAAACAGAAGCAAAAGAACTAATAGTACTATCTATAGTATATCATGTTAATAAATAAAATCAAACTAATAATCACTGCATTAGGTTCAACAGATGGATTTAAATACCAGAGGAAAACCTGAGTATTTTTTTTAACTCAGATTTAAAAACAACCAGTTCAGAAGATAACCTGATCTCCAGAGGTGGCCTGAACTCCAGTTGTGATTAATAGTCTTAAGGTTTAAAACTTACGGTTGCATTGAACAAAACGGTATCTTCAGTGTGAAATGTACACAAAATTGTCTGTCTTCACACGACACGGGAAAAACAGAGCCAAAGCAATGGTCTAGAACAAGATAAGAGGTTCTATAGAGCTAGCAGGGCTGATTCTAGTATTGAAATAATATACTGATTATGTATGTGCATTTCATTACTTATGTTCCTGCTCCTTGTATTAGTTTTTTTAGTTTTGAAATTTTAAAAAAGGCACTTGTGATTAAAGTAGGAGATGGTGGGTGTCAGCTCACAGTAAAGTCTGTAAGACATAAAATAAAATGGTCATTAAGACAAATGCTCAATGTGATACATAAATGTTACATACAATTTACAAAACATGCTCTTAGTTTGTCAATTCACCCGTCACGTCATCAGAGGGGCGCTCTCGTTTAAATTTTGTTTTGTTTTGTAGTGTCTTTGTTTTTTTCTTGTTCTTGTCTGACGTCCCTTTCTGTTGTTCTTGTTCTGTCATTAGTCTTAGTCAATCAGTTTCATCTGTTGTATTAGTTTTGTATTTAAGTTTGAGCACAGTCCGGGTCCTGTGTCCTGCTTCCCAACTACATTTCTCCACATTCATCCACTTAGGTCTGCAAGGGGCGTCCTGCTGATGGAGGGACCGGGGCTACCGGGAAGTGGTTCCGTCCCTCCCAAGTGGGATGCTCTGCAGTTTTAATTGCATTAGTCATACACACTTGTCCAGGAATCTGGGGGCTCCTTCCGGGGGGGGGGGGGCAGTGGACGGAGCCTTCACATTGATGGCTCTGTCTGCTGGACCCCTCGGAGAATTGACAATCTCCCAAAGTTCCTCATACTTAGCCACATACACATAAATTTAGGGCCGGGGGTGGGCTCTTTCACTGGGGCCTGGGGCTGAGGCCAGTTGTGGCCTCGGCCACTGGCCCTGGTGGAGAGATCACCACCCAGTTTTAACTGCAAAAAAACATTTAGGGCGAGGGGGGGCACTGTCCGGGGGACACACTTCAGCGCATCTTCAGTGCACTTTAGTTCCAGACACTCACGTCCAAGCTGGGTTGCAGGGTTCTTGGGTGCCTTTTCCGCTGCCCTCTGCTTCCCCCGGCTTAGGGGGGTTGGGCGGGGCTCAGGAGGAGCTGCGGTCCCTGCCTGGGGCCACATGGACAGCAGGCCGGAGACCTACCCTCCCCACGAATCTGATCAAGCGAATGGTGTGGGTGCGAGAATGTATCTGAGAGTGCATTGGTTCACGTATGATTGACTAGTTTGTTGTGAGAGAGTCCATGGTGTGTGTGTGTTGATGTGATGATGTGTGTTGTACGCGTGGGTGGGTGTATGCGTCTGTGTTTGTGTGAGTTTGTATGCGTGTGGTGCGGTTGGAGTGTGGGGGGTCCGGTTTTCCTCCCGGGGTACGATGATCGTCTGCCTGGGTGGTCTCTTTTCTGGTGACCCCCACCAATTGCTGGCCTTGTGCTGCAGGCCGGTGTGGTGCCAGGGGATGAGGTCGGGCCGATGGGGTCGGCCCCGCTCCGCTCGTGTGGGGGTGGTGGACTGGGGGCGGGTCCCACTCTAGGCGCAGGGGCATCTCCTGGCGGGCTCCCTACGGACCATGGGTCCTCGGGCTCCACTCTCTCAGGCCGACCCTCCCACCGGGTGGAGTTTGCCCCTGGTTCTCATGGGGCGGACAGCGTTGACCCCCGGTGGCCCACTCTGACCTCGGGTGCTGTCTCTGCAGCTCTGCCTGGGGGGCTCTGTGTGGGCGGCTTGGGTCGCAACACCTTCCCTCCTGGACCTGAAGGTGTGTGGGCTCCCTGGCTGCTAGGATTCTTTCCTCTGCTTGTTGGATAGGCGTAGTGGCTTCCACAAGTGGCATTGTTCATGCACCAACGGTGAATAATATTAAGCTACAGCCTCACTAACCTTGTAGTGGGACACTTGCCAAATCCAACTGTAAGTATTACTGATACTTCCATCCATCCATTTTCTAAACCGCTTACTCCCTAATGCGGGGTCACGGGGGTGCTGGAGCCTAACCCAGCTGGCTATGGGCGAGAGGGTCGCCAGTCCATCGCAGGGCAACACATACACACCGTGCCGCCCATTACTGATACTTATCACTACCAATATCAATAATGTGTGAATACGGAAATTGTGGTGTTGTATGTCATGACTCTTAAGTAGTATGGGATATGTATAACAAGGCACATGTGTATGTATATGATATGTATATGTTTGTATGGATATGTGCACATACCTTAAAACTATTATTGGTATTAGTAGTAATCTTCAAGGTAAACCACAGTTGTTTAGTTATGAATGTGTTAGCCCTGCTTCTTTTTTTTTTTGCTCAGATTGTTTACTTAACAGATTTGCTTGGTTTCAGCAGCTGGTTGCACCCCTTAGTGTTGTTGTTAGTCATCATCATCCCTGTTAACTTAAGATTGGTCTGTCCAGCCAAGCAGTGATTTTCACTTTATTTGTACTTCCTGTCTGTCTTTGTTGTCCCCTTGTTAGTTAGTTGGTCTGTTTGGGCAGTGATAATAAGTTTAGCTTATGCTTACATGTCTGTGTTTATTGTTACACTTTATGTTGTAAGTATGTATGTTGTTACACTGTATGATGTAAGTTCCACGGCTTAGTTTGTTACACCTTGTGTGTGCTTTTTATGAAATCACTTGTTGTCCAGTCTCAAGGGTCGTGGCATTTTGGGTCCTAATCCCCTCGTTTGCTACTTTATCCCAGTCTGACTCTCTGAGTGGCGGGAGTAATTTACTGTAAGCTTCCCATGTGGGATCTTGTTTGTGCAGCAGTAGAACCGTTTAGTTGTCAGGTGCATTGTTTGTGCATCTAGGTACAGCAGCTGCAACCCTTTTTTCCCCTCATTCAAATACCAATATGAAACACAACAAAGAGACTGTTCCTTGAAGACTGTTGTATTTACCTCTCAGCTGAGGAGTAGGGCGTTGGGTCTGTATCACATTACTCTGAGACAGAGCTTCTGTCATCCAGGCGATGGCACTACAGCAGTAACTCACCTGAAGGAGACAAACACAGACACAGAGAAGGGCTGAGTCGACACACTTGGCTCAGAGGTCAAACACAACCAACTGTTCCTATCCTGCCTTTATAATAATATTCCTGCACTGACTCTACAGTCAATGGTTAAAGTATTTTGCAAACTAGTGTTGAGAAGATGTGTGTCATGATTTGGGGTTTGTTTCTAGTTGTTTCCTGTTGTCACACCATGTCCTGTTTTATTTTGTTGACTTCCTGTTATCGGTTCAGTTGTTCACTCCCTAGCTCATTACCCACACCTGCCTGTAATCAGTTAATCACTCACCTGTGTATTTAGTCAGCTCCTGTTCCCATAGTCCCTTGCCAGATTGTTGAGTTTCGTGAGTTCCCTGAGTTCCTTGAGTTTCCCGAGTTTCCTGAGTTTCCTCGTTCCAGTGTTTCGTGTCCGTATCCCTTGTTTATTGTTCCCGTTTGTTTTGACCGCCGTTTCCTGCCTGAACCTGGACTAACCAACTGACCGTGAGTTTGCCTTTTCCCTGTCTGTACTTCTGCCGAGACCGCCTGTGTAACGAACCCTGCCTGAATATCGGACTAGAGATTGCCTGCTCCTCTTTGTACTTCTTTACTGAGCCTCTTGTGTATGACCTGGACCGTCTGACTCTGCCTTGGAAAATAAACCTGTGTTTAATCATCATCACGCCTCTGTGCTGTGCATGTGGGTCCGCCGCCTGCCCGAGTCTGACAGAACAATCTGGCCAACTTGGACCCAGCCAGCACCCAGCCTCCGGTCAGGTCAGTGACTGTTTTTTCTTGTTTCTTTTTTGACGGCGAGTATTATTCACCCGAGGGAGTATGGAGTTTACCTGCGCCGAGCTACCTAGCGACCTACAAATTTATTTTAAAATCCTCGCGGAGGATTACCGACGGGCGATTAACCCGGAAACCAGCGCAGCGCCGTGGAGGTGGCGGTATTGACTCTGGAGGACGAGGACAGCGTGTTAGAGCGCCCCAGTGTTCGTCGCCTCTATGAGCGATTGTGCACAAGGCTCGATGAGTTACCACACCAGCCCCCCTATTCCGCACCACACCAGCCCCCACGCCGCCTGCTCGGATTACGCCAGCCCCGGGTGCACCGCTGATGGTTTCGGTTTCCTCCCCCCAGCCCCGTCGGACCGTCGTGTCTGCTCCAACCTGCCCAGCTCCATGTTTGCCCCGCTGGGAGGATTTCCTGCACTCATGCGGTCCCCAGTCTCCAGTTCAGCCGTGTTTTGCCCAGTCCCCAGTTCAGCCGTGTTTTGCCCAGTCCCCAGTTCAGCCGTGTTTTGCCCAGTCCCCAGTTCAGCCGTGTTTTGCCCAGTCCCCAGTTCAGCCGTGTTTTGCCCAGTCCCCAGTTCAGCCGTGTTTTGCCCAGTCCCCAGTTCAGCCGTGTTTTGCCCAGTCCCCAGTTCAGCCGTGTTTTGCCCAGTCCCCAGTTCAGCCGTGTTTTGCCCAGTCCCCAGTTCAGCCGTGTTTTGCCCAGTCCCCAGTTCAGCCGTGTTTTGCCCAGTCCCCAGTTCAGCCGTGTTTTGCCCAGTCCCCAGTTCAGCCGTGTTTTGCCCAGTCCCCAGTTCAGCCGTGTTTTGCCCAGTCCCCAGTTCAGCCGTGTTTTGCCCAGTCCCCAGTTCAGCCGTGTTTTGCCCAGTCCCCAGTTCAGCCGTGTTTTGCCCAGTCCCCAGTTCAGCCGTGTTTTGCCCAGTCCCCAGTTCAGCCGTGTTTTGCCCAGTCCCCAGTTCAGCCGTGTTTTGCCCAGTCCCCAGTTCAGCCGTGTTTTGCCCAGTCCCCAGTTCAGCCGTGTTTTGCCCAGTCCCCAGTTCAGCCATGCTCCGCTCAGGCTCCAGTCGCAGTTCAGCCTCGCCACGCTCAGGTTCCAGCCCCGTCCCAGCCGAGCCCAGTCCGGGCTCTTGCCCCGTCCCAGTCGAGCCCAGTCCAGATCCCAGTCCAGGTTCCCGTTCAGTCGAACCCAGTCCAGGTCCCAGTCCAGTCGAGCCCAGTCCAGGTCCCAGTCCAGTCGAGCCCAGTCCAGGTCCCAGTTCAGGTCCCAGTCCAGTCGAGCCCAGTCCAGGTCCCAGTTCAGGTCCCAGTCCAGTCGAGCCCAGCCCAGGTCCCAGTTCAGTCGGGCCCTGTCCAGTCGAGCCCAGCCCAGGTCCCGTTCCAGTCGAGCCCTGTCCAGTCGAGCCCAGCCCAGGTCCCGTTCCAGTCGAGCCCGGCCCAGGTCCCATTCCAGGTTTCAGCCCAGTCGAGTCTAGTCCAGGTTCCAGCCCCGTCGAGTCACGTTCCAGTCCAGTCGAGTCACGTCCAGGCCCCAGTTCAGTCGAGTCACGTCCCAGTCCAGTCGAGTCACGTTCCTGTCCCAGTCCAGTCCAGTCACGCTCAGGCCTTGTTCCAGCCAGAGGGCACCGTCCGTCTGTCGAGTGTTAGCCCCACCCAATCAGGCCCGACGTCTACTCCGTCGAGCTCGGCAGCTGTAAGCAGTCATGCCGGCTCCCGCCGACCCCCAGAAGGAGGTCGCGCCAGCTGGAGTTGCTGCCGCGGTTCCCGCCGACCCCGGCCGCACCTGCATCGGTTCCCGATGGTGGTCCGGAGGAGGCCACGTCTGTTCCTGTTTCTCGTCGCGGTGGTCCAAGGAGGGCGCCGCTGGTTCCGGTTTCTCGTCGCGGTGGTCCAAGGAGGGCGCCGCTGGTTCCGGTTTCTCGTTGCGGTGGTCCAAGGTGGACGCCGCTGGTTTCCCTACACTCTGGCGGCGGTCCGGGGCTGCATAGTTGTCTCGTGGACTGGTGGCCCCGCCCGCGGCGCATCCGGCGGTGTGGATGGCGCTGCCTCCTGCGGCGACGTCTGCCTCGACTCCTCAGCCCCTCGGATCAGCGTCCGCCTGGAGGACGTCGTCATTCGGGGTGGGCCCTGGGGACGTCGGCCCAGCTCAAGGGCACTAAGAGGGCCACCCGGGCTCAGCGGCGGCTGAGCAGGATCTCGCCGCGCCTTCACCCTCCGTGAGGGAATCCCTGGACTTCGTGTTTTTTTCCCGTTCGTGGACTTGGGTTTTGTCGTGTGACCTCTTGTTTTGGCCCTCCCCCGGTCCTCCCTCCACCCACCCTGCTCGTTTGCCTTGAGGGGTAGGGATTCGGTCCCTCCTCCTGGGACCACCCTCCGCCCGCCCTGGTTTGGGGGGGGGGGCTTCCGTGGGCGCCGTGGAAGGCGCCATGGGGGGGGGTACTGTCATGATTTGGGGTTTGTTTCTAGTTGTTTCCTGTTATCACGCCATGTCCTGTTTTATTTTGTTGACTTCCTGTTAGCCTGCTCCTCTTTGTACTTCTTTACTGAGCCTCTTGTGTATGACCTGGACCGTCTGACTCTGCCTTGGAAAATAAACCTGTGTTTAATCATCATCACGCCTCTGTGCTGTGCATGTGGGTCCGCCGCCTGCCCGAGTCTGACAATGTGACAGTTCTTTTACACAATTTGACACACATGAATCAGGATCGTTGTCTACAAAGTCTCTGCACTTTTAATCATCCACACAAATGTTTGAAAGATGATCCTATTTTGTTTTTGTGTTGCTATATAAAACACAAAAAAATCTTTTTATTGTGTTTGTCATACAATAAAAGGTTTGAATAAACTAACAGGAGGTCGCATATTTCAGTTTTGTGCATTGATTCTAAAGATTCTGAACAATTATTCAGGTTGTAATACAATAGATGGTTATTCTGACCTCGGCCTCTAGCTGCTGTAACCTTCGATCACGAATGTCTGTTATCTGCTTCAGCACATCATCGACTCTGCAGAAACAAACACACACAAATAAACTATTTACATCTATAGACCGTTTTGCTTTTTCAGAAAGAATAATGATTTGTGATTATTTATAATGTACTCTTTAATGAATATTTGTTAGCCTCTGGGGGGGGGGGGGTATAGACAGAAAGAGACAACAAAGACAACCAGCAGCTAAAAATCAATCAACCAACCAAAAAAAGAAGAAAAAAAAATAAAATTTCTGGAAAATAATAATAATTATAATTGAAATTGACTGATCCTACATCGTGGAAATTAATCGCTATTCAGTAATAACATATCTGTATAAATACATTTAGGAATAAATGTAAAATAATCCACTAGAATAATATTAATATTAATGCTAATTATTTTATTAAAGAAAATGTAGACACTTACACCTAGATACTTTCACATACATGTACCTTAACATATGTACATGTAGTTACACATAATCAGCTAAAACATGCGGATAATATTACACCACAACCATGGAAACCATTACTAACCATAAACCTCAGTGGTAATACGAAATGACAGCCGTATTTACAACTTAGGTTGAGATGCATCTCAATCAGTTTCAGCATCTCACTACTATAGTAAAACTGTAAGCTAAAATTTTTCCCCGAAAGGTGTAATATAGAGATTGGTGCATGGACAGTGCCACTTGTGAAAGTCAGGTTGATGAGAGGAGCTTGGCCACTACACCCAGTCAAGCTAGTGGTAAAAATAAACCAGTAATAGCCAGAGCCAGTCCGCCAACACCGTCAAATGAGCTGACAACAACCAACCCACTCAGGCAGAGCTGCAGCAGCCACAGAGACAACGCTTAGGGCCAGATGAGCCAACACTTGTCCACCCCAGGAGAATCAGAAGTAAACAGTTCCCCCAGTGGGAGGGTCAGTCCCAGAGATCGGAGCCCACCAGGAGAAACCCCCATGTCCAGTGAGGGCTCCACCCCAAGTACCCCCCATCAGGAGCAAAGTTCTGTTTGTCATACAGATTAATTGACATGAGACATTCTTTAAAATGTAATGTTGTAACAGCAGTGTTCTTACTTGACAGACGTGCGTTTAATCTGCGCTGTGTCAGTTTCCTTCTGACGTTTATTCTGAGCTGAGAGGAGAATTTCTTTCTGAACAGCCTCCCATGTTTGCAGGTAGCTGGCCTTGTTATCCTGGAGCTCTAGAGCTGAGGACAGAGAAGACGAGTGGCTTTGGTCTCAGTTTCTCCACTAGCTGCCAGATTGTGTGTCTACTGTTTTTCCAAGCCAGATCACTGCTGCTCTACCGGTGCCATGTTTGTTCCTCTCATGCTCATCTTCTATTTGTATGTAGTTCATAGTCTTTGGAGTTTTTTCTAACTCTCATGACCATCTGATACGACTTGCTACTACTCACCAAAGTGCTCGATCTTGGCTGAGGGGATGTGGCGGATGCACCTCTTAATGAGAAGGTGGATGTGTGAGAGGATGATAAAGGGCGGTGCCAGGCTGGGCCTTGAATGATACTCCACTATCAGGTTGTAACGCTGAAACTTCCAGTAGATGTCACTGTTCTCTTGTACTTTGGAGAAGGTGTAGCTGCAGATGAGAACGGTTTCATTATGTGTTCACTAAAAGCAGGGGACATATGTTCCACTAAATAAACATAACTGGAAAATGTGCCTATCCATTGTATAAGTCAGGGTACCTGAACATAGCAATGAGGAGGTTGATCAGTACTATGTTAGTGAACAGCAGGTAGATGACCAGGAGGATGACGACCACCCAGTTGGAATTAGTGTTGATACAGGGCTCCTCTCCCGCTTCGATCTCTGTGATGTTGTTGGTACAATGTATGTCCTCAAGTTTATCAGCTATAAATAAAATGCAAAGAAATGCTGATAAATTTCCCAGCTCAATAAAGACCAGCATTAGACTAAAACATGGTAGAAAAAGCTATACATTCTTGGTTTATTACAGGACCTGCAACCGTCAACAATGGTAAGTTTAACTTGCTTTGGCCTAATTTAACCGAGGTTTTTTAAAACTTTTTAAACTGCTGTAAACATTTGGTTTGAATTCATCCAACACAGACAACACCAGAGTTAGTTAGAGTCCAAGAGTGAGTCACTCACCATCCATTTCATGTATTGGTAAATGGCCAAAAATCTGCAAGTATGGTCTGTAGAAGACTCGGCGGAATATCCATACAGGTCGAGGATCATACGAGTAGAGGAGAGCCTGGTTGGCTACTCCATAAGCTGCCAGCCACACAGCCAGGAAGAAGAGGAAGAAGAACACGTCCTTCATCTGAGGGGAACCAAGACATATGCTGTTCTAGAATGTGTCCTGTTGTGTCGTGGGAATTACATTTCATATTCCCTCCCCCTATTTTATTATTCTGAAACGTATGTATTTTTCAGGTTTGGGGAGATAACCGAGTTGCTGCAACTAAATTTAAAACAAAACCAATTTCACTAAATATCACAAGTGAAAGTGTCAGATCGCGTCTTTTCAAAGTAAAACACCTGAGACCAGAGTCTGTCACACGTGAAGTGAAGACCTTTTAAATTACTGGGTCCATATTATGTAAAGACATTCACCATTTTTCCAACAATGATGATCTTGGGCCCAAGTTGTTTGTGGACAGCAAAGATATGGATCAGACGTAGTGTGAACACCAGGAAGTCCAAGGCCATCACAGCTCTGCCAAACTCAAATGAGGCAGGAAACATTCTGAAACAGCACAGTGCAGTCAGTCATCAGGCACTGGGGTGTTTGTTTACATCGTGAATCTGTAAAACAAGACTGATGAACACTCACCTGCCACACAAACCAACAATGAAGAGCGCAATGGCTGTGAGGTCACACTTGTTCCACACATCCTGGATGTAGTTTCTAAACATCTGCACAATAGTGTTGCCTACAAAGAAGGTCTGTCAACCAGAGAAAACAGAGAACTATCTGAAATGACCATGCATGACATGTGACATGTATGTGTACAGATGCTAACGCCTTAACAACCAACCTGTCGAATCTCCTCACAGACTAAGGTGAAGACCCAAAAGTAAAGCACAAACTCAAGCGTGGAGGGACCATCAGGAGGCGGCCGCTTGAAGTCCACCAGCAGAACGTAGGCGAACAGACAGAGGAAGACGATGTACATCACCACGTTTCCCAAGAACGCTGTGACGGGGGCAAACCAGAACTTCCTCCACTGAGACGCAAATGATTTCCTGGATCTGGATGAAGAGCCTGATGAAAGTGAAACAGGGAAAACAGCAAACCAACAACATCAAGAACCAGTGATCTATTAATATCTAGAACTATATGCAGCCAGTATGTTTAGCTTTGTGTCACTGTTGACATAGTTCTTTATCTCCTCTCTAATCCCTTTTCCCAATTTGTGGAAGCAGATGACTGACAACTGAGTCTGCTTCTGTAACATTGTATCAAGCAAACAAAAAAGTAACATGCTCTTTTGTTGTTTTCTGTTTGTAGTTGTTAATTTTACCTTTCTTCCATCACTCACCCAGACTACACCCCATTGAACAATCTCGGACAAGTACTTCTCCTGAACAATCATGAAAAAAACACATGAACCTGGACTCTGCTGACAGTATTTAAGTACTCTTCCATCTTACTCTGTTTGTCAGTTCTGTGTGAAGAGCCTGGTACCCTCATTGTGGAGGGCATAAATGACAACTGGCAAGTCAAAGGTCTTCCTAATGACTGTGTATCATACCACAGAGACCATTTAAGGCTCAGGAAGGTTCTTGGAGATCTTCTAACTGATTAAGATGCACCTGTTTATTTGAATACTGGATAAAGTTCTATTGGTCAGTGTAATTTAAACCCACCTCTTGTTTTTTCTCTCAGACTTTCTTGTGGTTTTTCCTCCCTACAACATGAAATGATGGAATGAATTATTTTTTTAAGTACAAAAAACATGTATATGTGTTTTAGTACTTAGTCATTTTGTAATTAGTTAGTTATATTAAATGTTTTTTTTATTTACTTACGAAATTTCAGTTAGGAGGGAAGTGCTGACATGATTCCTGGTGCTCTCATTCCAATCCACATCACAGTCTCTATCCTCGACTGAATTATTATATTCCTCGTCGTCTCTGTCATATTTAATCATCATTTATTTTATCGAGACCACTAAGGACCAATGACTTCATTTTGTTTTAAGATTCAGTACAATAGTATTTTTTCCTCTGCAGGAATACAATGATAACCATTATTTATATGACATTCTAATCTATACCAAGAGCTGTCAACTCCTTTTTACAGGCAACCTAAATCTGGACAGTGTTATATTATTCAAAAGCCAAAGCAGGACCATCACACAAACACTGACCTAAAGGTGATAATGTTTGCGTAGATCAGAGGAGGCAGAAGAAAAGTGACAAGCAGTTTCCAGGCAGACGTACTGCTCTCCATCTTACCCCACCAGATCTGAGACAGCAGAGACTACAAAGATAAAGATTAATGATCGTTAAATCAAATGTGTTTTATTTCAAACCAGAAACGAATTAACTTTACTGTAGACTGTTTAATAAACATTATTTATATAATCAGCTTTACTATTAAGCCAGGAAATGAACCTGTGGTTTATATACCACTTTTAATCTCTGCACCTTGACTTCCGGTTTAATAACAACAACAACAGTGGGGGAGAGTACGGGAGAGTAAAGAGTGATATAGAGGTATAGGGGTGTGTTGAGAGTGGGGAGGACATTGAATGGATAATGTGAATAAAAATATTAAGAGCAAAAATAAGACAACATCCGGCCATTTAGTTTGGACACTTGGGTTTCTGGTGCCTGTTGTAGCTGTAATCCCTGAACCTGCTGGTGGATGCCAGAGATAAGGGATGCCCTCAAGCTGAAGAAGGAGTCCTATCAGGTATGAATGACCTGTGGGACTCCTGAGGCAGCTGATGGGTACCGACGGGCCAAGCGTGCTGCAGCCCGTGCTGTTGCGGAGGCAAAATCTCCTGAGAGGAGTTTAGCAAGGCCATGGAGGAGGACTATCTTTTGGACATCATCAGTGGGTGTCATCAGTCATCAGACGGTGGAAGTAGTACTTTAAAGACTGCTGAGGAAGCAGAGGCAGGGGAGTCAAGGTGGACTCACCTATCACCCAGGCTGAGGTCACCGAGGTAGTTTGCAAGCTCCTCGGTTGCAGGGCAGCGAGGATGGATGAGATCCATCCTGAGTACTTCAAGTCTCTGGATGTTGTGGGGCTGTCTTGGGTGACACGCCTCTGAAACGTCGCATGGACAATGGGGACAGTTCCTCTGGACTGGACAAACGGGGTGGTTGTCCCTCTTCATGAAAAGGGGGACAGGAGGGTGTGTTCCAACTACAGGGGGATCACCCTTCTCAGCCTTCCTGGGAAAGGTCTATGCCAGAGTACTGGAAAGGAGAATTCAGCTTGGATACAGGAGGGTTGTGGAACGCTGGACCAAGTCCATACCCTTATCAAGGTGCACTATTTTTCTGGACAGAATTTTTAGGCGCAGCCAGGGACCGGAGGGGGTCTGGTTCGGGGACCACAGGATTGTATCTCTTCTTTTTGCAAATGACATTGTCCTGTTGGCTTCATTGGGCCAAGACCTTCAGCCCAGTTTGCACCTGAGTGCGACGCGGCTGGGATGAGAATCCATCCATCCATCACGGGGTCACGGGGGTGCTGGAGCCTAACCCAGCTGGCCAGTCCATCGCAGGGCAACACATAGACAGACAACCATTCACACACACACACTCACACCTATGGGCAATGGAGAGACCTAATGCACATCTTTGGACTGTGGGAGGAAGCCGGAGAACCCGGAGAGAACCCACGCAAGCACAGGGAGAACGTGCAAACTCCACACAGAACATGCAAACTCCACACAGAAAGGCACCAGGGCCGCCTCTGGGAATCGAACCCAGAACCTTCTTGCTGTGAAGCCAAGGTTCTCGACCAGAAAAAGGTGGTTTGCTCTCTCCAGGTTGGAGGAGAGTTCTTATCCCAAGTAGAAGAGTTCAGGTATCTTGGGGTCTTGTTCACAAGTGAGAGAAGGAAGGAGCACGAGATTGACAGACGGATAGGTAACGGATATTTGAATGTCGGAAATTGTATCACTAAAGACCAAACCCACACATTACCCCATCAGCCGAGATCCTCCTGGAGGTTATCCACCATGAGGCTGATACCTCAACCTGTCCCATCTTGTCAAACTGGATCATCAACCCCGCTCTCCCTTCTACTCACCTCTCTAACTCTGTGATTCAACCTTGCAGCTTTCATATCTGAAGCTTGTGTGCCTCCTCCCCTTACTCACTGTTCACTTAATGTATGTTAGGAATTTTAACTATCGCTGAACCTTATTGTCATGGATCCATATTGTTGGTGTAATATTCATGTCTGTCTGTTTTATTTTGGTATATCCTGTTTAGTCTACCTGTTTCTGTTCCTGCCTAGCCATGGGTTACCAGCTGTTTTCAAATAGTCATTAGTTTTGTATTTAACCCTGCGTTTTCACCACCTTAGTTGCCAGATTGTTTGTTCAGGTACCGTTATTCAGCCTTCAAGTATTTCATAGTAAGTGTTCATAGTAAGTCTTTGGCAATAAATTTTTACTGTTGATCTTTGTTGTTCACCACAGGAAGGCGTTTATTAATTAAAAACTTCCTCCTCCTATTGTTATTAAATTGCATGACTGCATCTTTACCTGAACACCATGATGGCTGAAGAACAGGCGGGCGTCCGCTGCAGTGGCCATCTGCAGGCATGTGGCCTCGCCCCACACTTTAGACTTCCTTATAAGCAAGGTGGAAGCGTTGGACTCGTTGTTTTGGTGACACTCATTGAAGACATCTGGGGACATAAACAAGATGTATTAGATGAGCAGTATAGCAGCTGTAGCGCAGCGTGTGGGCTTACTCACCATGTGCCATGCTCTCAAACCTCTTTGCCTGCTCCTTCATGGCTAACCTTTTCTCAGTTTCACTCTCATGCTTATGAAGCTCCCTCAATATTTTGCATCCGCCTAGAGCGCTCAGCACTGACTCCCCTGCCTAATAAGTCAACACAGAAGCCACGTTTTATACAGTTAAGCTAATCCTACTATATTTTACTATACTATATACACACACTTGTTTTCATGCATGTTGTAGGTAACACTTACCATCTCCCAGAAGTAAGCAGCCATTTCCTTACGGTTCTGCAGCACGGCCCATATGAAGAGCGATTCCCAGGGGTAGGGGCATTGTTTTTGCCGATAATTACACTCCCCCAACAGCATCTTAGTAATGTGCTGATGAAGACAGGACCAGAAGAATCACATTTATTAAATGCATTCTATCTCCTTCCCATTATGACTATAAACCACTGGGCGTGAGATTCTTACTGACCTTGTGATTCTTCCTGTTTGGGATGGTAGGTTTTAGTCCCAGAAGCTCATAATACAACGGTTTACAGTTGTCATCCAACAGGTCTGACAGCAGGTAGGACACCTAAAGAACATTCAGCCCTTTAATGCATATAAAGTAAAAAGGATTTCACCACAACTCCGGTTTCAATGCAGCTCATCATATCCCTAATTATGATATTATCAGTTTTGTCTTTTGTTCCTGTTACCTAAATTACTTCTTGTTCCTGCATCCCTGCGTATGTGAGCTTGTTTATCTCTCAACCTCAAATGCCAGGTAATGTACATGCACTCAGCTCCTCCTTTCCTTGTTCCTTCGTCCGAATAGGACGAACAGCGAAACTCATAAATGAAGTTAAAGTTCTACGGTACGTATTGAAGTAATCAGCAGTATTATTATTTTGAGATTGTTTGCCATCACACTCTTGGGAAGACTCCCTCACCTCGTACAGGCTGAGCTTCATTGCTGAGCCAGGTTGAGTGTGGATATTCTTTAAATGTGTGCCATCTTCATTCACACTGGATCCAGCGCTCAGCCTCTCCATCAGACGCTTCTGAAGCAGAGTATAGGCCAGTGAGCTGTCAGGCAGTGCACGGTACAGGGCTTCCAGGCGTCCGTACGTCAGGTAGTCCAGGATATTCAGGCCATTCTCACAGAAGAGGCGAACAAACTGGGGCTTGTCATTGATCAGTGCATCTGTCATACATTCTTCAAGGTCCCCATACTGAAAACATACAATCTATGTTAGCTTTACCACCATTTTAACACACATACAGTACACATACACACACACCTTCCCAACGCTCTAGCCCACATTTCAAGCTCCAGTCCTCAAGGGCCACTGCCCCTGCTGGTTTTACAACTCTCTCTGCTGATTACCCTCATCAGACGTGTGAGTTAGCTGCTGATTGACTGAACCCAACTGGCCAAGGTAATCAGTGTTAGCTGGGGCAGGGAGAGTTGGAAAAGCAGCAAAGGGACGGTCAACTCCATATTGCATTCCAAAGATCTAAAACTGTGATATGATTAATGTTTATGCTCAAGGCATTTATCCAAATAATATGTTAACATAGTCACATAACATGTACCTCCCACTGAATGGTTCCAGTGAACAGTTCAGCTCTGGCGATGTCCACACAGTTCCAGACCACTGCCAGTTTCAGCTCTTCAATGTGCTCGCTGGCATCACTGGACACACGTTTACTAGCTGAAGACACATTCACATTGTACAATATATAAAACACAGGACTAGAGTTACGACTGAAGAACATATATTTTTTTTAAATCTACAGTTTAGATTGAATGTTGGTGTAACATTATATTGGGCTGGCACTGTTCTGGGGGTGAAGGTGGAATCCCTACATGCTGGTGCTGAGTGGAAATTGAGGTTGCTGGTCAAATTCCTCTCAATCCTGGATAACAACTCCCACCCCCTGCACCCTCCCCTGTGTGCTGGCTGGACGGAGGAGCACCTTCAGCCAAAGGCTGATCAACATCAAGAGCTATATAGTACATTACTTCCGTACATCATTATAATATAAGAGATATCTGTTGTCATTCTGCAATTCTGTTGTGGTTCCCTTTCTGCCTGTCTTTCCTCTGGGACTAAAAAAGTTTTTTGAATCGCGAATCTGAGACTCTACTCTTCAAATGTGTGTTAAGATATAAAATGTTCTTACCTCGAACAAGTGCTCTAAAAAGAACTATATCAAAATCATCAGAACCGTCCTGTTCGCCTTTAAATACAGTGATAAGGTCTCTGTTGTGATAAATACTCAGAACCTAAACACAAAAAGGTGGTGAACAGATAATTTATCAGTGTTTGGATGAGTTTCCACATATACAGTAACTGCACTCTGACTCTCACTCACCCTGTCTACCAGCTGCTCCACCTGAGCTTGAGCTGGGAAGTGTTTTTGTAACTTTGAGCGGACACTGTCACGAATCTCCGAGCTCAGTCCTGGCGGAGCTTCAGTGTCTACAGCAGAAAAAATGGAGGAGAGGTTCTCCAGCAGCTCACTGATAAAGTCAGCAGCTTGACCAGAACCAGCGAGAACCAGCCAGGGAGTGTTCTTCTTTAGAGAGGCATCTAGTCTCTGAGCCCAAAAAGAAAAGAAAAATAGTACATTTTTATAAATAAAGCATTTAACAGGGAGGATTGGTCAGGTTTTAAACAACAGCTGATCAACTGTATATATTTTCCTCACCTCCAACACTTTAATGTCTCCTGAGATGAGCATGCACAGCACTGGAATTTCAATATTACCACTACCTAAAAAACCCAGAAAACATTAATTAACAATGATTAACATTATTAACATTATTAAAATTAAAGAAAAGAAAAAGTTTGGGTTCCTAAGCAATACTACTTAAATCTGAAGAATGTCAGCCATCATTTAGATATGCCTTTATTGGTTCAACTCTAATTTATTCAGACTATTCTACAAATAGTTTCATCTATTTGTCTGAATACAAGGCAGTGACCTTAAAAGTTTTTATTTGCTGGTCAGAATGTGTACACTTAAATCTTCCATAGTGACCTTATTCAGCAAATGCAGGCCTGAAGATCCTATTGAAACTTAGTAGCATCTCTGGGACAACCATGAACTAGATGAATAACTGGAATAATCAGTGAGATACGATTCCTCCTTGGAAACCGGTTGTAGTGCCCTGTCTCACCCCTGATGCCAGTGCGCTGATGTGAAATGTAGTCCTCCAAACTGGCACGGAAATCGGTCTCTCCCCCCCAGCGGCCAACACTCCCATCATCCACCAGGAGGAAAGCGTGGTAGTTCTTGTCCAGGCAGTATGAGTCCTGTGATGTGTTCTGGATGTGGTAGCGAGCCGGAACACCTCCCTGTAAATAGACAACACAGGAGTCAGTGTAAGTGAGTTCATTCACTCAACATACTATGTAATGAGCTCATAATGCTCATGGTTTAATACAAATGAAGCAGCTGTAACTAGCAGTACGTCAGTGCTATCCTCCAAAGACTGAAGATCAGCACTTTGTAAAAGCTGAGAAACGTTTTATGTAGAGAACACTTCTTTCCTAGGTTGTGCTATCAATCCAGAGAGGATCACATTGGGTAGGTGGATAAGGTCTGAATCAGAAGAGAATGGACAGTGCCCAGAGAAAGGAAACATTTAAAGCTTGTTTCTTATGTTTTATCAAGAATTATGCTGCAATGGCTACCCCACTAACTTGTTTACTTCTGCCTTGTCCTTACATTTCCAGGCCCTGATTTAGCTTTTGTGGTGAAAGTGGATGCCTCCTGTGGAGTAGGAGCAGTGTTGTCCCAACTGTCCAAAGACTCAAAATTACACCCATGTATATATTTTTCTATAAAGTTGTCTGGGCCTGAGAGAAATTTGATGATGTTGAGGACTGTTAAGGGTTAGGAAGGCTTTGACAGATGTAGTCAGCTCATAAAAGTACCAGGCTGACAACAGACGCCGCCCTACGCCCACCTATGTACCTGGCCTGAATGTGTGGTTACCAGTCAAATATAAACCCTTAAGGAGGTACAGAATTTATTGTTCTAAAGTGGCTCCTCATTTTATTGGCCCATTTTTCTGTTCATAAACTGGTCAGTCCTGTTCTAGTAAAGCTATGCCTGCCCAGGTCCTTACGGATTCATCCCACTCTTCACTTCCCAAGCCAGTCCAGTCGAACACCTAGTGTATCTTTTGCCATCTTGTGCGTTCACATTGCTCTGTACTAAATTCAAGCTGCCAACCGAATTCATAGTTTTTTGTAAGTCTTGTGGTAAGGTGGTTCTTAAACTCCTCAGTGCCAAGGCACCCGAGGTGGATTAAATTCAGCTTTGAGTGAAGACCATGCCTCTGTACTAGACAACTAACCCTTGGACCAAGTCTATACCCTAGTCAGGGCACTCAAAGGTTTGGGAGTTTGCCCCACCAGCTCACATATCTTTATTAGCTCTTCAGAAGGCATTCAATCATGTTCCTTATGGAAGTCTTTAGGGAGTGCTCTGGCAATATAGGGTCTGTAGTCCTTTATTAAAGGCTGTCTGGATCCTTCATGATCAAAGCAGGATCCTTCATGATCAAAGCAGCATTGCTGGCAGTAGGTAAGCCCTGTTCCCAGTGCATGTTTCACCCTGACAGGGTTGACCTGCACAGCGTTACCAATCTGATTCCCATCTTGGTCACAACTTGTGTCCTTGAGCAAGACACTTTCACAAACTAGCTTCCGGGATTGTAAAATTGTAATAAATGTGACATATGGCAATAAAGACTACCTTCACTTCTACGTTATTCAGAGAAGGTCAATTATGTCAGCACGGTGCAGTTACTTGTTACACAAGTGGAATGCATACTGTATGATAAATACCTGGACATTAACAAGCTGCCTCCTGTTGTGAACCATGCCCCATGGAGTGATCCCCACAGCAATCACTTTCTTCATGGACAGAGCTGGAACCACAGCCCCAAGTTCTCTCACAGCCTCCCCCACACAGCGGGACACACCGGTCCTGAGACCCCCTGCCAAGATCCAGGCCCCTGGAAGGAGAAGTGGAAAAGAGGGAAGAAAAGGCAAGATCGCAATTACAAAAAAGCCTGAATGAAGCCTGATATCAGGTACTGTTAGATTCACTCTGGTTATATGTGCTGTACTGTTAATTCTGTTATTCAGGCATCAGATCATCAGATGAAGAAGCTCCCCAGAACATCTCCCACAAACAATATTGTGTCACTGTGAAGCGTTCTCAGTGGACTGTAGCCTAATGAGAACCATGAATTTTACCTGTGCTCCGCGCTGCTTTAACCAAACCATTCCTCAGAACATCTTTCAACCATGGTTTCATCTTCTCTTGGCCTTTACACCCCACGATCGACACCACCAGGTTGGGTAAGGGCAGACCCCAGTTATTCATCATCAGCTTGTAGATGAGCTGAGGGTTTGTGTCACATGACAAGCGCAGAAACTACAGAGAACCAAAGGACAAGACTGTAGTGTGACCAGAAAAAGGAGCACGTCGCATCATTTGTCCTGTGGTAAAACGCTGTACGTTCCTGGTGATATAGTAAGTAAAAGCTCCTGGAGGACAGCAACAACAAAATTCTTAAAGCAGTATTAAAGACTTAATTTATATTTTTTACATCCAGTAATTCCTATATAACTAGCAGCCTTGATTTTTTAAGAAAGATTTCAGATGAACAAAATCCTGTCTTCCAATTTGTTTACATTTGGGCCCAGTAGTTTACCAGTTCATTGCTGTCACTGATGAAAGTGTTAACATGAGTTAACATTACAGGAAATAGGAGGAAGCACCTACAGGACAGTGTCTGCATCTGGCTCCAGCAAACTCCAGTTCGCCAAAGGCATCGGTGGGATGCTCTGACGTGTGCTCTCTGCTCTCCCACTGGCTGGGTACAGACGCTCCAAAGGACTGCACAGTTGGTAGAGAGTCACGGAACTGATGTCTACCACCACACTGACACTTCTCTCTATCTCTGAAATACAACACAGAAACCAATAAAATCATGTTTTACAATAGAATATTTATTGGATAACGCTCATGATTGATAGCAATCCGATCTTACAATGCAGCCCACATTTCTCATGCACTTAATATGTTCATATTTTTGATGGAAGATATTTGCTAAATTACAAAATTGTTATACTAAACATATGTACACAGTTTTAACATCCTTTATATTCCTTGGCCACTGCAAGTTGTTAAAATGCCTCTAGTTAATAACTGTCGCTAACCTGCAGTCAGGCACACTCCCTTAGGTCCTAAACTTACTGCAAGCAGTGAGTGAACACTGCAACACTACAAAATCCTCCTAGGCCCCCAAACAGTAAAAGCCAGACCATCTAATGGCAGGACCCAAATGAGACACACGTAGCAGGGCAAGAAAACAGACACTCAAATTAAAGTCGCAAACGCTCTAACTAGAAGAATAGACTAATACAGAGAACACAGAGGACAGGACATGAGACTGGGTTAACACAAAGGAACACAATGGCACGGCATGATGAACAAAAACAGGCGAACCGAGAAAGATCACATGAGGAGGGCAAACCTAAATACTCCCAAAACAGGTGTAACTAATCAAAATCACAGACAGGATCAGAAAATCACATGGCAAAGATACCAGACAAGACTGTACAAACAAAGGATGGGAGCTACTATGGCTTCAAACCTTCTAGTAAGAGATGATTTAGGTCTTTTTTTGTCGCATTAGGGAATAAGCAGCTTGGAAAATGGATGGATGGACTGGAATTGCCTACCCAGGGCCTATCAATATAATTCTATATTGTTCTAGTGTTCTGTGTTGTGTAAGGTCTTAAGCCTAGTTAAAATGACTTAATATGACTTTTGTTGTATGTTGGCCCCATATAAATAAATTGAATTGGAATGAATTAATGATCACTTTTCCTAGCTTTGAATATTGGGTCTAGGGACCAAAAGGATCACATTTCCGTTATGGAAAGTTAGACCTAGGTTTTGAAGTGCAGTCATAAATATATCTTAGAAAAGGTCTTTCTCTGCCGTGTCGTGTATGTGAGATCATCGGACTTATTTGGCCAAGGAGTCTTTCTGAAACAGCCAATGGGTACTGACAGGACTGTAGCACAAGTGGGTGGAGTTGCAATAACCCTGGTGTTAAAGTTGTTAGACTGTGAAGAAAGACATTCTGTCATCAAGAACATTCTGGCCAATCATCCAATACAGTGTTTGGCCCAAACCATGTTCATCGGTGGACGTGAACTGAAAACTCACTACTGCCTAAAATTATGGTTGGGCGGTAAAAAAAAACTTTGATAATTTGCTCACAAAGTTTCACAAAGTCTACCTGGAAAAGCTTCTGCTAAGATAATGAAAAGGAGGCTCCAACTGTCAAACCTCAGGTTTCAGAGGAGCAATGCCAATTCAGTCCTGGGCGTCACTAATGTACTGTACCAAACAGTTTTATTGAGAGACAGCAACTCAAACTCTAATGCCATGATTCTCAGTAATCCAGTGGGTTGTAGTCTTTAGGTTGAGGCTGTAGAGTTTCTCAGAGAATAAGTAATTAAATAAGGGTGTCACGGTGTTGTCTCACAGCGAAAAGGGCCTGGGTTTGATTCCCGGGGGGACCGGTTGCCTTTCTGTGTGGAATTTGCATGTTCTCCCCGTGTTCATGTGGCTTCCTCTAACGGTCCAAAAACGTGCATTAGGTTCATTGGTCACTCTAAATTGCCCGTAGGTGTGTGTGTGTGTGTGTGTGTGTGTGTGTGTGTGTGTGTGTGTGTGTGTGTGTGTGTGTGTGTGTGTGTGGTTGTCTGTCTGTGCATGTGTGTTGCCCTGTGATGGAATGGCGACCTGTCCAGGGTGTACCCTGCCTCTCACCTGTAGATAACTGGGATAGGCCCCAGCACGCCTGCGACCCCACATGGGAATAAGCGGCAGAAGATGGATGGATGGATAGTTAATAAATAAGGGTAATATGACATTACAGTACCTGGATGATCCTCGAACAAAGGTGGTGCATACTCTCTTTTTGATGACCCTAGGGATCCAGCTCTGCAAGCAGAAATTGACATATTAGCACTGCCCAAGTACGTAAAGGATGTGGACTCGGTACAGTCCCAAAAATCTCAAATAACTTGATATGCTGCAACTTTATTTCCATTGCTGTCCTTTTCCCTGAAAGGTTCTTTGAGGTTAGTCTGGTACCTGATCCTGTTGTGTTGGTCGGGTCCTGTAGTGTATTCAGTGTCAGTCTTATCATTCATCTCTCATTTTGTTTCTTCAGTAGGTTTGTGTGATGTGTCATGTGCACATTACTGTATGTCATTGTTCTGCTCAGGAAGTGTTCATATTCATATATGTGCAGTGAGTTCTAGTTATTCCAGGTTTTGATTGTTTGTATTTGGATTTATTAGTTCCTGATCCAGAGCTTTTGTTCTATGTTTACAGCAAAATACTCCACTGTAAAAGAAACTTTACAAAGTAAAATTTACACATCACACACATTTGACTGAAAATACTCCACCTATATTCAAACTGTTTTCATCTGTGCTACCTTTTCTTGGCTTTTTTATACCTAATGCCAAGCAAGTATCTTTATGTGGCATCGCTATACATTTAAAATTGATTAATTAAATATACATTAAATCCGATCTCTTGAATACTGAATAACAAATTGACACATAACGTTACAGATATCGCGCTTCACTCATAGGTAGCTTGAACACAGCTAATCCACATAGCATGCGCACATTTTATATGCCCAGATAACGGTTGTAACATTCTTCTAACGTCCCCAAATATGTGTAGACTCACAAAGACAAATATTGTCCCCGACACAAACGTTAAAAGCACTTTAAGCACTTACATGAACCATTGTACCCTTTTTGACCGCGAAAATTATCTTACGTCACAAACGGAGACATTAGGTCAAAGATGTGCTATTAACAACTAGCGGTAAGAGCGCTCACTCGAACTGACGAAATCCGGTGTAGACTTCTCACATTTTTACAGGTTATCAAACATTATGAGTTATGCTTTTGCTACTACATATGTGTTCTATATATATTATGATTATTATTTTTGTTAATTTCCCTCTGGGATAAAATAAATATATAATATAATTATATAAATAATAATTTATAATAATGTATAAATAAATAAATAAATAAATAAATAAATAAATAAATAAATAAATAAATAAATAAATAAATAAATAAATAAATAAATAAATAAATAAATAAATAAATAAATTACACACACACACACACACACACACACACACACACACACACACACACACACACACATACATACACACACACGCGCGGGCACGCACACACATGATAAGATAAAGATAATTTAGTTCTTGGTCTGACGACTGGACCAACCTGTTTGGTACGGTGTCGGTTTCACATTTACACAGATGGTTAGTGCTTCCAAAGCTGTGATGGTGTCCATCTGTTTATCCTCTACTCCAATGTTATACATACATGCATACATGATGGGATGAAACCTTGACACACACATTAGTGTCTGGGTTTGGTGTTTTTATGTCCTCTGCAGCAGGTTCTGAAATCTTTGCCAGTGTATTTGTGAGACATCTTCCAGCTGTAGTCAGTTTCAGTTTCAGAACACACAATTAGTAAGAGAACAAAAACATCATCTATGATTTCAGCTGTGAGCCTGCTGGCCCTGTTGAACCAGCCAAATGTTACACGCAGCTCTTGTCATCTTTGGTCGACAACTGTCGTAGACCCCAGACATCACACATAAAACATTATTTAACACAATAAGCCCAAATCAGACCACCACATATCACCACTTTACCCATACACACGTAGGAATTATGATCCTTAATTACCTAAACACAACTATAACACCTGGAAAAACCACTCCTGGATTTACCTATAATCCATTGTGCATCCAGTGATGCTATAGATGGTAGCTGAATGATGTTATAGGCATGCAGGTGTGAAACCAGTAGGCACATCATTCACTTATAAAACTTTAATGCTCACCCTCACACACAGTTAAATACAACCTGTGTGTTCTTGTGTTCAACTATTTAAACATTTAAATAACTATTGTTTGTTTGCGTGCGTGTTTGCCGCTTGTGTGAGATGAGCCCCCATTGACCTCACGCCCAAGGGTGGAGCTTCCACAGAAGATTAACAGTTCAACTCTGTGTGCAGTGCTATAGTCAGGTCACTCTTGTTTGTAAATGAGTTGTGTGTTCCCAAGATGAGCTGCTTTCAAAGCCATAACACGTGACAACTGTGGTGGAGTGGTTTCTTTGTTTGTGAATAGAAAAAATGTTGATACAGAACATTTACACCAGTTTTACACCACTGTGACAAACACCTCATCATCACAGCAGGTGAGACTCATCATTGTGTGCAACACTTCCATCACAGTCACAGTTACAAAGACGAGAAGCGACCAGCGTTTGTCATGTTATGTCAACAATTAAAGCTGAATTTTAGTTCCTCAATCAGGCTCTTCCAGACTGAAACCAGTGGACTGTGAAACAAGGCGTGCCAAGGTCCGAGTGTTTTTACTAAGTTTGAATACTCTTGAATCAGTGCCTTCTCCGTGCAGCTTCACTCTGTGAAAGAGGAGTGCTGCCATTCAAGTCCAAAGACGGCTCAGATTCATTTGTGCTACTTCACACTAGAAACATCTGCTGTATCATAAAACAGCATGATGTTATTTCCATACATTCTTTCACTCGTGGCGTTTAAGCTTCAACCTCCCATGGACGACTGATGACAGAATGTGGCTGCATCCTGTTGTTACCCACCACACACACACTTTTTGCCAACTGTATGTATGTGTGAGATCAGGAAAGTCTGATCCACTGAGCCTTTGAATGCACCTATTTCTATCCCCGTCCTCATGGTTTCAGTGCAGCTCTGACATCTCCTCACATCTACTAGTCTACTTTAGTGTGTGCGTACCTGATCATTGTCCTCTCTCTGACCTCCAGCTCTGCTCCTTCCTCGGTCCCCCTCTTTCTCCAGCTCCTTCATCCTGCCTTTGAATTCGCGTGTTCTGGGCAGGGAGCTCCAGGCGGGTGTGAGTGCTGCACACCTACTCGGCCACAGGTGTGTTCAGTCCACAGGAACGTCCGCCCAGCGAGCAGGGGTTGTCCTACAGGTTCTGTTTGAATGCAGCGTGGGGGAGGGACTCAGCTCAGCTCCCAACAATTCCACTGCTAAGAAATTCTTTAGGTAACTGAGATGTGCTGATATTACAAGTAAATATTGTGCATGTAGAAAATAAATTTTATTGATTAGATTATTTACACTAAACACTGTATATGCATTAGTACATTTATGTGGAAGTATCATGTTACTGCTGGGCCTGAGGAGGTGGAGTCAAGTTTTATTTGAGTCAAGAGACCAATATTCAGTAATAGTTCAGATACATTTGTCCAAACATATGTGGACGGAGATGTGCTAAGGTATGAGTATATATGAATATAACAGGTAAAGAGATAATGAAAGCATTTACAAACAAAAAGATTGAGAATATACAGAACACTGAGCACAATGAGCAGAAAATAGAATACAATTAAACAGAAGTTCATAATCTAGTTCATCTTTATTGTTATATATTTAAATAAATGCTGGTTTGAAGAAACAATATTTATTTATATCTTAGCAAATGTAGGTAAAGTCCTTGGTCAATGCTACTGTGGAACACAATAGTGAAATAAAACTAGGCTTTTGGTCACCTGCACAGGAAGACTCACATTCAAAAAGTAATAAAGCAAAGAAATCCAAGTGCTTCAATTTATTTGTTTTGTGTGGTCACATTTTAAAATGTAATTCTGTTTATTTAGGCTGAAATGAAGCATACAAAACCCAAACATACTTTAGATTTTAGATTTTCTGCCTGAACCTTTACAGACTTTTACTGTGAGATGGTCCTGTGGATCAGATATGCAGCCCTGGGGTTAGTCTGGGCCATTTAGACAGAGCCTGTGGGTCTGATATTAACATGTCTGACACCACAGTGCATGTGAAGCACCCACTCTTAACATCCATTCTTACAACCTCTGCTTGTTCAGAAGGTTGAGCCTCAGCTAATCTCTCTTAGATGCTGATGGTCTTTTAAAAAAAACACCTGTTTATTCTGGAGGTGAGATGAGGTGGAGTGTCTTTTGACTAGTTCTGCTGTAAGAATAACCTGCGAAGAAATGTTGCTGGAAAGACAACATTTGAACATGGGATGAAACATTTTATGGATTTGCTCATGTGCCACCACAGCTTCACTGTTAATAAGCTTTGAGCGACACATAGTGGCACCAATTGTTATAGCATCTTCATGAGTCATTTATTAGAATCAGAAGCTTGTTTAACTGCTAAAATGGTTCTCTTCCCTTTGGCAGCAAACACCAGCCATTCACTGCTGGAGACAGTTCTACCTTCGGTTATCTAGTTATGCTCAAAACTGTAAACAAACTCAAGGTTTTATTAAAATGACTATTCGACTATTGAAGGTCGATAAGAGAAAAAGTCAAGTTAAATAACCATAAGAGTTTTCTACTTCATAATTTAGAATTAGCAAATATATTAATCCTATAACCAATAACTCACATTGGACTTATTTAAATTTTATTTGACAAGTTTTAGTAAGCTGTTTCAAAGACCCCAGTGTTTGCAAAAAGACCATGCTTGAATCCCAAAGTAACAGATACACAAGTTATTTACTGTTTATTAGGTTTTTATTTTAAAAGCAGCAAATAGAAAATACAAAAAGAAAAAAAATGTGGTTGATGAGAAAAAAAAAAAAGTTACTGCTGCTTTAAACAACTCTTCTACACAAACATTAGAACTGATGAAGCTATGGCATTCGTAAAAAAAAAAAAAAAACAGTCCTCATGGATCAGACTTTTGATTTTGGTCTTAGCGGGTCAAACTAACTTGCCGGTACATCAGCACAAGTGTGGTTTCATGTACAAGGGAGGACTTCAACAAAGCTGATGAACAGCTGATGTTGACAGATCAGCTGAGAGCACAGCAGCCAAATCCACAATACACCAAGGATGTGCCTGTTTAGTGTATATTCACGTCACACTCTAGGCAAGCAGCAGGCTTATTACTGACGTCAAAAGAAACAAATTTGGGATTCACACAATTATGGAGGAGCTCGGTGCCAGTTCCAGTAGATTTACATGATTAAAACCAATCAGCATCTAAGGCAGAGTGTAATGTGGTTCTGGCTTCCTGCAGCTGTTGTGTCACATTACATTGACCTTCAGCGCTCGATGCTGCACAGTACAATGTTCCTCTGTAACACAGGCTTACACTGGGACATGGAAGTGTGCTTGTGTCATTACCAGCTTTGTTGTGCCCCCATCAACCTAAAGGCAGCAGTGTGAGGCAGCACACCGAAACCTGCAGCAGTTTTTAGTCTGACCACGGCTTTTGTCATCAGTCACAGCATTTCTAAGAACCTGTACACAATTCCAACGTGTTTAAAGTACAAAAGAGCCACATGACAGTTTCAATTGAATCCAAATATTAGAGCAGCTGCTGTGGCGTATAATGAAATATTCAGTGGGCCCAAGAGAACCAACAGGAATACTATATACAGATGCAAGTGTGTCTGCTGGGCTGTTTGTGTCCATGTGGCTCTGACACATGCAAGACAAGAAACCCAAAGTATAATCCAAGACAACAGGCACAAATATTTTGTCAAGTGGACAAGGAATCACCACATCAACGACTTGGTGCCCAATGATGTGAACTTATTAAATACTGTTAATTAACAGGACAATAACAAAAAGAAACGTCTTTAAAATGTTGCTGCAAAGGAGTCTCAAACTATTGTATGAACTCCCAGTCATACCGTGTCTTCTACTAAAGACTACTACGTGGAGGGACAGATGTGGGAGGGCCTCTAACGCATCCTGTACTCTGAAGTCTTCGACATCTCACAGAGCTGACCCTTGAAATCGATGTCTACGGTGAAGTCCAGGTCTCTCTGCAAAACAACCAACAAGTCAGACAGGATTCGCACACACTGAGCATGTGCAGCCGAGAAGCACCAAGTCCAAAGTGTTTGATTCGTATTTGCTGTAAATGCTAAAGCTCTGCTTACGTTGTTCTTGATGTTTGGCTTCATGCTGATGGTTCCAAAAATCTCCTCACCAGTCTTCACAGTTAGGTAGTCATCCAGGTAGAAGACTGTCTGTTTCCAGTGAGTGTAGGGAGACTCTGGACCTGTGGAGGGGGTTACATAAATTAGGCACCGACTTTCATTGTAAGTAGACAGGCTAATAGAAATACCAGAGTAAAAGTGCAGACTCACTGGTGGAGAAGCCGGTCCTCTTGTGACAGCGGGTGAACTCAATATTAAAGTAGGTAACCAGAGCATGGATGTAGTCATTCCTCTTCACCTGCAGGCAGAACGGTGAAGTAAAGGTCAGGTCCTCTGCCTTCACTGTGTAGATGTCCACCTCCTAAAAAAACAAAACAAAAAAAAAAAAAAAAAAAAAACAAACAAACAAAAAAACACAGGACCCATAGAGTCACTTTCAGGAAACCATTTAGAACATGTTTATCCCCATCTCAAACCAGCTAACTATCCACCAACCTTAATGAGACAGGCACTGCTGACTAGTTGCTTGGGATCCACTACATCAACCAATGGTTCCTTTATTGCCACCTCCTTGATGCAGGACATGTCAAATCCATACACGTTCTCCCACCCTGATATGAAAGCAGAGTTTAAAGACAACCATCTAAATGCACAACAGCTTGAGTTAATCACACCTGTGCCTCAATCATGTGACAGACAACTTACAGTGGATTTTATAGTCCTTGTACTGCCTGTCTTCAATGGCAGTGACATACAGGGTGGCTCTGTCTGGGAAAATGAGTCCATCTGGTTTCTGTCAAAAAGGATAATAAAAGCAGAAGACAGGGTTATCTAGTGTCCAGGCAGTCTTCACAGCAATTAGTTACAAAGTATTAATAAAACGACCGTCACAAGTACTAGACTAAATACATACAATAAGTCATGCTGAATGGACACCATGAATAGGTTACCAAGCACCTTTTAGAATATGACTGAACACAACTTACCAGCCATTTGTCTCTGGCATAAATGACTGTGTTAAGCATGGATTCATAAAAGAGGCAGTAACCCATCCACTCTGATATGATGATGTCAACCCCCTCGACAGGCAGCTCTACCTCCTCCACTTTCCCCTTTATGATGGTAACAACTGTAAGCACAAGACAAGAGGTCAGAAGGTACATTGCGACTCATATCCCTGATCCCCAGACTACTTAAGGATTACTGGAACATTAACTCACCATCATCCAGCTTGTTGGCCTTCACAATCTTCACAGCATAGTCTGAGATGCTGCTGCACTCAATCTATGAAGGCACAACCAAAGAACTGTGTTTGAATCGATGCTGGCTTACATTTGCAGTTTCTATTTATTTAAAATAAATACAAACACCTTACCCCTATAACCTTCTTGGCTCCAGCTTTGGCAGCAAACATGCAGAGGATGCCTGTCCCACTGCCCACATCCAGCACTACTTTATCCTTAAACAAGTGCTTGTTGTGAAACATGGAATTACGGTAGGTCAAAGTGCGAACCTCATCTTTTAGCATCTCCTACAGTGATAGTATATAAAAAAGCAAAGCCACAAATGAAAATAAAACAATTACCAAACGTGTTTTGGTAAGATAAGCATCAACCCTGTTGAGCTGAAAGAACATTACCTCATGGATGCCAAAGTGTGCATACGAGTCAAAGTAGTAGTCCTTTGACGTCATATCCTCAGCTGCTGGCTTGGCTGAGCTTTCCCCCTGAGACACCTCAACAAAGACACACACACGTAGAGAGTTTGTGGGCTTAGTTTATTAAAGACTTTTTAAAAACACGACAAGTTATCACAGCCTGTGGTTGAGCACAGCAATAAATCCATAGAATTTTTACCATAGGTATTTGGCATCAGGGATTTTCTACATGTTACATCAACATGAGGATACATGAAGATATGGTTCATTAAGATAAAATAAACTTGTACACTGATGATGAAAGTTAACTTAAAGCAATACACAACCAAAAACCAGTTCAGAGATTCATTTTAAGCCAACCTCAAATGGATCTAGATGTAAGAAAATAGCTAAAAGTTGTGGGGAAACATTACATGCTGATTCAGAGTACAGATAGGAGCTAAAACGGATTAAAAGTATACTAGAAGACAAATTACAGAGCCTACAAGTGCTGTTCGTCTATCGGGCACAAAAAAAGCGCACGTGGTTAGCAGATCTCAGGTGTGAACGTAGCAGTATGGCTTAGAGGCCTAATTTTCAACAAAAATCAACCAAACAACAGTTGTATTTCCCCGCTGGGCCTGTCCACGAATTAAAAGACAATGTACAGGTATATATTTTCCTTGGCCTTTGCGTGCTATGCTACTCAACGTTTATCGGCCAAGAGAAATTTATACTAAAATATTTTAATTATATATACGCTGGTTATAATCCAAAGAAAGAATCTCTATGCGAAGCATCACTACTTAGGAAGATTAGACGGTTGGACACAGCTTGGGAGAAACCAGCAGCATCCACGCGTGAAGTGACGCTAACGTTAGCCAACTACGTTGAGAGCTAACACGTTTGTCTCCATGCGGTCCCACGGACTTAAACACTGCCGGCCGGCTTTCACACTGGCTCCAACAACGTCGCAGAGGAAGCCACCAGGCAAAACCAGCTACGCTGTTCATTCCCTTACAGTTCACACAACATAAAAGTGGAACGGGCTCAACAACGTGCGCTTTATCTGGTCGTGGTAAAGATACGACACCAAATGAATGAGCATCATTGAAGTAACGTGAACCTAGCTTAAGTTAAAATGGATGCATCACTGCGTAGGGGCCAGGTTATGACAAAGACGTACACGTAAAAACTGCGTAACAACTGTGAAAAGACTTCCTTAAATAGACGAAACGTAGTCAAAGAAAGCAATGATATTGTGATATATAAGTATAAGAAACCCTTACCTCCATTCTCTCTGCTGGTGCCGCCATTTCGATCTTCTGCCTCACCGCACGAGCGTCGAAGTTTTCTGCTGCTCCGCCCACGACAGCAGCTTTTTATTTCTGATTGGACAAGCTAAAGGTTCCGCCTTTAGGTCAATGACGCACTTCCGCTTTATCGGGACCCAATAACACCCATGAGGTCGGTGTATTCAACTCTGAAACAATCAAATTAGTATCAAAATTGAAAAAGCTCCAAGCATTTCTATCTAAACTTACTTTTGCTTACTTTACGCGACTTAAACTGGTGTCATGTATTTTTTAATATACATTATATACATACAGTTTATAAAATGCAGACAGGTGTTGAATATTACTTTTGCAAATAGTGCTGCATGTAACACAACAAAACAGACAGGGTGTCTGTGAGTAAGTATCAGTTCACATCTCTTGGCTTTTGAGATGAGCAGGTCTTGCAGGTGGGTACCAATGTTATTAGTAATTTCTTTCTGTCCTTACTGTGTGATGGAACCTGTGATTGATGTGCAAAGAGGGATCATCACAGGTCTGATAGATTACTGGCACTGGAGGGATCCAGTGCCTGGAGGGAGGTGTTATAAGAATATAGCTTAACTGAAGACATTCTCTGAGACAAAACAAAACAAAGTTGCACCTGTACATTCTGTTGTCCCACCAGACTTAATCAGTGATTTAAGCATTATTGCCGTGGCATGTTTTCCACTGATTTTGTATGAGGCATAAAAAATCGTTTTTGTGTATTTTTGTTTCCGTCTAACCATGGCCACTTATTTTGATATCACTTCTTGGCTTCTTCTTATCATAGACATTCATTTACACCTGGACTCTACAAAATTTAAAAGGCACTTTTTACCATTTTTTTAAATAGCTCATTATGTCTTTTCATGTGTGCCCTTGTAAGTTTTGATTTTCTTTGCATGTCCTTGAAAGTTTGAATTTGTAGCCTTTGTATTTCAGTTTCCTAGTATTGACTTGTGTCTTTTGTTTCACTAATTTAGCTTGCAAGTTTGTGTTCAATAAATCTTTTTGTGAGTTGCTCTCACTTTGTTCCTTGCCTCATGCAGTGGTATTATTATTAGAGACTAGAGCATGTTAAAGAGAAACATGTTATAGAGAAAGGAACAACAGCAGGCAGTTAAAACTATTAAGATGGATTGTAACTTGTTTATCATGAGCAGAGGATTATGGATTTTATTCTTGATATAATGTAGTTTCCTAATACAGCCAACTGGAAATATTATTAGGATACACACCACGTTTCATTGCTATGCAAATCACATCCTTTTTCAGCTATACCCAGTGTTACAGCTCTAAATTTCCAGTGTGCATAAATTAATTAATGATACTTTAAACAGGTTTAAAACACACAAATGTCCAAACATTTTGTATACAGGTTTAGTTTTGACCGAGATTAATGTTATTGAACCCAAAACCTTCACACATGTATTATGCTATATGTCTCTTTAAGTCATAATCAAAATTACAATAGATTTGGAGACTAACAAAAGTAAAGAGTCTCTAAATCTATAGTAAATACATCTATTTAAAACTCCATTTGTGTCTCCTAAGAGTCAGAAGAAGAGAGTAACTGTAACAAATTGGTGTTTTAAAGGGAAAAAAATAATTTGGCAGAAATATACCTGTACTATTTATACGCAAGTTGTGCTACAAGAAGCAATTAACAATGTGAAACAAAAATAACTAAGACATGGAACAATTATTAAAAAATTCCAAAAGAGGGACAGCACATACTGGTGTGGTCCACAGTTTAAGCTGTCACACAAAGTTATCCAAGAACAATAATCATTTGCAGTACCAGTCCCCTCATCTGGAAAAAATTGGCTTTTCTGAGAGTCTGTCAACTGAAGATAAAGCCACAAGGAGTAAACTGAGTGAGCTCATTTAATTGGAATGAAAACTTGAATCAGTGGACGAAAAGACAAAGCTTTAGTCTAACATATGTCAAATTTGCCATATTTTTTAAAAATCTATTCACCTAACACAAACTAAAAACAATGCTAGAGCCTTTGATCATGAAGGGCAGAGGGTTTTAGTCCCGCTAGGCCAAAACCATAGTAGCAAAATGCACCAATCACTGTGCCGGACAGCATTCGGCAGAAGGAAACGACGAGCGTACGCGTGCACCCCGCGAAGCGCGGTCACGCGGCCGATTTTGCTGTCACGAGCTTTAGTCGAGCCACGGAGTGAAGGCTGGTGAATTAGAACGGACATCAATTATACGGACATATTATTTACCAAATTTTGAGCGTGATAAGTCTTATAGGTTACCTTTTCAAATCACTGGTTGGTAGTCAGGACTCTTTCTAGAATTATTCTTGTCAACCGGTGATGTATTCCTGTGTTTGAATTATACTGCTAGTCAGCTAGCAAGCTAGCTGCTAAGCTAGCTTTACGGTGCGTGACTCGAAGTAACCTAACCCTATATTATCGGACACTGTTTCAATTAGCGCATCTGACTGCAATAGCTTTAGACACCGACACTTACTGGGTGCTTTAAACTTGATGTACTTTAGCTGTAGGTGTAATGCGCGGCGCTTCAAACCCTAGCTAGATACAGATTGAATGAAATAACGCTAGCCTACCATAGCCAACGGAAACCAGTCACTTAACAGGGATAACGATAACTTATCCTTGTGCTGGTGGATCGGCCGCCTTCCAGCTAATCCGGCAAATGCTATCAAAGCTATTCACCTCCACAAAAATAGTCAGTTTGGTAGGTAACAAATCATAAAGTTGTAGCGAACGGACCCGGACCTGCGAATTAGCTAGCTCCCCCTAAACGTCAAGTTGGCCATCTTCCACTCCTGTTCAGTGTGAAAAGCTGACCAGCGTCAGTTTTTTTTCCAACGGATAAGGCCGAAGTGCGGACAGAAACCAGCAAACATGCCGGCTGTGTCGAAGGGAGATGGAATGCGCGGACTAGCAGTGTTCATTTCGGACATTAGAAACTGTAAGTCCTTATATTGCTTTGTGTCACTTAACGACAGTAGCTGTAACGATGTAGATGAAAGGACACGGTGTGGTGTCAGCTACCTTGTGTACATGTGCTTTTAAACTATAAGTCCTGGTCACTTATGATTTACCATTAGATATAGGTATGTTGTCAGTAGATGAACGTTTTCAGCATCAATTACTTTAACATGTCAGAGTCTGACGCTTGGAGGCAGAAAACGAGGCCTTTTTACTTTTGACTGTCGCAATAATCACACAGACGTTGTCGACACTGGGATAATAGTAGTTATTCTTATACCTCAACTAATATATCTAGCAATAAATTTAGATAAATCCAGTACTGTATGGTATAATACATCCAGAGCACAGTCAGCGTGCTAACGTAGTAGTATTTTGTTAACAGATGTGACCCTGTGTAATAAATGACAAGTAGTAGCACCTCTTGGCGGAATGTTTGTGATGTTGAATATTAATGATGGAGAGCTTTGCACATCTCCTTACTCCTGGGTTGAATTTATGCATCTCAACAATATGAGTTCCCCATTACTGTGTATGTGTAAAAGGTATACGGGCTGTGGGTCAAAAGCAACTAGTGAACCAGGTGCACAAGGCAAACATGGGCCATCTTTCCTGAACTGGGTTCAAGTTGCTATTTGTTGTTTTTTGTTATAGATCTAATCTGTGTGCTATATCATTCTTCCAAAAATTTTAAGATATATTTTCATTGTTGTCGAATTGTTGCATATTTGTATTGTAGAGTTTTTAACAGTTTTTTGCCTGAACAGGTAATGTATTTTAATAATGTACTTCCCGTTTTACTTTACAACATGCATTGCCCACAAAATGTCAAAAAGTGACAAAGAAATAAAACTAATATTGCTCTAAAACCTCTTACCTCCAGGGGGGGTGAGCCTGTCAACCTCTTACCCCCCTGTCTGAGAATATTTCTAGGGGAAACAATGTTGTTTTTTTATATAATCACATTATCTAGCTATGTATGAAACTGTGATGAGAATAAAATGTTCTGCAAATGGTATATAAATCCTAGAAAATCCAGGGACAACCTTGTATCTCATCAACAATGAAAACACTCGTTTCCCTCTATCTAAAATATAGCAATTTCTGCTGTCGCTGCCTGCAGTGTACACCCCAGCGACTCTAACAAGAATGAACCTAGTAATTATTGAACACAGCATTAGAGCAGTGGTTTAGCTAAGGTTTTACAGCTTTTGTGTCATTCAGTGGATATGAAAACATGAGCTTTACCATTCAAACCTGTTGCTTGTTAGAAATTCAGTATTGTGGCAACAGTAAGTCATGTTTTCTGTTATATTCTCTTAAAGCGTTAATAGTACTTCCTTTACCATCCACATTGCAGCTGTCTGCACAGTTTCACATGTTCTGTTCACATAGTGAATCAGGCCTGAGTCAGTAACTGTGTTGAAATTCAAATCTGCACAGGAATTAGTAGGACCTATGTGCTGTTTTTAAGTTTGTAGCCTTGGCCTGTGTGGATGTCGATGTTACTGGTGTTATTTGGCCTAGAAAACATTTGATAAGGAAACACTGACTTCAGCTGCCAAATTCAAACACACCTTATTGAAAACTGATCAAAACCAGGTTTATAATACTCTCTTTTTTGTGTACTTTGACATGATTTCTTTTTAAAGCATGTTCAACACACACATTTGGAATGCTGACATGCTGCCCTTTATCCTCCCTGTCAGGCAAGTCCAAAGAAGCTGAGATCAAAAGGATTAATAAAGAGTTGGCCAACATTCGCTCCAAGTTTAAAGGGGACAAGGCTCTGGACGGCTACAGCAAAAAGAAGTATGTCTGCAAACTGCTTTTCATCTTCCTGCTCGGCCATGACATTGACTTTGGACACATGGAGGCAGTCAACCTGCTGAGCTCCAACAAGTACACAGAAAAACAAATTGTAAGTCTTCTAGTGGTTGCCTTCAATTTTGTACGACTCTGAATGTGGATGTGTTATGAATGAGAAAAAAAACGTAACAACATTGTTATATAATAATTATTCACTTATTTGGATTTGAATGAGGAGTAATTTTTATTTGGTGTTTGTCTGACAACTCTCCATGTTTATTCTACATTGTCTATGACAATTCTTTCACAAACATAAGTGATCTGAGAATCCTTTACATCATGTTTTTATAGTTTGCCAAACGCTACCAGAGCATATTAAACATTCTCGTAAGAGGATTTAATCACAATATAATTAAAACCACTTTAAATGAAACATGTTACACATTATTGTTATTAGAAACAAGTTGTGATTCCTCACCCAGATCTTTTGTTTGAGGAGTACTAGTAATTATCTAATTATAACAGTAAACATGTCATATTTCCTGTTAATAAGTATATAAGTATAATTATGTATTATAACTATTATACTAATAGCGTAATAGTCAATAAGTACAAGTCACATAGGTATACAAAAAATAGCTTCAGGTAAAACAGCAGATGGAGGCAAACTAACTGTATCAAACCCAGTTGAGAGCAGTTCAAACCAGAAGGTGTGAATATTTTAACACATTCCTTCATATTCTGTCTGAAGATAAAATATAACTGCCTATTTAGTAAAAGTCAAAGATGAACTTGAACATATTTTAGGTTGTTGCAGAGAACATGCGGGATCAATACAAATGGAAGGCAGACTTTGGAGGTTTAGATCATTTACTTGCTTATTAAATAGTTACAGGTGAAATCTAATGTTGTGTTCTTGACAATGTAAATATAACATATCTCATCCTCCATCAGTTGCCCTAACTGCTTGGAATGGGTTGCTAAAGCCAGTCCGTGCTGTCGGTAGGGTAGAGACTGGGTGCACCCGGACACGTGGCTGGTCTATTACATGTTGTACGTCCACTTTGACAGCGTTAACAATGATGTCGCTGTGTTCTGGTTTTGTTTTCTTTTTTACATCTGCCCTGTTGAGCTATGTGTGGTCTAAGGTAATGCTTAGATTAGTTTGTGTCGACAGAGCTAAGGATCAATGACCTATATGTCTTCCCCCGTACACTGGGAAAAATCACTAACAGAGTATTACTGTACGTTTGATTATCAGCTACTAGACAATGTTTTTTTAGTCCCGATAAAACCAGTACTGTACCCAACTCGTCTTTTTGACTCCAAACCATTTGAATTGTAATAAAACATAGACATTAAGGTATAAATATGCTTTAATGACCCCCCCCACTAGTCTGTTGAATACATGTTACTTAAGGATCTTAAAGCAGAACAGGAACTCTGCCAATGTTCCTGATTCTGCATAGTAAGTCGGTTTCTTTCAGGAAAAGGAAATGTTGAGTTAGCAGAGTAATGCTGAGTCATGAAAGCTGAGAGTTTTGACATACAACAGAACCATAAGCTATATTTACAACTACACACTGTAGAGGTGTTATGAGGAATATATACCTGGGCTTTATGGTCCCAGTGGAACATACTGATGACAGGGAGTCATGAGTTGTTTCACATTTGGGTCACTTTATCACTGACACATGCCAAGGTCCAGTACAAAGTGAAAGTTGACACTACCATGTTCCTCAGAGCTGAATCATTACAAGCCTTTAATAGTAATTATTACAATTTGATAGCTTTATATAAACTGTTGTCGGTTTGAGAACTGATAAACTTTATTGGTTGACGACCAAATATTTCAGGAATTGGTCAAATGGCAATAAGAATTCTTGACTGCAATGAGATTATTGCTGAACCTATCGCTTGACCACAAAAAGCTCTTGGCCAGATATCCAACTGCATATTGATTTTTTTTTTTTAATTACTTTTTGGCCTGATGACATCAATTTATGTACTGTAAGAGTATTCCTACTTAAGGGTGTTGGATGGTATGTTTTAAAACCAGCAGTCAGACACTGCTCGTGTTTTAAATGTTCAATGGTTTCTTTAATTAAAAATCTTTGATTGCCATGTCAGTTTTACCTCTCATTCATTTACCTTTTTTTCTGTCTCCCTAGGGCTACCTGTTCATCTCAGTTCTAGTAAACAGCAACAGCGAGCTGATTCGTCTGATCAACAACGCCATCAAGAATGATCTGTCCAGCCGCAATCCCACCTTCATGTGTCTGGCACTTCACTGCATTGCCAATGTGGGAAGCCGTGAGATGGCTGAGGCTTTCGCTAGTGAGATTCCTCGAATACTGGTTGCAGGGTGAGTGTGGCTTCTGTTTTCAAGTATGGAGTACATTTCGGTTTGTGGTGCCGTGTAAGATCCGACACTGTGCTAATTCCTGTCATCATTGTCACTTTACAAAACTGCTGCTTATGTGATAATTGCATTGCAGTGACACGATGGATAGTGTTAAACAGTCAGCTGCCCTTTGTCTGCTACGGCTCTATAAGACCTCACCTGACTTGGTACTGATGGGTGAGTGGACTTCACGTGTGGTGCACCTGCTCAACGACCAACACATGGTGAGAGCACAGTCCCATCTATAAACATGCAGCCACATGATTAGGGCTGTTTTCAGTCATGAGAAAAAAGGTTTGGCCAAAGTAATTACCTATGCCCCTAACCCCAATAGTAACAGATGCTCCAAAACATATTACTCCGATGGGGTTTTAGGGAGGTGCAGAGTGCTGGAGCCTATCCAAGCTTTTAGGCAGGGTACAGATGTGTCATCAGTAGACTAGATGAAGGGGTTTTTATTACACTGCTTGAGCATCTGACATACAATTTGGACAGACCAGTTCACGTATCTCAGCTGTCTTTGTTGTCACATTCGGCCCCTGGCTTATGACAGACCTTAAAATAGGACTTGGCTGTTAGAAATGCTAGCAAAAAAATTGGATTGTAATCAGTTTTTCATTATTGAGATAAATTTTACGAATAGGTCTGACCTGTCCCACCATTGGTGGACATGACTTTTGTTAAAAAGTTGATATACTTCAAAACAGCAGCTGGTTCCAACATAATGTATATTTGATGAACTGCTGTACTCTTATCCTCTATGATTTAACATGTCAATGTGCTAATAAGCTTTTCATTTTTGTATGTCTTTCTTTGCTCAGGGTGTGGTGACCGCAGCTATCTCTCTAATCACCTGTCTGAGCCAGAAGAATCCAGATGAGTTCAAGACCTGTGTGTCCCTGGCTGTTTCTCGACTCAGCAGGGTGTGTGTGTGTGTGTGTGTGTGTGTGTGTGTGTGTGTGTGTGTGTGTGTGTGTGTGTGTGTGTGTGTGTGTGTGTGTGTGTGTTTCTGTGTGTGTGTGTTTCTGTGTGTGTGTGTTTCTGTGTGTGTGTGTGTCTGTGTGTGTGTGTGTGTGTGTGTCTGTGTGTGTGTGTGTGTGTGTGTGTGTGTGTGTGTGTGTGTGTGTGTGTGTGTGTGTGTGTCAAAAAATGTTTCACAAAATAAATTTGTGTAACCATAACATAAACATTTGAATTCTGATGACCTGTTTTACTGGCTATAATACATCTAAAACATATTTCTATTTGTTCTCCAGATTGTGTCGTCTGCCTCCACTGACCTGCAGGATTACACATACTACTTTGTTCCTGCACCATGGCTCTCCTGCAAACTCCTTCGCCTACTGCAGTGCTACCCTCCACCAGAAGATGGTGCCGTCAAAGGCCGTCTGGTAGAGTGTCTGGAGACCATTCTCAATAAGGCCCAAGAGCCTCCAAAGTCAAAAAAGGTGCAGCACTCCAACGCCAAGAATGCCATCTTGTTTGAGGCGATCTCACTCATCATCCACTATGACAGGTTTGTATCTCAATACGCTGCCTCTTTCACATGCACTTTGGATTCTCTTTGTCAGGACTGAGCTGTTTGTTCACACATGTGCCTTAAACCAGTACTTACCACATGGCGTGATTCAGAACTTTTTAACTTGATTTTGTGCTGATTAAGAATAATTGCTCTACCAATGTGCATTTTCACATTCTCATGACACTGAAGTTTTGATTTTTGTTTTTTAGTGAGCCAAATCTACTGGTGCGCGCTTGTAACCAGCTGGGCCAGTTTTTGCAGCACAGAGAGACCAACTTGCGCTACCTGGCTCTGGAGAGCATGTGTACCCTGGCCAGCTCTGAGTTTTCCCATGAAGCTGTCAAGACACACATAGAGACGGTCATTAATGCCCTCAAGGTGAGGTGCAAGCTTTAATATTTGACATACATATAACTGTGGTATCATAGTCAGTGAACCTTTTTCTCTTCTTCTTCTTGTCATTGTTGGCCTCTGCAGACTGAGAGGGATGTGAGTGTTCGACAGAGGGCGGCTGACCTGCTCTACGCCATGTGTGATCGAAGCAATGCTAAGCAGATTGTAGCCGAGATGCTTAGCTACCTAGAGACAGCAGACTATTCCATCAGAGAGGAGATGGTGCGTATGAGTGTTCAGATTTTGTACCATGCGCATCAGTACTGATTGTTTTTAATTCCTGTAAAAATTTCAATGCATTTCACCTGAACTTAATATCATATCAGTTTGGGTGTGATTACACATTCCTCACAGGTGCTGAAAGTGGCCATACTTGCAGAGAAATACGCTGTGGATTACTCTTGGTACGTGGACACTATTCTGAATCTCATCCGCATTGCTGGTGACTACGTCAGCGAAGAGGTGTGGTACCGCGTCATTCAGATCGTCATCAACAGAGATGATGTGCAGGGCTACGCTGCCAAGACGGTCTTTGAGGTGCTGTAAAGGGAAACTAGAAGACCTGAGTTAGACCATGAAGTTAGTTATATTTACAATTGGTGTAATTATCTTCCAGGCTTTGCAGGCTCCTGCATGTCATGAGAACATGGTGAAGGTTGGAGGGTATATTTTGGGAGAATTTGGTAACTTAATTGCCGGTGACCCTCGCTCCAGGTATGTTGGTTCTTTAAGTAAGGCTAGTTACTAGATCTAGTTTATAGTGATTGTGGTCTAACATATTGGTGTGTTGTTCAGCCCCCTGGTCCAGTTCAACCTTCTCCACTCAAAGTTCCATCTGTGCTCCGTGCCGACTCGTGCCCTGCTTCTATCAGCCTACATCAAGTTTATCAACCTGTTCCCGGAGACTAAACCCACCATCCAAGAGGTACTGCGCTGTGACAGCCAGATACGCAATTCAGACGTGGAACTGCAGCAGCGTGCCGTCGAGTATCTGAAGCTGTCTTCCATCGCTAGCACCGACGTTCTGGTTAGTAGTTCGTTAAACCTGATGCATTTCACATCTTTTAGTTCATACCTGCAGAAACACTGAATATTCCTTCTCTCTTCCAGGCCACAGTCTTAGAGGAGATGCCCCCCTTCCCAGAGAGGGAGTCTTCAATCTTGGCTAAGCTGAAGAAGAAGAAGGGGCCTGGTGCTGTGTCTGTGACGGAGCTGGAAGACAACAAACGGGAGGGTGGGGAGTTGAACGGAAGCAGCGATCGGGGACCAGACATAGCAGCAATGGCTGCATCTAACGCTGTAAGCATAGTCTGTGTTTTTAGCCAACTTTACATGTACCAGGAACTGAAGTAAAAAAAAAACACATTTCCATTGTTTTTAGTCCACCCCGTCACCATCAGCAGATCTACTTGGAATTCGTTCAGCTGCTCCTGTTGGTGCTGCGCCAACTAGTGCTGGCAGCTTACTGGTGGATGTGTTCTCTGAGGCCGGACCTGCTGCTCCTTCACTTGCCGTGAATGACGATGGCTTCCTAAGGTAGTTGATCAGACCCTAAAGTCCAGTATGAGTGACTGCTGTGATGCTTTGATAATTTGCCATAGGATAGAAGGAAAATATCTACTTTAATTTACTTTACAACCCAAGGACTGATCACAGCTGTTACCTGTCCAGTCTGCGGGCGTTTTAAGCGTCACCAAACCTCTATTTGAGAAGGCTGACTATAACTCTGTATGTGAAAACACACTGACAGTTCAGTGTCTCATGCTGGATGGGTCAGCACTGGTCCTTGGAGAGTAGTTGTGGTGTGTTTGTGCTGTTTGTCTTCTATGAAGCTAGTAATGTGTCTGTGTTGGTTGTTTCTCTGTTGGCTCTGTCACTCTGCTCTTTTTTGTCTTTCTTTTAACATGGACCTGGCAACCTAGAAACAGACTGTGGTGACGTTACTATAAGTCACAATTTAGATTTCAGAATAAAACATCAGTTTAGTAATCAGAACACCAATTTATTAGTATTTGCTTCACATAGAAGATAGTTAAGTAATGCCTTTTCCAAATTATGAGCCAAAGTAGTGCAACTTTTAGTTGAGTTTGCAACTCAAACTTTTTAAATGTTTTTTTTTTCATGTATGTTTCTGAAAATTAAGACTGCAACTGCTTAACATCATCAGTCACAGCATAGCAGCCCCTAATATTTGCATTATTGTGTATTTATCCCACACACTGACTAAAAGAAGCAGATGGGCACATGGACTAATGTTCATGGTTGGCAGGTCTGAACACTTGTCTGTTCTTTTAATCTTGCTGTACATGTGACTGTCTCTCGTCTCTTTTTCTCTCCTTCCCTTTTCTCCATTTCCCTGTGTATGTGTGCGTGCGTGTGTGTGTGTATTTGTGCGTGCGTATGTGTGCGTGCGCGCCCGTGTGTGTGTGTGTGTGCGTGTGCGTATGTGTGCGTGCGCGCCCGTGCGTGTGCGTGTGTGTGTGTGTGTGTGTGTGTGTGTGTGTGTGTGTGTGTGTGTCCCGTCCTCTACCGTGTTCGGACGTTGACAGAGATCTGGAACAGCCCACTGAGGCCTCTGATGCCCTATTGGTGGAGGGTTCTGGTGACTCTGAGTAAGAGCACAGTAGTCAAAAATAGTCCTAGCCTATAAACACTACATCTCAAGTCATATATCTTTTTTTTCAGTTTTGTTTTCAAATCCAAACATATAAGTTGATTCCTTCAGATTTTTCAAAATCCTACCCCCCTGAGTCTGGATCAATCAACAAGTCAAAATTAACTCTAGGAAAAGAACCTCACACACAGGGAATGTAGAAAAAGCAAATCTGTGATTGAAAAGCAGAGTAGAGGGATCGAAGTAGGAGACTGAGGAAATAGTCCAATTGAATGCATTGGTAGCGTACACTGAATGAGACAGGTACTTCATCGGCTACAAATAACACTTGGGCTTTGCCAAATGTGGCCAATGTTGGTAAAAGATAGATTGCCTAGTTTTGTCCCTTTGTTTTTACTTTAGAACTTATACTTTCAACAAAATAAAATCCATATTTATGTAGCGTTTACCAGCTAAATATCTTTTAAGGCATAACAAATGTTGACAGGCAGTAGAAATGTTTTAACACTTTGTAATGAATGTTTTTATTTTATTCTAAACACTGAACTGTCTGTTTGCATTAATACAATAATAGGCTACAAAATCCCAACACTATTCTCTATGTAGACTATACTATGTCAGTCACTGTATTGTGGCAGTGCTCTCATCAGTGAACCTAGTTAGAAGCCAACCTTCAGTCTAAAAGCTTCTTTGCTTCATGAGATGTGACTGTTACCTTCATTTTTAAAGGTGTGTTCACCCACATCGTAGTTTAAGGTTTGCACCTGCTTATAACTGTTTTTTCTTAAAGAACCAACTGGTTTTACTGTTACACAGTGTAATTCAGATGCTTTTCATGGTGTAATGTGATTTTTGTACAAACTGCTTGAACTAACCACCTGGATTTTATCCCTTCACCCCTTTTGTTGTCTTCCATGTTAACCAAACTTTATCCCACTGTCACTGTCACAATTTTGAACGGATGGCTTTTTTATGCCACCTCTGCTTCATCCATCCATTCCTCCTCTGTCCTGTGGCCTGTCTCCTCATCCTCCTTCTATGGTCTCTCAGCTCTGCTCCTCCCTCTGAGGATCCTGCTGCTCCTCTGTCTGAGGCAGACGAACTTCTTAACAAGTAAGCTTTTTCTTTTTGTGTGTGTTTAGTTGTGTTTTCTAGCTGCAGCTTTGCATGATTGCTACAGAACAGGTTCGATCTACTGACATACTATCGCCTCACCATTACCAAGCTGTTAAATCTACTGAGCTCTGGCAGCAAATAAAAAGCTCTGTTCAACAAAAGGTAAAGCTTTTGCATCTAGGTTCAGTCTGTCTCAACCATTTGGGGTAAAGGGATAGAGAACGGAGAACAGATGACAAAGGAAACCCCTGCAGGTTGGTTGGGCCAGCAGCTGCAGACTGCGACCTGTAGAAAAATAGATAAAGGCACAGACAGAAAGACGACGCAACGTTAATGACATTCATTGCAGTGGTGGCATATAAGTGGATAGAACGAGGAAAGGTGAGGGTCACAGTCTAGACCTGTAGCAGCTTAACTAGGTGTGACCTGAGCCAGCGTCATCATAAAGGAAGGTTTTATGCCTAGTCTTCTATTTAGATGGGACATCTGCCACCCAAAGTTATCTTGGAACTGGTTCCACTGGAGAGCAGCCCTTCCTCCCATTCTACATTTGACAGTTCTAGGAACCACAGTAGACCATCTAGAGAAACAATCTGATCTCATACCTTTGGGCCCAAACACAACAACCTCTGTCTTGTTGAAATTCAGATATTCAACCCTTATGTGTTTTAAACTTACCCAAATTTCACCATGTGGTTTGTACTAACCATTTAAATGCCTTCGTCCTACAGGTTTGTGTGCAAGAACAACGGTGTGCTGTTTGAGAATCAGCTGCTACAGATTGGGATTAAGTCAGAGTATCGTCAGAATCTGGGTTAGTAAGCTGTTGCTACTAAAAACAAAGCAGTGTTTCCCTCTAAATTAGATTAGGAACCTGGGTGGTTGCAGTCCTGTACAACTGGGGATATTAACGGCAGGTTTGTGTGCATTTGTCTCTCAGGGAGAATGTACTTGTTCTATGGAAACAAGACATCAGTGCAGTTTGCCAGCTTTAGTACCACAGTCACCTGTCCTGGGGAGCTGCAGTCTCATATCCTTTCTGTGGACTGTGTGTTTCATGTGTTCATTTATAATTCAAACATTCTGTGCCATGTCTCAGATACCACACATGGGTGATGGACTAATAATAGATTTGTTGACCTTTTTACCATTTATTGAGCCAGTGGAATTTTGCTTTATTTGTTTTATTACTTTAAACAATAATCCAGTAATGAGAGAAAACATCTAAAATTGTCTTAATGTAATTGTGCAGAATCATGAGAAGTAGAAGCAACACATAACTCAGGTTTACCCTGAGCGTGAGGCATAATGTAAACCACCACTGTCCTGGTTGTCCTTGACAAACTGGTCACAGCTTAACGTCCAGACCAAACCAGTGGAACCAATTGTAGAAGGTGGAGCCCAGATCCAGCAGGTCCTCAACATCGAGTGTCTGACTGACTTCTCTGATGCACCCTTGCTCAACATAAAGTTTAGGTAAGACCAGCATTTAACAGATTCTCTCTTTTACAACAGATTAAAAAATAATAAAACATTTGTTGTCTTTTTGGTATGTAAAGTTGTGTAATTCTCACGCTTATTGGCAATTGTTGTCAAATAAGTGTTAAAGAGTAAGCAGACCTGCTCTGCTGTAATCTGTGTGCGCTGTTGTAAAAGCACAAGGCGTTTACTACTGGGACCAACATGCTTGTTACTGGAGCAACAAACAGATGTGTGGACCTGCAGTGTCTGTGGTTGATTCCATTCAGATATGGAGGAGCTCTGCAGAATCTGACCCTTAAGCTGCCCGTCACCATCAACAAGTTCTTCCAGCCAACTGAGATGTTGTCGCATGACTTCTTCCAGCGCTGGAAACAGCTCAGCCAGTAAGTGTTTGTGTTGATGTGTTTTGTCGCCGTGTTTGCTATAGTTGTAACATGATGACCTGCTTTTTCTAACTAGCCACAGTATACAGCAAATTAAAAAAATAATTAGCTTCAGTACAACTATGACTAATCAGATGTGGAGATACTTTGAGCTGTGATCAGTGGATTTCCTTTTAAATAGAATAAATGAAGGACTAGTCAAACATTAACTCTAGTGCAGCCATTGTACTTACTTACTTACCTTGGCGTGACTGCTTGTGTTCATTTGAATGTCTTGTGCATCTCTCTATAAGGTTCGCTATGAATAAGACAAGGTTTCCTGTCAAAGTCCAAATCTTTAATGTAATATCTCCACAGGCCTCAGCAAGAAGCACAAAAGATATTCAAGGCAAATCACAGCATGGACACTGAAGTACTTAAGGCTAAGGTATATCTACTTTCAACATAATCCATTTTCTTTTAACAGTTGTCAACACACATCTTATCATACTTAAAAGGTCTGTTGCACTGCTTGTTATCATGAGCACCAAACAAGACAACATTCAACAATTTCCTTTAAGGGGAAGTTGCTGCTATTGAATAAAATCGTCTTTTGGCCACCTGCATTCTTTGATCTGTGTTTCTGTGTAGCTGCTGGGCCTGGGAATGGCCCTACTGGACAATGTGGATCCAAACCCGGAGAACTATGTGTGTGCTGGAGTGATCCAGACCAAAGGCCAGCAGGTTGGCTGTCTCCTACGGCTGGAGCCTAATGCCCAGGCACAGGTACATCGCACAGACGCCATGTTTGTAACACGCTGGGTTGAGACTGACCTTGGTTCAGTTTCTATTCACACAGAGAAAAACAAGAGGAGAATGTTAGATCACAAACTCCTGTAAAAATACGTATAAGTTAGACAATTGCAATTAAAGGTTCAGACCTACTGGGCAGTAGTTCTGACTACATTGCATTATTAAACATCTCAGACTGTCTGTCCTCATGAATATGAATCAGCTCTAATGACTGTGTTCATGTGTGTTTGTGCAGATGTACCGTCTCACTTTGCGCTGCAGCAAGGACTCTGTGTCCCGGCGTCTCTGCGAACTGCTGGCTCAACAGTTCTAGAGCCTCAGCCTCTACTTTGACCAGCGAGCCCTCCTCCCACGCCGCTCCTCTTCTTCCTCTGCCTTCTCCCTCCGACAAAGAATCTTTGAGTAAAAAAGGTGTAACCTACATAAGGGAAAAAGCAGCTGCTGCCAGCAGCAGCAGCAGCAATATTATTGTCATTATTCTTGTCCCCGATTCTGATTCCAGTTCAACTTCTACTTGTTTATTAACATGATGCTTCTTGTTTTGTTGGTGTTTACCTGTGTATTTGTGTGTGTGTGTGCGTGCGTGCGTGCAAGCAAGCGTTTGTGTGTGTGTGTGTGTGTGTGTGTGTATGTCCCATGGTTGTGCTGGGTTCTCATTCTGATCCACCCTGACTGATTCTGAGCAGGTGTGTGTGGGTAAGAGAGATTTCACTTGAAATGGGAGAACATTTCAACATTCCCCTAAGTCGAACCGGAGAAGCTGCACATTATATCCACACACTAGTGTTAAGCCACATCTGGTGGTTCTCATGAGAGCCAGTAGTGACGTGACACCTGATGGTCCATGAAGCATTCCCAGTGCTAATGCACTTAAGGTGTTGGAGCCTCCAGCACCTGAGCCCTATTTCCCAGAGCCCTTTAGGTTTTAATGGACTTAGCACACGCGTTTGTTATTGATGTGTATGTAAATATGTGCCAGTGAATTACTTTATTACTTTGAGACATTCCCATCATACCTGTTAATGAAACTGGAGGGGGACGAAGGCACCGAATGGACACTATGCAGGTGATGGAAGACAAGGCAAAGTGGGACCTGCACTCTTAGATGTATGTCAAACCACAATTCTTTGTAAATCTGAAAGGAGCAGAACTTGTTTTCCCCAATAACGCCTCTAGATCGAAACCACGTAAAGTTGAGGTGTGCGCTATCTAGAGCAGCAGGATTCAGTTTCCTATTTATTTGGGGCATGTGTGAGGTTCCTCCCCTCCTTTTCAGAGCTGCTTCCTAAGCAGTTTGGATGAGCGGCAGCCTGAACTGAGCTCGGCATTAAGTTTAGAACAGCATCACGTTCACGTTAAAACCGTTATTCAGGTATTTAATACCTCCACCAACACGCGTAGACACTAGATTTTTTTTCTATTCCTGCTTATCCAACCAAGCACACAGAGACATGATCATGCCAAAAAATCTATTATTACTCTGGCAAATATTCAGCAAGCTCACATGTTTTGATCAAGTCATCATGCACAGCTGTTTGACTGTTCGTCTATACTGATGATATGGGAGAGGACAGCATGTAAGACACCCACGTTTCTATGGCAACTTACAGGGGACTTGATGAATGCGAGTGTGACTGTAAGCAGGTAATAAAATAATTAGAATTAAGAATAAAGACATTTCTAATACACAGTCATATTACATGCTGTGGCTGCACAGCAATCACAGGACATTGAACTTTGTAGTGGAATATATAGTCATTTTGTGAGTGTGTGTGTGTGTGTGTGTGTGTGTGAGTTTGTATGTGCCTGTCTATGCAGTATCCACTAGCTAATGCAGCCTCATGTATCGGTGTTAAGAACCTGTCAAATACCTGTGTTAGAATTAAGATTTACTCTGTAATGAAAAAAAATGTGAAAGTAAAACTATGCCATATATCCAACATGAAGCCTCCTGTATTTTGTCAGGCTGACACAGCAGATGGACGACATCCTGGACATGTGTGAGGTACTGAGGCAGCCATAGAACCTTTAGGCTGCCTGGTATAAAGTCTGGTTAAATGTGCTGTAAATGTATGCGGATGGCAGATGTTCACTGTCAATCACTGTGTAGGCGGACAATATGAAATGAAAATATTATGGCCAAACAACGCCATAAATTAAATCATTTTTGTATTTGTTTGTGTTGTAAGTCACAGGGCCATTTGTTGCTAATCCTTTCATGATTCTCACATTATTCTTTTTTAAAATTATTTTCTGTTTGAGCATCTCTAAACTTAAAAAATGTGTAAATAAATACAAGTGTGTATAGTGGCAATAACAACACAGCATTCGTTATAATAAAGCTTCAACCCTGAACTCTGGGTTCGTTGGGCACATTCACGTGTCAGAGGACGACACCTGGCGGGTTTGATAAATTACAGTGCATTTTAATGTATGATTAATTCATTAAAAAACAATTCAATAGACTTTAAAATATTTACTTGTTACTTACAAGTAGAGTTTGTGTCTTCCAACACCTCATCACACATTCGTAAAAATACAAAACATTGCATATTTTGAACATTGAACGCCTTTTTTAAAGATAATTCTGAAATTGAAAACGGAAGCTGTGCAAGTCCCTCCCTCTTCTCTTGTGTCAAACCTATAAGAATCTATTTAACACACGATTAAATTTAATACGCCAAATTAGCCCAACATAATTTCAGGGCTCTGATATCATGAACATAAAGACGTCGTATAATTAGGTGCATGTAAATCATCGACGGTGCAGCTTTTATGTGTTTATTACTGCGGGGACGTGTAAGTGTACACATATATTTGTATTTTCTCCAGTAGATTATTTACCAGTGAACTAATAACGCATGAAAGAAAAGAGCTGCCATTCGGTCCCGGCTAAAAACCTCTGTTGTTGATGGATCACAAACGGCGGATGGTACACAATTGGATAACATTGGCTTTATTAAACATATGCATTAACTAAAATGCATTACCAGATGATAACTAAGAAGTTGAAATAAGCAACCGCACTGGAAACGAGCGCAAACACCCTTCCAGTATTTATAAACGTAACAAGCCCAAAGTCGCGTGTAATAAGCGGACTTGGCAACACTAGCCGTCACGGGTCTGCGCGTGCGGAAGGCCGGCAGCGCGCTGGTTGGTTGGAAATGACATCATCGAGTGGAGATCTATTGTTGGAAAGAGGGTGAGCTCATCGTTCAGCAGTTTGAGAGGACGGAGCGAGGACGCAGGACGCAGCAGCAGCAGCAGAGGAGGACAGTCTGCAGATCCGCAGCTTCCAACTACAAGAGGACGACGACAGGACTCGGTGAGTGACAGGCTGCAGGAGCACGCGGCTCCGTTTCCGCAGGTCGCGTGTGTTGTTTTTTCCGCTCTGCGACGGAGCGATGTTGACACTCGGCGTCTCTGCCTCCGTGCGTCGGGAGCAGCGCGCGCGGTGAGTTTATGCCGAAGCCGCGCGCCGTTGACGCGCTGCGCGTTGTGCCGCAGGTCCAGACATGGTGTGGTCCCTGGAGGGAGAGGCGGAGCGGCCCCCGCTGTCCGTCATCCTGCCGCGCTTCTACCTCGGAGCGGAAAGCGACGTGACGCAGGTAGGACGGAGACGAGAGGCCCGCTGCAAAGCTGCACGGCGTTTGACCACAGTAAATGATGCAAACATTTAATAATGTTTTATTAATAATTTATAAAAATTATTAATAAATTAATAATAATAAAATTAATAATTTATATGGTCACAATTTGAATTACATTAAAAAACAGTGAAGCAAAAGTGAAGCCAGTGGACCAGCTGTTAAAGGGCATCTGTCAGCGTGCAGCTGTTTGGGTTCAGACTGACCCCAGTTTGCTCCTCTTATGTAATATTAATAACTCTTAATCCCCCCTAGAACAGCATATGTCATTATTTCTCAAATTTGAAGGTGATCGAAGTCAAAAATGATAGTTTTGTCCACTTTTTCAGGAGTTTTTTCTTCGCAAAAACAAAAAAAGATTTCAGGAAGGAGTGAATCTTCAATGCTGGGTCATGTTTCATTCATATTTCTGAAGGAAATAACGAACCTGGTGATACTAATTTTCAACACTAACTTAACAATATTAAAGTAAAGACACACAAATGCTCTCTCGGTATGAGTAGTACATAAAATGCTTGTAGGTTGGGTCATGTGGGAGCATGTGCAGGCACAGATGAGCACAAACTTTTAATTTGAAAGCATCGAGCATCATCCACTGTGAAGAGCAGCCTGTCACGTATGTTGTAGTCAGCTGCACCAGGGTGGAGTGTTACTAAACCCGGAAACACCGGGTGGCAAACCTCACACTTGACTCCATAGCAGGAGCAGCTACGCTAATTTACCAAAACTCCATCCAGTTTATGACTGTTGTGAACGTGTCCACCACCAGAGGGCGACACCAGGAAAAGGAACAGACTGGAACAACTGAGAGAAACCTGATTTCTTGGTGCAAAATGTTAGTTATTGTGCTTTTAAGTAAAAGCTTGTTGTCTCTAACACCGTGGTGAAATACAAAACCTAAACGAAATCCAAAATGAAATAAACTCAGTAAAGCACTAAGGTAAATCCTCCCTGTGGCAGCTGGGATGTGTTTGTCTGAATCTTTAAAATCAGCCTTTAAGTCTCATTTTGAGGGTGGTTTATGAGAGATGACACGTTTACTAATGTGCTCCGACTGTGTGTGTGTGTGTGTCTGTGTGTAGGACCGCCTGGCGTCTCTGGGCATCTCCTACGTGCTCAGTGTGAGCCGCTGCAGCCCCCAGCCCTCCTTCCTGCCCTGCTCCAGATACCTTCGCATCCCCATTGACGACTCCCTGTGGGACGACCTGCTGCCCTGGATCCCGCAGGCTCTGCACTTCATCGGTCAGTGCAGGAATCAATAGCTAACAGACCGTCCAGCGTCATTACAAAGTCAAAGCCATAAAGTGTGACTAAGAGCCAGCTTGTGTTTCCAGATGCAGCCATGTCCTCCGGTGACTCTGTCTTGGTCCACTGTGCGGCAGGAATCTCCCGCTCCCCGGCTCTGGCTGTAGCTTACATCATGTACAGTCTGGGACTGGACCTGGATCAGGCCTACAGGTGCTGCCGACCCTTTATAAATCCACATTTAGAATAAGTGCTGTGCCCTTCCTGCTTTCACAATCCACAGCATGCCACTATTTATAACTACTGTATATACATGACATACACACTGATTGAAATCTGTCTCTGCATCACTGGGACATAAATGTAACCCGTCCTCTGTCTGTCCTCCTTCAAGGTTTGTAAAAGAGCGCCGGCCTTCCATTTCCCCAAACTTCAACTTCCTGGGTCAGCTGCAGCACTTCCAGGCCACTCTGCACCAGAAGGCCTCCACCAGCAGCCTCCACACGCAGCAGCTGGACAACCGACCGCCGCCCAGCAATGACAATGACGTCCACATCCACACACGTCAACGAATGAGCGACCCAGTCGTGAGCAGCGTCACTGGAGAGCAGACGCACAGGGAGACCTTCTCCCACGCGGAGCAGAGACACGCAGACGGCGGAGGAAACCAGCCGTCGTCATGGAAACGTAGGACTCTGCATTTGACTCTCAGTCAAAACCAACAGGAGGCTCAGACCCCATGTGAGGTCCCAAGTCCAAACCCCTGCCCCGCTATTAAGCCAGCACCAAAGCCCGCGCAGCAGGTCCCACCAGGCTCCGTTTCCCTGTGGGAGAAACGTAAAAGTCTCACTCTGTCCTTGACTCCGCTGGGAAGCAGCCCCCCCCCCCCAGGAAGTAGCATCGGCCAGCGAGCCGCTGCCCAAAAGGCCCAGAGCTCGGAGACAGTAGAAAGGCCCGAGGCAAAGACGCAGGGAGCGGGCGGCTCCCACAGGCCGAGCCGGGCCCAGGATCCCACCCACAGCCAGTGCCGCAGGGCGGCGGCGAAGGAGCAGGGCTCGCTGTCGCCGTTCAGCTTCACTCTCAGCAAGCTGCTGGACTGGGGGGAGAGGCTGCTCCTGGGGGAGGCCTTCGTCCACCCCGTGAGGATAGGACAGCCGGCGCTGCCGTACCGGTGTTGAGGACCGTCCCCGCCTGTGCATGTTAGCCGGAAGGAAGCGCGCAGGATGTTTGTCTTGTGTTTATTTATTTATTTATGGCAGAGAAGAACCCGTGTTGTCCAACAGCGCCACACAGCATGTCTCGTTTTCATCACTGCTTGTCTGTGATTTATACGATGCAGTAGTTTTTGGCTTTAAAAACACTATCGGCACAATGGCTTATACTGCATTTACTTATAATTAAAGGTTACATTTCAGGTTGTATTGTTTCTGTGCGTGTCAGCTTGAGGTTTAACACGATCCATCCACCCTCATTGTCACACTGAAGCCTATTCCAGCTGTCACTGGATAGATTTGAGCCACAAGTATAGACAGGTGTGAGTGTCTATTAATTTGACCTTTGGCCAATAATCCCAGGATCGGTGGTTCGATTCCTGGGAATCAAAGTGTCCTTGGGCAAGACACCAAACCCCAAAACGCCCCAGTTTTAAAGCTCTTTGAGGTAAGGTAGGAAAGCGTTACGCAATGTACGACCATTTACCAACTCCACAAATGACACAGGTGAACATTTGTATAGGTGAAATACTGTTTAAAAAGTTAAAAAGCTCTGATCAAAAAGGTCAAATATTCATTAATTTCCATGAATTGAGAACCATTTAAATACTAGGATTTGTTATGATGCCCCATTATCTTTATTGTAAAACACAAAACTCTGATCATTTTTAATGTATTAAATGCAAAGTAGATTTTTTGTTGAGTATACTTTGTTCGTCAACAGGTAAGACATGTCTGAGCCCCTGACGTGTTTCTTCTTAACATGACTGCAGCAGCATGTCATTTCTCCATCTATGACATATGGTAAATATGACGTCACAGAATGGAAAATGGTAAACAACACGCAATAAAAATGCCATGCATGTTTTTCTGTTTCAAAGAATGTAGGATGAGAAGAGACCATTCAAATGTTTTGGTGTCATAATGTAATGTGATAACTGGATATTTGATTTACTGCAGGATCAAACAGAAATACGGTATTCACGGTTAATTACAGCAGTATGGCGTCGTATGCGTCATGGTGAACGTGACATAATGTGTATTTGTTGTTCACAGTCATGTGACCAACTATAACAAATCGGCTGAAATGTCGCCCTTTACGTTTTCGTACACCTAAGTCGTCCCAGGGTTGTGATGACGTCACAGTTCGCCTCCTCAGTCTTAGAAAGGAGCTCAACACGTCTTTGCCGACCTGCGGTATGTGTCGCCGCAGGGGGCAGATTTGTTTCTGTGTTCGCTGCAGCGGAGACTGAAAACAATACGATTATCCCGACAAACATATGTTCTTATCTACAGAGTTACATAAAGGTGGTGAGCAAGAATCACTATTGACCTCGTGCACCTTTAACGCCCCGCGCGAGCTCGTAGGTGAGGCGACGTCGCGGAGACTCCAAATGACCAAATAAGGAAACTGACGATTGAAAGTGGAATTTCAGCTTTGAGCAGAAAACAGCTGGGGAGAACGTGCTGGTCGTTCCTGCCGTTTCCAATACGTGTCGGTATGTGCTAGTGACACACCGGCGCGCGTACATACGTGCAGGGGGGCGCGCGCGCGCACGTACGTCAGAGAGCAGAACTTTAGTTTCTTGAGGAAAGAGAAAAGAGGAAGCAGTTCCGCCCTCAGAAGCAGCCTGGAGGCCAGAGCGGAGCAGCGGCCCGCTACAAAGCACCCGAACCCAGCGACGGAACGCGGCGGAGTCGTTTTGGCGGATGGACGGCAGCTGTGCGGCGGAACTCAGCTTCTCGGGTGTGTCGCCGTTTGTGCGGTAAAAAAAAAAGCCTCGAGGACGCGATGAGCCGCATGTGAAAAGTTGGAGCCGCTCCGTCCGCGCCGCCGCTTCTTCGCTAACACTGTGTCTCCGGCAGCGTTTGCACCGCGGGCTTTTTTTTTTTCTCAGCTTGGCTCAGACCGTCGGACTCGGAGTCAGGGCCCTGAGTTTGTATTTTTGATCCACTTTCGAAACTAGTATGAGCGGAGACGAGGAAAGATACAAGCTGGTGGTGGTGGGAGGAGGAGGGGTCGGAAAGAGCGCCCTGACCATCCAGTTCATCCAGGTACGCGGATTCACGCCTTATAATAGAAATCTACATTTGAACCTCTATGATACAAAGTCTTTTCTTCACAATGTGCAGTGGAAACGGGAATAATTGCGTAGCGTAAATGTATTTCTGCTGCTGCACGTTGAACTAATACTCCATACGCTCACGTACGTGCGCCTTAAGAAAGTTCTCTGGACTTTGTCACTGATAAAAAGCAAAGTAACGCCGCTCACGGAGCTGATAACATGAACGTACACGTCTCGTCTGTGCTTGTTACCCACACAAACCAAACACATCCATGAATATTCAAACAGTTCAGAATAACTTCAGAAGCCAGGGTTTTGACTCTCATCAACATTAATTTCAGTTCAGACACTTTAGTCAGTAGCAGTAGAAAATAACAAAGATAGCACCCACTAAATGAAGGAGACATACCTAATTTACAGCTATTATTACATGTTTATTACGTGTAAACCCACCTCAAGTACTTACAGATGGTGAATGACCACAGAACTATTAATGCAGCAGAATGTTCTCTGCGATGGTCTGTAGCTCTGGACAGCAGCAGTAAAAGGACCTGTTAGATATAAACCGCATATAGTTCATAGAATAGCTGATCACATTTCTTTCCTTTTTGAGTATTTTGTTTTTTATTTTAGCACAGAGAACCACAGTTAGATTAAAATGTCTGTAGCAGATGAAACTTAAAGTAAGTGATTTCCAGCTAAAGCTTCTAATGGTTAAAGCCTCACTCTGGATGTGAAATGTCAGTAGTTTAGGAAGTTTAAGAGGCCTGTCGCTAACACTGACTGTGTCCTGCAGTCCTACTTTGTGTCAGACTACGACCCCACCATTGAAGACTCCTACACCAAGATGTGCATCGTGGACGGGAAGGAGACTCGGCTGGACAGTAAGGCACCCTTGGTGCTCACCAGTGTTTGTCATAGCAAACCACAGGCGTGTTTGAAAGCACAGGGTGTGTTGGGCTGGGATGAGGTATGACACAGGCAGCATGTTTGCTTTCTGGATGTTTCATTCCCTTGTTAGGACTTGTACTTGATCGGAGTAGCTGCAGCGCGTTAGGCCACGCTGCTGTTTCACCACCGCAGTGATCTGTGAATCACCAGACGCGTGGAGGTGAACGGTGCACAGCAGCTGTTTGCCTCGTAGCTCGGTAGCTTTGCTTCCGGTCACAGAACCTTCTCTGGACCTGCCTCCCCTCACGCATTACGGATGAGGATTAGTTAATGTGATAGTTGATCAACACTATTTAATCCATTCACACACCCATGTATTTACTCATTTAATCACACATTTGTTACATTATTATTATTTTTTTTAATAATTTACATATCAGTTCAGTTCTTATAAAGGTATTTTAATACATACATGTGTCTAAAAATAAATCTGCCTCATCCACCAAAGCTGTACTTGTTCCTCTTTCACAAAGGTGATATGTGTCAAACTGTTTTGGAGATGAGTCATGTTTAAGCAGGCAGATCATCGTTTTGGAGGCTTAGCGGTGAACTCGGCCTCTGTACTGTGGATACCCAGTCATGTTTGGATTCCCATCATGGCTCAACCACAGCCACTAGAAGCTGGTCCAGGTTCTGGGCACGGAGACCCAGCTGCCAGATCAATCAAGCACCTGTCCAATGTTGTGTAGGCCCCTCTGTCTATGTTAAGACAGGTTCTGGGTGATGAAGGCAGGAGCCTATGGATCAGACTCCCATAGTGCATCCTGGTGGAACACGTGCAGTTCACCAGCAGTCAGAACCAGACCTGCTTTTCTAGTTTATGGTCCCGCTCCTATTGTCCAGTATTAGTTTGATGATAGACCGACATGTTGACTGCCAATCTCTGTCACTGTCTGTTTACAGCCACACACACACACACACACACACACACACACACACACATATATATATGTAAAAACATTTAATAACATTTACATTGTATATCTTCTTTGTGTCAGTCTTGGATACAGCAGGTCAGGAGGAATTTGGGGCAATGAGGGAGCAGTACATGCGCTCAGGAGAAGGCTTTTTGATGGTGTTCGCGCTCAACGACCTGGGCAGGTAATGGCCTGCGTGTGGGCTCTGGGGTGGAGAACAAGATGTGGGTACCTGTACAACCACCGCATTCCATCACTCAAAACACGTGTCGGCAATGTGGGACATGTAATGATCACAAGTAGGGAAGAAATTTGATGCAGTAGACCTTAATTTTAAGGTTAATAGACACAGTAGACTGCAATTAGTGAATGACTGAAGGAAAATCAAGTATACCAGTTAAATGTACTGGAAGCACCGAATACATAAGAACATAAGTTCTGGGAGAAGCACGTTTCATTGATGCAGCAGTGGATTCAAATCACAAACCTGTCGACCCTGTGACTAACAGCTACCACGAGGTCCAGAAGTTCCACACCCAGATCTTGAGAGTAAAGGATCGAGATGACTTCCCGATGGTGCTGGTGGGGAACAAAGCTGACCTGGAGGCGCAAAGAGCGGTGAGCTACACCCACACGGACTTTTCTGGTTTTCTTTTCTGTTCTTCAGTACAACTGCATTTAAATGCAAATAAGAGGAATTCTGGACACTGGGGCCTCACGTTGTTTGATTTGTGCAGATCACCAGGGAGGAAGGTCAGGCGTTTGCCAGAGAGAACAGGATCCACTATATGGAGGCGTCGGCCAAAAACCGTTACAATGTGGATGAGGCCTTCCTGGAGGTAGTGCGAATTATCAGGTACAGTTCTTATGTGTCTGACTGGGTTCATCTCAGGTTGAGCTCCAGGTCTCTGTAGTTTTTCATGTTATTTCATTGCATTCACTGAGTGTCACCGTCAGACATCCCATTTAGATGCACAGGACACTGCTCAGCTTGAGGTGTGACAAAGAAAAGCCATTTCCCACCAATCATTTTTTCAGAAAAGATTGTGTGTTTATTTTTAACTCTCTCTTCTGTTTAAGTCACATCTTTATCTTCCAGCATCTAGTTTACATTTTACCCATACACATACACAGCTTTAATACGTTTATCAGGCCACTAATCACATTGCTCGCTCAGGGTTGTGCATCACACCTTTTCCAGTAAGCTAATTATTCAGATTCCACCAGATCCTGAATTTTGGATCTGATGTTTAACTTCTGTGCTAGACTTCAGTCTGTCAGCACACACTGACTCAAACCTGTTGTGTTTTTTCCCTCTTCAGTTTTTATATTCTCCCTCGTACAACACGTCCTTGTGCAAGTGTAATAACTATGTTATAATCACAGTGGACTCTATATAAACTAAGCTATGCAGAGAAGGTCCAGTAGAGTACCGTCACCGTCAGGAGCCAAAACATAGCAAAGTGGTTTGTAATACTCACCGACAGGACTGTACAGCTGTGGAAAGTGATCACATTGTTGGCATGGCAACACTAAAGTAAACAGAAAAACACACATTATAAAGTCATAGGACGCTGCATGTATTTGGTTGCCCTGCTTCACTGTGATTAATCAAAGAGCTGAGTTTTTCCTACAGTTGCTACTGCCTGACACTGATGAGGGTCTGGACGTGTTTCGTTTTTATGTACCTGTTATTTTAGACCTTTAGTAAAATGCTGCTTCATGGGATTAGAGCACTGCTGCCAAATCCTGAAACAATCTGCTACTTGGTCCCACCTCGAGAGCAAAGCTCGACTAGGTTGTCAACATCAGAACAGTGGGGTAACTTTGGTAAACTTGGGAATCTTCCTGTTTGTTGATCCACAGGCGATTTCAGGAGATGGAAAGTCCTCCTCCTCCGACTCACCAGACAAGAAAACAGAAGAATAGCGGCTGCCCTTGTGTGCTCCTCTAAGCACGGTTGCTAAGGACACTGAAGCCAGGACCCTCTGCAGCCTGTCCAGCCAGAAACAAGTGTGTGTGCGTGAGAGAGTGAATGGGAAAGGTCATTATATTTTCAAAACTTTTAACCATCAATTGAGTTTATCTTAATGAGGGGATCATAGTCATGATCATACAGACTAATCACATGGTCTGTCAATTATGTATATTACTGTCCATATTAGTCATGTGATGTAGAAATGACCAATTAGAAACATGTCTAACGGTACCAAGGTGTTCGGTGACGTCATGACGACGTAACAGACTGCCAGTAGCCCTGCGTTCAGTAGGGGGCAGTAGAGGCCCACAATATGACCTGAACGAACAAAATGCAGTTTCAATGTGGGAACAAAATGTAAAGACATAAAAACATTCCTGCACCTGAGCGTTTACAGGAGCAAAGTTGGGTTTAGTGTTCAAACGATTCAACAGGTGGACTGTAGCTTGGTACTGTTTGTTTTTACCATTCCCTTTTCTCTATAAATGTGTGTTTATGATGTTTTTACTAAATATTAGCACAGTTTTATTTGTCACACGCACTCTGAATATGTGTAATGCAGTTTAAACAATTCTGACTCCATGTCCACGTACTTGCTGCATACAGACATTCAGGTGTTTGTGGACGGTGTCTGGAAGCCACACAGGGAAAGAGACAGTGTCCTGAAAAAAATCATATTGTCCTGCAGCAAGTATTAAGTCAGGACAGTGTCATATTTTCAAGCACCACTGTGTTTGTAATTACTGGAGGTACAGGGTGTTGTAGTAAGAATGCTGGTTTGCTGGTGGTTAGACAATCACCCAATCGCCCAGCAAGCTTCATCACTGCAGGAGAAAAGATTCATTCTGACAGATGCCAAGTACCAGGCTCGCTTAATAAAACCCATCTGTGACGCTTCAGTCAGTTTGGTTTCATTACTTCTATCAACATTCTAACCAGAACTCATATTTATAAGTTGCAACTGAAAAGTCAAGTCACTTTTATACATGAATAAAATAATGGAATCTTACTTGTGTCGTGTCTGATGTGACTTTTAGGAATGTGGGTTAATGTTGTTTATGTTATGTTGGCAATGCTCAAAATATTCCTAAAATGTTTAATTCAATCCCTGATGCACTGTGATCTGTTCAGTGGGTGGACCTTACATCGTAGCCCAATGGCACCTGCCACTGCTTGACCTTCACAAGGAGAAGTGGCTCAAATGATGGACGGAAGGAAGAAGCCAAGGTCCCAGTAAGGCCTCTGGTTTGTCCATTTCAAAGCTCATTCATAACATTCTGCGTGTCTCAAACCGAAACCAGTCCACACTTGTCCAAGCGCTCGCGTGGTGCAGCTCCCAGGAAGCGTGCGTTGCAGTGTCACAGTAAACACACCGGTTCCTGGAAGACCCTCCCTCCAGCTGCTATGTCGTCCAACTGGTTTGGGACGTGACGCTCGCTTTGCTGCCGCCGCGGTTCTGCTTCAAACTCCGCGTAAACAAGTGCGGCAACTTCGGTAGCTCGCGATTATTCGATTAATCGGGGCGATAGAAGCCTCGTAAACGACAGGTGTCCGGCGCTTCCTCTTCGATGGCGGCTCTGGCGGCGTGGATCGCGGCGCTGTCTCTGCTGCAGGTGACCTCCTGCTCCGTCAGACACAGACACGCTCCAGGTAACCACACCTCTCCACGCTCGCGTCCACAGACTGCCCGTAAATGATTACGTTTTAAAGCAAATGTCACGTTATATTGGCAGAAACACTGACAGGGCACAGCCCGGGTTACGATTTGTTATTAAAATTGCGCTCAGGGAAATAAACGAGTTCGCGAACGCAAACGATTTGAAAGGTGTCGGTTTATACTGGAGTCCGTGAACGCCTCGCCAACAGTGGCAAACGGGATCCCACACAGGTGTGCCGTTAAAATGCAGAGCAGAGCGTGGGAAGCTGCGGCCACCTGCTGCTGTGTTGTGTGGTTTATTGACCCATTGTTGTCCTGGTCGCTGTCTCCCCTGGGGGGGGGGGGGGGGGGGTGATGAACCGCCAGCAGCCGCAGGCAGAGCTCCGTGTTTGGCCTCGTATTTGCGTGTCTGCGGCTGAGTGTGAGGCGTGTGTCCTGCAGGAGACCCGGTTGTGGTGGACAAACACACCGCCGCGTCCTTCCTGTCCCGATCGCTGCTCTACAACCACTTCGACTTTGAGCTGGTGACGCCTGGGAACCTGGAGAGAGAGTGTTATGAAGAGAAGTGCAACTACGAGGAGGCCAGAGAGGTGTTCGAGGACGACGCCAAGACTGTAAGGCTGCTACTGTCATAGGCTCATTATATGTGAATCATTTATTTAATTTGTTGTTTTATGTTATGTTTTTGGCTGTTGATTGTATGGGACGGGTTAAAAGAAGGCTTCTAGTTGTGATCCCTCTTAGAAATTAGCTCATTGGGTGCTTTTTTATAGTAGTTACAGCAGGTGACAACACCCTAAACACATGATAAAAAACATTTTTGTTCCGTTTTATTTTACAGCAAGCGTTTTGGAAACAATATGTGAACAATCAAGGTAATGCATCACCAGTAGTATTACTGATAGAGTGTAGTTCATTAGTGTTTTGCTGATCGTTTTGATGAGGTTTGTTCAATTAAGCGTGTTTAAGTGCAAACGTTCTTCTCAGCGGGAACACCCAGATTGGACGTGTCGGGGCTGGTGGCCGGGGTCGTGGCTGGCGTGGTGTCTGTCATTATCATCATTGTGGTGGGAATCTACTGCTACAAATCCAGGAGGAAGAGTGGAGCGCGGTCGGCCCAGTAAGTCTTCCAGGAAATCAGACCTGTTGGTCTGGGGGCGATCGGCTTGGTATTAACCTGACTGGCTTGTTGGCTTTTGAGTTAGATGTTTGTGTATTGTTGCTGATGTAGAGCTCCAGTGAGGATGGCCATGGATGGGGGCCCACCCCCAGAGACTGTGCCCTTAGCTGGGATCAACATCCCTGGTCTGCCCAGTTACAATGATGCTCTGAACCACAGTGGGCAACACGACGCCCCACCACCACCATATTCAGGGTAAGCAGGTTCTTTAGTATAGACATTTTCCCTACACTGATTCAAACCACATCCAAGTGCGAACATATTTGGATTAGCTTAATTTACCTTTTAATAAAATAAAATATTTTATAATATATTCAGATTGTGTTTTTAATGACATGGCCTATTCTAAACAAAAACTGCCAAAATAGTTTATACTGATTGGGATTAATATACATACAGTATAAACCATGACTCTTGACCCAATATGAAACACATTTTTCTTCAAACATATACTGTAGTAATAAAAAAGACAATACTCATTTTGCTTTTACATGTCAGTGTGTTTCATGTTTTGTGTCTGAACTATTTTAAATCCATTTTAAATTATTTAGTTAATCGCTCATTCTTTTTATTTTTTATTTACAGTTTATTTCCCAGTCTGAATTTTTATTCTTCCATCAACTAGAAGCTTCTGTGTAATGACTCCTGGACCTAACCCATAACAGTCCCAATTTACAGTCTGAACAGCAAAGCCAGAATCCCGTTGGAGTCCGTAGACACAGCAGCTGCTGCAGTTGTCTTTCTAGGAAACTCACTGCGTATGACAACGTCCATGACGTCCTTTCTGCCTCTGACCACAGGGAGGCGCCAGAGTCAACACCGACACCGACACCACAGCCGTCAGCGCCACCAGCAGCCGCTGGTCCAGCAGACGGCCAGTGACAGAGCTCCCACGGTTGATGGGCACCGGCGGCGTGCGAGAACTTTTAAAAACCGATTTGATGATGATCTGATGAGAGGGTGCTTTCGTCACAATCCCGTACCGTAAATTGTGGATGTTACCGTAGGATGTGCGTGTAGGCTGGACAGTGTGTCCAGTACAGGTGTGATTATTTAAAAGGGGGGGGGGGGGTCAGCGGAGGGCGGGGCTCTGCGTGTTTTAAACATGAAAACTGACCCGGGCATGTTTTATACATTAAAGCACATGACAGTTACACATTCCTCTGGTTTGCATTCCTCAGTGGTCTGCAGTCACCGGGTCCCCGCGTGTCTGCACGTCACTCTTCACGCGCTGTAACTTCTGCGTCGGTGCTTTATGGCGAATGATATTCACACAGCTGAGAACAGGCTCAGACTCCACGCAGCCAGCGGCACACTGCTCCTGTGTGCGCGCGCGCGCGGGCGCGTGTGAGCGGGCGAACGAACGAGCGAGCGAGCGGGCGAGCGAACGAGCGAGGGAGGGAAGAAGAGGATAAACGCCAGCCGATGCATTCCTCCTAAAAATGGCGTCTTGCGAACAAAATGAGCGAAATAGCTGCGCTGAGGAGCGAGGGAGCGGCGGCAGCGGAGCAGCTGTCGGCGCTGGATCCGCGTGAACGTCGCTTCTCTCATTAAAGCTGAAGAATGCGGAGCATCTGTTCTACGGCCCATCAGCTTAACACAGGAGACAATAGACAGTGAAATATATGGGGAGAGGAGAGGAGGGAGGAGGTGCTCTTGGCTGCTGTGACCCCCCTCCCCTCCTGCCTCCTCCTCCTCCTCTCGCTCCCTCTCCACCTCCCTCTATTCCTTCCAGTCTACAGGCTCGTCAAACGGAGAAATAAACAGGAGTGAGCGTAGAGAAGACATTCCTCCCTCCCCTCCCCCTCACTATCTGTCCATCTTCATCCGGCCCTTTCTTTCATGGAGAGGAATTATCCCGCCGCAGGGTTCGGAGATCTAGGGGCTGGAACGGGATGGAGTTACGACAGATCGGCCAAAGCAAGGTAAGCGTCGGTGGCCGAAGCCACGGGTGCTCGTGCGCTCCCGATGGTGCACCAGCGTGCTCAACCGGGCTCTAACAATGCCACTGTACAGCGCTGCGTGCGCTCCTGCATGGAGCCAGGCTGCACAGCGCTGCTACACGGCCACAAGTCTCAGGTACTGCCAGCCGTATTGTCAGGAGGGGAGGGGAGGGGGGGGGGTCTCTAAAATGCATGGAATGCGATGGAAGGTTAATAGTGATACGGAGACAGAGGAGAGGGGGGAACGAAGGGGGATGGGCTTGCGGGGAGTCTGTTATTTCACAAATGAAATATTACATGTGGGATGCAGCTCCGCATTGTCTGCGCCGCAGCTTTGTTTGATTCGGACTTCCACGCATTGACACGGGCACGTCGGGGGTGGGCGGCGGGCTTGATTGGTACAGTACTAATTGGCCGGAGCCCGCAAATCAAAGCGGGCGCTGCACAGAGGCAAACAAGCGTCCCCCCCCCACCCTCCACCTCCCCACCGCCCCTCCTCCGCCCCCCCCAGCCACCCCTGCATTCCATAAAACAGAAATCAACAGCTCCGGTGCGAGTGAATAAACGCGACGGACTCACGCCGACCACTTCCAGCATCAGTTTGCTGTGAGTCCGTCGCTCAAACGCGTCCACGCTAAGCGGCTAGCGGCGATGTGAGCAGCCGCACGGATGTGTGGCGAGATATGACCGATGCCCTGAATGAACTCCGCCACTCTTATTAGTAAGTAAAGTAAGTAAACAGTACTTTACACTGATGTCACGTGACCGAGGACAGCGTCCCGGGCGCTCGCGCGTTCAGGCTAATTAGGAGTAATTCAGTGAATGCCGGAGCACGTTACGGCCACGTTATCTGACAGCGTCTCCTCCGTGAGCTACACGGCCGTTAGCTAGCGGGCTGCTGCTCCGTTAGCCTCGCTAGCTCGGACGGTGACACGCGACCAATGTGTGTTTTCTGCCCGCAAACCAAACGTTTCTTCCCCCCGTTGTGGCGTGTCAGGGTAAAGCGCGGCCTCGAGCCATGCTAGCACCAGCTAGCTGCCGCTAGCTTTGCTCCACATTAACGGTCGCCTTGACAACCACATCAGTCTTCCTTCTGACTCCGTGGGCTCCATCTCTTGAACCTCAGCGGGCTTCTCTTCGAGCGACTTGGCCACGAACGTAGAGGTAGTGTTTTGTTCAGAGAATTAAAGCAGAACGTTACAGGCGCGTGCACGTAGAATATTCTCCAAACTGCTCACGGAATGTGTGAATACACGTATGTTTGGTCTCAGTGTTGCAGTACATGGAGCTGCAGTAAACTGTTGACTTGAGCCAGTCTCCAGCTTAACCACTTACTTATCTTCATCATCGCCATCAAATTACATTAAAATGTACCCTGTTGCAATAATCCTTCAATTATGACATTTTCTATGCAGAGCGGACATTATATAACAGAGGAGTCTATTTAAAATTTGTTGTAAAAAGTCTCATATCCTGAGAAAAAAGAGCCTTTATTGTAAGTAAAAACTCCTTTACCAGAACTACAGACTTTTTGAAAAATATGTAAATGTTATTTGTTGTTCTCATTAAGTAAGATTCACATTTTATTGCATCCATTATTAAGTAGATTTGATAAATAAGGTCATTTAAAAAATTTATCAAAACCACCAGAACATAATAAATGTGTGTTTCTATACATATACGCTGTAGAAGAATATTACAAAAAGGAAACCCCTTCATCATGTTGTCAGATGTCCTCTCCAGTGAAGCAATTTGGTTTGCTATTATCATAGTATCATAGTATAGTACAATGCCTATGAAACACATAGAAGTTGGGAGGGAGACATCACCATTCTCTTAATGAAATGTTCTATTCATTTTCTGCAGTTTAGCAGGTGGTATACTGTCCGTTCTGATCAACACTATGTGGTGACCCAATCACTGATCATATAGTCATAATGACACTTTAGTAGGAGTCCGATCTGGAAAGTTACTAAAACGATGTCTTGATGGCAACATATATCAACATTCCAATATAACCCTCTGTGTTCGTGATACCTGTACACATATGCAGATCACCTTGGAGACCAATGTACTCCCATAGCACTCCTCCCACCTCCCAGCATGCTGTTATTGTACCTTTTACTAACAGCAGTCTTGATCCTAGTCATCTTTGACATGGAGAAATTGATATCACCTTTTCTTTGCCCCAAAATAAACACAGACTGCTGGATGGTCCGTCACAACACTCCCTGCTGGATGAAGGTCACACAGGTTAAACAGCAGTAGCCCTTGGATTTTATGTTGTGGGATTTCCCCAGGGTCCCTCAGTCATTTTACTAAATGATATACTGTAATTGGCAAAAGAAGAAGAAATATTGAAGCACAATCATGTAAGCGGCAATCACAGATTGCAGAAAATCACATATTTAGTTTGAAAAATGGGTTTGTGCCTCCATATTCTTCTGCTGGGTTTGAAAACTGGGTCAGTGCAGAAGCAAATAATAGAAATAGATGCAGAGTGAATAAATATTATACAAATGTGACAACCATTGAGTAGAAATGTCAGTTAAGTTCAGCTGTGTTAATGTCTGTCTTTCTCTATGTAACAGCTGTAGCTTTAATGTTTTAGAGATAACCAAATATTCTGTAATCACAGTTGATAAAAGGGGAAAATATTTGATCTCCACACAGCAGCTGGTTTGATGTGTGAGCTATGAATAACCTTCAACTTTTTTGTTGACCACATCTTGCAAAAATCACAAACTGTGGTCAACCTCCTCATTAACTGCCAGCGTTTTGTGTTGTGCATGTAGCCTTTACTAAAGCTTACTTCCTCACCTTGTTACATTATTCAGAATTCATCAACGGTTGACAACAGTTTGTTTGTTGTATGCACTTTATTCATGCAACCTTTGTGTTTGCATTAGACCCTCAACTGCCTGTGGCTCATTTCTGTTCAATAATACAAAACTGTATGCAACATATAACAGCCCTAAAGGGCATGTGTTATTCTTTTTTTCCATTATGGAGTATTGGCTTGACAACACAAACAACACAAAGCAACTCATCCCTGGTTTCAGCTTATTGTGTATTCACGTTTGAAGCGTTTTGGTTTGCACAGCTACATGTTGGGTGCTGAGCTGGATGTAAGAGGCCTGTGTGAAAAGCTCCTGGAGAAGTGAACTTAATACCAGAATAAGCATGAGGACCATTAGTAGCTAGAGAATGCGTTCACGCAGCTTCTGGTTGTCGCTCATCTGTTTCATTCCCACACTGATTGACGGCGGCGTGGCTGCTCTGCGACGACTCATAGTTGGTATGAATACATAGAAAAAAGATGAACAGTGTGTCACATGTTCATCTTTGGAACACATTTGACTACTTAGATACTCTAGGAACTCCTGTATTAATCATGTCTACAGGCAGATTTCAGACAGTAAACACACATTCTCTTTGCACCTGACACTGTTGATGCAGGTCCCAGACTCAGACCACAGAGCATGTTCCTGTTCACTGCCTAGACATTATACAGTATTGTTCCAAAGAAAGCAAATTGCTAATTGCTGTGTTTGAGTTTTGTATAAATTAAATTAATAAATAATCAAATCTCTGTCACTTTAGTCCTTCCTCCACTGTCAGGGACAATAAATCCATGGTTGCACCCACACATGCCCATCACTGGTTGCTTAGACACTGAGGAACCTTGGCTTGGCTTGTCCTCTGATGCACAAAGATTTGATTACGATAAGCAGCAAATCAAAATCACACACTCCTCTTGTCTTATTACATTGGCATTGACCATCTACTTAAACAGCTGGCACGCGACACAGGAGCACCTCCGTGTGAACACAGACTGTGTTTCACCTACTGTTTTCAGGCTATGGGCTGTAACAAAATGTGTAATTTTATGTCATTCTTTGCTACATCGGTAAAGTATTGAAGTGCATTGAGTCGGCTGCTGTACCAGTCTGTGGCTGAGATGTTCATACTCACATACTACATTTATATATACTTACTGGCAACCCAATCCGGCCCTCATTTTGTTTTGATTATTCATTTATTAATTTATATATAGATTGTAAATTTTAAGCTTTTAAGGAAGCTGTTGGGAAGATGATAATTCTGTTACATGTTTACTATAGGGGTCATACATATTATATTCTATTAGGAGACGGTTTAATGTTTTGTCCACCATATTTAAATTATTGAGGGGCAGGGTAAAATTAGTAACATCATCTTTTGTCAATTTATAATTAAAAAGCACAAGGATATTGTGGCTGGACAATGAGAGAGGACTGTGCAGAAAAGCTGCGGCACCATTTCATGACGTGTCCACTAACACAGCAAACCGTTTTTTCGTCAGTCTTGTTTATGGGAGCTCCAGGTCGGCTCATCCAGACTCGGAGCTGATCCACCGGCAGGCCTATGGAAGCCCTCACCCCCTGCAGGGATATGCAACCAACCATCACCCAGGCAGCGCCAGACAAGGTGGGGCCTGGGGAGCTCCAGGGCGCTCACTTGGTAAGGTGTCTCCATTTTTATGTGGACAGTGATGTTGACTGACCCTCCTCTTGTTTACAGGACACACGATTCATTCACATCCATAGTACAGTTTTTATGATTTTGACGTTAGAATGTTTTTTACGATGATGGACAAACATCAAGTGTTTTGGTAAATTTTACATTAGATTAAAAAAAACACATTAATTGTGTCCTAGGTTGCAAACGCAATTAATTTGTAAGATTGTTGCACTTTTCCCCTCAACACTTTTTTACTTCCCAGTATGTGAATATCATTAAAGTTTCATATTAAATCATATAGTTAATACATTGCAGAACCTATTTTATAGCAGAGTAACATGCTTAAAGCTGTTTTCCTTTATACTTATATATGTGTGCTTTGTTTCCAGGTCTGTCGGGGCTGTTCGACGCCAGCCTCCACCACCCTAGCCCCTCTGGTCCTGATCCCTCCGTCATGAATCTGATTTCAGCGCTGGAATCCCGGGGTTCCCAGCCCTCACCCTCGGCTTCTTCCCTCCTTTCCCAGTTTCGCACGCCCTCCTGGCAAACTGGTGAGCCAATAAATTGAGATAATAAAATGCACTGCTACTACTGCATGCAAAATGCTGAAATTTCAGAAGTGTCAGACATTTTGTTGTACTTGCGTTGACCAATGCTGCTTGTGATGTTGTGTCCTCTAGCGATGCATACGCCAGCTCCACCGGACCTCTTTATTTCTGGGCCACTTCCGGGTTCCAGTTCCTTCCCCTCCTCCTCGGCCCTTTCTGCATACCAGCACCCCGCCTCCTTTTCTGGACGGTCTTTCACTCCCTCGCTATCCCTACAGGACACTCCTGCATTTAGTTCTACGTCCAATGGTTTGCTGTCCCCCTCTGACCACCTGCTGCACATCAAATCTCCCTCTCAATCCAGCTTGGGCTTTGACCGCTTGCTGTCTTCCCAGGGTGCCACCTATCGGAGCTCCCAGGAGCCCCATGCCCCTCCTCAAACCCAAGGCCCTTCCACCTCCTCCAGTTGCCACCTGCCTCCTCCCCAATTCAATCTGTTGTCATCCCAGCTCCATAACCAGTCCTCCCAGCTCTATAATGCCTCCATGTTCTCTTCTGCGACAGCCATACCACCCACAGCCCCCCCTCAGCCACCACCACTGGAGAGGACTGTCTCTCGCCAAGATAGTGTGATCAAGCATTACCAACGCTCGTCCCTGGCCCAGTCCACAGCACTCCCCTTACAGCAGTATGTCGGCTGTGGTAGTTCATCGGGTTACCCGCAGATAGCTAGCCACCACCGGCATGCTGGAATGGCATGCAGTCCCCTGGGGGAGCAGAGCCCGTCCTCTGACCCTAAGCCCTCACAACGGATTGAATCCCAGACGTATCGGCCAATCGTCCAAACTCCCTATACCTCATCGTCCTCCAGCTCCTCAGTTTCCTCCTCATCAGCCTCTAAGGGAGCCAAGAATTCGAGCGCCAGTAGTGGTTACTCCTCTTCAGGTTCAGCATCGACCTCTTCTCGTACCCCACACACCCCACCATCAGCCTCCTCTGCTTCCTCTTTGACCTCTTCTAGCTCCAAGACCAGTGCTGGGTCCTTGTCTGCTCCCTCCCGGCAACAGCCCCCTCCTCAGTCAGCACCAGTGGTGTCATCCACCCATGGTCAGTCTGCACCTAAACAATGCCTCTCCACCTACGGCTCTTCATCTATGGCTAATTCTAGCACACGTTTACCAGAACAGACGCCTTCCCAGCAACATGTCCAGTCCTTCTCTCCTAACCAACCCTCATCTGCACATATGGCCCAGTGTTATGGAGGCTTCTGCTCACCTCATGCCCAGGACCTGAGCTCTGGAGCAGGAGGCGCTGGAGGAAAGGCCTTCACTGGTATAGGCACTGGAGGACGTTCATTCTCTGCAGAGATAGTATTTGGGGACTCAAACTTTGGATCATCTTCTCTAAGAAGAGCAGAAAGTCCTTCCTTGGAGTATGGGAGTGCTGGAGGGTCAGCAGGACGTGGATCCATGCCAGGAGCTGCTGCACTTGGCAGTGGAGTTGGATCTGCAGGATCAGGGAGTGGTTCTGTCAGCGTAGGCAATGGAGGTAGCAGCTCCTACCACCTGCCCGAGTCCAGTCCTTCGCCCTCCATAAGTCGACCTGGGTTGCACTCACCTGCTGCGGCTCGTGCTGCACATTCCCCTGGAAGCTCAGGGGCCAGCAAATATCTGTCCTCTATTCTCTCTCCTTCTTTCATGACCCCGCCACAAGGTTTTCATGATACACGGCAAGCACAGAGCCAGCCTTACCACTCAACACCCCCGAAGCCAAAAACCGAGAGCAACATGCTGGGAGTTGAGCGATCACAAGATGAGGATGACGAGGATGATGATGATTTCCTTATCCACCAGTTACTTCATGCCCAGAGCTCAACTCCCCATCATCCACCCGCTCAGCAGCTACCCCAAGTACTGCCACCAGCTAGGGATGGGGAAAGCAAAGTTGTGTCCTATGACATTAACAAGATGTCAGAAGAGCGCTATCACCTCCAGAGTGTCATCCGTACAAATAACACGCCCAGCAGTTCAGGTCCTGGGATGGCCACTGGTGAGGGAGCAAGTGGCTTAAACGCTCAGCTAGAAATATCGCAAAAGAAACATCAGCAACCCAAGTCAGAGCTGACCATGTCAAAGTCAAGTGCTGGAGGGATGGAAGCGGTCAAAGACTCTCTTTCCCATTCTCACCAACAACAGCACGACTCGCTGGGCTCTGTTGTCCATTATGGAAGAGGTGACTCCTACACACAACATCCACACTCGCAACATTCCCATCACACCTCAAGTGTGTCTTCAAGTTCTCAGCACTCCCAAATCTCTCAGCATTCTCAGCATAGCCTTCCCCATTCCCACTCACTCACCCATCCTCACATGGAGCTGAAGAAGCCTTCAGATGCAAATGACAATGCATACTTATGTGACACACCAGATGTGCAGCAAGCTCGACAAAACCAGGTCCCTCTTTCCCTGATGGATTCACCCCCAGAGCCCACCCACCAGCCTCACATGCTAGAATCTGTCCTTTCCCACACCACCCGCACAAAAATGGATCCACAGCAAGCCCCTTCACAGCAGCAGCAACATGCTTTAAGTCAACAGGCCATGATGGGGTCAAATGGAGGAGTGGGACCTGGAGGTGTGGAATCGCACCCACAGAACCAGTCCTCTCAGTTGCAACTCCAGCTCCAGACCCAGGGTATGGATACACACTACAGCCTCACAGCTCAATCACGAGATCAAACCAGAGCCAGCCATAACCCAGTTTCCCCACTAGAAATGCTTGATCAGTCTCATTCCCGGACAAACAGAGACAGCACAGGAGCTCTGGAGAGAGCTGGGCTTGGGGTAGCTGGAGGCGAGGGGGGTGCTGGAGACATACATAGGCAGCAGCAAAGTCTCACACCCCACCACCTACCCCAACAAACACCCTCAGATCTTCATGACTTCCTCTCTGAACCAGATTTGGGCTTGTCTACTCCCTCCCACTTACACCACCTCAACCGGCCTCAGGCCCACTCCCACCACCAACCACAAGCTCATGTCCACCAACTGTCACACCCTCAGTTAGCTCATCCACACTCCCACCAGATGACTGCAAATGTGGGGTCTGCTCAGCAACAGCCCCTGTCCAGAGAGCCTGAACCCCAGCTGTCACACTCCCAGTTAGACCAGCTTAAACAACACCAGTTTGACTCAGTGAGCCCAGCAGGGAAAATAGGACAGAACCAGGCTCAGCAGCAGCGGTTTGCACCACTAACATCCATGTGCTTTCCAGAATCGCTTTTACACGATGAGGATCGCTCATTCTTCCCTGAGATGGAGGAAATGTTTTGTTCAGCCGAGTACAAGTCGAGCTGTGCTGGAGATTCGAGGGGAGGACAGGGTGCTCAAGACAGCCTTTCCCAAGGTCACAGGGACGGGTCAGAGAGTTTGGAAACTTTAAAAGCAGGAGGTCCTGGAGAAGGCTATGATATAGTTGGTCATCACAATGATCGAGGCTATGGACAGTACTGCCACAACCTTCCTGGCACAGGAAATGGAAATCTGCACTTAGACATGGACTCTATGAAAACCCACGATCTTCCCTCCACGGTTAACACTGACCAGCTCGGCTTAATCCAGTCCCAAGGTCCCGCAATGGGACTTGGTTCAGCGGGTCAAGGCGATGGCTCAGTCAACAAGATGATTGGTGCAATGGGAGTGGGTGCAAGTTCAAACGCCGCTGGTCTGACCTCACCTATCTTTTGCTCATCACGACCCAAGAAACTGTTGAAGACCAGCTCGTTTCACTTGCTCAAACAGCGACGTGAGCCACAAACTCAAGCAAAGAAAAACTATGCGCAGGAGTATGAATTTGAGGACGATGAGGACAAAGCTGACGTTCCAGCTGATATCCGCCTCAACAGTCGGCGCCTTCCTGACTTACTCCCCGACTTGGTGTCTAGTTGTAGGAAGCCCGGAGTAAGTGGCCTCAGTCCTATGATGGGTGACATGGACTTCTGCCACCCCTCTGGATACCCGACTCTTGGTCATCCTCCACAACTCTTCCCTCAGGATGGTCCTAAGAAAAGAGGCAGGAAACCAACCAAACCAAAACGTGAGGGCCCTCCCCGCCCCCGAGGTCGACCACGCATACGTCCCCTTCCAGAGCCTCCTTACTGCAGGGGGATGATGGGATCGGTGGCCGGAGAAAGCAGAAGGGGTCGTGGACGAGGGCGGGGGCGAGGCAGGAGGGAGGAGGCGCTTGTGGAAATGCATCGAGATATGAACAAAGCACAAAGTCTCACATATCATCAGCAGCAGCACTTCAGCCAAACACAGCATCTCCAACAGCACCCGAACCAACACCAGAGGCTCCAGGCGGATCTTCACCAAGCGCCGCAACAGCAGCTGCACTTGAGTCAGCAGCAGCAGCAGCACGTGTCCTGTCCTCAGCTCCAGCAGCATCACCATCAGCAGCAGCAGCAGCAGCAGGAGCCAATCAGGCCAATCAAGGTAATGGGGGACATAGGAGTGATATATATATATTATGGTCAAAGTGCGACTGAATGTCTAATTTCAAGCGATTGTCTCTCAGATCAAGCTACCGGTTCCCACCATGCCTCCGTCTGAGTCCCTGCTGAGGACAGACTCACTGTCCAGCACTGAGCCCGTTCTGTCCGATGGCTCTGTTGGGTCTGCACCGTCTCTGGGCCTGAGTCCCGGACCCAGTGCCGTTATGGATATTGGACGGAATGAGCTGAACCAGATTCAAGACAAGCTGATGGATCATCAGGAGAAAGCTGAGGAGGTAAAGGACACACACTGAAATATTATCACACCACTGTACATAATTGGTTTATTTAACAAGTAGCAAAATATGTGAGTGGTTTAGTTTGAGGGCACAATGCCAGGCTGGAAGACTTCCCTAGAGCTCTCACCCAGTTAATATTTATCTGAAAAGTGGAAATAAATTACTACTTTATATATGAAATGTCCTTTCAATGTATTCTCTTTTATAATGTATGAATTAAAAATATGCAAACGTGAGAGGAGTGACACTGTGTGATGTGTGACCCAAGCTGAGAGTTTTCTTGTGTCAAATGATTCATCACAGCTCGAGGGGGAGTGGGTTTTCTCAGAGGAAAGGTGACAAGACAAATATCTCGAAAAGACAATAAACAATTGTTTTGTAGGAAAATGTTGAAATATTGTGATTTGATCAGTGGATTTAGTTTTTTTGGTTTCGAGTTAATATGCAGTACAGAGTCAGAACATATTGGTGTCATTCAGTGTGACTGTCACTAGGGACTGTCTGCGGAAGCTTCATTAAGCCTGAGACCCAAAGGATCTCAAGCTTTGAAGCTTCAGCCAGTTGAAGCATAACAAACCTGAAGCACCGACAGTGTTTGAACCCATGACAGCAAAAAAAATTTAGAAAACATTGTGTGGTTGTTCTAAAGTCTAGGCCTCGTGTCCTCCCCGCTGCAGGTTTACGACTGATTATGAAACATCTTAACACAGAAATGTCTTTTTTTGTTTAGTGACTTAATCTGGTGTTTTTAAGCAAAACAAGGAGAACAAGCAAACCCCACACAGAAAGGCACGGGGCGTCCTTGTATTTGAAATGATTTGTTACCTATTGCATTACTACAGTTTAAAGTTTAAAGAGAGTCTTTATCATTCAATTTGCTGAAGCAGGTAAAGCTAAAATAATTGTATCTAAATATTTAATAGATTTAATAATTTTCAGTGTTTATTTTGAAATGACATGATAGGTCATTAACCTTGAACAGCACACGTCTTATTCTTAATTTCTTTCTATATGAGCTTTTATATTTGTGTTCTTTTTGTGTAAACCTTTATTTTGGAAGGTTTTACATTTTTAATGTGAAATTTAAATTTAAAGTTTTAACTGTTTTATTTTTCTTATGGTCACTGGCCATCGTAGTCTGAAGGGTTTGACCCAAATTGTGTCAGCGTTTTATCTGAACTTGAATTGATTTTTTCTGATGTTTTCACAGATGACATGGAAGAAAGACATTGATGATCCACTGAACCCAGACGACTGGGCTGCTATGCAGAAACTCTCCACTTCAGTAAGTTTTCGCAGACCTGCTAGAAAAATAAGCAAAGCTGCTAGATTCATGTGTTATTCATACTTCATCCATTCAAAAACGAGGGAGCAGTACCTTCTTACCTTCTTCGCAACCTCGTGTGCCTTTAGGCCGACCCAGTGGCTGTAAGGCAGCGTTTGTTCCCAGGTTTTCATTAAATATAGATGATATTGTCTCCTGTGCAATCAGACAGTCATGTTCTGTGACTCGATGCAGAGGAGGAGGCTATAGTTGACTGACAGCCAGCTTTTTCTGACTGACAAAAAAGAAAGGAAAGTAGTGGCTGTTACCAGGGCAGCTGTTGCCACGGTTACTACATATTTTAGTGTAGGACCCTTGCTGCCACCTGCTGTCTGTTCATTTCTACTACCTTCAGCCTGGCGTCTACGTCCTGACTGTCCAGCAGCTTAAAATAGAATATTAATTTATTAAATGTTTACAGACCGACAGAGCCACCTCAGGCCTCCTGCCGTTTCCCACCCAATGTACAATTGTTTCTATTTTATTGGAGCTGATTTCAGTAATTATGCCTCAAGAAATCCTGTTGAACACAGTAGGCAGTGAGATCCAAATGTTTGACACAGTGCAAACCAGACCTGAAAAATTGTATGTGCATGTAGGCAGCAGTTTGCCATGAGCTGTGGTTCCGTTCTTGTCAGCTGTGGACCTGACGTCATAAAGCAATAAAGTAGACATTCTCTCCTGTTTCAGGCTGATGACAAGGCTTTTGACTTCAAACCCGGCTTCATGGCTTCATTTCTGGACTTCTTGAAGACCGGCAAAAAACCGTCCCACCTTGAAGCGGGACACGATGGCTTCGAACAGGAAGCCCTGAATCCCTGCTCCTCTCTGAAAGGAGGAATCCAGCCCTTATCCTCGCCCGCTTCCTCCCTCCCGCCGACTTCACCACAGCAGCCCCCAGACACATTCAATGAGGGGGGGCAGGGTGAAGGCGAGGATCTGGCTCTCAGCGGCTGCCCAAGTCCCTGTAAGCCTCTGGACGAGGAGCTAAAGAGGAACCTGGAGACACTCCCTTCCTTCTCCTCTGATGAGGAGGACTCTGTGAGTAAGAACCAGGACCTGCAGAAGAGCATCTCATCCGCCATCTCAGCCCTTTATGACACCCCACACTCACTAGCAGCTGCAATGGCGTCTGCCATGATGAAGGCCCCACACACATTGTCGCCTCCTACGCCACCCCAGGAGCCGCCCCTCAGCTCCCCCCTCCCTGCCATGCCCCCCCTCATCCCCAGCTTGGAGAATCAAAAAGAGAACCCGCTCGCATACACTCAGCATCACACACAGAACACGGAAGAGGACGACTTTGTCTCGCCACAGTCACACAGAGACAAAGCAGAGGAGGATGAGGCTGTGCAAGGAGGCGCAGAGGAGGAGGAGGAGGAGGAGAGCAGAGGGGAGACTGAAGACAAGCGAGAAGGAATGAAGGAGGTGCACAATCTGCAGCAGAGCAGCCCACAAGATCTGAAGGGAGAGGAAGAAGAAATGCACAATCTGGAGGTTCCAAAGGTTGAAGGTAAGGTGTTGCATGTTTGTTTTTTCTTCTATAATATTCAGATAAACTGAAACAAAATATTATTGATCATTGATCATCAGCTCTACTTATTAGGTTAAGGGTCCTACACTTACTAGATTTGGTGATATGAAGGGCTAAGACAAAGTCTCTCAGACCCGTTGATCAGATGATCAAGGTGCATCTGACCACTAGATGTCTGAAGTTTAAATCTTTACACATCCTGTGCCTCCTCTACAACTACGTTGTAGGAAATTGTGTCATCACTGCAGGATGTGGGGTTGTATGATGAGAGCGCACTGTTGGGGACACAACGTGAGTCTTTAACATGCAGGCTACAGAATATGTTCATTTTTCTTAGCGCATGAGATTCCGACAACAACAAAACAACAACAGAAAGAATGTGAAGCGTGGCTTTGAACTGTGAAACGCCTTTTACAATAAATAGAAGCAGATCTTTACTCAAGGTTATGTGTGATAGGAAGCAGCTCAGAATGTAAGTAACTAAAAGCTGCTCAGTCTCAGAAACATGTCAGTCACATTCCTGATCAAACACAAAAGTCATAGACTTAATGGGTGAGTGGACTTAGTTTTAGGTTCCACACCAAAGTCCATCATATGTATATAAGTTACACTCGTCTTTCACAAAAAGGTGATTTTTTTTTAGGTAATCTTGATCAGAGGGACTGGAAAAGTAAGACAAGCATTTTTTCTTTTGTGTCCCACCCTATTTTTCAGATTATCTATCAGGACCACTGCTTGGTGCAGCACTTTCGTCCCCTTCTCCGTCCATCTCCCCCTCTCCCCCCATCTACTCTTCACCTTCACCTCTCCCTCCGCCTTGTCTCCCCGTATCCTCTCCTGTGCCAGTCAAGCAGAATGAGGTGGAGATGAATGCAACTCATCCCCCGTCAGAGCAGCAGCAACAGCCTTCATACCAACCAGCTCCAACAGCAGGCACCTCCCCACCCCCCTCCACCTCCCCCCCAGCTGTCCCATCTTCACCCCTCTCCAGCCTCCCCCTTGGCCAGTCAATTCCCCCTCCATCCACAACACCTCCCCCATCATGTTCTGATCAGGACCAAGAACCTGAAGCGGGCCAACGTTCCCCCTCGACACCCTCCTCCTCCTCGCCCTCTTCATCTCCCTCTCCTCCACCATCGCCTCCAACCCCAGAGGAGGCCCCAGCATCCCAGCGTCTTACCTCCCTTCATCTGGCAAAGAAGCAGGCTGACGCCGCCATAGCTGGGGAGAGTGAGGAGGAGGACAGTGAGAGTGGGGGTGAAGGGATTTTCCGCGAACGGGATGAGTTTGTGGTTCGAACGGAGGACATTGGGACCCTGAAGGTGCGTGTTCCCTGCATTTCCCAGGATGCATGTAGTAGCACAAATCAAGCACTTACTACTAATGTTTGTGTGTCACCAGATGGCTTTACAGACCGGCCGCGAGCCCCCGCCCATCTGGAGGGTACAGAAAGCCCTGCTTCAGAAGTTTAGCCCAGAAATTAAGGATGGTCAAAGGCAGTTCTGTGCAACCAGTAATGTGAGTTCTCCTGCAGGCAGATGTCGTCTTAAGACTATTTAGACCCAGACTTGGTACAGTATTTAAACCAGTCTTTGCAAATATGCATGAGGAGAATAAAGAATAACAGTATTAATTAAATACTAATCTTTCTGTTCTATAGTATAGTATAGTATATATAGTATATAGTTATTATCAGCATTTAGCTATTCAAAGTAGACCAGCTTCTTGTACTATATTATAATTCTTTATCTTCATATCTATTCCCTCAGTATCTTGGTTACTTTGGAGATGCCAAAATGCGCTACCAGCGTCTGTATGTGAAGTTCTTGGAGAATGTCAACAAAAAGGATTACGTGAGAGTTTGCTCCCGTAAGCCGTGGCACCGAGCCGGCCTGACGCTGAGGTAAGGATGCGCTCAACGCTTGGCTTCTCAACTCTTCAGACATGGAGAACCTTTCGCTTTCTGCTTTTCTGACTCAACTTCCTGACTGACAGGCGCCAATCACTACCCAAACACCTGCCCACTCTTCACAGTCAAACGCCACCTCGAGTGGAGAGGGACGATAGAGACAAGGAGAGGCAGAAAGAGAGAGAGTTGAAGGAACAAAGAGAACGGCAAAAAGAGCAAAGGGAGAGAGAGCACAGAGAGAAGGTTGAAAAGGAAAACAAAGGGAGAGAAAGGAGAGAGAAAGAGGAGAGAGATCAGAGGGAGAAACAAGAGAGGGATCAAAAAGAAAAAGAGAATGTGGAGAAAGAAAAACTTGACAAAGAAAAAGAGCGCAGAGAAAAGGAGAAAGAAATGGAGTGGGAGAAAGAGCGAGAGAGTGAAAAAAGAGAGATGGAGCAAAAAGACAGGGAAAGAAGAGAATTGGAGCAAAGAGAGAGGGACAGAAGGAACAGAGAGCAAAGGGAGAAGGAGAAACAGGACAGAGAGAGGAAAGAGAGAGAGAGACAGGAAAGAGAGAGGAAAGAGAGAGAGAGACAGGAAAGGGAGAGGAAAGAAAGCGAAGCACAGGAGAGAGAAAGAAACGAAAGGGAAAAGCAGGAGAGAGAAAGGAAGGAAAGAGAAGCACAGGAAAGACAAAAGAAAGAAAAAGAGCAGCAGCAATCAGAAAGGAAAGAAAGGGAGAAACAAGAGCGAGAGCAGAAAGACAACGAAAAGAGAGAGAGAGAGCAGAAAGAAAATGAAAAGAGAGAGAAGGACCAGAAAGAAAAACAAGAGCAAGACACGAGAGAAAGGGAGAAACACGAAAAGCAGCGACGAGAGAAGCATAGAGATCAGAAAGACCGAGAACAGGAGAGTGAAAGGGAGAAACGGGAGCCTGAGGAGCAGGAGAGGACAGACGCCTCACTGGCGTTTGGACGAGCCAAGGAGGAGAAGAGAGGAGGAGGAGAGAAGAACGTGGAGCGCCAGGCCAGAGCCAAAAAGGACAAGGCTGAGCCTCCACCCAAGAAGAGGAAGAAGTGGCTGAAGGAGCTGCCGTCGTCCTCCTCCTCCTCCGACTCCTCTCCCCCCAGCGACGATGAAGGTCAGTCAGCGTCAATGAGCGCGTGCGTCGCCTCAGGCCTCCTCGTGCACAGTGGGGTGACCTCCCCCTCTGTTTCAGCGCCGCCGCGGGGGGCGGTCAACAGCCGGGCCATGAGGGAGATGTTCCGGAGCTACGTGGAGATGCTGGTCAGCACAGCACTGGACCCTGACATGATCCAGGCCCTGGAGGACACAGACGGTGAGCAGGTCCACAGAGCGCATGGCCTCAGGCTGCGTCCCTGTAGCTTCATTCCAGGCTGTGATGATGCAGTAACCGCGGTCAATCAGGATAATCAAGTACTCCTTTGACTTGTCAGATGAGCTGTACCTCCCACCCATGAGGAAGATCGACAACCTGCTGAGTGTACAGAAGAAGAGGCTGCTGAGGAGAGTCAACATGAGCGCTCAGCACCAGGTGAAGCCACAAGCTGCCAATCGATGCATGTCAGGCCGTGTGTATGTGACCTGAACCAAAGCTCCTGTTGTTGACTTCATCCTTATACCGTTCTCCAGGAAGCTTTACACGTTTTCCCCAAGATGACAGCCGACCCTCTGGACTCTGGAGCTGTTAAGGTTCATCTTAGCGGAGAGGGTTACAACCGTAAAACTCTCAACCGGGTCAAGAGGAGCGTTCCTAAGCAGCAGGTCAGAACCAGCTGTAACCTCACGCTTCCTGTTTCACTTCAAGCTTTGAGCTTTGATTTGTTCTGATTTCACTTACATATGCAAAGAAATGAATCCTCAACCTCTTTAATTGAATTTCCTTGGCCTTGACAGCAGACTTGGGTCGTGTCAGTTCAGATCAGTGACACTAAAATGCGATGATAGGAAGAGGCAACTAACGTAAGTGAAGCCTGGTGTCAGCAGGACAAGTGCACGTTCATAATTCCCAAATCTCCATGGCAACGGGTCTAATTGATTGTTTTAGTGCAACCAAGTCAAGAATAAGTTCAACCAGGATGTGTGGAAAATCCTTGTTTAATTGGTGTGGTTGGTGTAATGACCTGTGTGTATACAGTCAGCAGTAGAAGTGCTGGTGCCACGACTCAGCCTCTGATTTGTGATGTGAGGAAATGAGCCAACTGAGAAGCTCATACGAGGACGGGGATTTAGGAGGTTATGGTGACACTGTAAAAATCAGAACCATAGTTTAACTCCACCTGTCCCTGTGGTCTGCTACTTACTGGGGCAGCCTTCACGTATTAACTGAGGCAGAGACAACATGGTAAAGCTGTGGCAGGTGCACAGCTTCCTTCCACATCTAGCATCAAATACACAACAGTTCTCACTAAACCTTCTCTCTCCATTCTTTCAGGATCTGAAGCTTTCAATTGAAACATGTCGGATATACAGTCTGTATCATTCTCTTCACCACTACAAGTATCACACCTTCCTGCACTGCAAGAAAGAGGTAAGACCACCTCCACTGGTCTGCTTTGGATCCATATTCAGCCCATTAAACCTTTCTGTTTCCCTGGTTGTTGTGTAACAATTAGTTAGTAGTATGACCAATGCTGAGTTTAACTTTGTAAAACATTTTATTCTTGATGGACAGTAGTGATGGTAAAATAGATGACATTTAAATAAAATTATTTGATGTGACAGACGACTTTTCAAAGAAAAATTCATTACTGATGTCATTGTTGTTATTTGTGAGTCAGGCAGTTTTCAATTGTTAACCTAAAATATCAAGTTTGAGTCAAAGTCAGAACATTCTCACATTAAGACGTTGTAAAGGAGTCTGAAAATAAGACTTTACTTAACTTCCTTTATAATATTTTAGAGTTGAGGCACCTTTCAGTTCATTTCAGTTCAGCTCAGGTATCTCAGTAAATGCACCTGTGCTTCAGGTCACGTTTATATTCATGTAAATTGTGAATTAAATTAAAGTTTCATTTATTTGTAGGTTAGGACCAACATCTCATTCAAGCCAAAACGCAAGTTTTCTGCTAAAGAAAATTGCAGTTTAGTTGCATCAAAACATTTTAGGAGAAGTAATTTAATAGTTTTGACTAAATTTGAATCATAAAGAAACAGATTATAACTATTTATGACATGATAAGAAATTTAATGGAGGTTTTGTAACCTATGCTGCTGTAGCGGATGTGACACCTGCAGAATAAACAGTAGTTGGTTGGTGATGCAACCCCACGATCAGATTGAAAGAAAAAGAACGTCTAGTCTAGTATATCAGCTCCAACTAGGGATCAGCCTGTGAACCTGAGTAAGGGTTGAGCCCGTAGCTCAGATGGTCTCTGTCCTGTCTTGCATGAGTGACTCCCCTTGTTCAGCCTGGAGCTGTTGCGCTGTGTGTTAATGACTCTGTTTCCCCGTCAGACGGACAGTATTGAGCAGGCAGCGGAGGACCCCGGCCAGGAGGAGGTGGTGCAGCAGTGCATGGCCAACCAGGGCTGGCTGGAGAGCCTGTTCAACTCCTTTGTGGAGCTGCTGAGCCTTTGTGCCAAGGTCTGAAGGATCCACAGTTCATACCATCCGCCTGCAGTATTATAAAGACGGAGGCTTAAGACATTGAAAAGAATGAAAGAAAGAAGAAAAAAAAAAAGACGTTTGAGACGCTGGTCGGGACAGAGTCCAGTGGGAACAGCCACTGTTGTGTTTGTGGAAGGTTTAAGTCCAAAAGTATTTGTTTTATTAATAAATCCATGTTTAAGTATTTCTGGATTTGAAGAAACGTATAAAAGGTGGAGGAGGAGAAGTATGTGAATGTGAAGAGACCGTAAGTAAATGTCATCGGCACCTCAGTTATGACCTAACTGAATATTAGCACACACACGCATACACACACACACACACACACACATGCACACGCACGCACACGCACACACACACACTGTCTATAAGTATGTACTAATAAATATGGTTTGTATAATTTATACAAGGACATTTTTAAAATGACCGTCCTGAGATGGATTGTTTGCTGTTATTATTTTTAAAGAAATGTTTTACGGGGGTGAACATTAAATGGCCCATCTGTACATTGTGCTTCTCTCAGAGAGGTGAACCTGTGGTTGAGCGAGACAGGCGAGGTTCAAGGACTATGTGATAGTCTCTGTGTCCGCCTGTTTCTGTTAAAGAGTCAAGATGGAGAAGAAATGTATTTAAAACTATGCTGTGTTCTGTTTGCTCTTTTAAAGACAACGAGACAGAAGATTTAACGCCTGTAAAGATAAGGGAGGAAAAAATAAAGCACGGCTTCCTAAAGGAAGCGTGAGATGAAATGATCCAAAAGCATAAGTGTCAGTGTTTAATGTGAGTCATTTTATCTGTTCTTTGTTGATTGATATTTCCTATTATTTAACCTCTCTGAGGATATTCCCTTGTTTTGATGTGTAAATATTGTACAGCTTCTTCATTCTCTAGTTCCCAGTTGCGCTTCTGTACATGAAATTCCTGTATTTGACATAATGAAATAAAACTGTTCAAATGACAAACGTGATGAATAATGATAATAATGATAATAATGGTTCAGGTTCTAGAAGATCAGGACCTTGCTCCTGATAAAGCTGATGGTTGGAGATGCTTCAGGTCAGTCTGGGCCGTTGTTAGTTCCCTTTTTGTATTGCATGTGACTAACTTTGTCTCTTTATCTCCTGTAGTTGTGCTTCTCCCTCCCTCTCTCTCTCTCTCTCTCTCTCTCTCTCTCTCTCTCTCTCTCTCTCTTCCTGTACCTTTGTACCTGCTGCATATTTCCTAAGCACAGATGAAACTGTTTCTATCAATTAGTGTGAAAGCAGCAGACAGAAAGCCAGGAAAACAGGAAGTGGGCGTGGCCAAAGTGAACAAACCAGATAAAAAGACAAACTGAACCAAGAGCAGACATTGTTGTAGAGCAGGAACGCCAGAACTCCAAAGCTTCAGAGTAACAAGACATGGATCCAACATTTAAACTGAAAAGGGGAAAGCACAGCGTGTGCAGTTACATAAGAAAAAAGTTGAGACTGACTGAGGCCTGGAGTTTGTGGGCTGGACGTTAGATGGGTGACAGGAAAAAGTGGGAGGAGTAGGAACTTAGAGGGACGGGAAACAACACATCTGGAAGTCATTGAGAGAGGAGGAGGAGGGAGCTGCAGGACTGTTAACAAAGGAGGGAGAACGGAGGGCAAACGTCTTAGCTGCTACGTTAGATACAACGAGCGCACAGACCTGGGGATGAAGACCAGCTGAACCGAGCAGAAGCTAGTTACCAGAGATCAGAGAAGAAGACGAAGCCCAGGAGACGAAGAGGAAAACTACGGGAAGCAGGAGTCAGAGCGGAGACGTTGGTCAGGTAGGAGCGTTCCACTGCAGACGTTACACAAAAACGAACCACAATGTGGGACTGAAGCTTTGGCTCAAGTATCTCATAGCACCGCTCTCTATTTTTAGTTTCTTTCCTATAGAACCACATCCACATCATCTGCTAGATGTGACATCACATTATGCTCTGATGTGGTTCATTGGACACAACTTTATCAAATAAACTCACTCATATTCATATCATACTAATCCCTCGAAACCTAGGGGTCAGAGGTCATTGGTGGCGGGTGGCAGTGGACCTGAACCCAAGTCCCAAGAAAGAATACAGTCAAGCAACGTGAGCAGCTCATTAGTGAAGGTGTTGGAAAGCACAAGTTTGCATCCTGACGCGTTAACCCTTCGAGGCCATGGTCTAGAATGTCCCTCCGTCGTCGTTACCTCCAGCTGAACCCGCGCAGCTCTTCCTAGTTGTGTTTGGAAGTTGTTGTTCTGCGTCGGTGTGTGTGTCAGTCGTGGGAAATGCCTGTAGAACCATAATACGGCTCGCTGCGGCGGGAGGGGCCTTCCTTCCTGTCAGCAGTTTGACTTCCTGTGTGGGTCCGTGGTCACTGCGAAGGCAGGAGTCAGAGACGGGTCCGAGCTGCATAATCACAACCACAAACACGTGCGCGCGTGTAACGTGCTGTCAGGATGCAGACGTGTTTCATCTAAGAACGATGATGTGGATGCACACGAAAAACCACAACTTCCAGATTCATCCAGAACAAACCCTTATCTTTGTTAATGGGCCGAGGCAGCCGGACGCGGGTCGCACCCGCCTTCACACACGTAGCATAATTCAGGATAAGGTTTAAAACCCCAGCAAATCCCACATGAAGCTAGCTAACCGTGTTGTGTGACATCACTTCCTGTTTGTTCCCTGACCCATGTGTCTGTAGTTAGTGTCACTGGTTCCACCTGTGTTGTGTTGTTGGTTTGTTGATGTTACTGGTCTTACTGTGATTTCATAGTTAGACTAATTGGTTTGTTTTCCTGCATTTGACCAGGGATTGTTTGCCTCTGTTGCATTCCTCTGTATTTGTGGCTTCTTCTCTTCAAATGAACTGAGTTGAACTGATCGACCCCCACCTTCCTTTGCAGGATGTCGGTGACTCGGAGGTGTCTGTGCTGCGTCAAATATCTGATGTTTGTCTTTAACCTCATCTTCTGGGTCAGTATGCACAGTCAGCCTACCATGAATCCGTTTCTCCTCCTCTGTGGGTACATTTCAAATAAATGCTCGCGTTTCTGCTCGGCCCCGACCTTCCGTCCCCTGCAGCTGGGAGGATGCGGCCTGTTCGGCGTCGGAGTCTGGCTCTCCTTCAAGCAGACGGAGTTTTCCTCTCTCCCGCTGTCGTTTCCATCCCTGTCAGCTGCCAACCTGCTGCTGGTGGCTGGAGGCATCACCATGGTGACGGGCTTCCTGGGCTGTCTGGGAGCGCTGAAGGAGCAGCGCTGCCTGTTGTTCATGGTGAGAGGCGTCCATCCATCCATCCGTCAGTAGCATGATTCTGTTCATGGGAATGAGGAAGCAGCTTCAGCCTTAATACACAGTAATGCCACCAATATGTCGCCTCCTCTATTATTATCTAACTGCTCCCTGTTTGTCTCCAGTTCTTTGTGATTCTTTTACTCCTGGTTCTGACAGAGGTGACTCTAGTGTTGGTTATACACATGTACCAGGACAAGGTGAGCTCACATCCTGTACAACATACAGAATATGTATCTTTATATACATATATTTATTTTAAAGGGCTGCTGCCATCAGAGTGACTGCAGAACTATTTAAAATGACCTGTTCAGCTTTATTATTTATGTGTCTGAAGTGAGACAGACTCCAGTCACACACTGGCCTAAACAGTGGATATTATATATGCATTGCAAAATGAATAACTGCACCTTCTCTATTTTTCTTTCAGTTGGATTCCACAGCACAAGACACACTTAAGAGCGGAATGATGGATTACAACTCAGACGCTGGACTCAGAAGATCCTGGGACAAAGTCCAGAAAATAGTGAGCGTTCCATCCCTGCTTTTGTTCCAGTAAAGGAAGAAAAGCATGTAAATTAGCTCCAGTCACTCTGCCTTTAGCGCAGCCTGATTCGCATACAGTAGGTTCTAAAACAGGAGCGCGCCTCATACGTGTTTTTTGTGTCACACCTTCTCGTCCCACAGTTCAAATGTTGTGGGGTGACTAATAGGACAGACTGGTATGAGGTGCTGAACGGAACGCTGCCTTCATCCTGCTGCTCCCTGGAGACGGGCCAGTGCACTGACGGATGGGACGAGGTGAGGCCCATTCATTTGGCTTCAGATACCAGTGGAGTTTCAAATTAAAAGTTTTATTTACAGTACGCATAACAGGAGAAACCAGCCTTTGACCAGATGAGGATGATTCGTGGGTTTATGCAGTTACGTCCGCGCTTTCCTCTTCCTCATGAGGTGTTTGCATGTGGTCCTGTAGCTTCGCTGGTGATGTCACTGTTGTTTTGCGAGTTTTTTATAAAGCCCCCCAGCTGTGGTGTAGTTTGACAGACCAGTTACGTGCATATGGCTTAGTCTGTAGGTGACAGTGGTATTTACGATCGACTCAAGCTAAATTAAATGTAACATCTTGAAAAACATTGAGTACAGTAGAAAGTAGTAGTAGGTTTAACTTTTAACCCGGTGGTTGATTTAGTTTCACACAAACCATGTTGAACTTCCCTCCTCCTGCAGCCGTGCTATCAGAAGGCCAGACAGTGGCTGCTGGATAACATCCCCTCGGTTCTGGTGTTTGGAGTGTGTATCGGCGTGGTGCAGGTAAAGCAGCGACGACTTGAAGGTTTAAATATGTTTATTTGTGAGTTCAGAGGATGAACCGGTTGCATTAAACAAACTGGACTTCAGTAATAAATCCAGGGTAAATAAAACACCCTGTCCTGACCTTGTCCTCTGCCTGTATGTGAAATGCAACAGGCAAAGCTACTGTATCTACACCTGACTTGACTCATCTCATGGATTTGACCTGTTGCATGTCCTCCTCTCTTCTTGCCAGATCTTGGCCCTGGTGTTCTCCATGCTGATGTACTGTCAAATTCAGTGTGCTGAGAAGCACATGGACTGACTGCAGAGCAGCTGTTCTGGCGATGGGAGGACTCATCGCCGTCTCCTAGGAGACCTCAGTGTATCCTCCTAACCTGAGTTCCTCCTCAGAATGGAGCCTGAGGCATTCACTTACAAATTCCTGCTAATGTTATGAAACCATCAGGACTCTACGGTGGAAACAGACTGCAGAAAATGAGCTGTTGCTCGTTTACTCACCAGTGACAATACAGGCTTCACTTATAATTCAAGACTAGTTTGTTCCTCCATTAGCTTATTTAGTGATACCCTTATTGTCATTAGTGAAATAACACTAATGCACTGTTACTTAGCACGTCTGCAGAACCGAGTTTTACTTCACTATTTGCTTTGTCATTCTCCATCTAATATGTGATGAAGAGGCAAAGAGTAACCATCGTCCTATAACCTGCTGGTTCAGTTAATGTACTTTAAACATACGTCCACTGTGAAACACCAAGCAAAGAAATAATAAAAATCACAACAAATAAACAAGCAAAAGGTTTGTATGCAGCACTTAACTCCCTTATTTATCATGTCCAGCTTTGTGTATTCTTGTCATAAATAAATATATTTGTTATATAATTATAAGATTGCTGAAAACTGAGTGGACGCAGGAACTAAAAGCTAGAGATCAAACCCAAGATTCATCTAGCTATTCATCTAGATAATTCATCTAGCTAACAAGCAGATGATAAAAGATTAAATAAACGTACAGTAATAAAAGCCTCACATGGAGAATGAACAAATACCCGAAACTGAAAGGAACTGAACTTACCTAAGAAAATAAGGAAAAAGAGTGAAAATGGGACAATACATAGTAAAAGAAAAACACAATTTGAAGCCGAAAGCTGAAATATTTGTCCTGAAACTTAATAAAAACAGACAAACTATAAAAAGTGTACAAAAGGGTTTACTTTCATAAAGAAATATTTTCAATGAAACACTTAAGAATTACAGATTTTCAAAAACAGATGTTAAAGACAGACACACGCACACTCAGAGCTGTGTACAGTCCATGTAGTGCACATCTTTAAGATAAACAGTAAAAAACAACAAACAGTGGTGTTTCTATAATAAATATCTTCTAATCTTTTACAGTAAACAATAGATTCCATAACTTAGATGTTTCAGATAAATCCATCCACATGATTCATTATGTGTCAGTGCAACACTTGTTCACTGTCATCAAACACTGGATTCACAGTTTACTAGTGAAGTGAACTCCTCAACCAAGTGTTTTTTTAAGCTGGTAACAGAAATAAAACACATTATTATTAAAGGGTCAGTTTATCTAAATCTGTTTATTGCCATTGAGTTGATTTGCTGTCATAGCAGCAGCTCCTCTGTTCGTCACTTCTTTGGAAACGACAGGGGACACTCATCACATCCTCTGTGAACACTCGCATCGTCTTGGTAACAACATCCTGTGTACAGGACTTCTTCAACCACAGCGTGCTGCAGTAGCTGTGCTGGTCCTGGGGGCCTGTGAAGTGGCCTGGGTCCCTCTGGGGACCGATGGACGATGAACGGGGGACTAAGGCTCCACCGCTGCTGAGGGAGGAGATATTTAACTCCCTCCAACCACTTGTCTTCTCTGTCCAGACTGAGACCGTTTTCTTTTAAATCCACTGATAGTGAAGCTGTTCTGGGCTGGATCCTGCTCTTCATCCTCCTCATCCTCCTCTTGTGTAACGGCTGTTACTCCAGTGTAAACTGCACTGATCTGCATGAACCATGCTGCTCCTCAGGGCTTCTGTCTGCGTGTGTGAACCCACCACGTCCTTCCCTTCGTCCACCTCACAAGCCTGCTGTTTACAGGTGTGACGTGACGCCTCTGGAAACTGGATCAAACCAGAGAACCTTAAATCACAGTTGCGTATGATTTGCTCTCACTCTAAACTCAGAAGTGAATCCACAATTGTTCTTCTGAGTGTGTAAACATGACTCATTAATGTAAATCAACGAGGCTTCTGATATGTTCTTCTCTCAACTTCAGACCAAAGTCCACCCATCTGCGTCAGACAGACATCAGGAAACTCTGACGTTTCAGTCACACTCTGCTAAATCTTTCATATCGGCCTGAAGATTTTCCTGAGGATGAAATAAAAGCAGAGGTTAATGGTCAACCAGTAGAGACTGTATCTAAGTATCTAAGCATAACAGATCCGTTTATTGCTCCATTCATGACTCACCCATCCTCCGCGGCTCTTCACCCAGGGCACGAAGGTTTCCATGTAGCACTCGGCGTAGCCCTGCATGCGCTGGGCTCCGGTGGCCGTCACGATGCGGCGGGACACCTCCATGGTCACGGCCATGCGCTGCAGCGTGGGACTAGCGGACGGCGCCTGCGACGGGGGCGCCGGCAGCTCGGAGCTGCCGAACGCGTCCAGGAGCTTAGCGAAGGACGCGTAGGACATGCGGGTCAGGCTGGAGCGCAGGAACGGGTCCGCCTCGATCTGAAAAGGTCCAATATCGTCCGGTTACAGGTGAAGAAACACGCGTGGAAAAAGAGTCATATTCGAGTCATATTTGATGATAAACAATGCAGGTTCATCTGTCTTGATGAATTTTCTACCTTAGTGTTGATGTTGTCTCCCTCTAAAGACAACAGCTGAAAAAGCTGCTCCCTCACAACCTCTTTATCCAACCCTGGGAACAGAAACAGGCAACTTTACACAGTGGGAGACGCTAAAATATTAATAATAACAATTTTAAGTCTAAAACTACTAATATACAATATACAATCAGACCCAACTGAGCAGGTTGTGTTGATCTTATCATACTTTGAGCACCAAAAACATTTGGTGCGTGTTTTTGAGTAAACGGAACATTTTTATTTAATGGATCTTCAGGCTGAACTGTGCTCGTGTGCGGCCGATTACTTTGCTCAACTGCAGGCGGTGGAGGTGAGACGGGACTCTTCTTAGCGTTGGAGGCCTTCTGGGCGATCTTCTCCAGATTCTCAGCGACCTCAACGTAGAACTTCGGGGGGCGGGCTGTTTTAAGCATCGCATGAAAGCATCGCATGAAAACACTCAGAACATTCAGAAAACAGGTAAAAGTGCAGTTGTGCTCCTTGTTGCTGCTTTGTTTCCAACAAGCGTTCTGACATGAGCTTGTGTTTAGTGGGTGATGCTGTGGGGGCACTTACTGGGAGAGGACACGGCTGGCGCCGGCTCGGTCTTTTTGGACAGCGGCAGCGAGCTGGGCCTCGGAGGATTGGCTCCTTGTGCGTCTTTCTCTAACTTTATCTTGAAGAACTGGGAGAGCTTTTTCTTGATCTTCTTCCGCCTATTCTGCAGTTTCTTCTCGCCGTCTTCCTCGTCCGACGCGGAGGACGGTGACGCAGCGGCATCCTGTGGGGGAAAAGGTGCGTTCACGGGCAGTAGGACAGCGGGGCAATGCGATGCCATTCAAACAGAATCTCCCCCCTCACCTCGGTCAGTTTATTGGACACTTTGGACTTGCTGTCTCTGCCCAGGGAGCCTGTGGGCTCTTTGGTGGAGCGACGTGACGTGTTGCGGCGAGGCAGCTGCTTGATGAAGCTCTTTAAGCTACTTTTCTTCTCGTCGGCTGAGCTGACGTCTTCGGCCTGAGAGTCATAGACATCCTTCGCTCTGGGCTGCACTTTGGAGCTATGGAAGGAAAGCATCAACGTATGGTGACGGACTGGACATCAGCTTTACTGATACGCTGTGACTGGATTGTGTAACGATTGAAGCAGGAAACCTACCTGAACTTTTTGTGATCTTTGTAGGCGCCTCCAACTCGTCCAGGTCTCTCTTTCATTGGGACGGAAGTGACCCGTTGGAGGAACGCCTGGAGGACCATGTGGGTCTCAGTCTTGATCTCCAGCAGAGACACAGACGAGATGGAGGAGGTGGAGGAACTCCGGCCAACAGACATTACTAACATGACACAAAGAATTCTCATTACGTTTCTACTCCTGTGTCACGTTAGAAGGGGAACACAGAGTTACACTGTGTAAATAAACTGAATGGAAATAAATATCCACAGTTTTTTCATTCTGAAAACTGAACAAGCATCAATCCAAGTCCCAAAGAACCACGTCACTGCAAATCAACCACATTAAATAAAAACAAGATACGTGTGTGAAGGAAGCTGTTTAAAACAATAAGCGAAAGTTAAGCAAACACGCACTTTAACCAGTCAGTTAACATTCCTTTAAAATGGTTCTAGTTTCTGTAATGTCACATTTCATCTGCAGCAAAACAACACAGACTGATTTTAGTACATTAATAAAAGGTTAATTGCTGGTTATGTATGTTCAGGGCAGACTTGCTGATTCAGTCAGGACCCTACAGGGACAATAACGGGATGAAACCGTGATAAGATCTGAAAAGCAGCACATTTACAAAACTGATCGACCATGTGCAGCGTCTACAATAAACACCGATCAGAGGCTAAAACGAAAGCAGCCATTTCTTCTATTAAAAGATGCGTTGCTTCATGAATCAAGCTCCGATTCCGTTTAGGTGATAAAGCCATAAAAGCTGCATGTTGTGTTTTATGTGTTAATATCAGCTGTAGCCGTGGAGACGTCAGCTGTCGGTGCCGGTCCTGGGATCCCGACCTGTTTCCGCCATCTTCTTACATACTTTATATTTAAATGTTTACAGTAGTTGTGATGAGCAGAATGAAACGGTAAAAATGGGTCAACACCTCAACCGCACAAACAAACAGGACTTCAGGTGCTGAACGCACCCAGGAGTTTCCCTGAAACTCGCGGATCCCGGTGCGGGACCGAAGTCCTCCACGTTAAAGTGAAGTAACGGGCAGTCAAGTTACAGTTCACCAACTTTTTTAAAGCAGACGTCAGTGATCGGTAAACGGTGGGAAACGTCCACGTACCTGTTTTTGTGTGTTTCGGCTCCGAGATTGCCGCCGTCCTACTCCGCGGTGCGTTTGGCCATACGGGTCACGGGGCAGCGCGGTGACGGAGCGGGAGGGGCGGGGCTAATGCACTCACCGCCTCTCTCTCTCTCCTCACCGAAACTCTTTCGACACTTTATCGGGTTTCATTGTTTGGAGGGAGGAAACGACGAATTAAAGCTACAAAACACCAATAATCGTGTTTTTGTAAAGCCCTTTATTTTTGTAATTTAAATTAATTAATCAAAAACTTTAATTGAAATAAATTGTTGTTTTTCTTTTCTGAGGAGCTTTTTCTGCTGTTCCATTCTTCTCTGCATTGACATTACATTACACTATGTTACTCTGTTTGCTCTGTGTTTCTTGAAGATAATATAAGACTTTATTCTTCCCACGAAGGGGAGATTCTTTTGTTTTTAGCAGCAAGGAAACAATGAAAGATACTTGATACTTCAAGATACATTTGAGCTTTTCAAGCACGGTGATAACATATAATTAGCAGTGTTCATCTGTTTGTCCTCTTCTCTGGCAGGCGTTGGAATCCTCATCGTAGGGTTTCAACCAAACACACTGGTGTCACACAACACAATGATTTAGATGTGGGGTTATGCCAACACTCTCCACTAGGTGGCTCTCTAGGTTGCCAGAAGGGTTCTGCTGTGTGTGTGTGTGTGTGTGTGTGTGTGTGTGTGTGTGTGTGTGTGTGTGTGTGTGTGTGTGTGTGTGTGTGTGTGTGTGTGTGTGTGTTTGAGGCAGTAAAGTTTACTGGATGCAGGACTCAACCCAATATGATAATAAGAACACATCCACAATATTAGAGCTCGCTAGACTCTGGTCAAAGATTATCTTTGATCACAAAGTATAATTCTTTAAGTATAATTTATTTTTACAATAGACGGTGTGACTAGCATCATGAATGACACATGGTGTGATTAATTACTCCAGCATAGGTAATGTGTGTCATGACATAAAGGAAGTTGGCGAACCTCAACAAACAGTATCCTAAAATAAAAGAATTGCTTGCAAAAGCCAGCCGTACTCATGGTTCACACTGAGCTGCCCTTTATTACAGCCACACTATAAACATATCAAAATATCAAACACTAAACATGTTTTCATGCAATATGTATTTTATTGTAGTATTGAAACATGTTCAATTATTACACACATACATGAATATATGTCACCAATTGTACCAATATTACATGCAATCTTAGCAACATGATTGACTGATTTATGAATCAAAGTATTTCAGATGCAATCTATAGATAAACACAAATTTGGTAGCAGGACAGTTTAGCACAGCCCCCCCCAAACCTGTCCAGCGTCACTCATCGTATCAAGACACTGGTACAAGGATTGGGAGTGACCAGACTAAGAGTAATCTGAGGACGCTGAAGGAGAAACATCTTCCATCAAACTGAATATTCTTTTACACAAAGCATTTACAGAGCAATGCAAATCAATGTTTAACACTCAAATAGCATATAAATTTCAATAAATAGATAAAAGTGATAATTAGGACTAAACATGAAACACATTTGCTTAGTTTTCATTGTCTGCTGGTTCAGTTCTCTGTCAAACTCACCTCCTGTGATGCAGACGTTTCCTCTCCGCGTCTGTACGAGAGCAGTCGCTGCGTTCTGCGCGTTCTCTGCACGGATCCTCCGCGTTCTGGCCTCGGTCCCGTCGTGTCCATGTTCCAGCTCCCACTCTCTGCCCTCTTATCCTACCCCTGACCTCCCACGCCGTCTCATCCCCCCCGAAAATCTGTGTTCATCAACGCCGGGGCCAGGGAGGCAGGGTGAGGCACTTCCTCTGTGACAGGAAACTAACAACAAACACCCAGAGACCACAAGGAGAGGGAGGGGGTGGGGGTTAATGAGAACGCCTGCCATAAAGAGCGGCAGATGTTTCGCTAAATACAGTTACACAGTTCAGGAGCAGGTCAGTCTGACAATCTTTGGTCCATCTTTAGTTTCTAATTGTGACTGGTATAATCAGTAACAGCTCAAGACTTGGACACATTCTGTTTTTAGGTTAATAAAACATGCATCAGACACACAGCAAGGTCAGTCAAGGTCAGCCTGGTCATGACAATGGAACAAATGGAAGTGCTGACTCAACGGTGTAAATGTGATGGACCTGTTCCCTGGTTGGACACATGGATGTGATGCTCTTAATCACCCAAAGGGGCTGATGAGAGTTAAGGTTGTGCTAAGGGACAAACAGGGATGTTTAGCTCTCTGGAAAACATCTGGAAGGTTGTGATCAGCCTAATACCTGACACTGGATCTGCTCAGACCCGGTTTAATCAGAACTGGAGGTCCAGTTCTACGAGGCGGAGGTGAAGCAGGCAAAGCAGCAGCACGGACGAAGGCTACAACCTAGTTTTACTGCGATGAGGCTGATAATTTAGCAATTATCAATGTCAGTCTGGGTCTGGGCAGCGTTAATGAGCATGTGCAGCCGGCGTCAGGATGGCAAACGATGGCGAGCAGAGGGTGGGGCGCTGATGGAGTGATAGCGATGGGCTCCTGTTCAAAGGGTGCAGATAAAGACCACTGCCCCTGATAACTGCTGGGTGGAGCGTCTATGGGAATACTTGTTTATGGAAGCGGTCCAGTCCCACTTATTATCTCCTAGACACCAGACTTTATTACTTGGGTTACCGTAGCAACTACACAAGCTGGATTTGTCTGACCTTATATGGTCTGGGTTCGCTGGGCAGGTTAGAGGGGTTTCAAGGTTTCAAGGTTTTCAAGGCTTTATTTTACTGTCATTTGAACCTGAAACAGTCATGTACAATGAAACTAAACGGCGTTCCAGTCACAGTGCTTTCTTTCTTATTGACTCTCAGTATGCACATGTTGATATTCGTTACCCTGCCGGTGATTGTCATTTCTTATAGGGCAGCAGCGTTTCAGTCTCTTGGCTGGAGCTTAAATTGCAGTGGGTGTAGGGATCTACTAACAGGAAATTCACAGTCACATATACAGGAAATGCTGCTGCTCAGATGTAGAAATAAACAAGACATGTAAGGGAAGAGCCACCAACCACTTTAACTGCTGATTGAGGACATAATCATTTTCTCTTAACCCTAAGGTTAAGGTTTACACATCAAAACTTGCAAAGTAAGTCAAAGTCAATGTCAATTTCTACAATATGCTTTGGACATTACGGAATGGGCATTACATTACACTCAGAGATCCAGTGTAAAACAATGTAAGACCACAGAACACAGACCCAACCCTCTGTTCCCCAATAGAAAGAAAAATAAAAGCAAAAATATAATTTAAACATAATTTAAATAAGAAAAGTGGAAGAAGGTGGTCCTAACGTTTAGAATTCATGTTATACAGCTAAGAATCTGGCCAAACCCTCGACCTAACTAGTAAATGTGAAGCAGAAATGACTATAAATCTTACAGATGTTTACTGCTTTAATTTCATAAAGCATAACACCTGGAGACCATGAATCAGACTACAAAGGAGTGAGTGAATTTAAATTTTATCTATTTATTTTTCCTGTCTCACAGTATTCTGTGTTTAAGATAAGTTAAGCCAGGCCTGAGTGCTTCTGTGTTTTGCATTGAGTTAGAAAATGAACAAACTGGAAGTTGATATAAAGGGAGACAAAGAAGCAGGTCAACTTGCTGAAGAAACAACCAAAGAAGAAAAGACCTAATTGAAAACCTTGAAAAGTCAAGTACGAAGTAGAGGAATAATGTGTATTACCAGTTTTTGATATCATGTACTTAATTTGATTATTTTTGTGCTATGTTTTTAGAGTTCTGACCACTTGGTGGCGGTAATGCACAATTTTGTTACAAACCGGAAAAAACAACTAAAAAGAAGAAGGATAATCAACAGGAAGTAGAAGAGGTCGGAACCACAAGAAAATACAGTTTAGGTTGTATTAAGTATTTTTCTTCACTTACCCAACGTTTTACTGTCAGAGTAGTGTTGCTAATGAATGTGTGTTTAAATTGTTTGTGGCTTTTTCTGACATATATGTAAGTGTTTAGCATGCTAACCTGTAATGCTAATGTTAGCCTGTTAGCATTGATGTAGCAAGGTATATGAAGGATTAGTAACAACGTCATATTTTCACTTTTCATAGCTGAATAACAATGACTCGCCACGGGAAGAACTGCACGGCGGGAGCTGTCTACACGTATCACGAGAAGAAGAAAGATACAGGTGAGAAGCACGTCGAGCTACACAGGGCTTCATCTCCAAGGAGCCATTAAAACTTTAGCTTTAGCTTCATTGAATGTTGGAGGTTAACGTTGGCGTTTTTAAGTATATGGCGTGTATATATATGTATATTGTAAATTGCAGATGTGATTGTGGTCAGGTGCAGCTTGTTTGATTAAAAATGTTTGAGGGGTACAAACACATGTACTGTTTGTATAAAGTGCCACAGGTCATAAGGCAAAAAGCATCTAAGGAACTTTTGTTGATAAAATTATATTTCTAAGAATATGACCTTTTTATTTTGTTCTCAGCGGCGTCTGGGTATGGGACACAGAGCATTCGACTGGGCAAAGACGCGATCAAAGACTTTGATTGCTGCTGTCTGTCGTTGCAGCCTTGTCAGAATCCTGTACTTACGTAAGTGTCTCCCTTCAACACTAACTCAACCCTGTTAACACACGACATCCAGCTCATATTGTCTTGTTTCTGCTGCTGTCCTCAGTCCAGATGGGTTCTTGTATGACAAACAGGCCATTCTTGAATACATTCTGCACCAGAAAACAGAAATTGCCAAAAAAATGAAGGTAAGCTCGGCCCCGCTGAATAAGTCTGTTGTACAGCAGTCCTACTAATAGTTATCGTTTTTAAAAATAGCATTTATATTTCTACTCACGAGGTAATGTTGCAGAATGTGTCACATAATTCTACGGCATCTATCATTTAAACCTTTCAACATTACAAAATGTTCTCCTCATGCCAGAAATCATAGGTACTTGTTGTTTTCTAGAGGAATTGTCTTTATTTGCACACCTTTAACATAAAAAAATCACTCCTTCTTTAGGCCTATGAGAAGCAAAAGCAAGCACAGAAAAGCACCATTCAACTTGAGTCCAAATCAGAAGAACGAGAGAGAGTGGAGAGGTTTAAAACAAATGAAAACAGCATTGTGTCCAAACCTATCAACCCTTTTACATCTGGTATGTCTGTGTTGTTATTTCATTCAAACAAAAAAATCAATCATTGCCCTTAGTCTCACTGGGATGCACTAAACATCTCAGCTTGGATTTGTTGGCTTTGTCAACATCCAGTGTTTTTTGCACCTCAGGCCAGAGCAAAGGAGGTGAGAAGAGCTCAAAAGACAGCAGCTTAGCAGTCCCCTCCACCGCTGGTTCAGCTGCCACGTCTAGCCAGTCTCTGCCCAGTTTCTGGATCCCTAGTCTGACACCAGAGGCCAAGCCCACTGTGGTTAAGAAACCGGTGAGTGGTAATGTTGATAAACTTTGCAGTTTTAATTTTGTACCTTATTTCCTGCTGTCAGCAATTTGGTGATGTCTTCCTCCAAAAGTGGTTAGTTCAGATGCAGTTTTTGTGAACCACTTTGGAAAATATTTTGTGTTCAACAACATTGTATTTGCCTATTACTAAAACCTGCTGCAATCAGATGATACAGTAAAAGAGGGGAAAAACTGAGAATGAGAAAGAAATGCTCATGCTGTACTGTTACATGCTAGTTTCCTGGTTCTACTATTTGGTTTAGGTATTGATCACAGGATCTTCTTTGTTTATGTAACACATCTGCATCTTTGATGTTGACATTGTCAGGCTGACCCCGAATCAGGCACAACTTGACTAAACTGAATGTGATGTAATGTAATGTAATGTCCACCATGTCTCTTTTTTCCTAATGTCTGTTAGAGCAAGGTTGTGTTGTGCCCCATGTCAGGACGACCCATTAAGATGAACGAGCTCATCCCAGTGAACTTCACTCCACTGGACCCAAGCCTGGACCGCGTGGCCCTGCTCACCCGCCAGGTCAGTTGGCATCTGTGCCATGTGATCAGCATTGGTACTCATCCTCATCATAGTCAGTGTTGTAATGTTGTCCTGTGTCTCCAGGACAGGTACGTATGTGCAGTCACCAAAGATGTCCTGGGCAACAGCGTCCCCTGCGCCGTTCTGCGACCCTCGTGAGTACCAGCACGTCTCTCTCTCCTCTGTTGAAGTGTTCTCTGTTCGTTCTCTGATCCAGTGTATGTCCTACATCCAGGGGTTCTGTCGTGACCCAGGAGTGCGTGGAGAAATTGATCAAGAAAGACATGATTGATCCTGTGACTGGAGACAAACTGTCTGACAGAGACATTATACCAGTTCAGAGGGTACGGACACGCTGGTCCCCAGACGCTACATGTACTCGGAAACAAACTTGCGGAGCTGATGATCTGTTGTGTGTTCTGACAGGGTGGAACAGGCTTCTCTGCATCTGGGGTTGACCTCCGCGCCAAAGAGGCTCGTCCAGTGATGCAAGTGTGAAGCTGCACAGAAGACTTTGACGTGTGCATGTCTTTTTCTGTCCCCATAAGTAACGTGTTTGTTTTATTTTTGTCTTGACTGTGGATCATTTTTGTTTTTACAATGTAAGAGTCTTTTTTTCCCTATTAAAATGTAAAAGACCTTCAAATTCCTGCAGATCTTCAATCTATCTTTGGATACTGTTGAGCTGTTTTAAAGTAACCTGGCATCAAAACATGACCAGTACAAGCTGTTCTGATGGAAACCAATGCAGAAACACTACAACATCGTTTTTGAGCTTGTCAGGACACAAGAACACTAGTTTAAACCACGGCAAGTGTAACTGTGCTTTTAGGGTGTATTGAGCTGTTTTAAAGTAACCTGGCATCAAAACATGACCAGTAGAGGCTGTTCTCATAGAAACCAATGCAGAAACACTACAACATCTTTTTTGAGCTTTTCAGGACATAGGAACACTAGTTTAAACCACGGCAAGTGTAACTGTGCTTTTATGGTGTATTGAGCTGTTTTAAAGTTGCCTGGCATCAGAACATGACCATCTTAAGCTGTATTGTTAGAAACCAATGCAGAAACAGTAAAACATCGTTTTTGAGCTTTTCAGGCTGTAGAAACACTAGTTTAAACCACGGCCTATGGAACAGTACATTTAGGATGCATTAGGCTGTTTGACAGTATTCTGGCATCAGAACATGACCATTGGAGGCTGTTCTGCAGGAAACCAATGCAGAAACACTACAACATCGTTTTTGAGCTTGTCAGGACACAAGAACACTAGTTTAAACCACGGCAAGTGTAACTGTGCTTTTAGGGTGTATTGAGCTGTTTTAAAGTAACCTGGCATCAAAACATGACCAGTAGAGGCTGTTCTCATAGAAACCAATGCAGAAACACTACAACATCGTTTTTGAGCTTGTCAGGACACAAGAACACTAGTTTAAACCACGGCAAGTGGTGCTTTTAGGGTGTATTGAGCTGTTTTAAAGTAACCTGGCATCAAAACATGACCAGTACAAGCTGTTCTGATGGAAAGCAATGCAGATACACTAAAACATCGTTTTTGAGCTTTTCAGGCTTTAGAAACACTAGTTTAAACCACGGCCTATGCAACAGTACATTTAGGATGCATTAGGCTGTTTGACAGTATTCTGGCATCAGAACATGACCTCTGGAGGCTGTTCTGCAGGAAACCAATGCAGAAACACTACAACACCGTTTTTGAGCTTGTCAGGACACAAGAACACTAGTTTAAACCACGGCAAGTGTAACTGTGCTTTTAGGGTGTATTGAGCTGTTTTAAAGTAACCTGGCATCAAAACATGACCAGTAGAGGCTGTTCTCATAGAAACCAATGCAGAAACACTACAACATCTTTTTTGAGCTTTTCAGGACACAAGAACACTAGTTTAAACCACGGCAAGTGTAACTGTGCTTTTAGGGTGTATTGAGCTGTTTTAAAGTAACCTGGCATCAAAACATGACCAGTAGAGGCTGTTCTCATAGAAACCAATGCAGAAACACTACAACATCTTTTTTGAGCTTTTCAGGACATAGGAACACTAGTTTAAACCATGGCAAGTGTAACTGTGCTTTTATGGTGTATTGAGCTGTTTTAAAGTTGCCTGGCATCAGAACATGACCAGTACAAGCTGTTCTGATGGAAAGCAATGCAGATACACTAAAACATCGTTTTTGAGCTTTTCAGGCTTTAGAGATATCGTAGATCCTTCCTACCTGCTGCTATCAGACTGTACAATCAGAACTGTTGACCACATCCCACCACAGTCACTCACCCACTGCATCAGTGGTTTATATAGCAACCTGCTCTGCACAATATTTGTGTAAATCTGTGAACAATCATGTATATTGTTACCGGTACAAATCTTATACCCATTACTGTGCAATAACCCTGCAATGACCTCATACTCACTCTAACTGTACTGTACTGCTTTGTACTGTGCCAACACAAACTGTTCTGTACCTGTATTCTTGCTCATCTGTACTGCTGTTGTGAGAGGTAATTTCCCCACTGCGGGACTATTAAAGGTTTTCTTATTCTTATTCTTATTCTTATACAGTGGGAAACACATGTAACATTTTTCCACAAAACTTACAAGCTCTTTTAACCTTATTTATTCAGTAGCATGACGGCTTCTCGTTCAGATCAAAGGTAACACACAGCAGTGGTTTTCTGTCTTATTTGGGGCCTCTTATTTTTGTGAAATTATGAACTGTAAATTGTGCTGATAAATAGTTAATGACTCTCATACTCTTAATACCTGGTTAAACTATAACTTTGGAGGGTTTCAACATAAATATGGGACATTTTTGATCTTAGCTTTCAGAACATGTTGAATGCCATAGCTACAGTTTCACAGTTCATCGTGGTCGTCCACCCTCATGCCCCCGTAGTCTGTGATGGTGCTGCTCTTGATGACGTCTATCTTATCAAGCAGTTCAGAAAGTGTGAGCTGTCCATCCTGATGAACAAAGCACAGGACAGGGTTATGAAACATGGATGTACAGACTCTACCCTGGGACTCAGGCTACACTCTCAACTGACTGTATCACTGTTCTGTAGTTTGCATGCTATTCTTAATAACACAAGCACAGTTTTAACTGTTTTTTACACGTGATCCAAAGTAAGTTTCCAGTAACACACGCTAATTTTACACATTCAGTAAAGCTTTATAGACTAAAAACAAACCATATCTAAAATCCTCTGAGAACATTCCAGAGAGCTGCAGTCCATGTGGAAGCTTCTCCTGCTGAACGTCTTCTCATCTAAAACCAGTCTGTTGAAGTGGCTGAAGTTTATCAAACTAATTAATCACAATTCACAGAATAAATAAAAATACATTTATAGAAAACAGTTTTATTTCATAATTAAACCCCCAGAATTCAGTAACCAGTAACAAAGGAGAACCTTTCTTCATAACCCCCCCAACATTACACAAACCTTCAGATAAATGTAACAATAACTGTCAAAACATAGAAATTAGAATAGAAGTCATACTTTATACTATGTAATAAGATGTCATGTTCTGGGACCACTTTGTTCTGGCTCATAGAAAAACAACTTCCACTTGAGTGCCTCCTCATCTTGGACAGAATTCAGATATTCAGGAGGAACAGTTTAGAGTGGACAGAAAAATATGATATTTATATCATCTGGAAAAAACAAAAAAGAGGAGTGTGTGTGTGCGCGATCACGTACACAGTCTGTGGCTGCACACTGAATTAAGTGTTTGTGTTCTTCTGTGAACACATGATTCTGCCCGATTACAGCATACCCTAGTCTGAAGCCCCCACCCCAACAATTACAAACGAAAAACATCATCAAAGTTCATCGTGTCTCTTTGTTAAATCTTCTCCGTAATTGGTGGCCTGGCTCCCCACGAACATGTTCCAGTTGGCCAGAATCTCCTTCTTGGTGATTTTCTCATCCTGTCGATTGATTGACCAGATTCCATCCAAGATTGATTTTTAATTTAAAGGAAGAAGAAAGTCAAGTCAAGAGCAGTAAGAGAAACAGGACAGAAAAAAAGTTGAGAAAAATGTTAATAATGGACCCACAATTAAACCAAATAATTAATTAATTTGTTATTTCAGTTTCTGTTGACAGGTTTTTGCATGAGAAGTGTCAGAATTGTGATAAATTATGTTAAAATTAATTGTTAATTAACTGAAAAACTCAAACTTTGTAGAAGCCATAATTCTCTTCTGTACCTGTAGATTTATTGCATCATGTTTCCTCTATCAATTGCAGTTTACGTGAATGTTTTTCTACTGGAGGAACCTCTGAGCTGAGTATTTGTATTTACTTTATTTATTGAAAACACAGAAAATGCTTTGACTAATGACTAAAGGTGACGTGTACCTTGTCAGTGTCTGTCTCGTGAATCAGGTGTTTGGCTTCATTGTCGGCGTGGTCGACCTCTCCTGGCAAAATCCAGTGAGCCACCTCACTGGCGTCCAGGTAGCCGTCCTGCACAACACAGACACACACACACAAACAATATAATCACCAGTGTTGGCAATACTTAACCTTTAAAACCAACAAGAACCTTCATGTTGCCATCCTGTGAAGGCATGAAGGTGATTTTACCTTGTTAGTGTCTCTGAAGTCTGAGAACTGTTTGCGTTCCGTCTGCACCCATTCAGGCTCGTTCTCCCCAGGCTCTGCTGTGTACATGTCCCCTGTGTAACAGCACGTGCATGTTCAGAGGCGATCACCTCCAGCTCAGGAGTGGCAACAGGGAAAACTAAGAGAGAGCAGCTTACCAATGTATTCATTGAGGTCAATCTTTCCATCCCCATTCTTATCAATGTCTTCCACCGTTTCCTAAATGAAAAAATTATATTCTCGTTAGGTTTTCAACAAATACTCAACATGGAATATTTACCAATCATGTATATGCATAGCTCCATTAAAACAATATCAACAGTGTATAAACAGTGCAGCCACCAGCAAAGCCTGAAGGAGCTCAGACGCCTTATACTGTAGCTTTCCTGCTTCCTTTTGCAGCTGTAGCTGTTTGGTGGGTATTAAACCTCAGCTTGACAGACTATTTTAGACTGAGGGCATCCTGGACTCTACCTGCACCACTACATCTTTCATGTAGTCAAACTCCTCCGGGTGAAGGAAGGCGGTGAACTCCTCCCGCGTGGCGATGCCGTCGCCGTCTCTGTCGGCGTTCTTGAAGCGCCTCTGGTCGCGGGTGAGCATGGCCTTGTAGGTGTCTTTGTCCTCAACGTCATCAAACTCCTCACCTGGGAATGAAAGAGAGTTTGGGAGAGTTTAGGAGTGAACAAAAATTGGAAGTAAATATGTGTTGAAGAACTAAAGTGCAGAGAGGTCAGATCAGAGGTCACTGTTTGCAGAGAATTACCCAGATAGTAGCCGTAGGTGGTGTTCTTATACTCCTCCCATGCTATCTTATCATCTTGGTTCTTGTCATAGTCCTTCCAGTGTTTGTTCACATTTTCCTCGATGTACCTCCTTTGACGGTGCTTGATCCAGTAGTGCAGCTCTGTGTGGGTGATGTATCCGTCCTTGTCCGTGTCGATGCGGCCCACTATCTTCCTGTTGGGAGAGATGGACTTTTAATTAAGGATAATGTGCAGATGGTGCTGAAAGTCAGGAAAACCTACGCTAGTCTTTCTTTGCTCTCCTCTGGGGTCAGCTGATCGAAGGTCTTGGCCTCCTCCTTCCCCAGGAAGGCCTCGTGGTCGTACTCAAAGCCGTGAGCGTCATCGTGGACGTGGTCGCTCAGGTGCGCCTGATGATGCACGCGCTTTTCCTGAGCGGGAACAGCGAGCGCAGCCGCGACCAGGACACAGAGGACGGCTAGAGGCCTCAGCAGCACCATGATGGCCTGCAGGGAGACAGGGCGGAGTCAGCTGATCGGCTGGGCGCACCTGATCCAGAGATCAGGCAGGTCACTTTAAGATGTAAATAGAACACAGAGGATGGTGCAGCGTGCAGCTCCTCCAATGGACCAGCGCATCTTTCTTCCTGACTATACAAGCTCACATTTAGATCCTGCAGACGTTAACATCTTCGAGAGAAACTGGCGACTTTACCACTGGCCTTTGAATGCTATCATGTGTCCTGCTTCCATGTGATTGTTATGTCCAAAGGCTCAACAAGACTTTACTACAAGTGCAAATTCTGCACAAATCTGTGTCATCAATTCATATTAACAGAGGTCCTGCTTCGTTGTACTAAAGGAAAACCACATCCCTGGTGATCACTGGGATCTACTGGACAGGGATCAGCTGGAAGGTCTTCCACCATAAACTCCTAGATGAGCACGAGACGTCAAACACTGAGCCAGACATGTTTGAAAAAGAACTTTTTCTTAATTAGTCTACTCAATCTCCTCCATGTTAGTCAAACTCCACAAGCAGAGCGAGAGGTCGACCTGTTTCTGATGCTACAGTTCAATTCTTTGGTAAAACACGTTTTCGTCTCACTCACCAGCTCCTTGGAAGCTCCTGACGATCAACTCCCTGAAGATGGTGAGAGGCGGACGCGTCCGCGTTGGCACCCGCTACTGTTAAATATCAGCGCCCAAGAGGCGGGTCCTCTCCTTCACGCGGCCAATCGCCGACGCCCTCTGTGAGATTCTAACCAATCAAAAGTTCCAAAAACTGCTCGACTACTTCATGTTAGATTCTTATTGGCTTGCAACCGCCACGTTGTCACGCAAACGCGTCGTGCTGCAACAGCTACGAAAAGACGTGAAAAATGGGCAAGATGCAAAAAAAGATGGGCAAAATGCAAAAAAACAAAACAAAAAACAAACAAAAAAAGATGGTGAAAAGCACAAACAAAAAAGATGTGCAAGATGCGGGCAAATCAAACGCATTAAAATCAAACTGATTTGATTTCATCTGGGGTGACCCCAGAGCTTTTAGTTGAACGTTTGTGAGTTTAAACAAAAATGACACAATATTACATCATAATCAGTAACCAGTCTCACACCAAATGCTGTAATCTGCAATAAAATGACAAATACATTCAATAGTAAACTGGTATAAACAGATAAAGTCAGTGAGATCTTGCCCTTAGCAGGACGATTAGAATGATTGAAACCGTTACACAAAGTTTATTTGTGTTGCACATTGTGTTAATAATCACATAAAAGTAATTTCCATTAAATAAATGTAATAATCATCAATTAAAGTTAGTCCAAAAAATTTTTGGCTACATAGAATAAAATAAGACATAGTGCAGCACCACTCTCTGGGTAATTGTTTGTGTGGTCACAATCGACTTTGGACTCGCTCACGTTTGCCAATGGAATCAATACGAATGACTGAACGTGGTGCCAGGCGACGTCCAGCCGACACCAGTGTCAGTGCCCTCCATCGTTACTGCACAGTGCACCGGCAGTTGTTATCAGCGGTGCAGGGCTGAAACATCAAATCTTTAGATCTAACACATATCAGTGTAATATGGTTCATAACTGTGCTATAATGAGACAAGCATTGTTATAATAAAAACTTTCACACACATGAAATAAGAACTTAGCAACCAAAAACTTCATTTATTTATCACAATACATGGACAATGTATTTATAGTTACAACAATTAGAGGCATCTAAAATAATTACATCAATAATCTTCTATCTCAGATCACATGTACAAATAGTTCATGTCATGGATGTTTAAAGAGGCTCTTCTACAACAATGAGGCAGGCACTGTTGTCATCAGCAACACTGCACCACTTGGCCTTCATATGATGTGCTACTAAATCCCACTTTTTCATCAGTTCTGTGTAGGATGCCAGTGTACTTCATGAGAACAAACAGTATACATTAGCCTTACTGTATAACATTTATGCATTATAAATGTGAACAGATGTAAATATATTAGACTGTAGATTATTGTGCTAACACTTTTGATTACACATTCAAAACACTTGCCTTCAGCCTCCAGGGAACATTCACACACATTAAACAGCAGAACATCAGCTTGATCACAAACTTGGCAACTTTTTATAAAGTTTGTAGGATGAACACGTTTGTGATCAAAATCTGCTCAAACACCCTGTGTGATGGATCTATGCCCGTTTAGCAGCTCAGCAGCAACTGTGTCATTCACATTCACTTGGCAACAGCTCAGCTCAGTAGAATACAGGAAATATACAAAGCATGTGTGTTGTGAGAGTAGTGTATGAAACAACACTACATGCTCCACTACTCTGCTCAGATTTGCTCTGAATGGGGAAAAGCCTCATTATTATATGTGCGCAAATCCACTCATCTATTCTATTGGTGAGATTCTTGATTTTTTGAAGCGTTTAATGGATGATAATGTCCCAAAGGGAGAAAAATATCAGCCCTGACTGTGAAGGAGTCACCGCTGATGAGCGTTCAGGCACAGGTCCATACGTTTGGGTCTTGATCGCATATATTCAACCGGTTTCTGCTCATGTAGGCTTTGTGTTTTATCACCATAACGCCCAATTTTACAAATAGCCTTCAACACCTCAGAACACTCCATGCTTCAACCCCCGTTCCTCTTCTGCCACAATGTGTTAACTATCAAATCATCATGACATGAGACCTCAACGAGCGATGGGAGCACGTTAGCGAGTATGACACGAATAAACAATGTGAGTTCAACATTTGAGTTGCATCAGCATGCAACATGCCGATCGATCGCTTGAACAGAAAAAGCACATTTAAGTAACATGCAGGCACTAAATTATCTATGACATTTTCATGGTCCGCTTAAAATTCACATTTTCTGGGCTACAAAATTTCAAGCTGAAGTCATTCCTAATTACAGTCAGAATCATAACAAGGACATTTCTAATGGGGGCAAATGAAAACCATGCAGGCTTAGCTGTAATGTCACTGTCCACCTTGGCAAAAAAGAGAAAGGAGAACCACTGTAATTAGTGCAAAAGGAAAGAAGCCAACGTGTGGGTTTTAATAGAAGCTGGACTGGTTGGTGACAAGCTGTGATCTTCTGTTTTCTATTTACACGTGTCTAAATAACAGAACAACATCCATCGCCTTCAAAATCCCCAAATATCTCTATCTATATAATATCTATCCAGCAGTTTTCAACTTGGACCAGCTCCCAAGTCAGAGGTTTGTAGACCAGATGGCAGAAGGGACGTCACATTCTGTGCCATAACCAGACTCACTGGCACAAAAACAAACACAAGTCAACACATTTCTTACATGCGTTTAAAAACCATTAACTGGACGAGAGTTAAAATGTCTTCTCACCAACTGAAATAAGTGCTTATTCATCAGAATCAAATGAGATTTATATGAACCACTAATTGCTACATTAGGGGAAATGCTCAACTGGGGTAAGAAGATCTATAATATTCTATGCGTGGAGGACAGACTTTGGGTAAGACAACCAAAAGAGGTTAAGTATTGTTAGGGAACATCATTATAAACAAAAGGTGCTAGTTCACCTGTGACTGAGGACAGAATGACAGGACGTCTGTCAAACATTCTTTAAAGACTGCGACTGGTTTTCTGAATAAATGTTTATGGCAGAACGTGGAGGAGGACGTTACCATCGTCAGCATTAAGACCGTCCACTTTAACTGGTGTGCGTCTCATATCGAGTTTAACTGGCTCTGTTCTGTGAAGGTTACTGAGTGGATTGTGCTTATCATGGACTGTTTGGAGCTTCCCCTCCCACCGTTCTAGACCAAGCCGAGCTCGTGTAGTAAGACAGGATCCTTCAGGTTGTGGTTTACTTGAGTTGGGCCAAGACGTCGTTGAAGATGTTCAGGAAAATGTGAACATGGTATTCCTTAAAAACCAGAGATGGGCGGAAACGGACCGATCGATCCCCACAGGCTCCCAGAATGACACCTGTGAGAGAAGAACCCCCTTATTAATGCTAGATTATCAAATAGATGACTTCTGAGTGGATTCACTGTAAAGCTGTGTTAAGCCATGATCTCAGCAGACAGCATTGAAACGACGGAGTGAACTGGACAGGGGAATTCGTTTGAGCTTTTCAGGGGGATTCTCATCTTAAAAAAGCCATGAAGCAGTGGAGCTGGTTAAGATTCATGTGAAATGCATGGTGGGACATTTTAAAATCAGAGCAAGAACACGTAGCATTATTCAATCTGAACATCATTTCATACCTTTGTCTCTAGTTTTGAGGAGGATGCGGTTGCGTGTTGCATCGTCACAGATATCGACTGCACAGAAGGTTCCCTGTCCGCGGGCTCGGCTCAGGATGTCAGGGTGTTGAGTCTGGGGAGATTAGGAATGGACTTCATATCGCATGCAGATTTTTGCTGTCTTGCTCATGCTGTTGTTACACATGGCTCAGGCGAGTCTCTTTTATTTAAATAGTCTGACCGTAAACAAATATTATTCAAAAATACAAATTCAGACCAGCACAATAAAAACTCTCCATTTACATGCAACGCAGACAAGCACGCTGAGCACAAGCTCTCTACTCTACCTGTAGCTCATAAAGTCCGTTTAGCAGCGCTTTCCCAGAACGCGTCACCTCCTCCAGAAGGTTTTCTCTACGAATGACATTTAGAACCTCAGCCAGGAACAAGTTCTTCGATGGATCCCCCATCCATGTGTTAAAGATGCGGTACGGCTGAAAAACACAAACCAGAACAAGCACGTGTTTTAATTTAGCTCAGGGAAACGTCATCAGGGCCTCCATTACCCAAGAAGGTCTCAGAATACAAATCAGCAACGTAAGTCTGACAACAGTGAGTGTTGCTATGACAAGAGTTTCCCTGTCTCCTTGTCCTTATCTGAAGAGGAGTTGACAGCGTTTGACTTTAGGGTCTCATGTCAACATCATGGATTCTGATATTAAAGTGTATTTGACTGTGATGATCCCTTCATATTGCTGAGCTGTGTATGTCGTCTTGCTGCTGAAGGGCACAGTGGCTGCTGCAGCCGCTACAGGCTCTAATCACATGCCATCAGTATGACAGCCAATCAGAAGACGGCCTTCGCGGTGACAAACCTTATCAGCCTGTAGCTCATCCTTCTGGAAGTAGCCACCAGTCAGAAGCTTCTTGCTGAAGGACACGACGTCAGCAGGGTCATCCATGCCCCAGTGCTCATGGGCCCAAAACTTTCCAGTGGTTCCGCCACCCGTCTGGACTTCATCCACATGAAAAGCACAGCCATGCTATGGAGAGAAGGGGAGAATGTAAGGGGGCCCTGTTCTGGAAAAAGAAGCACAAATGTACAGTGTGGGTATTACACAGGCTTAGTAAATACATCAGTGATGGATTGGCTCCAGCTCTTCACCAACAGGGCAGCAGCAGATAATGGAGGGATAACATAGTCCAGTCTACTATACCTCCTGGCAACACAGTAGTGTCTGAGGTCAGTGACCCCAGCTTAGTGTTGGACAGTCTCAGTATTTACCTTGCGTGTAATGTTGCGAAGGCTCCTGAAGAAGTCTACAGAGGCGTGATTATCTCCCCCTTCAGCCTGGATCGGTTCAACTACTATTCCTGCCACGGGTTTCCCTTTCTGCCTCCACTTCACAATCAGATCCTCCACCTAAAAACACATACAGTTACATTATTGTCTCATTCTCTACTTTTAGCTCTTATTATAATAATACATAAACATCTAAACAGGCAAACTCTGATGTGTACGAACCTCCGGCATAAATATTAATACATTAGTTGATTCTAAAAACAAACATAATTTAAAAGTCAAATGACCTCAATAAAAGAAACTGTTAAATATTGTCAGACAAACCAGACACTCCAGACATTTACTGTATGTTCATAGGTTTACATTAATTAATTGATGAAGGTTGTGGAGGCACATGGTTTAGTGTTAAACGCTGTGACCTCATAGAGGCATGTGGGTTCAGCTTTTCTCCCTCTTAGAACCAGGCGCAGGTTTATTGTATGTCTGCTGTTTTTTAGAGAACTCCATCCCTTTTTCTTATCACAGTCATTGATTGAAGGCTTGTGTATGAAGATTTACTTGTGTCACTGATTGAGGATTGACCACCTTGCCTTGGTTACTACCACTAACATTTCACCTATCGTTGGATCACTTTAGTCATTACTTAGTCATTACATCATTACATTATTTAGTCATTACTTCATTACTCTCCTCACATTTCCTTCAGTCTGTTACCTCATCGTCTTCTCAACTCTACAGCCAGTCAACAAACATAACGAACAGCGCCCTCTGCCTGTCACTCACTTGTTTCTCTTTCTCAGTACATGATACAGTGCTTGACTCATTCTGTGGCATTTGGTTTGGGTTTCTTTTGCACTTAAATGGTGTCTGATTACCTCCTCCAGGCAGCGAGACTCTTCCTGCAGATTCTCCCTGGTGAACTCCTCCAACGGGTACTGCAGCCTCGGAAAGCGTGCAATTGGCCAATCAAACGATGGAATGTCAAGCTTGTGAATAGCTTTGGAGTGAGTCGTCGCCAGGCAACCTTGAAGAGAAAGCATGTGTTAGTAATGGATGCACAATGTTGCAAGAATTGATCCTTTGACACCTTTGGATTAATTCATACCGTACATCGCATCTGCTGAATGTGAATATAAACATACATTAAACGGCTACTTTCCAGATGTTTAATGTATATAAACATCGACCCTTAAAACTTAGTCATTCTGACAGTACAGAGCTGCTACTGTGACAGAAGTAAGAAGGGTTTGTTCAGGCATAAACAAAACATGACAATGAGATATTAAAGAATATTCCAGCCACAGCAGGTAAATGTTAGACCACACAGTCTGAGGCAGCAACCGAAAGAAAGCAAGCCTGCATTGAAACGTACCCATGGTTCTTCCATGGAAGGAGCCCATGAAAGATAAGATGCTGAGGTTTGGACAACCTGGGGCCTGAGACAACAAACAGAGCGTGAATGAGAGTGAATGAACAATGATACACACGACATCAGAAGGTTCCTTCACACACCTGGTTGATCATGCAGCTACTGAGGTCCTTATCGGAGGGTGTGTTGTGGCCCCGCTCCTTGTTCTACAGCCAAAGGAAAATCTACTGTTGGACTCTAACACACTCCAATTATGCTGCGACGCATAAATTCATGACGGAAATATTGTCCTTGGAAACGTGAAGAGGTGTCTGACTTACTCTGTACCAGATAAACATGGATTTGAAGGCGTTCTCGTTGGAGCAGGAGCCACAGGCCATGGTCTGAACACGACTCATTCCACTGGGAGCCACCTGACAGGAGCGAGGACGCATCAGAAATATTCTACAAGCAATATTAGGACCAGCTAAGAAGGTGCGTGTGTGTTATTTACTGAGAGAAGACTTTCTGAGATTTTGTCGGGAAAGTTCTCAGGCGGCAGGATTCCCAAGGCGGGTCGGTTCACAAATGTACTCTGAAAGATTAAAAAGAACTCCACTATGAGACAAGGAGCTAAAGAATATAAAAAAATAACACTTTATAGCTTCAACTGTTCAACCATATGGTGTTTAATTAGCCAGTGGCCTGGTTTTGTTTAGGATGGCTGCTCTTCCGTTTAACATATCTGGGGCGATTCTAAGTTTCTCTGCTCTGTTACTGAGCTGAACAGTGCGTATCAGTGAGGAGTGAGGAGCATGGAATGTCAACACTGTGGATCAGAATGTATACAAATCCTAATATCTGTATATACTGATACTGGATGAGTTAGCACACTAGAAGCACAGTGACCTACCAGGTTGTGTGGATTGGACATCAGTTTAAGAAGAGCGGGGTGGTTGTAGCCTGAGGAGCAGAAGAGAGCAACACAGGTTATGAAGCGTATGACGTCAGCCATTTACTTGATTTACTCAACTTACAGTATATAATGCTTTTCTACCTTACACCTAATTAAATCACTTTAACACTGCTTCTCCTCCACAGACACACACATCAAGCTGACACACAGAGGTGACTTGCTTCAGTGTGTGGCTTAACGACACTTGGAAGCACATTTGTTTTACGTTTTGCAGGTTTGTAAACTCATATCATGCCAATAATTTATCATTGATGGATTAACTTGCAGCCACTGTGTAACTGTGTATTCGTCCCACCCAGGGACTGGTGTCATAATAGACACATGTCAAATAAATCCAACTGTTCCCTACCTAAACCTAAAACACACACTGGTCAATAAAAACAATAAGTCAATTAAAACTCAAGTGATGCTCCAGGAAAGTGGTCATTTGGTAATGATGTGCAATGTCAGTACTAAGCAACACACATACTGTTCACACAGTGACTGAGGCTCCTATTGTAGTCTCAGTCTGTTTTCTATGTCAATTGAAGGCTGGAGGCTACAAACCCTGAGGACTACACAAAGAAACACATTCTTACCCATATTACACTTGACCTCATCCACTCAACATTTGAAATACCATTGTTTGTAAAGTTTTATGGATCTTAAATCCCACTATGTAATCTATACTCACATTACACTGTTACGCACTCTATTATCTGTCAGGTCTTTTTTCAACACCACAACGTGAAACATGCACTGAACCTAAATAGGTCTAAACTTAAACTGAACCTGTTAGAATGTGCTGAAACAACAATCTGTGACATTTTACTTTATCGGCACATTAACATGAACAACACACATAAAGCTTCAACTGTACTTGGGATGTTTTGCCACTAACCAATAGGGACGGAGGAGATCTGAGTGTAGAGGTCCAGCATGCGGTTACCATCCACGTCCACCAGGTAGTTTCCCCGGCTTTCCTCATAGTTACAGAAGAAGTTGATGGCTCCGACATTCTGGGAAAAGGCAAGTTCTGTGTTGAGGACAGTGCACAGCTCATATAAAGCTTCAGTAAAACCAGTGTTTGTTTTGTCTATATAAATATACATGTATCTATGTGCAGAGCTGTGACGGTGACAGCTTCTTTTCTAAAATCCAGCCTTGCAAAATCCTTTATTCACAGACTGCTATTGACACAGAGGAAAAGGTAACAGCCATCCCAAATGCAGCCATTCATCCATCCATCAAAGTCACTTATGATGTTTATGCTTTTTTACATTTGATCACTAATCCTTATTTACATGTGATTATTTTAAGCAGCATTACCATTGTGCAGTGACATAATGCCTGCAGCACTGAATGCAGCGTTATGGTCTGGGGCTGCTGTGATGGTGGTAAAGTGGGACCTTAGAGAATGAAGCCTAGTAAATGAGGTTTTTCACCACATATTATACTGTGGCACTTTTTTCAGTACATTTACTGTTAATGCCATTTGAATCAATATATTAGTCACGCCAAAATCTGTACCTAACTGGTAAACTCTGCTTTATCTTAGTCTTTCTTTGCTTTGTTCCCAGCACAAAGTGGCAACTTCATATGATCTCCAGCGGCAATGGACATCAAATGCAAACTACCATCAAGAACAACAAGACATGGTCCCACTTTGAGGTCATTCTAAACATGTGTGGGGGGTGTAAAACAAAACAAAAATCAAAATGAAGCAAGCAAAACTTTATATACCAAAAAAAAAACAAAAAAAAAAACCTAAAGTCCATCATTTCATCGTGGATTCTCCCTATCATCAGCTCAAAGGTGGAAAAAGCTGTCATCATGTACTGCTATGATACTGTAGATGAGTCCACTGGTTCCCTTCCAACCTTAGGCATGTCATCTTAGCGTGATGCCTTTTGCCAACACGTCAAATCTCAAGTAGTTTTATTACTACTACAACTGGGATTTTATATGTATGATGACACTCTTTTCACCACTTTTTTAAAGACATACTATAGGCTGCTGTCTCAAGCTTCATTAGTCCACACCAAAACCAAACATCCTAACCTAATACAGAAAGGCCAGGTCCTCATGATATAAAATACGGCACTTAAATGCTATGACACACATCTGGCATGTTGGCAAGAAACCAAGGAGTAAAATGATACCAATCTCATCCTGATGGTTATCCTGTGCTTTACTCATTCGACCACTGAACTGGATGCGAACCCCTTTGTTCTGTGTCTGACACATGATGGCCTGGAAGAACAGGGCTCACCAGGTCATAGCTTTAAATTAGGATTTTTTTTTGTATTACAAAGGTTATTAAGGTCATTTATTCACCGTTTCTGACCAAAAGAACATTTGGTCCTAGTGTCCTTGTACAGTGCAAACTGATCAGAATCTGTATTTTTTTTCAAAAGCTAAAAAATAAGTTTCTTTTAATTTAATGTTAAATGCTTATCACTTCAAATATCAAATACAAGTAAAATATTAATTAAGCCACAATGAAAATATTTTACATATTTCGTTTGTAGAGTTTTGTTTAACAGATTTGCTCTTTTAGGAGGCTAGGAGCCCCCCCTGCCCTCCTGTACAGCCGGCCCTGATGCCCCGAATTTAATTAACTCAACTGCATACTTTTCACACTTCAAACTATGATGCAACTACTTCACTGATGAGTTAAATGTAAGGGGAAAATGTCTCCAAACAGTCAAATAGTAAATTGAATAAATCCAATGCGCAGTAAAGTGTCTGTTGGCATCACCTCAACATATCTGATCCCAAGCCTAAAGAATATTTTAGCCATAAGCCACAAACAAAGAGACAAAAGACAGATCACCTTACCTGCATCTCTCCTAGTTGTTTCGTCAGTTCCTACAGATTGAACAAAACAGTTAGTGATACTCAATGATTCCTCCTTGAGGAATTACACACACGGGTATTTATGTTTTACTTGTGAACGTGGACCAGGGACCGAAGTCTTCATGGAGGGTCCATCGTAGTCAAACTCCATCTGGGTCTTTGTTGCTGTCTTGCTGACATATCTGCAGCCTGAATGAAAGAAGGTGGAGGTCAGATTTAAAATCAACAGCCCCCAAGCCCCCATCAGCAGCCGATATGCTTCCATTATCAGCCCCCCAGTACATACTGTACCATGACATAACAATTCCTCCACCATGTTTTCTCCTCCAGAATCTTTTACCTTGTCTTTATCTGTCAGAGAATCTTATTCCTGATTTGGTCAGGTTTTTAAAATTTCAGATTTAAGATTTAAGATATTTATGGCCATGTTTAATCTTTTTGTTCTGGAAAAACTGCAGTGTTTCATAGTAAATCTTCCTGAAGAGATCTTGTGTAATCAGTGTGGCCAGTGTTTCAGTGTTCAGATAGGCACTTGGTAGATGAAAACATTTGTTAACCTACTATATAACTGCTGTAGGAATCCTGAGCCACACTCGCCTATAGATAATTGACAAGAGAGTCGACCTTTGAGACGTCAATCAACCTCCAGCTTCCTAAAAATCACTGATTACCACATTCACCATATACTCTCTAAGGTCAATCATTCACACCGATTGCATAACATTGTTGCACTTTCACTGTATCTTTAATATGAAAGAGGAAACAACTTTAAGTGTAGTGACACAATCTCAAAATAACAGCGAAGCACTAATGCAGCTGTACAAACTGTACTTACAAAGTGAAACTAGGGGCTAAATGACACAGAGGTTTTCAGAGAGATGTGCACTTTCTTTGCACAAATCATGTAAAAGTGAGAACTTAAGGCATGAAAGTCAAAAATTAAACTGTTAATGTGACAATATTTAAAACCATAAGAGCAGACGTGTAAAATTTATCTTGAAAGTAGAAACTTTATCATGATTTTATTTTTTCAACTTTCAAAAGATGTATCGGTATTTAACTTTTTAGTTTGAAACTGTATTTTTGCAATTTTATTTTTCAAACTTACAAATCTTATGTTTAAATTGTCTCTATCAATTAGAACGTTAAAAATCATTTTGAAGCACACACTTAAAAGTAGCAAAACAGACAAAACTGCACATCTGTAAATAAATAACATTTAAACACTAGTTACAGTTTTACCTGGAGCACTGAGCCACAAGCTCTTCTGCAGGGAGAAAGCAAGCTGACGGCTCAGCATGGAGGAAGCCATGACACCACTGTGAGACAGAGAGAGGCCGGACCTGCCCTCAGGGTTTACACCAAGTCACCTATAAAAACACAGAGGTCGACAGAGGAGAGGTTGGTACCGATGACAGGAAGAGAGTTAGGCTGAGTGTGCTACACACAGTTACAGATATTTTAGAGAGACGTTTAAAACATTTTAGAGTTTTCAAAATATGTCAACTTTGGCTGAAAACCTAAATATGTGATAGTGGTGTCCAAGCTAAACTCAATGCTTGCTTCCTCATTTCAGTCTGAACATGAAGAACATTAAACTGAGGAAAATAAATGCATACTGAAAGGTAGAAATAGGTATAAATACGATAAAGTTATGCAAAAGAGCCTCATCAACCAGCAGCGTCCTTGGATGTTCAATAAAGGTCACTAAGCTTTGGTGTCCAGTTCAGTATCAGAAGCTAGAACGTTATTTTTTGCCTTCGATCAGGACAGGTAACAGCTTTTATGCAGCAGAACCCTTAGTTCTTTCAGCGACCAACAACCTGAATGCATGAATTCCCACTGACTCCCTGTAAACTCTTCAGTTCAATTCAAAATCATTCTAATTACTTACAAAGCACCTATTGATCACACGCCATCCCGTCACCATAGCAACGTAACACTATGGCCTCAAAGTGCTGATCTACTTGTGGCCCAAGATCACAAGTCAACAGATATCTAGAATAGTAATTCTACAAAAAGTAAAAAAAAAAGGATGCTGCAGTAAAAGGCTGAACATTTGGGGAAAATGACGGCTTCTCACAGGATCATCCGACAATTTCAAATTGCGCTTCTCAACTATTTTGGTCATAGGTAAACTAAAAATCATTTTTGTTTAGAGTTAGGGCAACATTGTTGTTTGACAAACGAGACAAAAACAGACAGTGAGACACAAGGAGGACGACTGTCTGCTCTCTCTTCTTCCGAGTACTTATGTAAGACTGGCAGCAAAAACAGGATCTTTCCAGCTATGGGCTTCACACAGCAAAGGAAACACACACACACACACACACACACACACACACACACACACACACACACACACACACACACACACACACACACACACACACACAAAGAACGCACGCCTTTTGGCAACACCTAATGAACTGGATGAAACTGGTTTAAGTCTCAGTTACACAAGTCTGCATCTCCATATGCCCATGAGGGGAGGGGGTTTATATGAGGGGGTGCACATGATGGAGGATGGATGGAGGGAAACTGAACTTAAACAGTCTGGAATCTGATAAGAAGCAGACTGATGTAGAAAATGCAGCAGACGGTGGTTTCTGAAATATAGATATGCCCTCAGTATAAGCAACATATGGAAAAGGACATTTGATATATAAAAAAATCTCAAAGGGCTTCCATTTAGTTTGACCCAGAGGCTCTAATAAATGAATAATATGTGATTCATGACATGATGTGCATTTACCTAATACAAACATTCTCCTATCTTGTCCGTAAAAACGTTTAAGGGACATTCTCTTGAAGGGTTCCAGTGTTAGAATTGTGGTGATGTAAGGAATGAAAAGGATGCACAATCTGGAGCTTTCTCCCTAAACCACACAGGGGTTCAAAACGTACATGATTACACACCCCACCGTCACCACCAAGACCACTGCTGCAGAAAGCGAGTTAAAAGGAGACGTTTAAGCAGTTAAAAATGCATTTGGAGCTAAAGACTGCTTCATTGTTTCAAAATTAAAAACATGTTGGCATAAGACTGTACAATAGGAACCATTATGTAAAAACAGCATGTGCACCATGCAGCTTCAAATGCACCATTAGAACTGTTTGTACTGATTGTGACTACTACAGCTGCTTCTTTGAAGTCAATCTTGTCTGACTTGTCTGACTTACTAACTTGTCTGAACTGAGAACCATCTTAGTAACCTGTGGAACAATGTGTCACAATTAACACATTTGTGTGAGTATACAGATAATAAAGCCTCAAAAAGCAGCGGTTCACAGGTCTATGCTACAGCGTATAACCACACACTACCACACGCTGCCATGTAGGTCTAAGAGAATCAGGAATCAAGGCAGAATTGGCATGCAACTGGTGCCGTCAAGCTGTCACCATGGCGACCGCACAGCCACCAAAGAGAAGGGAAGTGTCAAAGGTCTGTGTGTGCTTTGAGTTTTAAAAAAATCATCCAGAAACACCAGAATTTCGCCTTTAGTGAACCTCTCTGAATCGAGTTGTCTACTACACTAACACAAGTCCAGCACAAAGCTCACCAGACCTTGTCTGAGCTCATTAAGTGTCAATAAATCAGGAAATTAAAATGTCCTGATGATTTTTAGCTTGAAAACGTCCGGGGACAGTCAAATCAGCTGCTCTATGGTCCCGTTAACCTGCCGTCATAAATAGGCTGTTGTGTAACCACATCTGTTCTGTGGCGGCCTGTTAATGAACACAGAGCTGAACCGACACAGCCAGAGAGGTGAGCGCTTCTGGAATCCAGCAGCTCTGAAATACTGAACAAATACTGAACAAGCAGGAAATGTTAGTAATCCACATTGGTGTGATTCACCAAAGGAAATGTGGAGCTTCTGGTTTTAATAATCCTCAGATACTTGTACAGACCAAACGAACAACGTCCAGTAGTGAGAAAGTTTATGTGAACTAATTACAGTTTCCTGCTTTGGAAATTGGTCAAGAAACGATTTTGAATTTTTATTAGCCAAGGTTGCGTCAAATCTTAGGGCTGAAACAATTCATTCTTATACTAACGGTTTGTTTGCAAAGCATTATTGGAACGTGCTGACAGGTTTGAGTGGTAGGTTCTGGGTGGCCCAGTGATGCACTGTGGGGGGGTTAAGTCTTGTCTCACTCATGTGCTGCATCATGTAGGTGTGTTGTAATTTGGTGGTTTCATGTGACTGAAAACAATATACTTTATTAAACAAATATTAAAGCCTCGGGAACCACAGTGCAGGCTCCAGCTCAGGGATATGATCTGCTGTATATCACATGGTCTATGTCAAATTTATGATGAATAATATTAAAGGTTAAAAATACCTAAAGGTATATTATTATGAAAATCTGTGATGCTTTTTGGTCAATTTGGAATGTTTTCATTTCTAATAGTTATTACTAATGACTAATATCATACTAATAATGATGTTGGCTGGAGAAAGTGAATGTTTGTAAAAGAATTTCGGACTCACTGACAATGAATATAAAAAATGCGACTATAATATGTAACATCAATCAATCAATACAGTTTATTACAGTGAAAGAGTAAATGTCTGACACTGCAACTAATCACTTATCAGAGTTCATATAAAACTGTACAATGTTCCTCATTGTCCTGTTGCTGTGCACTGGTTCACAGCAACAGAAACGATGGAGCGGTTCGAGCAAAAACACTCACTTCATGTTTGAAGAACACGACAGAAGAGCAGAACGGCCTCATCGCTGCTGTTTGCTGTGACCCTGAGGTCTGAAAGCACCAGGTGTCTGTTGACATTCTACAGGAACATTCAAAAGTCCCTCATTGTACAACAGTCTGTGCATCTATTCAAATTTACATCCTATGTCTTATCTTATCTTATGCCAGATTCTTTGAACTGCAAAACCTACTGACACAAGATGTGAACCCAAAGAGCGAAGGTCTGATTAAATCCCTCACTGCTAATATGTTTCCCAACGTGCGGTTTGAGGACCTCCCGAGGGCCATAACTGGGCCTCGAGGGACCCTGGAAGAAAGTAAACAACACACAATGAATGGCAGCGTGCAGAATTCCGGACCACCGTCAAACGAGATTCATTCCGGTGTATTGACAGACAGTGTATTGACATGCATGTTGACTGTGACATGCGCCTCCCTCTGCTCCCGCAATAATAAAACTGGGTCTGTGGTTTGAATCCCGCCATACTTGACATCACACCTCACAACGCGCGTTTAGAGAACCGAGCGTTTAAACTTGGTCACAGACGGTGTCGTTCACATGTTCTCACGCTTCTTCTCCTGCAAAAATCTGGTTCCCACTGGATCCAGCTGGTTCCCCCGCTCGCTACATGTCGGGCATCAGTAACGCTACACTGAGCAGCCCGTCACTATTCTGAGACGGATGCTTCGTCGGCGCTGCGGACAGTCGCGCATCCCGACGCACGCGCACGAACACGCGCGTCAGAGGCGGTCAGCGGCGCGGCGCGGACGAGGCGCCGCGGAGCCGGCGAGGCGACGAGCCGTCGGCGGCGGCTGCAGCAGCACTTACCCGAGATCCAGCGACGGCAACGGGACGCGCGCGAGGAACCCTGCGTCACAGGACGGCAGCTGGGACGCAACCCGCCTCAGGTCTCCGGTTTTGTTACCTCGCTCTCCAGGGTGGGCGGAGCCTAAACACTTTCTCTCCACCTCAGTCGCTCACTCTTTTTTTTCAACAAATCTTTATTTGTATATTAAACACATAACAGTGTGTGTGACAAACACTTTTTCTTGTCAGAACTTGATGCGCTATTTGTCACATGTACATAGACATAACGCAGTCTGGCAGATCTGTCATCAGTAAATCAGTGACCAGACAGATAATAGAAAGTGTGTTGCAACTAAAAATACTAAAAAAATCAAATCCAGAATTGAATGACTTCAGTGTGACATAAAACAATGTACCAGCAATATCAGAACCCTTCTGTAATAACATGCATCAGAATCACATACAAAACACAAATCAGCATAGCGGTAACCATGAATGTGATGTTAAAGGACCAGATGTTAATTATTCCTGCTATTCACTAATTTAAGATCACAAATATGAAATGGAGAGAAAGTCATCTGTCCTTTTGTTGAATGGTCAGAGAGTCATGTCATGCTGTGACAGTGAAGACCAGTGTAGATCGTCCATGAAGGCTAGTGGCTCCATGAGTACAACTTAATTCACTTGTCTGAAGACGCTGGCTGCTCCTCTGACCTTCGTAGATTTATCCACAGCAGGATTCATTGGTTGAGATCCCGGCACAGATTGCTCCGTTACATCCTGGAGGTGAACTCCACTCTTCTCACCAGAGACCTCGTCACTTCAGATATGGAACGACAACCTACACACGTGAAGACAGAGGGTTGTTTGAGCAAACAGTCGACAAAGCATGTGTCTATTTCCATTTTCCATGTGTGTGTGTCTTTTACCCGACAGTGCCATAGCCAGACGCAGCTCCTCTTTCAGGAGTTCCAGAAGCTCAGTAACTCCTATTTCCCCCTGGACACACACACACACACACACACACACACACACACACACACACACACACACACACACACACACACACACACACACACACACACACACACACACACACACACACACACACACACACACACACACACAACAGCTGTTTCTCATTTTCACATTGGACATAATTGATGTTGTTGTTGTGTTGCAGTCAGTGTTGAGGCCTCAGGGCAGTAAAGCATTCTCTGCTGTAACAGGGTCACTCTTATCTATATCACACGTCATCAAATATCTCAACTGCATATTGAGACTCTCTTTATTACTTGATCATCATGACTGGCTGCTGAGAATGTTCATCTCTTTAGTTGACACTAAAAAAGAAACTTTGGATAATTACAAATAAGAAATTGTCCAGCAATAACCAGAATTCCCTCTATTTTAATAATTAGTTTTACAATGTGCCTTTATTTTGACAGGACTCCCTAATCCAAACATTCACCAAGTCATGAAGTAAAGGAATGAGAACTATGTCCTCTCAAAATAAAAATATTTCACAAAATAAAATATTTGCCAGTTGCAGATTTTACCCACAAATGTATTTCTTCAACCTGGACCTGTTTAATTTTAAAATAAATTCCAAACGCTATTCAGCTAATATTGAATATAAGTTGACAGTGTCAGCAGATCTCTCTCTCTCTAATTTTAGATGGGAATATTCCAGCGTCTTCTGCAAACAGTACTTACAGCTCTTATGCATTTATTTATTGAGAATACATTTTCATTGAGAGAGTTGATGAGTGCTGGTTTACCTGACACGCGAGGCCCCACAACACCGGGCGGCCAATGAAGACGGCCTTTGCCCCCAAAGCTAACGCTTTCAGGACGTCTGTCCCTCTTCTGATTCCTCCGTCCATGTAGACATCACAGCGGCCCTGCACCACTGTGACCACCTCCTCTAACACATCCAGCTACAAACAAACACAGATATTTAAAGATGAGTGGTGACCTGGTCTTTATTTATTTTATCACTCACTCACCTTAACCACAGGAGCCAGAGTCAGTAATCAGCTCCCTAATATCACAAAATTGAACTAAATAATTCCTAAATGGTACCCAATGTGGATGTGATGATCTTCATTTTTTAGAATAAGATGAGAAAGTATCAGTATGGTCTCACACACATGCACGCACCGTAGCAGGAACTCCATCCAGCTGTCGAGCTCCATGATTAGAAACCAAAATGCCATCAGCACCGAACTTCAAAGCCTGGACTGCGTCCTCACCTAACAGCACACATACATCAATTTATGTCACCAATTATACAATAATTAAATGTTATCTTAACTAGAAGCATGATTAACTGTTTTAAGAATTATATATTAATTGTTACATTGACCCTTTTCCCGGCCCAGGTTGATATTTATAGAGCCATAAATGTGCTCTTGTTCTGGGACCATCTTATTCTCTTAGTAAGTTTAGAGGCTGTGTTTTTCATGTCAAACACTGTCTTCAGGCTCATAGTGACCACATTCCTCCTAAGGTGCTGCTCATTTATGTCACTGAGGGACAACAAAGCCTTCGTGGATGATACAGCTTCTGGTTTTATTGAACTCTATCAAACCTCTGAGTGTTGGGTCATTCATAAAAACATATATGTTGGTTGGACGTAATATATAAATGTGATCAAACACATTTTATAACAGGCTACTTACAGTGAAACACACCAATACACTATAGTAATACAACTCTGTGACACTGGACAGAAAGTAATAATAATCTAAAGTCGACACATACAGTATTATTATGTAATTTGGTTTGTTATTTACCATTCAGTATTCCTTTGACAATCACCGGCAGGTGTGTGTGCTTTTTTAACCAGGTGATGTCGTCCCAGCAGATAGTGGGGTCTATGGCTTTAGCAACATAAACGGCCAGTCCACTGTCATTGCCATAGTTTCCCTCAGAGAAAGCTAGAGAGGCTGTAGAGAAGTTAGGCATGCTACACACACACACACACACACACACACACACACACACACACACACACACACAAACAAACACACACGTTTTAGTGGTCTCAAGTGTGACATTTTAAGAATAATGCAGTTATATCAGTTTCCTACTTTAGGTGTGGGGGCAGTTTGAAGCGGTTGCGCATGTCGTCCCATCTCCTCCCCAGGTACGGCGTATCCACGGTTACGAAGATAGCTTTATAGCCCACCTTCTCTGCACGGCGGACCAATGACAGGGTCAGCTCTCGGTCTTTATAGATGTAAAGCTGCATCCACAGGACACCTTCGTTGCCTGTGGAGACGGTCATTGCTGTCATCACGTCCTCTATGGTGGACGTGGCCCAGGAGCTCAGCATCATTGCTGTCCCCGCCGCTCTGCAGGCTGCGTATACACAAAGCACTGGTTGATTTCCAGGTGTTTATCCCACAGACCCACAGACTCCAGACGACTCAAGATGTATCAGAGTGATCTGTAGAAACTCATAAGTTACATTACTAATTTTATGCAGACATTTCTGTAATTTATGAGATGAGCCCTCACCTGAATGACTTCAGCTGATCTAATAGGAAACTCATATGCAGAATTTACTGCAGATTGTATAACACAACAGCTGTGTTTTTAAATGTAATTATCCCTAAATGAAATTCTGCAGTCTCAGGTCCCGAGTGTTTCACCTTTCGCAGTGGCCGTCTCCCCCTCAGGATGAGCCATCCTCTGCATCGCTGTGGCTGCGACACACAGCGGCATGCTCAGCCTCTGTCCCAGCACAGAAACGGACAGATCCACTGTGGACACGTCCCTCAGCACCCGAGGAACCAGATGCCACCTACAGTAAACACACAAACGCAAAGATAAAATAACATTTGGGGGAAAAAGTATTGTATTTATACACGTTCTTGAGTTGGGTTCACTAACTGATAGTTTCTGCAGCTGTAGTGTGTGTGTGTTGTACCTGTTGAAGGCAGCCTCATTATCAGCCAGTGTGCTCTGCTCATTGGCTCCGGAGCGGTAGTAGTCGTACACAGCTTTAGGAAGAATTCTCCTTGCTTCCTTCTCAAAGTCAGACACACACACTCGCAGGTCTGACATTGTTGTTCCATCCAGCACCAACAACCACTGAGGTGGATCGCGGCACAGCTGCACAGTGAGGATCTGCTGTAATTATTAACCTGCCGGGGGCTTCATCACGCTGAGGTGGGGGTGTCGTAGTTTACACAAGATAAATCTGTGATGAAGGCTAGTACAAACCGGAGACTGTGTGGTCATAAATCTGAACCACGTGTGCTTTGACGCTTGGTTACAGGTAGCTGTGAACTTTGAATCCCCGGCAAACAGCTCCGCTGCTTTAAGTCAGAACACACAGTTCAATGTTGGGCAGTGTTTAAACAGCAGCAAATGCTGAACTCTGCTCTTTGTCAGTGTTTCTACTTTAAGAGCCTAAAACACTACTACTACAGCATGTAGACAAGTTTTCTGGTTCGTGGAGGCAAATAGATGTTACTTAATTGTAAAAGTCTGAATGGTCAGATTGTACTGAAATCTTCTTGTATGTGGTGCCAGATTTGTATGTAGTGATCGAAAGACTGTCAATAAATAAAACACAACACTTCTCACTTCTATATTTATTTGGCATCCAACAAAATCCAATAAAATCTTTAAGAATTAACCTTTTGCACCATCACCAAAAACATAAGTCTTGCACTAAAAATGTAAAACCAGGTCAATAATAATAAAAAGCAGGCATTGGGGACGGGGAGTGAATATGACTAAAGCAGGGAACAGCTCGTGACAGGCAAGTCAAAAGAAGACAGGAGTACCAAGAACTACTGTTGTGTCAAAAGAAGGACTGAAGATAGTTACAAAGCACAACACGGTAACTACACTATACACACTGAAGGTAACGATAAGGTAATGTTCACCTGATGTGCCTGTTCTAACCTCAAACATACGGACACCTACACACACACACAGGTCATCCAAAACGTTACCATACGACAGGTGAGGCAGGTTTCAGGTCCACAAAAATACAAAGAACCCTCCTGAGAAATCATGTCCATCATTTATTCTGTGAATTGGATCATATTTCAGAAAGTCTTCAATGTTCATCATTTAAAGTACATTTCACCTACGTCCCACCTCTTTACTTTAAATTTCTGGTGGGGGTCCATGTAGCTTTAGAGGTTCGGCTGACTCGTGCTCCTATCATTCCCACCCAGCCGTGTCACCCATTGGCCAATCAGAATCAGAATGCTATGGAGGAAAAGATTACAGAAAAACAAGTGTGGGCGCATCTGAGCTTCAGCCCTGTTGAAGTCCTACCCACAGCATGTCAGCTGGGTGCTTCAGAGGAAACCAGCTCACTCCCAGCTTCGTCCTGCCCTCAAGGTAGACTATGAGTGACTTTGTAGGACGCAGCGATGTTTATGGGTACAACTGGATGGTGAGCTATGCATGTGAGGGGGGACGGTCTCTCCGAGTTGAGAGTAAGGAGGCCTTTTCCCTCCTTTCCCACTCCCCCGTTCGGTGCTGCTTTACCTGGTCAACACCCCAGAAGGAAGTGGGGCTGCAGGCCCAAAAAGCATCGTTAGCCTCATCGCTGGTAGTTGGAGGAGTGTGGTTGCAGCGGAGCTACTAGGTCGCCACCCCAGTTTGGGTGCCCAGGAGTTTGGAAGGGCGGACTAAGCATCCGCTTCCCATTTCCTCTCCCTAGTGTGGCTTGGTGCTGCTGTTCCGACACCCCCAGACCTGCTCGACTCTGGTTGATCTCCAAGCTTTCGCTGGACAGAGACATAACACAGCACAGCAGTCACACCCAGGCAGTCCAGCCCTCGTACAGCTGGGCCAGGTTGTCTAAGTTGGTGGCCTCCTTGATGACAAAGTCCACCTGAAACGAGACGGCAAGAAACATGTTCAGATTATCACCAGTCATCATTTAGTTATGCTTCATTACAATGAATAAGCACATTAGGTTGATAATTAGCTGAAACAAAACCATCTCCTGCTATAATGCTTATCCTTAATCCCCTAATTTTAATCCTTAGGAGGTGGTCGGATTAAACTGTGCCATGAGAGCCAGTGTGCTGTGTGTGCTACCTGCTCTGTGGCACTCATCCTTCTGTTGGGATCAATGTCTCTGCCCTCCAGCTTGGCTTTCACCCTCTTCCACACACTGACTGCATACGAGTTCCTCTCCTGAACAGCTGCAGCACAAAATAAACACATTATCTTTCTTGTATAAGGACTATTTGATTTTAGCATTGAGCAGTTATTACAAAGATGACCAGAACAGTACCTCTTCCTGTTTTAGGATCCCGTATGGCCCTCTTGGGACTTGGATTGAGGCCCTTGCTGTTCGTCAGCAGTGTGCTGGGTGGGGTCTCAGTGGGGGTTCCCAAGTTACGTGGCAGAGCCTTGCGTGCATTCTGGGACATTGAGTCAGGCTGAGTCTTCACTCCACTGCATCTAACAGCTGACATCAGGATGATTGGAAACAACTGTCAATCATTAACCCAAACTTTGGCAGATTTTAGACTTGAAACCAGTAGTGGTTACCACATTTTAAGATAAAGATAGAGAGTGTGAGGAACAAGTGCACATATTCCTGTACCTGCTGCAAAGGTGGTCTGTGCTGCAGGAACGGGGCTAGCACAGTCACTGTCTGTCACCAGCGGAGAGGCGAAGCTCACCAGGCCATTATAGACACTGCAGGGATGGAGTAAATGATTAATGTGAGGAACGATACAGTGGGTCTGACAGTAAACACTAAACGCTCACTGTATGTCAGAGCAGTTTGCACAGAAACAGGTAGTAAAGCGTAGAGGAACTCATTTATAACATTCATTTCAATCCAGGCCATGAAGACAAATGTGTTAAATTTGTCGTTTTCTGTATTTTAATTTACAAACTCAAACATTTCCTGTAAACAGATAAAAGATGTGTTTTTCCAGTGAATCACAAAACACTTAGTTATATAACCATGGCTTGTGATAGCTGCTTTATATCTGTCCTTATCCAAGAAAACTAACCTTCTCTCCTCCCTAGAGCTGAGTCTACTATTTAAGTGGACTGAATGCTAAGATGACAGTTTCCACGGCTCCTGCATTCAGATTTTTGACACCAGCACCATCTCGTTTCAATTCATGATGCAGTCTCTCAATCAACAGCACTAAGTAAGGGCTTTCTACCAAACTGATCTGAATTGTGGTGCTGGACTGTTATGAGTGAGGTACCTCTGGCTCTGGGTCTGGAGCTCCTTCAGGGTACCAGGAATCTCCTCCAGAAGTTCAAGCTGCTCCTGGCTGCGGGGTTGCCCGCTGGTCTGTACCACAGTGAACAACACCAGCTGGATATTATCCTGCCAGGCTTTGTACTCCAACAGGAAGTGACGCACGCTGCCCTCATACGCCACCTCTTCGCCATCTGCCAAAGCCGCCTCCTCGTCCTGTATGACAGAATTAAGAGTTGAACAACTGACCTATCGAACTAAACCTCAGCCTAACTAACCTCTAACCTTCTAAGCATACCTTAGCCATAGCTTTCAGCAGGTGCTTGACGTCGGCGAGCTGCCGATTGTGGTTGGACAGTATGGTTTTGATGGAGTCCACCAGGAGCTGTAGTGTCTCTCCATAGGACTCCAGCTGCTGCTCTCTCTCCTCCTGAGTCCTCTGCTCAGTCCTCAACTCCTCCTCCAGCTGCCTTTTAGCACAGCGCAGCCAGTCAGGGCTGCCTATTGGCAGGTCCAGCAGTGGCCCCTGTAGTAATGAAGAAAGAGCATAAGGGTACCAGCAGTATATCAAGCCTGCAGAACCTGCTGGCTTAAGGTTTTGTTAATTATTGTTATCTGTTGCTCTGTAGCATCTCCTTTTTTGATAAGTATTATACTATGAAGAGTTCAAACCTACCAGTCTGTGCAGTAGTTGGAGCTCCAGTGGAGACACAGTGCTGCTAAACTGGGAAGCATAGGAACAGGTTTGCTGGCAGCGTTTTAGCATTTCAAACAGTGCTGCGTCCATGCTGAGAGCCTCAGGGGATCGAGTCCGAAGACCTTCGAAGTTCAGGATAGTGGAGCACAAGAAAGTGACCTGGAAAAAAAACATGGCGTCTATGACTCATCTATGACGTGGTAGGGTTGGTAAGCAAGAGCGGCACTATCAAACTTGTGGTGTTACCTGATTGGTGCGTTGGTTTTCTCTTGCTATCACTGCTCGTCTCTCCCGGATGGTCATCTCAAAGTCCTGCAGGACAGGGGCCAGAGTTGGGTTGGCACCACCAGCCCACTTCAGACGCTGCTCAATGCTGGCATCCAGTAATGCCAACTTCTCCTGAGGACAACAGAGCCCCAGCAACACGGTTTTAATTAAGTTGAAATTTGTTAATCAGGAAAAATAGTTGCAGAAGTCCAACTTGGCGCAGTGGGTGTAACATGACAGTAGTGGGGTATTACTGACCTGAATGGCAACGATAGCTGCCTCATCTTGGCTAAGCTTGTACAGTTTCTTCTTCATGTTGCTGAGGATGACGGAGCGAGGGGGGATGCTGACACTCAGGGGCTGGTTGTTGGGGCTCAGAACATCCTCATGCTGCCACTGTAAGTGAATGCACAAAAACATGAAGAGTAGCACTGATATAGACATTAGTCCTTTTAGATGTTGGCTAGGAGTGAAACTGTGAGAGAAAAAAAATAACATAAATAAAGCAATTAGCATTTAAAGGTGTACTGTGACTACTAGCTGCCTTGAACTTCATCATTTATCAGAATGTGAATGCACTCAGAGACATTCACTCACGCCCACACTATACCTGGAACATGGCGATGTGAAGCTGGCTCCTCTGCAGACTGGCCTTGGCAGCCTCCAGGTTAGCTTCCAACCTCCTGAGCAGGTCCACTTTCTTCCAGGCTGTGTCATAGGAGGAGGCTAGGACTGTGGCTCTGTTCAGCAGCAGTTGGGAGACGTGGCCCTCTGCCACGCACTGCTCCACTGCTTTCTTACAGAGCTCATCCAACGAGACCTTTAGAGACAATAACGCTCATTACGAATACTAAACCTGGTTACTGCCTTCTGCCGTTATATTGGCACAGCACAGGCAAAAGTTTACCTTGCTCTCTGCTCCGAAGTCTTTTGCCTCCACCTGAGTAACAATGTCGAGCCCAAACGCAGAGAGGGTGCTGCAGAGGACCAAACCGAGGGCCTGACTGGGCAGCCCCATTAGCATCTGCCGAACAAACTCTGCTGTGAATGTCTTGATAGGCCGAGACATCTGTTCCTCATTGACCACTGCCACTCCCAAGCCTGCAGCATTGGGCCGGCGATACAGTGGATTTCCTAAACCAGCCGGTCCATTTGTAGGTAAAAGCTCCTCTGCTGGAGGGCACGTACCTGGGTGCACAGTGCATATATTATACTTTAGTATTGTAAATAGAAAACCCTATTGTATAAACAACCTGAAGTGTTCATCCTGAGTCACTAGGTGTAATAGTGCATGTGCTCTGCGGAGCTCTTACCAGACAGAGTCTGAGCAAAGGAAGAACAGAGCCTGAAGAAATCTTGGATGGCTTGCAGTCTCCTGAGAAAGAAGACTTCTTCCATCAGCTGTCGCTGATTCAGGCTGTCAAAGAAATGGGGCTGCGTTGCCCGTGCTTCCCTCAGAACATCCACCTTCCTCCAGGCAGATGGCACCTCCAAAGTACTCAGCTGAGGAACACGAGGCAACAGTCAGTATGTCTACTTTACTGGTAACCATAAATAAAAAAGTTATTATCCTAGAAATATTGTGTGTTAATGTTTGTGACTCATTAAGATCAAGAAATGTAAAGCTCAGGGAGAACACTACCTTCTCAGTGAGTTGGCCGAACGCTGTCTCCAGCTGGGTGAACATGCCATCAAAGGCCACCAGCAACATTTGTCCAGCAGACATCTTTGGTGTGTCCTGCCCTGGTCCATCCATAGTGCGGGGCTGGATCAGCTCTGAGTACTGAGCACGCAGCATGCTGTAGGGGCAGTCATTTGATTAAATCTATGTCACATCTTATTTTACACATTTTTATTTAGACAATTGGCCACATCACATTTACCTGGTGATGTGGAGGCAGTGGTTGTGCCCGTCATTATTCAAGCCTGTGCTAGCCAGCAGACTGTTTGCCATGCCCTGCAGGCCCAGACCATCAGAGCTCTGCTCCACCAGCTGCTCCAGCTCCGTCAACATGGACTCTAGGGTGGCCTCTCCTTTAATCATGCAGCGCAGAGCCTCTGGGAAAATTATCTGACGGAAGTTGGAATTCAATTCCTACGGGGATAAAAAGGTGGCAAGTTAGGGTTAAGCAATATCTACAGTATGTCCACGAGTCATACATAATGACATACACGGTAATTACTAAATAAGAGTTAAGGTATCTTGCTATACTCATATCCATTCAAAGAATTGGCTTCTAGCAACCTGTTGTATTTTGGGGGTAGACCTACCTGTAAGCAGGTGTACACAGCACTGGCCAGGTACACAGCCTCAGTGATGGCTGAAGGGGCAGGTAAGTCCAGATCATGGGGCAGTAGTGGGCAGCTCTGCAGCAGTGTAGCTAAGGCACTGACATTTCCAACCATACTGCAGAGCTCCTCTAAAAACCAAGCCCCATCCCGAGACGTCAGGTCGACCAGCTGCTCTCCAGCACTGGCTGCTGCCCCCTCCATGACAAGATTACGCCTGGTTTGGAGAGAAAAAAAAAGGACCACATTATGTAAAACAAGTTAAACTAAATATATCAGCGCATAAAAGGTTTCAGAAATACAGCAGCTTAAATTTAGAATAGACTAGTATAAAAGATGTGTCAAACCTGCAGAGTGTGCAAAGGGCAGAGGTAATGATGGCAGCCAGGCTGAGGGAGCCCGCTTCCCCGTTCTCATGGAGGAAGACCGTGATGCAGCGTTCGATCTCTTGCAGTTGCTCTTCACAGGCTTCTACAGTCGTACCTTCAGCCTTCACGCGCTCCGTCTGGTGCATCACGCGTTCATTGGCCTCAGCCACTTGGTGCTGCAAAGTTAACTCCACACTGGTCAGGAACTGGCAGGAGGCAGGGGCAGGCTGGGGGGTGAATAACACCTCGTATCTGTAGAAGGAAGGGGAGACCAACCTTAAGCTAAATTACAACAGTAAAACAACAGAATAAACCTAATAAAATGTAATAAACCTACTTAGGGGGAGAAATAGTAATACAAGTATATTCAACTGAGGTCACAATGTACTAAACAGGAAGTAGGATGTTATTTACATACGGACAATAAAGATAGAACTGGTTTGTCATCAACTCAAAATTAATGAGTTATGATAACGCTTATCTTAGCCGTTAGTAACTGACACTTAACCCATCCCAAAAGCTAATTACTAGTAAAAAAACGGAGGCCTGGATCAATAGATGAACTTGAAACTGATTTTTTTTTGGCTAGAGAATACCTGTTAACCCAAAGCAAGTATTGAAATCGTACTTACTGTCTATAAATATGCTGGCAGTGCTCCACTGTCATATCGTTGAGCAGTTCTTCCAACCAGGCCTTCCACTGGTGTGCCCGGTGGAGCGCCAGGGTTGAGCGTGGGTACAACAAAGCCACTGTGGCATAGCTGTGCAGCTGCTCCAGGCATCCATGAAGAGCCCCACGACGCTGCTGCAGCAAGGCACTTACTTCTGCCTCAAGGCTCTCACACTGGCTGATCAGCTGGGCCTGGCCTGCATTCTGCAAGAAGGCAGTGGCTGGAACATAGCTAGGAGGACCTGGAACACAAATTAAAAGTCAACGCAGGATAAGGACAATTGGAAAAGGCCAATAATATTCAGAAACTGACAGTCCACTGTTGTACAATGTAACAAATATTTCTAACCAAGCTCGATGGGGCTGCTGATGTCCTGCAAAAGACTGGCTAGCTGGGTTGCCTCCAGGTTGGCGAATGCTGTCTGGTACTGGGAGATCCACTGGTCCAGGTCAGTCAGCTTGCTTTGAATGGCCTCCTGTACAGTTCGCTGCCGTGACTGCAGCTGGGTGTGTTCAGTGTACCTGTGGTAAGAAAGGTTGTGAATACGCTTCTGTGTGTTTAAAAACATTATATTTTATTGCTTATAAGTGAAAAGAATTACTCCACTGACAGTATAATAATACTAGCTGCTGAGATCTTTGCTTACATTGGACTGTAGCATTATATACAAAAACTAGAAAATGCAGTAATGTGTCTGTACTCAGGTTACACCATCATATTTGACATGAAAATTCCAATATCCACCTCATCCTACTACATGTTCATTATTACTTCTCTAGAAACGTGTCTGTGGTCTCAGACCTCTGCTCCAGGCTCTCAATGAGGTGGTCTGGGTGGTTCTCTGCTCCCTCCAGGAAGGCAGTCTCCTCCTGTAGTTTGGCTTGTAGCTTCTCCCCCTGGCAGAGGAGCTCCTGCAGAACCAAGTATTCCTCCACAGCCTCTTCTACTTGTGGCAGCACTGCAAACATCTCATCACGATTCTTAAACCAGTTCACCTGTAAACAGAACCACAGCATCGTTGGATATGACTTTTCTTCTTGGATGTGACATCTTCTAAATGTGACAAGCAGTTTGCCATGACCTCACCTTAATTTCGGCTACCCTGGAGGAAAAGAGGGAGCGTGTGATATCTCTTTCCATCTCCCTCTTGCTCTGCTTGCTGTCTGCCTGTTGGCCACCTCCTCCATACACTGCACCAGCAAAGCCCACCTCCCCCCCAGCAGTCCAGTCTACCAGGGGGTCATACACAAAGGCCTCCAGCAGGGTCAGAAGAGTCTCTCTGCCTCGACGCATCATCTGAACCACCTGTAATTATATAACCAATTCAGAGTAGTAACTATACACAATCACCCCAACAACAGTAAAATTAGCCTACTCTGGACTCTGATAGCTAGTTCATCTTAATTCAGTCTGCTTTGGTGCACAATTGGCTAATTTAGGAAAAGATTTGCCATGGTTTAGAAATACATGAAAAAAAAGACCAATCAATAGTACCATGATTCAATATTAAATTGAATATTGAAATTGAAATTGTGTATTTCATACACAAAAAAAACATAACATCGTGGAAAACAGTATGAAGTTACCTGTTCACAGGAAAGCCTAAAGATTCCTTCCACCCCAGTGACCCCAAGAGCAGACTCAATGTTGTGGGTCATCCGGAAAGGGACTTTTTCAGGCACCCGCAGACTCTTTCCTATTATTGAGCACCAACACAGAGTTATAATAGCAAAGCATCTCAATGGACACATTAATAAACAGACAGTATACTTTAGTCAACAGAAGCAAATGGCAGTGACTCTAAAGATGAGGCTGTTTGTGTAAGTTTCACATCTATTGATTTTTTGTGTTACTCTCAAAACACTGACCTTTTTCAAAGCATACGTTGTAGTCAATGTGCACCACCTCCCCGGTGGTCATGTCAATCAAGACATTGTCAAGGTGACGATCACCAAGGCCAATGATGTAACCCACCATTGACATGACTGCTGTCGACCTGGCGTAGGACTGAAGCACAAAAGAAAAAAACATGAACCACAATGCCATATGTTCCGTTATGAGTAAAAAATAAAATTCTGTATTTGACAAAGCCTATTAATAAATCAAGCATTTTAGAAAACACACCTGAGTGACCCTCCACCACTCACTGGGCGTAGTGCAGGAACACCACAGCTCCTTGGCTAGCAGGTTGGACGGTGTGGCCTCCATTAATTCCTTCAGTACCTCCTTCATGACACTAAGTGGCCAGTCTCGTCTGGTCACATCTAGACTCAGCCCCACTGCCTTTAGCGCTGGCCCAATTCGACTGTAATACAGCTCACTGGGGCGAGGCACTGGAGGCACTGGTTGCTGCTGGAATGAGTCCTGAGCCTGGTTAGGCAAAGAGAAAATTCATTAAAAGTAATACAACCCTAATGGAGACAATTTATGCTCTCCTGTAACATGACACAGTGAAAACAAACCTTCTGAGCCTGCAGTATCGCCTCCCTCTGCTGCCAGCGCTTGTAGAGGCCAAAAAGCGGTGTTGCTCCATCCACCCACTGTATGAGCCCTGACCGCGTCCCAAGGGGGGTGACGGAGTAGTGGCAAGCATGGAAGTGTGGCTGTTCCTGCTGGTTGATTTTGGTGAACATGGTGTTGACAATGGACAAGAACTGCATGATGCGCTCATCCAAGTGCAAGTCTTCGAGACCTGAGGGAGAAGATGTCGGGCGTTTAAAAGGTGGCAACAAAAGAAGATTTAATGTCATACATGAGCTGGAGAAGAAATTGAAGCAGCCTAAGCAAAACTACAAAAAAAATAGCATAAGCACATGAGCTAAATTTTCTTCATAAATACGCCTGTGTGTCTATGTCCCTTTCGCTTGGTGAAATAAATGAAAGTAATTCTGCAATATACTAACATTCCTTAACCTAATTTCCCTTCAGGGGTTGATCAAATTTATTTAATCCTTTTTCTCTATCCTACATTAATAATATATAACAATCATCAAAATCTGCCGCTTTGAGCAGAAATCCTACCTTTAAAGAGGTAAGGGTAGTTGCGACCGTCTGAGCCCAGGAAAAAGAGTTTCTTGGGCTTGGTCTTGGTAGGCAGGATGGTGATGGTGTTGCCCACATTCTGTATTGTGACAGTGTCTGTTGCAGACACTTCACCTGGTAAGGCCATCTCTGTTGTGGTCATAGATGCTAGACGGGGGCTGATCTCATCCAAATGAAGCAGGTAGCTGGCTCGCTTCTGCGCGCGTTGCTGCAGGCTTATCATGACCTAAGACAAAGCAATTACATAAAGTTACAAAGAGTGCGTGTGTATATGAAATGAGTTTTCTTAAGTGCAAAACAAACCTGTTTGAAAGGCTGCCAGCTGCTTGCAGGGTTAGCAGGGTTGGTGGGGTTTCTCAGGCGCTCCAAGGCAGAAGTGATGGCATCGCCATAAGTTTGCTGAAACCAGGTCTCGTGTGGAGTTTCTGCCGGAGCCGATGTGATGCTGCAGACGTGGTCCAGGGAAAAAACCACGGGACGCATCAAAGCAGAGTGCTTCTCGCGCATGATGGCTATCTTTTCATCTCTGCAGGATCAGCACAGGAAATAGGTGTACCCCACTTATATTGTCAATGTTTTAGAACAACTGATTATCCTGGAGGAGTGAAGAAGGAATCTCACCTGCGCAGTGTATTGTTGTTCTGAACTCTTTTCACCTCGTCCTCCAGTTGTTGGATCCTACGGAGGACATGCATGTGCTGCTGTTGTAGCACACCCAGCCATAGTTCATCCCACAGTAGGGTTACTCTGCGCAGCTCACCCACCAGCTGCTGGACCTAGCCATCACACAGAACTGGTTAACAGCAGCTTCACACAATAAACCACATGTTTCAGTACACATTAGGTGCATACACATTGCTATTGCCCTGGTTAAATAATCTTTGAATGGTTTAATGTGTTTTTTCCACAATTAAAAATATCTTTTATATTTGGCTGTTTAATCTGTAGGCTACATAGGTAATTTGCTACATTGCTGAACCGTGTGCATCCTCCTACCTGTAGCACCATTATGGGGTTGGCTAAGGACAGCTTCTCTACAATCTTGCTGTAACAGTCCTGCATCATGGCTTGGTCTTGCCTAGAGCAAAAGGATGCCAGCTCCTCTGAATCACCTCCATGTCCACCACTTTGTGACTGCTCCTCCTCTCCACCAAGGCCCTCTTCCTGCATACTGCCCAAGAAGGTAGGCAGAGCCGAAGGCAGTTTGCTTCCTGCCAGCAGATCATTAGGAATGAACACTTTGACTGTATTTATATAACACTTGTCTCACTGTGTATAGAAAAAACCAGTAGCAGTCATTTCTAACCTTGATTTGACTAATAATGTGCTGAGTGTTTAGTTGTCTAACAGTTAAGATGACAACTTATTTCTTCTCAAGTCCAGTGAGCACTTGAAAACATAAACTGTAGGTAATTCCAGGTTCTGAAAAGCTGCATACATACCTGAATTCTGAGCCTCTCCACCCAAGGAAAGTGAACCCACAATAGCTGGGTACAGGATGAGATGTGGGGAGTCTTGGGCTACTCGACATAGTAGACTGCATATGCTTTGTCGTATGTACGCCTCTGGGTGGTTGAGACGGGAAAACAGCTGGGGGATAATACCTGAGGAGGAAGCATTAGATCAAAGGCTGTAGGGTAAGGTTTGGATTCTACTCCAACTTTTTGCAACAAGCGTGCGCACACACACTTAATCGGACATACCTCTCCAGGGTGCTGTAGGAGTTGAAGCTAAGCCCAGCTCAAGGCCTTCTCTCAATTCCCCAGCGTGCTTCACCAGCAGACGAAGGAGACGCAGGGTTGCCATGACGATCATATCGTCATTGCTCTGTTTGGTGTTTTGACAAGACAGCAGGAGTTTAGGGTCATCCTCATCTATAGGGACCTAAAAGACAAGACAAAAAACAGTGTATATGTCTGTCATCAATTAATTGTCTTAATGTCTTCAATTAATCAACAGTAACAGCTGCGTCAGTCATCAGGTTCATACACTGCAGCTCCTCACAATCAATGAGACTAACCTGACCAGCATTGAGCTTGAGGAAGGTGAAATATGCTTGGCAGGAGACCCGGTAGAGGCCGAATATGCGGTCCACCACACATCTCCACACCTGGATTAGACCGTCTGTGACAACCTGGCCCACGTCGCCAAGCCAGGGACATGAGCTAATAAGCTGCCGCCAGATAACGTCTACCATGTCGTCCTCATTATCTTCCTGCTGCAGAGCCATGTCCTCGTCCTGACAAAGCAGTAGGATCAGAACAATGAGAACCGCAAACTCTCCAGGTTAGGCTCAGTTTAGTCTTCTGTTTTGTATGCTTTACATTGTTACAGAGAATTCATAGATATAAAGATAGATTTTGATTAAAACACTGCATTTATAAAACGTTTTCATCTACTCCTCAAAAGATAAAATACAAAAATAAGTTGTTAACCACCTGTATTCCAGCAGGTCGACACATCGCCTGACCAAGAATGCTGAAAATTGTCTCCTTGTCTTCGTCACTGGTCGTTGCTGGCAGCAGATCCTCTATCTGTTTTTTTTCTCCAGGAAGAAGAGGTAATCCTTCACCTTGGCTAAGGAACAATTCAAACAAATAGTGAGACTTTAAAATCAACAATAATCTGTTCATAATAATAAACATATACTCATACTACTTGGTTACTCTGCCTGTATTCCACTGGGGTTACTGACCTGGCATTATCCACCACCTTCCTGCCCCAACGGTAAGTCCAACTGGCCAGGGCAGCCCAGGACTTGGCAACCTCTGGAGCCAGGCTGGCAGAAAGCTGGTAGAGTTGGCCCAACACAAACTCTGGCTCCCCCACACCTACACTCACTGCACATGAAGGACATCAAAGATTAAATTGCAAGAATTATATCAAGTTAAATAAAAAGAAACATACGGTTTATTAAAGCAAGTGAAGAAAGGGAAGAGATCACTTTAGATTCTTAGTCAAAACTATCTACTATTATCTACTATAACTATTGGTTCCTAAAATTGGATCTGATGATATACTGTTAAAAGGTGACGCTTTACCTGAGGTCTCAGTTGTGATGTGGGGAACTCCTTGATCTTCAAAAGGAATCTCCAACAAAGCAGCAACATTCTGGCTCAACACTGACATGGAGCCTGCAGCGTTGGATGAGTTCACCGTTCCTGATTTCTTCGCCACCTGGACCAAAATGTTTTTTATATTAAACCATTTTGCACAAATTAAGGTCAGGAAAATATCAAGTATCCATTTGAACATGTTGAGCCCAAAGTACCTGTTTAAGCTGAGGCGTCATATCCTTCCAGTCGGCCAACAGCCATTTGCAGAGTGTTAACAGTGAGCGGCAGGCGGCACTTTCATTCTTGCCCACATTGCAATAAGACAGGGCAGCCCTGCTCAGCATTTCCATGGCCGTCATGGACTGACCTGTGGACGAAGACACTTCTTAGAGGACACTGACATCGGTGGTGTAAGCAAAGTAAAAGAAAAAGTTTAAATGTGCCAAAGAATTTGACAATTTTGTGCACCTGCAGCTCTCAGGACTTTGGCTTTTTCTATCTGCAACTCTGGTCCCCATTTTTCCTCCAGAGTCCCCTCAAGTGTAAGATGTTTGAAGCTTTCACTCAGGTCATCCTGCCGTTTCTCGTCTTGTGTCCCATCTCTACACTGGTTAAGAAGGCGGGATGCCAGGGCAATGTTGCCTTTTTTACGGGCAAATTTGACAGAAGTCAGACAAAGCTCCATTATATGGCTGTCAACGGTGGAGGAGCATCCTTAAGAAAAAAAGAACAATAAATGTTAGACTGAAACAAATATGGAGCCAAATTTAAAAAAATTCAATATAAAACACTACCAATTTAAAGTTGTAAGAACTATTTGAAGTACAACTTCAACACAAAAATCCTGACTACAGGCCTTTATTGCTGCCAACCCACCCTCGCTAATCACTCAATTACCTTTTAGTTTGTTGAGGAACTGTCTCTGGAACGTGGTGTATCTGAGGGCCTGAAGAAAAGGTCTAATGTCCTGTTGCTTACAGGACGTCAGAGCATCACTGTACAGAGGAATGACAAAGTCCTGAAAAAAAACAAGCAATTTAAGTTTTATCGAGACATTAATTGAAGTTGTTTTGCTTGTGTCTACAGTAGTCTATATTTTTGGAAATAAAAGCAGAGTAACTGCAGTTATATTACAGTCAAATGAAAGCTGTGGGTGTACATGCCTCTTGTCCACCCACTGCACTCTCCAGGGTGGCAGCGCAGTGGAGCTGAAGGGTTGGTACAGTGGGGAGGGCATCAGAGAGAGTAAGGGTGGACAAGCGGAGAGGACCCAAACAGATCCGTCCGGTCTGTTTCAGGCAACGCACTAAAGTACTGCAACATGAACATAATTAAAAAATAAAAAATAAAAAAATAATTATAATAAATAAATAAAATAAACGGAATAATCAAAGTTTATCAGTTAAACTGTCAAATGATAAAAAAACAAAAAACTGCACTTGTGGTTTAAGTCAGAATAGATGAAGCATGTTGACATGTTGTAAACAGTTAGAAATAATAACAAATGCACACTATGGATCGCTGGGATTGTGAATTACACTCACTCTGGATTGGCTGTGGTCTTCTGTTCCTGCTGCTGGTTGGCTTTCATCATAGCGCTAACAGCACTTCGAAGGAGCTGCACTTCAATGGCTCTCTGCAGTTCAGTGGGATCTGGACTCATGGAGGGCAGAAGCCTCTTTAGATCTGACATACAAAGAAAAACAATTTAAAACATGTAACTTATGACAGTAAAATACTATTAACTCCAGGAAGAATCTGAGCATTAACATGTAAAGATGTGTCTGTCTAACCTACCTAATTTATCCTTGCTGCTGGATAGGGAGCTATAATCCTCTCCAGGCAGCAGCTCTAGCTGAGCCCCACATTCAGCCAAATCTCCATCCTCGAAGCGGCTCAGAGCCTGGATGTAGTTGAAATCTGTCCTAAGGTTAATGGTAACTGGATTTTTGGAGTTCTGTTTGAGAGCATGGACCGTGGACTGCCACTCCCGAACAGAGGCCCAATCGCACAGGGCCACGTAACACTGACATGCTTTGTTAGCCAGGAAGTTGATCACCTCGGGGGAGCACTCACTGGATTTCAACAGCACTGTCTTCCGATTTTCACCTTTTTCCAGAGACAAGAAATGTTAAAGATATGACAATAATGCAGCATGGGTCCTCAGTCAACACTAAATATAGAGTAGCTTTTCTCTAGTACACAAATCACTGGATATCAACTGTACAATAAACTGAACTCTGAGGTCATCAACTTAAAATTGCACAATAAAAGCAAAGTATTACCAATGCTCTACTGCATGAAATGGCTATTTACCATTGCTGGTGTGCTTTGGGCTGCTAGTGTTACTTGATACTTTGATCAAACTGCATTCATTATTTTTGATGCTGCAGTCCATCCCTGTTACAGCAGACAGCTGGTCTTGAAACTCAAGAGCGGCCTTCTCAAACCTGCACACACATGCACACCCTACTGAGAAGAGGATAACCAAAACAATGAACCAAATACATGTGGATGTGGGTTTAGCTCAGACTGGATAAGATGCAGGACTTAGGTTATGATGGCACCACTTACCGTCCTTCAGCCTGCAGGGCAACTGATGACAACCAGCTCAAACTTTTGCCCAAGGTTAAGAGGCTCCAGGCTGCCAGCCCCTGTATGGCTTCAGGACAACGCAGCTCACAGAGAGCCTCCACAAGCAACATCAGAAGAACTTCCAGCTCCGGACCCTGTTGATAACAAAATGTGCTACTTATCAAACCACATGACGTTATCAAATAAAATAATATTCTGTATAATTAAAATGCAATGGTTTTCACTTCAAATGTGATAACATAAGAAGCTGCTGCTCCTCAAACTGTCAGGGTGCATTCGTGCTGTAAATAACATCACATTCATTAAAGGCTGCTCACGCTGTATTAGTTGTGCTGACCTGAGTGGTGGTGTTCTTAATTTCTGTCAGAAGGTCGAAGCCATGACGAATGGTAACCGCTGGTTGTCCAGACAGAAGGCCAACTCTCATTAGTGCCAGTCGGATCCTTGTAAGCCAGTCCTGGCATGTTTGACGGTTGGTGTAGAAGAATGTTCTTATGCCCTAGGACATAAAGAAATAAACTTGATATGTACTGTACACCTGCAAATATTGCCAGGTCTACTCAAGAAAAATCGTGGATACCATAGACAGCTGGTACAATGATGGCCACTAAGAACTGCTCTTTAATTTAAAGCCTAAACTCTTATTTGCACACCTTTGGTGGGGCAGTGAGGGCATTGGCGCAGCCCTCATATGCATTGTACATGAGTTTCTCCAGGTTCTCCAGGTACTGAAGCAGCAGAGCAAGGCGGAGCTGGTTAGAGTGGTGCCCGTCCCCATCACCTCCAGCACCAGCCCATGCTCCAACGTCCTGGTCTGGGTTGAGGCTGTGGGCAGCCAGGTTACGGATTATACCTGCCACAGTCAAACAGATTTTCAGCTCAGGTGCAAAGGAACAAAAGCTAATGGGGGTTCAAGTCGCAAACATTCGAGGTTTGCCCCTTTACCTTCAATGGTCTGGAAAGTGTCCTGAGCTCGGCCCAGCGGGGTTCTGAGTTTGGACAGTACGGTAAACTGCGCAGCCTCCCACACTGCCCATTGCCACAATACAACCTCTGTCTTTAACAGCGCCCGCGGCACTGCATCTGGCCAGCTGCCGTTGACACCTCCTCGACAGTCACGTTTCTCAAGCCGCTGACAGCTGTAGTAGAGACGTTCCAACCATGGGTCCTTTCTGTGCATGCAAAAATGATACTGAGCAACCAGTCATCATGAGCTACCTAGTCATAATGGATAGCATAACAGAGCAGCTGGTGGCATTGCATGGCATTTTGGCTACATTTATTGCACCCTACCCGCTTTTCTTTGGTACCTTTCTTTGATAGTATCAAATACATTCAAAAATTGACCAATAATTGAATGAATAGATTTGGCCTGCACGTACCCTCCTCGGTGCAGGACTCCGTATAGGATGAAGCTGATGAGGTCACTGAAGTCCTGGGGATGGAAGGTGCTGCTTGGCGCTCTGCTCATGTGATGGCGGATAGCCAGTGACATTTCCCTCATCTCAGGGTGGCTGTGGTTACTATGGAACACAAGCAACCAAACTGTTAAAACAGCTTCTTTAAAATAAATAAAATGATTAAGAGATTTAGCAAGTAAGTCTTGTATGTATAGCTTCAATGAAACATGTACACACAAAAAACAACATCCCTGTTTAACAATTATTGACTTAACAGTTGCGCGCTAGACCACAAGAAGCACAGTGGAGCAGAAAGTGTGTTTTTCCTGGAGTTGAACTGCTGTCTTATGCACAGTAGGTAAATTTAGCAACTGCGTGATCCATGAAACCACAAAACCACTAGGCTGTACTGGAAATAATAACCAACCTTGGGGAAATTTAGGAAAAATTGGAAGATATTGCAATGATGGGATGTGTCCAAAATCTTTAGCCAATATCATTAGTTAACTTTCATTGTCTGCATGCATGTGCTGCAGGGTGTCATGGTGCCATTGGCTTTTGGTGGTATATGTGAAGACCTACCTTAAAGCTACATCCAGAGGGATTGACCTGAGCAGCTTTCCATAGGCCTGTCTCACCCTCACTGCTGAGTGAACCAGGTGGACTCGGCATACATCCACACACCTAATGGACAACCCCCGAACATGAACAATCATCCACACATTAAAATGATAATACGTGGCTGACACCACTTATTTCTTCTGTGTATGTAGGTGTGATGTTCACCTCTGCAGCAGCTCAGTGGACAACGATGAAGAGAGAACCTGTAAACTGTGGCAGGTCTGCAAGCAGATGCTTTGATCTTCATTCAGAGCTATCCAGAGAAAAAAAGAGGGAAAGTGATGTTGCTGATAAAAAAAAAACTCCATCCTGTTAAAATACAATGTGTGTCTGTTATTTGCTTGGGCCCACCATTAAACAGCAGGCCCTTTGAGAACTTGGTGAAGGAAGGAAGAGAAAAGAGAGGACTATAGGTGTCGGACTTCTTCATCAGTACAGAGATTTCCTGGGCCCAGGTCAGCAGCAGCTTCCTAATGAAACGAAGGACAAGAGCATAACATATCATTCATAGCTAAAAATACCAGTTAATAGAACAAATTACAACTATGAATACCCTTAATAAATAATAATAATAATAATAATAATAATAATAATGCAAACCTGGCTTCAGTAGGGAGGTGCTCTTTCACCAACAGACCTCCCAGAAGGCTTAGTAGCGTGCTGAAATGTTTCTTTGTTGCTGTCGTTACTGTACTGATGACGGCACCATCAAACAGGGAGGGAGAAGATGAGGACAGACTAGATGATATGAAATGATCATGTCTGCAGAAAAAAAAGAGAAAAAAAAAGTCACAACAGGTTTCTGTCAATGTTATATTAAAACCTTGTTACTCTTGTCTTTATTGATTTTTAGTGACATCCTTCATGAATATCCAGAATTTGAAAGGAGGAGCTGGATCCAAGTATATTAATGGAATGTTAAGTGGAAAGAAAAACAGCAGGCCTAAATGCGGAAGAACACTGACTATGTGGACTAATAGGACTACAAAAGTACATTTCCTGCTTGACAGCAGTATGTGTGGTTACCTGGTACAGTGGGAGTACAAGGTGTAGAGAACAGCATATTGGACAGCAGGGTAGTAGACAGCCAGCTCAGAGTGAACCAGCATCAGATTGTGACTGAGAAGAGCAAAGACTGTCGGAGACAATGCCCACATCTAAGAAGACAAAACACCTCAACGTCAGTGTTTGCTTTACAGTTCAATCCTTTCACCAGTCAACTGCAAGTTCAAGTTCAGTTCACCCCGATGAGAGAGTTCTTGGTGTTGCCGATGGTGGTGAGAGTGCCAAGGTTGAAGATGAGGGTGAACTGGGCCTTCTCCAGTGGAAGAGTAAGTGATACAAACGCAGGGTGCTGGATGCTGTGGCAGATGTCATCAGCCGCTGGGGCCCTGCCACTGGGCTCCAGGGTTAAGGTCAGGCTGGAAAGGGCACATGCCATCTCACCCAGTACCAGTTTGTAAACTGCCTCGAGAGTTGGAATGTTCTTCAAACTCAGCAGTGCCTGGTAGACACCGTGAACAGCTGATATCACCTAAAGAGTGGAAACAATTGTTTTGAGGAGATCACATGTTACATTTAAGTAAAAACCTTTCTAGAGCAATTCATTATTGAACAGCATTTTAAAAGGTCACAGAAAATGTGAGAATGGCCAAGGCCCAAGCAGCATACCAGAGAGAGAATTCAGCTTTTTCTATTTTAAGGCAATGTATTAATTATCATTCAATATAAGGCTCAGCGGTCAACACACTCACCTCTTTTTCTCGATGAAAGCGCAATTTCAGAAGCTGGGAATCCGGCACCAACAATTTTTCAACAAAGAGCACAGGGAGTTTTGTGTTGATGCGATCCACAATCTAAAAATAAAGGCAGAACAGTGACTATGAAAACATGTAAAAAAGGTCTGCTTCTGATTTGTATGTGCTTCTCAGATGGACAGCACACGACTGTACCAGAGTCAGAAGGCTCAGCACTGCTAGATTGTAGTCTGTGCCACAGGCCTGGCAGCACTCCAGCTGATCCAGACCATAGGCGAGGACAGCCTCCATCAGTTGACCGCAGGGCTCCACACTAGCCAGCAACACGCCTACACACTCGTTCCCCGCTGTGAGAACTGCCTCGGAGAACTGGACCTGCTTTGCTGTAGTCACGCACGACAGAACGCGGTTTAAAACCTAAAACAAAAGAAAGAATTATACAGCACATTAGTGCCGAAACCAAAAAAACTGACCATTATTTCTTATAACTTAACCCTCATATATAATATGTATTTTAGATTACGTTAGTACATAAATATCCTTAACCTAACGTTTTCTTTGCCCAATGATTTGACATGATAGCTGATGCTGTCTACCATGTCTGGTCTATTATCAACTATAGGTCTAGGCTTTACAGATGTGGCCCTTACATCTGTGACATAGACTTCAGTGATGGGTGGTCCTCTGAAGGGGTTGAATCGTTCTCCGATGCTGCGGACCACTGTACTGAAAACCCTCAGCAGAGCTGCCAGCTTAGGCAGTGATACTGAGGGAGGGGGGATATCTTCATCCAGGACATCACCCGACACCACGTGGCTCAGATCCTGAAGGAATGAATGAGCTAAGATTTGTAGTTTCCAGTACATGATAGCATACAGCTTGTCTTCCCTCTGCATACATGTATTCAGTATTTGCTGTATGCAAAGACAAGTGAAGCTAAATTCACCTCTGCGTAAGCCTCCATATCCTCCAAGAACTGCCCCAACAAGGTGGTAGAGAAGGTCAGATCTGCCACCCAGAACTGCTCCAGACTCTGTAACCATCCTTAACACAAACAGGGAGGGATTCAACAGAACCCTATGCCTTTGTTCAATTATACCTTCTGATGAACAGGTTACACTGTTCAAACCATACACAGGTACATCTCAATAAATAAGAATGTTAAAAACTTTATTTCTGTAATTACATTAAAAACATGAAATTTGTCAGATATATAGAATCATTTTTCAGAAAAAAGTATTACACAAGACCAATAAAAAAAAATAAGTATTTCTAATACTGACATGTTGCCTGAACAGCAGAGCTGTGCAGCAGTATATAATTCAATCAGCTAATCCAAGGTGTGGGCAGTCAGAAGTAAACAGGTTTAAATATTGGCATGGAATAGAAGATGTATGTATGTATGCATGCAATCAGTCCACTTTGTTGGTATTCATAAATATTCAACTTACCTGAGACCTGTTCTGTGAGAGACTGCTTCTGTGTGTGGTCAATGTGCCAGCCCACCAGGATGTCTACTGTGTCCTGTGGAGGACGCAGAAAAAAAAAAAGCATGCAGAACAAAGTTCAAGTCAGTTAAAGTCAGAACAGATGTGTGCTTTATCCATATGACAAATATAATCACCCTGAAGTTAGTGCTGAAGACATGTGGGTAGCAACGAGCCACCTGCAGAATACACTTTACACTTTGACAAAGCAGCTCTGGTGTGTCCACATTCTCCAAGATGGACTGTAGGTTGCTCATCACCAGCTGAAACAAACAAGACCAGGCTCGAAACATCACATTCGTTTTAACAACTATATGAACATTGCTCTTAGTGTTTTCTTTTATAGAACTTATTCCACATAAATTTCAACTCATAAGGAACAAGTAAGTTAATTTAAAGTGTTGAGGACAACCATGCAACAGGACATAACCCCAGTGGATTGTTGAAAGCTGTAGTATAGAAATGTTACTGGGATATTGTAAACTGATCTCAAAATTGTCAAAGTGCTTTCTTTTTTTGACAGATATATGAGAGAAGATGTGAAGGTTCAGGGTGCAGGTAACTGTAGTCTGAGAGCAGGTTCATCAAGTCAAGGTATGTGGGCTTACATATAGAGACATTGGGGCAGGTGTTTGAGGAGGGGTGTGCACAGAACCTATTTACCTGCATGATGTGAGAGAAAGCCTTCCTCTCTCCAGCAGCCTCCAAAGCACACTGCGCTGCCACCAGGTACAACAGCTTCACCTCATCACGGGCATTTGTATTGAACTTGCCAAAGAGCCACCTGAAGATGCGCTCAGCCTCATAGCTAAGTACGGTGCAGAGGACACCCAGGCAGGCTGCTGCGTCCTGACGCAACTCCCACAACAGCTTACTGCTAAACATGTTGACAAGACCAAAACGGTGACCTCATTAGAGACTAATGGAGACATTATGGTTTCAAATCAGGGTTTGCATTATAAAATAACTCAGTTACCGCGGCTATTCATCTTTAAAACATTTGACCACATCAAAGAATGACGTAAATCAGTGACTGTAACTGTTCAAAACACAGCAATAATACATTGATACCAAATAATTATTGATAGCAAACAGTTAATGTCTTACCTTTCATTCAAAATGTCATTTAAGGTGCTGAGGATGACGTCCAACTGTTTGACCAGGGTCTGCACAAGAGACAAGGCAGTCAATAGATGGCTTCTACTTCAGTGTTAAGTTTTTAAACATATTTTAAATAAACACCAGAGGACTTGAATTTTATGATTGCTGTAGTCATACTAACTTCAACTAACAGAGTTGTTAACTTAAACATATCTCTGCAGCACAAAGCATTTTAAAGGCACATTTCTGTATATTTGAACTTAATTTATTTTAATTATCTCATTCACCTGTGTGGAAAAGGAGAAATTGAGCAACATATATGGCAGAACAATGTCCAAGTAAATGTGCAGCCAAACAGTAGATCGTGTCCATCTTACCGGACTGTTAATGAACTACACACAGAACACAAGTCATAACAGAACATCCACTGACCACTTTGCTCTCTCCGTGGCTGATGAAGTCCTTTAACTGTTTGAGGGTAGTCAGTCTACGGTCACGATCGTCCTCCCTGGAGACTCGGCGCAGGAGGTTGGCCAGCCGAGACTCCTCTGAGTGAGCCACCCCTCTGTCTGCAACAATAACACAGCACTTTAGCAAACTGCTGTAGAAATGTTTGTCGTCAGGTGTGCAACACACCAGGAACAACTCACAAAAGGAACACATGCAAGTTTAGAAAATTCCAGGTGAGAATAGTAAAGAAGCTTCTGCCTCCACCCAGAATGGTTTAAACCCTGATTTAGCTTCTTGTGTCCTTTACTTAGACTGGACTGTTGTTCCCATCACTGTTTGACAACTTACCCTGTGATTTCCTCATATCCTTTGAAGCTATAGCACGTTTTCCATGCTGAAAAGTTGTCAGATTTGTTGTCAAGTCATTGGACCTCAACTCTTGCCCCAGCGACTTCCAACCATGCGTAGCATCACTGACATCTTGACCAGCTTCATATCCACCTTTGGGAGGCAGAGGGTGTAGGATTAAGCCTATTTCATACCAACCCTGGTTCAGCACAACTAAGCAAAACAAAAATGTTTTACAAATATTGTCACAAATCTCTACCAAAAATGCTAAATTATTTGAAATCCACAAGTGATTAAACTGATTAAAGTCAACATTACTTAAATAGGCATAAATGTGTGAACAGACTGCTTACAGACTAGCCATTAGTTGTCTAGAAACTGTTTTACTGAGATCTTGTCTGGAAATTAATGGAAGAATCACAACAATTACTCTGCAACACATCTGAAAACGCTTGCTGTCTCAGTGGTAGTAAAATGGTGAGAAAATACAGGTTGGTTTTACTTTCATCCTGCAATGTGCCGACAGTCAAAGAAGAGGGAGAAGTGAGTAGATGTAAAAGTTGCACCTTCCTAACTCCTATCATCATCACAGGGTCGTTAAGTGTTCTATCCTGGTGGATTTGTAAAGCAGCATTGACATTTGAGGGCAGATGAAAAGATAAACACGGATGTTGAGGGGCATTTTTAGAGGTGTGTCTTCCTGTGTGAATTCCATGTCCACTCATGTCTCCCCTTCCTTTGTGTGTTACAAGAGAAACCAGCCTGTGTTATTTGTGGTCTTCGGCTTTGAGCTACTTAGAAGAGCGAGGAAATGTTTAAATCTTAAAATGTCCAAATGCCATGGCTCAACTTTCCCATTTCATTTACACCATATTTATTATTAGAAAACATTTGCACAGACAAATAAAAAAACATTATGACAAAAACAGTTTCCATTGGCTTTAAATTAAACTTTATGAAAGGGCTAGCGGGGGGACTCACCCTCTTGGTGTGTGTAATCAGCAATGTAGGCATCGCTGAGCACCGCTGCCTGTTCAGAACTGCTGGAGGGTAATACGTCATACAATTCTTCTGAACCAAGCTCTCTGAGGTTCACTCCGTCCTGACTGGACGACACACTATCACTTCTGACGACAGACAGACACACAGGAAAGAAACGCACAGCTTTATTAACCATATTATGGTAATATTTTAAATGTACAATAATATGCAATGAGTCAATCGGTATTAGTGCTTTTAATTTGAAATTCAAATATTTTTTGAACATAGCAAAAAAAAAACCAAACATTTGAAGCATGGTGCTGAGTTTGTTCAGCTGAAAGGAAGTATCATTTGTCATGTCTTAAAATTCACTACCAGCATGATCTGCTGTGTGTCCTTACAACACTTATTTAATAACATTATATTTGCTACTACAAAACATGATATTAGCAAGTGAATGCATAGTGACTAGAGAATACTGACACTAAAGTAAACCAATGACTAAGCCTATACATAACTGCACACTAGGAACGTCTGTGAATAAAAGTACTCTTGTCAACAGGCACCGCTGTATAGAACTGCTCTAAATCCTGATCAAGTACAGAACTAATTTTCCAGCAAATAATATGCAATAAGCAGGAAACCTGGTTCATTCAGTTTATGTATGCATTTATGTTTAACGTGTATTTTTTAGTTTCTTGCTATTAAATCTCCCACTATCTGTGATATGATGTTGTTATGTTAGCACAACTGAATAAGACTTTATTTAATTGATTTAATGTAATTAGGCTTGTAAAGCAATTATTTCTCTGCTGTGGCAGTGTGTTATTTAATCATGTGGGGGAATTTCATGCTTTATAAGTGAATTTCAGTGACGGACTGTGCACTTAATCTGTATAAAGAGCAAAGTGCAAAAAGAAAACACATCACAGAAACTTTACCTTAACTCAGCTACATGTTATGTCATTGTGCTATTTTAATTTACACTGTCACGTTGAGTTTAAACAGTCCTTATAAAATCTGGACACTGGACACATGCAAAGCGCGATATAGGGGCCAAAGAGAGATGCAGGGCCCAAATCCAGTGCTTTAGATTCGGCATCTCCCTACTTGGTTGGGAATGTGAGAGACTTTACAATTATAATTAATATGTCTTCAGTTATGTATGAGGTGTTGACGATCTCAAATAATCAAAGCAGAAAATTCATTAAATAGCAGATAAGGATATATACGGAAGTTATTTAGGAAGTTATTTACCCTGCAGACCGATGGCATCTTCCCTATGCTAGCTGGCTACAGTTAGCATTAGCTAACAGCAATGTAGCTACTAAAGCTAACCACGTAATATAACGATACCGTTAAAGACCACAGTCTAACACTTGGCAGTATGCACCGCATCACTGATTAGAAATGACTCACATGGTTCATTATTTCAGCAAGGCAACGCCGTTGTCATTTTATCGTCAGTTAGCCATTAGCGACCAGCAGGTCGGCTTTTCTAAACAAACTGAGCTAACGCCAACTGCAGCGCCGGGTTCACCGCTCAGGCTCAACGCTAAACCCTCTGACTGATGTGTGCTGGGTCGGCGGACTATGACAAGACTCCCCTTTAATATCATTCACCGCTAAAGTAAAGCTGTGCAGAAAACAGTCCCCTTCCATGTGGCCACAACTCACAGGCCCCAAGAGTCACCGATTATTTTGCCGTGCCTTCCGTGTAGCCGATTACCAACCTCGTTTGCCAGTCATTCCAGTGTGGCTGCAGTTTATGGGCGCCGCTGAGCCAAGACCCCGAGGCTTTATGGCTCATTACCTTTTACAGACCTGCATGACCCGCTAACAGCGGCAACCGTGTCTCTCCTCAGGGATTTTACTCTTATGTTTGTAAACTCTCACAAGTCGATTAGCAAATTGTCGTTAAACCTAGCTTACGGTACCCTTTCTTCTTCTTTGACATTTGAGACTGCGACGCCGCAGTGCTGCCCCCTTCTGGAATTAGTTGCTCCTACTAGGAACGCTTTGTCCCTCACCTGAATGGTAAATCATATAATACAGTATACGCAGTCAAATCCGAAATTATTAATAATCTTGTTAAAAAATCTACTTTTATTAAAAGTACTTTTATTCAACCGGCAAGTTAATTTTAACTGGAAATGGCACAGGCTTCGCTTAAAAGACAATAAGCCGATGTACAGTACAAGAGGCATAATTGTGGAAAAAAATTATTTGTCATTTTTTATTTAGGAGACCCTCATAAGTTTTTAGCTCATCGCTAAAAATGAATGGGCAAATATACCAGAGGAGACCTGCAAAAAGCTGGTCTGCAATTATAGGAAGCATTTGCAGTAATAGCCAATAAAGGGTTTTCTATTGATTATTGACGAGCAATAAACAATGTAGAATATGCCACTTTTTCTTTAAATGTATATAACAAAATTGTAATACTTTTTCCACAATATACTTATATATACTTCCCCGTTTCACATATCTGATGCGCAGTGTAAACCAAAGGTTTCACTACAAACAAACAGACCCTTTTTAATACAGGTTTTTAATAATTTTTCATGATCATATGAAATAACTTTAGAAGCAATCGATAATTATAACATGATTGAACATTATTTTATCCACCATACAACCTTAAAATGTAAAGTGATTTCACACAATGAAATAACTATAATGCTGAAACATACATTAATTCTCATTTAAACATTTAAAGAAGCACAGATCACAGATAACATATTACTGACTATAACCTTCACGCTGCTTTGTGTGTTACTTCAGCACAAGACCTAAAACCAGACACTGACACTCAAGCCAGGGGAGAAGAGAAAGAAGAAACTCCAGGAAACACTTCAGGACTAACACTGCCTGGAGACAGATATGCTCAGAGGATGGGTGACTAGTACAGTCCTTAGTTAACAAAGTGTGTCCACACAGGGAAAGGTCACAACAGACAAACTGCTTCTTTTCACAAAATCTAAAACTGAAAACAACCACTTTCAGAAACCTGCACTTCCCAGCAGGCTCACAACCAACCTTCAAATAACCTTCAGTGTTTAAATATGGTTAAAATGATGTCAGTTATTGTTGTTATGTTGATGCAAGATTGAAACAACGTTGAATGCTGATGGGTGTAAAAATGTTAACAAAATACTTTAAATTAATGTTAAAATATTGTCAGGTGTTTTTGTGACGATGATAGAACATAGAAACAATGTTTGATCAATGCTTGATTTGTTGAATCAACTTTGCCCCATTAACGTTGATTCACCTTTCAAAATCAACACATAGTCCAATGGTCATTCAACCATAATAGATTGATTCAACTTTGATTCAATGTTGAAGTGTAGCAGGGTTAAGTTACTGTTGCACAAACTAGACAGCAACGTTTGCTGAACTTTACCTAAAGTCATGTGGTGTCCAAACATATGCTTTTCTACAAATCTCATCTCTGCTCCGACTTTTCGTCATTAACACAGAATAACATTATTCTGATGCCCACTGACAAACATGCCCCCCCCCCACTACTCTCCCTCTACTGGCTAATAATACCTCTGTTCAGTCCTGAGTATACAGGCCTTTGTTGGAGCTGGTCGATCCAGGCTGCTGTGCGTCACCTATGACGTCAGTACATTTAAACACATGGGGCTCTGTGTAGAGGAGAAGCCTGCTGCGAGTGGGTTTGCTGGGCCTGCTCTGCTTACTAGCACGGCACCGTGGAAGAGAAGTGAATGGAGCACGTTGGGCACGAAGGCAGGGAGGCAGAGCAGCAGAGAGAAGCTGGGAGTGAGGACCTTCACCGCATCAAAGCACCGGGACCGACTGCAGACCGCCTGCTGATGAGTGACCAACATGTTCACAGACCTCGAGTTACGAAACAAGGGGGCAAATGGAAAACTGCCGTCGATGATCCAGCCATGTTCTGTTACCAGGTTATCGTGGACCAGGAGAAGGTGCTCGCTGCACGGCTCTGGCCTGTTACTATATCACACAGACAGCAGGTCAGTTTCTCCAGGTGGTTCGTTCATTGGTTTAGTCACAAAACAACCCCTTTACAGCTGCACTGTGCTCAAGAATATAGAGACATCTGAGGTGCAATTCATGCATCTTCATCATTTCATATGTTGTAACTTTTTATTGTCTTTCATCTTAATCACCTGCATTCACCTGGTTACACACCAGGCTACTACACACATGACTACACACCTGGTTACACACCAGAAAACACCTGGTTACACACCAGACTTCTACACACCTGACTACACACCAGACTACACACCTGGTTACACACCAGAAAACACCTGGTTACACACCAGAAAACACCTGGATACACACCAGACTACACACCTGGTTACACACCAGAAAACACCTGGTTACACACCAGGCTACACACCTGGTGGCACACCAGGCTACACAACAGGTTACAGACCTGGGGCTGTCACTGACTCCTGACTGACGTCTTCTGTACCGTGAGCACCTCCATGTTGCTGGCGTACTGTATTTAGACATTAGTGGGTATTTGTAATGTATTTTACATGTATCTCTATTATGGGGTTGTGTCTTTGCCTTTTTCCAACCTCAGCTTTCCACAGAAGGCAGACAGACTCCAGTGGTTGTTTTCTAAACTAACACACATAATTAAACAAACAACTCAACAAATCATCCTCAAATTTTAAAATTTCTTTGCTCTAGTATCCCCTTAATGAAGTAGGTAGTTATATTAACAAACTGCCATAGTGCACACAACTGCTCAGTTACTAAGAGACTGATTGCAAAAAGGCAGTGTTACTATGGCAACACTAGTGGCTGACTCATCTCCACTGCAGTGCAAGCTCTTATACGAGGGCACATGTGTTTGTCTGTTTGGGCTTCTGGGCTCATTCATTTATTTTCACATAGCTTTTATTAGGATCATTAAAATTCCTCAGACCCGACTTTTCTTTCACGGTGTCAGTGGTAACATCAGTGAAACCTCAGCAGCCTCACTCCTGATGGGAGCTTGGTGATGACAGACATGATGAAATAGTAATGACAGGTAACGATGACGAAGAAATTGAGTGGTTGCTTGAGCTGATGAGCCTCCAAAGGATGATCAGCCTGATCTGTCACTAACCTCTGGAGCTGTATAGTGAATTTACTTCAGTTGGTGGTTATTGCATGGTCAATATAGTTGAGAGAAGACTCTTTCATTTGCAGCAGTTAATGAGAGACACTTTCAGCAGCTGCAGGTAAATATGAGCTTATACTGAGGCTAATGGGTGTCAGTCTTTGATATGGAGGGACAAACCATTTAACACAGAGTAATGGAAGTGTAAATGTAAACATAACGGTGGTTGCTTTGTGTGTGTGTGTGTGTGTGTGTGTGTGTGTGTGTGTGTGTGTGTGTGTGTGTGTGTGTGTGTGTGTGTGTGTGTGTGTGTGTGTGTGTGTGTGCGTGGGTGGTTGGGTGTGTGGCACGTGCCTGTGTTCGTGGATGCTTTGTGTGACTGTGTGTGTGTGTGTGTCTGTGTGGCTGGTGGGGTGGGGGTTAAGAGTCTATAAATAGAAAGCTAGAGTTAGAAAAGGGGAAAAAGATGATGACATCACTTTGTTATAGAGTCGATGCCCATAACAGGATAAAGCCCAGGAAGTATGACATTTCAAGGAACATTAGCTTGATTAGTTATTTGTTTTGGACGATTTCATTTGAAACACTTAGAAATGAAAGATTATGAAAATTATGAAGACACTATAAAACTCTGTAATAAAGAAAATAATTGTTCTCCTCACATTTATAATATCTCATCTGTGACAGATCTTATCAGTTATCAGTTATAGTTATTATCAGCTATGGATTGACATTAAGCCAGTATAAAAAATCTGTTGAAATTGTTGAATTTTGTATCTGATTTCCAAACTGAAAAGTTATGGGCTCGTTATTTTCTATAAAAACGATTTTCTACCACATCTTCATGCGGATTTGATGGCTTTTTTTGACTAATACGTGTTTTTCTTTACGGAGGTTGGTATCAGTTGACATCAAGCCACAGCAGCTCATTATGAAGATATCCTTAACATATAATGCATAAGAAAACTATGGCCATGGGATACATGAACAAATATACAATTTACATTCTGTCAAGTTTAGTAAAAACTATACCTTGAGTGGAGCTGTGGTCAAAAGACTGGGACTGTCCAGAATATCTGAGTATTACTGAAAACTAGCAGTTCAACTATAAACAACACAAACTACTGTACTTAATTTGGATACAAACAAACTAGAGATCAGTGAAAAGGGAACCAGGTGGGTTTCCACGTTTAAGGATGCTGCTCTACACTGTCTCTGTCCCCTGGGACACTGGGACAAGAACAGAAAACAAACACTAGAATATGGGAAAACACAGTAGGTAAAGTACTTTTTTATATCAAAATCGCACAAACTACTTTTAAAATTCAGAATTTTTTCATTTTTATTCATTATCCTTCGGCTATTCTGAACTATGCTTGTGCACCAACAATTTTGTCAGATATCTACTAAACCTCTGTCCAAAGATTTAATCTCCTTTCAGCTCTACTTGTAGGCCAGATGCTACACTAACACACTAGATAATGGAATTTCATTTAAGCAGAATGTTGAAGCAGTGGACATTTGTCACCTAGCATGTGTTTTATTTTTTTTTTTTGTCAATTTGAAATCTTTTTGTATTAGTTGCTCAAGGGAACTAACGTCTGTTGGGTGAAACAAAGTAAATCAGCAATGTCATCTACAGATGAGCTAAACAACAAACATATTTAATTATATATATATTTATATATATTAATTGAATCATAAATGAAGCACCAGATAGATTGGCCCGGGTCGGACTCAAACCGAGGACCCTCTGTGTGAGGGGACAAAACCACTGTTCTACTGTGGCTCTGGATTCTACATTGATAATAAACAGACGTGCGCGCGTGTGTGTGTGTGTTGTGCCAAGGTCATTAACCTAAACTCACTTCAACCAACCAACAAGCGTCAGAAATGAATTTGTCAACGCGACTTTGCCAGAAATGCTAAATACCTTCAACCCCCGACTCAAACCAGCAGAAGCTGCCGCTGCTGTTACATAAGAGGCAGACACAGTCGCTCCAGCTGCTCCAGCTCTATCCCTTTAAATGAGAAGACGCTGCGGCGCTTTGCGTGTGCGCGTGTGGAGGAGAAATTACCAAGCAGCGAGGGCCACTGTGTTGTGGAGGAGGACCAGCGGCCGAAAACACGGCACAGCCGCGCGTTTGCTCGAGTTCGAGCCGTTTTCCAGCGGAGCCGGTGACTCGGTTCCCCGGTGCGGTCGATTGATTGGGATTCTGGACCTCGGCGTTCCGCCTGTATCTATGGGCTCATAGGCGGACCTCTCACGCCCCGACAGAACGCAACGCGCAGGGCGGCCGCACAATTATTATTTATTTCGCCATTTCGGTACCGCAGCGTTGAGAGAAACGTGATCGCGGGGCAGCGTCGACCACAGCGCGCGGATCATGGATTAATACCCGAGTGAATTTTCATCTAAGAGGTAAGAGATACTGCGAAAAAAAAAGGCCCGACGTCAAGGATGCGTTCAGGGTGCAGTGTGTGTGTGCGTGTTCGTGTGTGGCATGCGTGTTGTGGTGATGGATGACTGGATGCTCGCTTGTGGCAGCAGCATCCGAACTGCGGCTCCCGCGACGAGGCGGAGGATAGTGCGGGGGGATCGGGGCGATGTGGGTCAATGGCGCTGGGTGCTCCAGCCCTTTGTGTACGGTGGGGCCTCGGGGAGACGGAGCCGATCAGCCGCATCGAGCTGCGTATTATTAACAAACACGATGACGTCAGCGTTTGTCAGTGACGACACGTCTTTCGTTCTCGCCCGTGCGGCGTCGTTGTTTCATTCTTTACGGGTGTTTCACGAAACGGCATATTTTCCGTGTCTTCTTCTGGATTCTCCGCCAGCTTTCGCCAGCCACGAAGCCTGTCATATTAACAGAGTTAACACGTCCCTGCATAGTTTTAAATGCTGGTAGAATCCTCTCAGTATTTTTGAAAACTTTGTATTTGTTGTGTTGGAACCAGATGCGAGGCTTAGTCTGCTGATCAGTGAGCGCGTGCCGGTGGAGCCAACTGATAAACCAGGTGCAACAGTGACATCATTAAGGTTTGTTTAGCTCCACACTGAGGGAAGTCAGTTCAAAATGGCGAACGTGAACCAAGAATCTTCACAGCTTTTAAGGTTTAAACCTTCTGGGTGCAGTAAACTACAGTGGCACCGCTTCAGGGTGGAGTGGGCTTCGTGTAAACCTCACGCAGCCAACCTGGCAACCACAGGCATGGATATTAGCCTAGCTAGCTAAGTAGCAACATGCATGACATGAAACAGCACTGTTTGTATTAGTACACACCTACTACACATCTGCCACACGTAAAGGTATATTACATAGATATTTCACAGTAAAAGATGACAACGGACACTAAGGATGAAGTCACAGACTCTTGCGAGCTCACATTAATACCACGGTCTTGTTAGTGATGGAACATGACAGAAAGGTGCTGCATTAGCAAGATTAAATCTGTCTTCAAAGAGTCTTTTTAATCTAACATAAAAAAGTTAAATATTTTCCTGTAAAGCATTTGTAATGAAGGAACAGGCTCACTGGAGGGTATCAAGTTCATTGATCTCATGCCACACCTCTGGAGGTTGAGTCATAGCATCTGGACTCCTTCCTCTAGGTCACGTTGTTTCACTCCAGGTGCTTTCATCAGTAGCAGAAAGATTTGCTGTTTGGAGACAACAGAATTACCCTGTGGTTTGGTTTGAACTCTCACCTGTAAACAGCAGACTCGTTAGGCGTCTCCTCTGCCCGAGCGAGTGACCTTTGCATTTTAAATGGACAAACACTGCTGATACTGGACCTTAGGATGAGTTCATTCTTCTTCTTGGGTCGTCTATCTGTGTGCTGGATATTTCTTTCCTCCAATATACAGCTCTGGGCAATTTTTACAATGAACAATAAATCTTTATTGTAAAATAATAATAACATGTTTATAATGTTAATAATAAACAATACATATACATATGTATTATACAATATACAAATACATAACATAAACAGGATCTAAATCATATCTTAATTCTGGAAATCCTCATACAGATTATTCCAGCCTATAATTTGCTAAAGTTCCTGGGTGTAGAGAATGTTTTTACAGTAGGTTTGGATCTATGGGGGAAAAAGTTTTACTATAGAATCTGAAGCTTTTGAACACAATCATCAGTCGTTTGTGACTGAGCATTTTTCTTTTCTAGTGGTAAGGATTTTATTGGTAAATTCATGAAGTCACTGGTGCTGAAATTGATAAGGACACACATGAAATCTATGCCTCTGAGTCAACCTGGCTACAGTTCTCAAAAGAAACCCAGTGTTGTTCTTGCTGAGCCAGTTTTCTACAGTATGTAACGCACATCATTAGCCTCACACCACCTAGACAGCACACCAGTAACTTCTGATTGGTGCGACTGGGAGTCATTAACTCCTGCATGCATTACGATCTTACTTACGCTCCACTTAACAGGAGGTTTAATGAGGAGTGCTGGAGTGTTACAGGCGTACTATACGACCCTTAACTGAGACCATGAGCCTGAGTATCAATACACTCACCGTCGGAGGAGCATTCAAACAAGTTACTGGTCCCATGAGGAGAACGCCTCCAAAGACAAACTGACCTGTGATCAGCATGAAAGCTGCTCAATCTCTTCTAATTGTCAGTGACAAATCTGAGGTGGATGAATTTTCACTATATCACATAAACTCTGATGCATTGATGGTTATGTTGGTGTATAAATAATATATAGACAGTCACAGACAACCAAAAGTACTCACACAGCTCATGAAGAGAACAGATACACACAATCTGCTAGTTTTGGTGGAGCTGGATTCAATAGTTTTGCATTTGAAGTATAATTTTGGTTTTAATATTTCAGTAGACTTCATTTTAAAGAGAGCTGGATGTGACTTTGACCGCCTGTATGACTGACTTCAGTCCCTCTTTGCATGATGTAACAGACAGGGGCATGGATGTATCTACTGAATGTGATCATCAGCTTATGATGAACGTGCATCCTTTCATTTTAGTCTGGCTTGTGACTTCTGGTGGACATCTTTTCCATCTGGCTTCTGCTCTTCTGCCTTTGTTTCTCATGTGCTGTAGCTGGATGCTTCATAACTTTACAGGATTATGTAACGAATGAGCCCGTTCACATCTGCTACACAACAAACACAGCACACGCCGTACACAAGTAAAACGATGTGAATACTACATGGAGACAGAGAGGCTGCACACAGGAGATACATGGGACACGAACGCAGCATATGTTGATAATGCAGCTGGTTGTGGGACAAAGAGAGGCTGTTGTGTGTGAAGCCCTATAGTCAGCACGTTACATAACTGAGCGAGTTGAGCTGTGAACCGTCCTCCCGCTGCTGATACAGTGAGATCACAGGGAGCGGGCGAGCGGGGGCCACGGGCCGCAGCGTCCGTTTACACTGGGATGTGTTTTCACCACCACGTCCAGCTCTGCTGAAAGCAAACAACAAAAGACCAGCAGCTCGTCCACACAACAAGCTGATGAAGAGTTCAACAGTCGGCAGTGAAACACAGCCATGTGTGTCCTCACAACCAAAGTCTTGGTGATTTGAGGCTGATGTTGTTGCTCACAGTTACACATGCAGGTGGTTCAGAACCAGCAAAGTGGAGCTGGTTTTTCTGCCCAGATTCAGTTCTATCCGAATGCAATGAACTGCATTGTTGTTTGTGGACAAGCAGCACCTGTCTATGTCTATGTTGGAAGCCTTTACTTATTGAGATAGAAAGAACTTAGAACTCCAGTCAGTGTTGCCAGATATATGATACTTATGCAACAGTTCTGGGTCCTTTATAAGGTTGGAGAACAAAAAAATCCGATAGCTTCAGCATTAGTTCTGTACACAACAAAAAACTTTGAATTTTTATTATATATTTTATTAAAAATATATTATGTCTGAACTGCTGAATGTCTATATGGCTATGGATAACTAATATATTTATTTATGTATTCCGTACAACACACCACGTCAACGTCAACAGCAGCCCCTGTGTCCACTTCAATATCAAGTTTATTTTAGCTTAGCATAATCGACATGGTGTCGTGGGCCTTGTGGAAAGATATCAGCACTTTTATCCAAGTCTGTGTCCATGAAATGTGTAAAAACGAAACCAGCCACTTATGTATTATTAATCTGTGCATCTGTTTCTCTCTCCAGGTTCCCGATGTTGAACATGTCCAGCCCCAGTGAGCTGAAGTCTCCTTGTGTGACTCGCAACGGTATGGTGAAGCTGCCGTCCAGCCAGCCCAATGGTTTGGGCAGCGCCAGCATCACCAAAGGGACGCCCGCTGCCAAGAACCGCCTCTGCCAGTCGTCCTCGGTGCCCTCCATCCTTCCTCCTCCGTCCTCGCTCCCCTACCATCACCACCACAACCACCACCACCACCTGGACGGCCCCGGCATGCCCCACTCTGCAGCTTCCCTCCTGGGTTCTGACCTGGAGTCCGGTAAACCCCTAGTAGGCCTGAAGCCAAGCCTTCGCCAGCTCCCCCCCCTCACTCTGCCCAAACCCATTCTCCTGGAGCGTCAGCTCGTCCTCGACGAGAAGCTGCTTAATCGACTGCTCTGGTACTTCACCACAGCAGAAAAGTGTGTGCTGGCGCAGGTATGCAAAACGTGGCGTAAGGTGCTGTACCAGCCCAAGTTCTGGGAGGGCGTGACGCCCATCCTACACGCCAAGGAGCTGTACGCGATGCTGCCCAACGGGGAGAAGGAGTTTGTGAGTCTGCAGGCCTTCGCTCTGCGCGGCTTCCAGTCGTTCTGTTTAGTGGGGGTGTCAGACTTGGACATTTGTGAGTTCATCGACAACTACCCACTGTCGAAGAAGGGAGTGCGTTCCGTCAGCCTCAAGAGGTCCACCATCACAGACGCCGGTCTGGAGGTAAGAAGAACACACACAGGTCACATGCTTTCAAAGGGTTTATGCATTTTACAAAACTTTTATTTCACTTTCTAATGCCCAAACCTGCCCATCTAATCGGTTTGCGCTCAAACCCATGGACCACATCCACTCAAGGCATGTCACTGGACAGGGGAGCTGTCGTCCTGAGTGTCAGCTCAGATGTGTTGCTGACAACCATGCTTTGGGCGGTGGTGAGCTGGAAAACGTAGGTCTGCTTTAGTACGCGGCCCTGAGGCGCCTTCAAGCAGAGAAGATGTACTTTGATCACTACCCATCGATTGTGTCTATTTAGTGGATCCCTATGATCCTTTGTTTCCTCAAAGTTATGACACAATAATAAACATTGTTTGCAAAATTCTTGCATAAACAGCTTCGATACCTGCATCAAAGGACTGCTTTACATCAGATCCTTTCCTGTGACATTGCCACGTTAGATAGGTTAAGTTGTTTAGAGCTCATATGATGGTTTTTGATGCACCAAAGGGATGAAGTGTTATAATTTCTGCAAATACAATCTTACCATCTTTTCAACCAAGCATATCTACTGCTGCATTCACATATATGTGTGTCCAACAGCAGCAGGCAGAGACATTTAGCCGTAGAGTTACAACATATCATCATGTCACTTGTACAGGGGGGTGGGACTCGTACATCAAGTGGTAGTGATAGCTTCGCTTCGCTCAGATGCTCTTTCCTCCCATCTCATGCACTGTTTCCAGGACTGAGCTTATCCAGCCTTTTCCCGTCTGCAGTTGTCACAGCACCAGTAGACCACTCCATAAAAGATGACTGTGGCACCATAGAGTCAAAGATGATCTTTAATGGTGCTCCATCTGCTCCAGAGGACCTACTTTGGCCCTTCCTGTAGTGTGTCTGTGATATCTTCCCAGTCCAGTTTCCTTTCCCTGGATGTTCACCCGTGTGGATGATGTGTTTGCCTCCAGAAATCCACCACCAGCTCTGGTTTTCCTTGTGTCGCGTCACTGGCACAGGTCTACAAGCTGGATTGGTTCCGCGTGTTCTCTCTCAGCGTGACAATCGCACAGTGGACGTCTGCAGGTTGAACAGTCCTGACTGCTGAGTCAAAAATGACGTCCGCAGTGACGTCCGCGAGGAATGTGACGTCACTGATGTTTTGGTTGCTCTGTTCCAACCTAGATCAGTTTCTTCACGCCTCGTTAGTTGATGAGGACTGTAACCTCTTTGAGGCTTTTATTTGGCATGTAGGTCAGTTTATATGACTCCTCTCAGCACGTAGCCAGTGGTCTCACCCTCCCATATATGTGTCCATGTCACCTGTCTGTCTGATCACCTGTCTGATCCTGAATAAATCCTAGAAATCCGAGTTTCTAAAGAGGATTATACTACACCCTCATTACAAATAATTAGTGGTAGTTGATAGATGATGTTCTTTTGGCAGTAGCTGTTAATGATTTGATTCAGATCAATAGCATGACTGAAAGTATGTATCTTCTTTTATATAAAAAATTCCTCCAGGATCCAGGAAGCACCCCATGTGATTCACTGGTGAAACTAAATTCACCATCAGTGCAGTTCAGGGTGATCACACTATAACTAAAATACTGATGCACTCAGTAGCATTTGCGCTTTGCTGTCACTCTGTGCAAATAGAGCCTTTGTTGGCCACCACAGTTTAAGTGAAATGCTAAGTGGGATGCTAAGTGAAATGCTAAGTGGGATGCTTACACAACCGCCTCTATAAACTGTCCTTTACTTTTGTTTTGAGTGTTTCTCTTCATACTCGCTAGGCTAGGCTGCTATTCTGGGATGAGTGGATGGTTGCCATGGAGAAACATAAAAATGTTGGCTGCATGATCTATATATGGATTTTTCTGTTGCAGGGTGCTAATTTGTTCATCACTATTTAAGTGCACCTCAAAACTACATGGAGCACACAATTTTCTTATTATGAAACTCCTGTCTCCAAAGATGCCTAAAAATGTCTAACCTTTAAATGACACTTGAGATTACGACACTGTAAACTTTAACCACAGCTCAGCATGTAGCTTCATAACGGCACCTGGGGACTTTTACATTCCAGGTCATGTTGGAGCAAATGCAAGGCCTGATGCACCTGGAGCTGTCAGGCTGCAACGACTTCACGGAGGCCGGCCTGTGGTCCAGCCTGAACGCTCGGCTAACCTCCCTTAGCGTCAGCGACTGCATCAACGTGGCGGATGACGCGATAGCTGCGATCTCACAGCTCCTGCCTAATCTATCAGAGTTGAGCCTGCAGGCCTACCATGTCACTGACACGGCCATGGCCTACTTCACAGCCAAACAGGTGGGAGGACAACAAGTCAGCAGATAACGCATGATAAATCATTAAAGCTGCACTTAACAGTGCTTTAACTCTGCATATACCTCCATGAACTTCCTTCATTTGATCTAAAAATTCAGATTCCCAGTGGTGAAACAACCTAGGCTTCATCTACTGTCGCTTGCTCCTCATTCTCAGGGCTACACCACTCACACTCTGCGGCTCCATTCCTGCTGGGAGATCACCAATCACGGTGTGGTCAACATGGTGCACAGCCTGCCCAACCTGACTGCCCTCAGCCTCTCTGGCTGCTCTAAGATCACTGACGATGGCGTGGAGCTGGTTGCCGAAAACCTGCGCAAGCTGCGGAGCCTGGACCTGTCCTGGTGCCCTCGGATCACTGACATGGCCCTGGAGTACATCGCCTGTGACCTGCACAAGCTGGAAGAACTTGTGCTGGACAGGTCAGTGGTTTTCATCCCTGTTAATACTGACCTGGTAATAGACTGATTATGTGATTAACTGATATGTACTTAAGGAAACAATTACTCAAAGGCAGAAAAACCCAGTAGATTAGATGAGATTAGATTAGATTAGATTGGATTAGATTAGTTGAAATTAGATTAGATTTAACTTTATTCTTATTACACATGCACAACTAAAGGGCAACAAAATGCAGTTTAGCATCTAATCAGATTAGCAATAAGCAGTAAGTGCAGAATATACATGTCTACAGTAATTATGGTAATTATGGACATAGTCAATATGTGAGCTAAGGGCCAAATATACCATGAATGTAAATAATGTGTATCGTTTCCTCTAAAACCTTAGAACTAACGGTCAAGGTGTTGGTGGTGGGATTGTTGGGCTGAGACATTTAGTTCGTCATTTAGTTCATGACAGTACCTGGATATACCTGGATGGATGGAAGAGAAGCGTATCTGTGTGAGATGGCTCCTCATACAGTGGAGTGATCGACTTGTGACGTGAGGCCTCAGAGGACACTTGTGTTGATACAGTCTTGCCTTCAGTCTTGTCACACTGTGATGCTACATATGGACGAAACTCCAAATTAACTTGCTTACGTTTGCAAGTTCTTCAGAGAAAATGCTGAAAACGATTGTTTACATTTGTCAGAAAAAATGAGGTTTGAGTGAATAAATAATTCACAGATTTGAACATAAAACACATCGACTTTTGTAAAAGCATGTAGGTGCTGTTTGACCAGTTCAGTGTATTGTTGTGTGTTGTGCTGCTCTCAGGTGTGTGCGGATTACAGACACCGGTCTGGGCTACTTGTCCACCATGTCATCGTTAAGAGGCTTGTATCTGCGCTGGTGCTGTCAGGTAACATACACATGTATACAAAACATTTAGTTTAATCACGTTATTTTGGCACTTGGCACCATTTATTTAGGTTCTATTTAGTTTCTATAACACAGTACTGTAGATTCCTCCAGCAACATGTGATTCTGAATCAGTTGCATCAGCTGAATCAAAGTTTCAGAACGCTTCAATTCCCTCATCACTGATACAATGTTTGTATAACATGGTGGTTTAACACGAGTTCATAACCGTTATCGTTTGCCGTTGGACGTGATTATTAAAGGTCGCCACAGTTTTACTGACGAGTTGCTCGCTCACAGAGATGTGAAGAACAGCTCAGTAGATCCCAGACCTCAGTCTGCTTTTCGCTGCTGGCGTCTTTAACACTTCAGAAAAACCTACGATCCGTCTGTTCTGTGCTGTGGTGGACAAACGCTGTGTTCTTCTGTTTACTACCAAGTAAACTACGACTACTGAAAGAGAAGAACAGCCTTCTATGTTAGTTACACATGTGCTGCAGCAACGTACAGAAACATATATACCATAAGACTGTACCCATATTAATATATGGTCAAATAAATGGTGGTTGAGATTATGGTAGTCAAACAAGTGTGTGTGTGTGTGTGTGTGTGTGTGTGTGTGTGTGTGTGTGTGTGTGTGTGTGTGTGTGTGTGTGTGTGTGTGTGTGTGTTTGCAGGTGCAGGACTTTGGATTGCAGCATTTGTTTAGTATGAGGAGTCTTCGTCTACTGTCTCTTGCAGGTGGGATGCTTTCATTATTACATAACTCCAGAAGGTTTCATGCATCTCAGTAATGTTTGTATGCATCTAATGTGACTTTGTCACTGTACATCTAGTTCATATCCTCATCTAGTGGTTCATACAGTATCTGTGCTGCCACCTAGTGCTAACTGGACTGGGTATTTTTGATTTACATTCTGAATTGTTGTATAATAACAAAATAAAACCACCTAAAGCTATAGATTGATTGATGAGTTATTCCAAAAAAGGATTTTCAAATTTGTAGGTGGTTCTTGATCCATGGCTCAGTTTCCACATCCACAGTGGTGCCATGATCGTGTTGCTCCTCTTCCTGTCGTACGCAGGCTGCCCCCTGCTGACCACTACTGGTCTGTCAGGCCTAATTCAGCTGCAGGAGCTGGAAGAACTGGAGCTGACCAACTGCCCCGGAGCCACCGCTGAGCTCTTCAAGTACTACTCCCAGCACCTGCCCCACTGCATGGTCATTGAGTAGGGGTCGCAGGCCCGTCCTGTCAACACAGCGACCGCCACACTTCAATCTTCTGCCTTCTCACTCATCCTCAGTCATTTTCCCAAATGCTAACCAGGAGGCTGAACTGCTTATTCTGCACCACACTGACCCACTTCACCCGTCCCACCCCTCCCTAACCTCCACCCCCCACTGATTGTACTGATCCAGGCAGGCGGACACAGAGGCAGCATGTTGGGTGACCCCGGGTTGATGGGATAGTGCTTGAGCTTCACTTAAGGAGATGCGGGAGCGACGAGCTTGGTGCGACGTCTTGTCTGACAGCGGGTTTTCAGAATGAACGAAAGGTCGAGGGCTTCACTGAAGAAGCAGTTGGTTTATGTTGTTTTAGAGGATCCTGGACAAGGCGACATGCGCAGCGCAGAGAAGATATCAGGAGGGAGCTGGAGACTCGCGTCTGAGCGAATACGACGGAACTCTCACATGTGCTCACACACTGTAAAATACACTCACGCATACTGTTTATGATAAGTGGAACAAATGTTAGCCCTCAACACCATGAGCGCTGACAGTTTTATTCCCATCACTCTGTAAATAACGGCTGTTTCCCCTCCTCCAAGAAGGTGTCAAAGGTTCCGAGAGAGATGGGACACGGCTCTGTTCTCTTCCTTTCTGTGTGTGTGACATAGACTCACGGGTTTCCGTCTTTTAGGGACGCCAACACCTCTTCTCCATTTCTGTGTCTTATCAGAAATCAAAAACAATCAAACAAAAAAAAGAAGAAGGAATTCTGAGAAACAACTGTTTACATTGTTTTGTGTTGGGTTGCACGCTTGGTTGCGTCAGTTCTTCTCTGCTCTCTTCATTTTTTTTTTTGTTGTACAAACAGGATTTGATTTACAGCTCAGAAGAGAAACTTGGTGTCAACCGTGAAAGTGGCGCTTTTTGAGTGGGAAACGAGCCAGAGGAAAGGAGACACGTGCATGATGCGTTTGAATTATATGCTGGAGGGTCATTTTGGTTTTATGCTGGTGATAAAATGCTTTTCAGAGTCGCGATGAATGTGGGATCTGAAATTGAAAGGTTTTAAATTCCCTGGCTAAGGTTCTCACGGCTCCACTACAGGGAAGGCTCAGAACGAAGAGCTCGGAACAAAGAGCTCAGAACTAAAAGCTCTGGTAATGTGAAAGCTTTCAACAATGATTTAACTTTTCTTTACTACAAACCCAGAGTCAGATAAACCTCCTTTTTAGTTTTGATAAAGAAATGAATTAAATTATTTGACGGTAGTGGAATTCTATTACGGTTGCTTTTAGTTCTGTTCTTTGTCCAGTTGTATTGAAACACGAGAAGCGAGCAATTAGAAATATTAAACCGTCAGGAAGGAAAATGATGAAGGTTCTCAGTCAACCCAGCACGTTAGTCCAAAGGTGCTTCTTAGTGGTAAACCGAGGTTTTTGCTGATATTCCACCTTCCGTTCTTCAGGTCTGTCCACACAGTAGTAACTGAAGAACACGATGAGAGGTCATTAAAACCACAGTTAGTATTTTGGAACAGGTTGTGTCTTAGGTTTCCATCCAGCTCGGACCAGGCTCCTCTTCGCATACACTATGCCTTCGTACTGCTGAACTCATACGAACCAGTGCCTGTATTTCGGACTCTGGGTAGAAAGAATTTATCCATTAATGTATATTAATGCCACAGACGAAACACCTTTAGAGCCAGTGGTGAAGTCCGTCCCCCCCATCGGATTTTTAATGGAAACGGATGCTGCTGCGCTGCTGTGCTGCTCTTTGCCTCTCGCGTGACCCGAGACGCGCAAACTGCCAACTTCGTGGATGGATGTCGGCGTCAGCCAGTATTACGTTGTGCCAAATGCCTCCGCAGCAGCACAGGACATGTGTCTGGTTTAACTGATCATTGACTGCACTGAAATGGGCTGAGTGGCAGACGATGCATGGTCCCAGCTGGTCTGTATTTCTGTTTCAGGAAGGATTGTTTCAGGAGTTACTGTGCATCTATTCATTGTACATAAGTATATTTATTTATTTATTTATTTATTTAAATTAAGTCTTTATTTATTTATGTGATTTATTTATCAACGAGACATTTTCAATGACTTTGAGTTTGATGTGATTTGCTGAAAAAGGGTTTGTATTAATTGCTGATTTATTAAAATGATCATTCTTTTTTTAAACCAAGACCCATATGTGAAATAATAAACTAATTACACATTAAACATTCACTCTTTGAGACACCGCTGACTGTCGTTAGCACTGATTTGAAGTCTTCATAGTGTGCAAGAGAGTATTTCTTCTGTACAGATGTGTATTAACTTTGTATCACTGTTTGGTTCATTACTAAGGACGGAGGCAGTGACAGGTTTTATTTACTGTCATTATTCTGAACATGGCAGCAAAATAGAGACGTAACACCTGTGTGAGAGGTTGAGGTCTATCATGCAATGTTTACACTGTCTGTGACAAATGGGGACATCTGTCATGTGATGAAGCAGGAGGTGAAGATTCTTTAAAAGCCTGTTCCTAGTAAATGTCTACACATTAGTTATCAACTGTATTTTTCTACTCAAATAAAAGACCAGATCATATATGAGCAACATTTACTGCAGGTGCCGACACCCTGCATCCCAGAATTCAGCCATATCACAGAAGCATCATTAAATTGGCTGCTGGTGATAAAGTTAGAATTGTTTTCGCCCCAAAAAATATTGTTTCCACTGACCAATGTAATTGTATTTTGTAAATAGAAGTAAATTTTGAGTTTGATTGACACAACCAAAAAAAATGATGAATAGACTTTTTTCAAAGGATGTAAAACATCAGTACATTATAATGTTCATAGCATGACACACTTTTACACAGTGAGAACCCCCATTATTCATTATTACAACACATAAGCAGCCACAGGCAATCTGCCTTGACAGGCTGGGAAGAGTAGAGAGAAGTCACAGGAAGAATTTTATGTGTGTGATTTACCACAGGCTCAGTTCAGTAATGAAAACGTTGGGTCATGCTGCTATGATCAGAGTCGGGTTCTTCATTATTACTGGACACTGCTGCTGCAAACAGTTCAAAAGACACCTCACACCTCACGATGGGAAAAGCCTGACATTCGCCCAGACAACAAGAAGTAACAAAACAATCAAAATGTAATTAAATAAAAGGTAACACACGCTCCTGTCCCTGTTATTTGAATGTGTTGCAGCATCAAACTCAAAATTTCCTTATATTTAGTTAATCTAATTGATTTGATCAATGATTTTTTTTCTTTGTGCTTTTGTCAAATAAATAAAAGTTGAAGTGAATTAACAATCACAGACTGAAGGTGTTTTTCATGCAGCCACCTCACGTTTCTGCTGCAGCCCGTCGGCTCAGACTGCACTGTCTTTAAGTTCTAAGGCCCTGATTTATAGTTTTATCTGATTAACACAGACGTGTTTGTTTTGAAATCTTTCAGTCATTTTATCCTTTAAAAAGACACGCAGCTACGAAGCTTTTTTTTTTTTTTATTTATTGCACGTTTATTAGTTTCTGTAATCCATACTCTGGTTCTGTGACCAGATAACATATTCATGGTCAGGTGTATTCAGTCAATCAAAAGTTGGAAATTATAATCTTAGTTGACAATAAGATTGAAGAAGACAGATGGAACTGACGTGTTCAAGTGTCTTCTTGAGTAAAGACAGTGGAGCAGCTGCTACCAGCTACCTCCTTTAGACCTTCCCGCAGTGAATGCAGCGTTGTGTTCAACTTCCACGATGGGCACCTGAGGCGTTATGAACACAAGCGTTAACAGTCACACAGACAACGGTGGTGGAGACCATGGTCCACTTGTCTCCAGCCGACTTCTACTTCTTTTACTCCCACTTCAATTCCAGTTCCTGTTTCAGGGTCTTTGAACTCTGCATGAGCCAAAAGAACATCCTGAACACAACCACAATAACAAAAATTGTTCTAACAACAACAATATAATAATAATATTGACAGCAACAACAGTCATAATGATAACAGTAATAATAGTGAAGCCCTTTTTTAACGACTTCCTGTGTATAGAAGTGTTTGGGCCAGAGACTAGAGTTCTCTGCAATTGTTACAGTTCATTGTTCGTTAGTTGGATTATTGTCACCTGTCTGTTCAGTTTGTTTGTGGGTCGTTGCATTTGGGTCCTGCCTCTGGTTGTGTTTCTGGGCCTCAGAAGCCCTGTTCTCTCGCTCGCAGTGAGTGCGGCTCTAGTTCTAATTGATCCCCCGATGAATAGTGGAGGTGAGTGAGTGAGTGAGTGAGTGAGTGAGTGAGTGAGTGAGTGAGTGAGTGAGTGAGTGAGTTTCCTCCTGCCCTGGTCTGGAACCAGGGGATGAGTCGCTGGAGAAGCATGAAGGATGTGAAGCACCAGTCCTGTGTGTTGATGCAACTGAGCCAGTAGATGGCGCTGTTTCCTTCTCCTTACACCTCTTCAACTTTTCTTTTTTTTCCCACATTTCTTTTTAAAATATTTCGGATTCTGCTTATGCTTAAATATTGACTGAATTATTGATTATTTTTAGTATGTTATTAAAATGTATATATTTATTACTTAATATACTTCAATTGTTTAACATGGCTTTTGTTGGGGTTTCAGTTGTGAGTTTTCAAACCTTGGGGTAACTTTTTAGTGAACTGGCCAAATAAAACTAAACTGAATTGAAATGGTTCTGGGTTATTGTACTGATTACCTTTTTTACCATCACCTCTCTGTTGTATCTGCCATGTCCTTTCACAGTAAATGCACAAAATAGTGAAATACCTGCTGCCTTTGTGATACCAATTAATTCTGTCCTACAAGCTGGTTCATATTTTTAATAAAATATATTTCAGTTACTTTTAAAAAAAGCCGAATGCCTCCAATCATGGCAGTGGATCATTTTAAACTTTTTTTTCAATTTTAGATACAGTATATTTTTCAGCATCTTTCAGAGTATTTATTTCTGTACGTTCTTCAAATTTAAAAACTGTTCAACTACTTTCAGCAGTTCTTGGGGAATAAATCCAGCATTTATTCATTCACAGTGGCTTTTCTCCAAACAGTGCTTCCTACGATACATTTTGCCTTTTAATTGTCAGTATATGGAGTAATAGTTCAAACAAGCAGCATAGCTATAAACATGAAGGCACACGTGCAGCATTGTACACCGTTGTCAGTAGAAGACCAGGAAACAAGCCAGAGGCCAGGAAACGCATCAATCTTTGACACACGCCCCAGTGACACACCCCTCCTCACACACAAGCAGCCACACAACATCCTGCCACTTGTGTGAGTGTCAGTGCTGACGGCTGTGCCTCCACGCCAGGTAAAGAACACCTCTGTCCTCTGTCCAGTTAAACTGAGTCCTGTGTGCCGTGCTTTGCTTCGTATGCTGCTTTTCCACTGTTGCTGCGGCCGCTCGATGGGCTCTGAACGTCCCTGAACGTCCCTGAACGGCTGGTGATCCGACGCTGAACGTGTGAAAACTCGTTTGCATGCTTGTCAGCTGTAGCTGACTGTTGGTGCAACTACTGTGCCCTCCGCTAACTTTCTTCAAGATCAGTTCTATCTCGACTCGGTCGCTGTGTTCGTTATCAGGAAGTTGGTTTGTTATTTACTGACAAAAGGAAAGGTTTGCAGTAATGTGACAGCAAAAAAAGAGGAACTACTACAGTTTTCATTTGTGCTTGTGGCAGTGAAAACATGCAAACTGCACAGACAGCGATACTCACATGATGACTACATTTTTTTTCTACAGTTTTTCACACCTTTCCTTATTTCATCCTCTGATTTCAGACCAATTTCATTTTTAAACCACTCTCTCCACTGTTAAAGTAAACGTATCACAGGGTTCGGGGTTGACGCGTTGCAGAGCTTTTAGGTTTCTGTAAATTCTTGCGAAACCATGATTCACGTGTGTCCAGCAGACGTTAAAACAATCGAATCGTTGTAAGTTTGAGACAACCAGGAGACGAGAGTCAAAAACCAGAGGGGCTGTGTGACAGTCAGACCCATCACATCACATTGGTTCAAATTAAAGTGAAGCCAGGTGCACAGGACAAAAACAAGAAACTGTATGTTTGTGTACTGTTTTATTAGGCTGTGTGGTGACACCTGTTCAGGTTGTGTATACATTTTACCCTATTTTTTTATGTAAGCAAAGAGTTTAGAGTCTAAGTCTGGAAATGGACAACATGATCTGACAGTCAGTTTAGTTATAATATGCTATATAATAACGGAGCAGTCAGGTCACACTACATTTGTCTCCATCACACATTTTAGCTGTACACTAACGCTGCATGCTGAAGTGGACAGTAGCTCCTGTTAAACTCGATTTCAGCTACACACGAAACCCGTCCTCTGTGGGTTTTTATCCTCTACATGTACACACGTATGTAAATATATGTATGTATGTATGTATACACACATGTATGTGGCTGTGGATTCAACTGCAAGATTCTGATTTGAGTTGATGACTAAAGGTGTTTCTTGACATATAAAGTCATTTATTCTATTTCCCCATATATTCATCAGGTATATAGTCATTGTATTGTATTGCTGAGCAACAACAGCTAAACTCGTTTCAGTAAATGTCCATATAGAGCTGGAGGACTGTGATAAAGCCCTGTGGGTGTTTTAAGAATCACATTTGAATGCCGCTAATTGGTTTTATAGGTCAGGGCTCTTGGAAGTCGCTGGCAGCTCAGCCACCGCAGGGGGGGAGGAGGGGGGAGGGTGAAGGGAGGAGGGCCTGTCCTGCTCCTCTCAGAGATTAGTGGAAGCTCCTTGGGACATTTGCATGTGAATGGATCCTGTTGCCACTTTTAGCTACCAACACCCCTCGCCTCCCTTTTCTTCTCTCCCGCTCTCTCGTCCCCTTTTCCCACTGTTCACACTCCTCCTGACACCGGACGGACCAAGGAGAGGGTGAGGCGCACGGAGAGGCTGCGGCACCGTCACCGGGGATAAACTTTGCGGTTTGGATCTTTGGCTCTTCGGCTTTTCTCTCTCCAGCCAGAGAGTCATTCCACTGGCTTTATGAATGAGACAAGGTAGGACGTTGGGTTTCCCCCCATCCCCTGTGGATGCCAGTGGTTGGGTAACAATGGAGGCTGACAGGACCGGTCCACTTCAGCCCCTGAATGAGGATGGCTGGTGGGGGTGGTCACGGCCTTCGTTGGCTTCTTGCACAGAAGCATTGGAATCCAATTGTTCAAGTCAGAGCTGCTGCTTGGAAATGTGTGTTTCAAGACTCGGAAAACGTTTGAAGTTTGGGTTTGAGTAGAAGTAGGCCGGGAGTTGTTCCAGACTGAGAGACACATGCACCAGGTGAAACTAAAATGATAGAATGCATATTGAGCTGTATAAATATAGCGCTTTCATTCATTTGTTTACTTGTGAACTAAAAAATATTCTTTTTCACTCTTAATGAATTCATCTCATCTGTGAAGTTTGCATATAAGGGTAAAAAGGAACTTTGTACAGACAAGAAGCAGCCATTTTGAATCTGAAACTTCATGAAAAACATTTTACAAACACTGGACATCAATAAAAAATGTCCTGAGACAAGAGAGAGACATTTTATTTCTCTGCGTACTAGATAGATAGATAGATAAACGTTGTTTAACCAGTGGGGAAATTCAAATGTTGAAACACAGCAAGAGTAGAGAGAAATGTGCAAAAATAGAACATAAAACATGTGGTTTACCTAAATGTGGTGTAAACTGGAAGAACTTGAAAGTGACACTGACGTGTTGGTGCTATGACATAATCTATTATAATTTTGCAGAAGCTTATTAAGCTACGTACTCAATTTCCTCCAGAATATTACTTTAGCGAATGTTAACTGTGTCATTACCTTGCTTCCATTTGTGACAGTTATTATTGCTCAACCGCTGCAAATTGTGAGCGCTCCTGCTTCCTTTCTACTCGTGCAGAGGAAGTCTGTTGTCAAATCGTGGCGTGTTTCTAAACCATAACTGCAGCAGCTGAGTTTATACTGATCGTTCGATTGCCTCTGCCGCCGGCTGATAAAGTTGACACAAAGTTCAAAATAGTGGATTCCCACTTTTGGCTCTGAGCCATTTTGAGATGGTGTTTTACACTTCTTCTTCTGTAAAGTGTGAAGTTTAATGGTGCTTAATGGTGCTTAATAAACCCATCATCATCCAGGGCAGAGCTGACATCGCGTCTTAGCGTTAGCCACATTAGCTTCCAGCCTTTGGAATTTCAGGCAGGGCTTTATTTTCAGACTCTTTACCAGCATTTGGAATGTGACCTGTCAAACTCACAACTTACATTTAGCAAGCTTTTACTTTACTTATTTTAAATTCAAGGAATCATTTTCTTTCTTCTTCAGTGATCAAACTTAAAGTTGAATATGTACGAATGACAGGTAGTTCTGTTCCATGGAATACATGGCTGGATATTTATAGCCAATTTCTGTGTCAGTGAGCGCAGTCATAATTATTAAAATAGTACAGTCTATTTGCAGAAACATGCCTGAACCGATAACTTTGCATTACTCCCACACACAGACACGTCTGTTTCATTTTCAGAAAGGACAGATGTTACACAAACACACACAGGCAAGACTGGATTTAAACCTCCTAAACTTTGTAGTGAATGCTTCAAAAAAGACGATCTTAAGAGTTGAAGGCTCTGCCTCCCAGTCTAATTTGTAATGGAGCTTCATCATTAAGTGCTTTGCTAGTAATGGGTACGATTTTGAAATCTGGGAAGCCAGTGAAGACAGACTATGACATGATTAGTTCCAGTGGGAACTAATTGGTTGTAGAAATGTCTTTAATATATGATATAAAGGAGAGATGTTGATCAAAGCTGACATCAAGGTGTCTGAAAGTAAAACCTGAAGCTAAGAAGGCTAGCATTCAAAACTTTATCTTTGTTGATGGGATGATGGGGTTTTATCCTTATCTCTTCATTTGCCAACAGAATCTGCATCAGCGGACACACTCATCCCAATGGAGGAGAGCGACACAAACAAGACGGGCGTCGTGGGAACCGAGAGAGAAGATGGAGGCACGGGAGGAGAGCAAACAGCCAACATGAACACTGCAAATTCACTGAAAGAGGACAAGACGCCTTCAGAAAAGGAGACGAGAAGGGAGCAGGAAACAGAGGAAGGGCAGACGCAGGTGGAAGTGTGTCGGTCTGTACCCGACCTCCAGCTGAGCATCATACGGGACTCTGACCTGTTTGGCTATGTGGGCATTGAAGCCGTTCTGGAGCAGATGAAACTCAAGACCATTAAGGCCGGCTTTGAATTTAACATCATGGTGGTCGGTGAGTGTCTCACAAACACAAAGCGTGACTCTGGCTGCAGTGGGAGTTTTTAATATGCACAAACACAATACAGGAAATAACCAATGCTCTCGTGCTGATATAAAGTCAAGTGAGTAAAATTTCTGATATATTTGTTTGAACAGTTGACGACAACATGAACATGAAAAAATCTAAATGATTTAGCTCCTCTTACACTTAAACATATGTTTACCTCCTGTAGCTGCTGCTTTTTTGATTTCCACATAATTACACACTGTTTACACGTTATTGCCTGGTTATCACTTCAAATTATAACTCGAAATTCCTTAACTTTGTTAAGACTAGGCCATCCTGATTCTGATGTACAGTATATTATTATTATTATTATTATTATTATTATTATTATTATTATTATTATTATTATTATTATTATTATTATTATTATTATTAATAATAATAATAATAATAATAATAATAATAATAATAATATAATATATATATATTATTATTATTATTATTATTATTATTATTATTATTATTATTATTATTACCATCAAACCATCATGTTTGATTGAACAGCTGTCACTTGTGTTTGTGTGTTAGTGCGTGTTTGTGTGTGTGTGCGTGTGTTTTTGTACTTGTACTGAGAACCAAAAATACTTTCCTACCAAAGTGCGGCCATTTTGGCCGGTCCTCACTTTGAAGGCCTTTATTTGTGATGCTTAGGGTAAAGGACTAGGGAAGACATTATGTCAGTGGAGGTCCTCACTTCGATGGAAGTACAAGAATGTGTGTTGTGGGGGGTTGAACTTGCTGGGGACCATAAAATGTGTTTTATTTTATATGTTTTCCCCACTCTTCAGTTTGGTCGTCACAAAAACCCTTAGAATTAAGTTTCTGTAGCAGGAGAGAGGCTGAGAGAGCGAAGACCCAACATTCTTCTCCTGAGGACGTCCTTTCAACAGTTCAAACAACTGCCCCGCTGTGCATTGGTCACAGAGCTCCACAGAAAGGCAGGCCCATAGATTGAGGCTCACATAATGGACAGCGGCTCACTGGCGTTTTCCTTTTCACCTACAGTAGAAAACCAGCCTCACCAGGTTACAAAAAACTCTATTCAAATGGTTGTCTCATTGGCAGAGGAAGCGTAATTGTGAGGAGGAAGTGGTTTGAGAGTTGGGCCTTCTGCTCATTCCGCCTACTCTCACTTCAATTGGTAACAGGAAGTTAACATTTGATAAGTAACTTCTGATGATGAGATGGTTTGAATTTTTATTTTTTTTTCTGGAGTGATTTTCAAACTTAAATATGTTTCTTGAATTTTGAGTTTACTAGTTAGTGGAATAGAGTTAGTACTGAGTTGAATCAGGAAATATCATTATTGGAAAAGTAATAGGATGAAGTTAATAGTTAGATAGTAGAAATATTCGTGTGGTTTGTAAACTGTGTAGTTACTGTTTCTTTGTGCTGCAGGTCAGAGCGGCTTAGGGAAGTCCACGCTGGTCAACACCCTGTTCAAGTCCAAAGTCAGCCGGAAGTCCTGCACGGCCAACTATGAAGAGAAGATCTCCAAGACGGTTAAACTGCATTCAGTCACTCACTGTGAGTCACAGAGTCTAACCCTTGCGCTACTCTTCTACGCTGTTTTCTAACCTTAGCCTTGAAACCACATTGTGCACCTCAAACAACCCTTCAAAGATGTGAGGCCTTAATATTAAATCGATAAATGATGTTTATCTCTTACACTTTAATCTAAAAAAATATCTTAGTTAATACTTATAGGCATAATCATGGTTTCTCCACTAAGGTCCATGACATTAGCCATAGTAGAACTAAGATCAACCCCTTCCTGTTACAATGGGCTTAGTACAGTTCTTCACATGAACTTGTCACTGGGGAAATGTTTCATTTTCTTTTGGTTTCTGTCCCGTCATGGGTTTCTGAGCTCCCTGTCTTCCTCTTTCTACATGAACACGTTGTTTGTAGGAGGCTGTGACTAATAAGATGCAACCTTTCACATCCTACTTTCAAATCAATTTTCATTTTACTTCCTGTGTCCTGATCAGGAACGTCTACATGGGTTTGACTGCTCCTATGAACCCGTTTACATTTTTAACAGGTCATCTGTAGCGAGTAAAACAACAAGTGACTTTCATTCAGTTAATGCATCTGTTCTATGTCTGAATCATCATTGCTTCACACATTGTTCCATCACGGAAAATGCACAAAGAAAAATAAGCAAAGACATGAGAAGGTGAAAAACTGATAGGATGCTTTGATGGACTGTGGTATTTGTTGTTTTTTTTCATATGTTTGTATTTTTTTAACCTGTAAGGTCTTAAAACCTACTTGGTAAATTGGTGCTATATAAATAGAATAAATCTGATCGTTTGCTGACAGCAGTGCTGCTGTATGACCTGCATGCAACCCACTCCTTATGCGTCTTTCCCTGTCTAGTAATTGAGGAGAAAGGGGTGAAGATGAAGCTCACTGTGATCGACACTCCAGGATTTGGAGACCAGATCAACAACAAGAACTGGTGAGTGGCAGGAGACGGGACAGATGCTGAGGAAGGAGCAAGCTCCACATCTGGATACAGCATCTGAGCGTTATCCAGTTTTAAACTATTAAGCCAAGATTGAAGCACATCACATGTTGGAGAGAGATCACACAGTTTTTTATGGGTCACATGTTCAACATTAGCTCTCTAACTTTGTTCAAGATCATTACACCCTGAGTTCACATACTTCACACACCTCTGAGTTAATCCAGACATTCTCCCAGTGTATTGTGCTTATTGAGGAGCTCGATCGATTGATATGCTGTATTGTGCCGTTTTCAGTTGGGAGCCCATAACAACGTACATCAATGAGCAGTATGAGAAATACCTGAGGGAGGAGCTGCACGTCAACCGCAAGAAGAGAATACCAGACACCAGAGTGCACTGCTGCATATACTTCCTTCCTCCCACAGGACACAGGTCAGTCAGACGCAACATATGTGATGATTGTCTGCTATTATTGATCAACACCTTACATTGTTAATGTTTCCGAGGCCCGTCTGTGTTGTCAGATTACGTCCCATTGATGTAGAGTTCATGAGGAGGCTGGGGACGATAGTGAGCATTGTGCCCGTCATCGCCAAAGCTGATACACTGACTATAGAGGAGAGACTGGAGTTCAAGGAGAGGGTGGGTTGAATACGTACACGTCTGAAGATTGTGTTCTTCTAAATCCTCATGGTGTTGTTTAGTTTAAGATCGTGCGTGTATTCAGGCCTTGTGCCTGTTTCCTGTCTACACACCAGTGTGTTGGGAAATCAGTCGCTTTAGTTCATACTCCACTAGCGTGGATCTTAAAGCAGCGAACCTGTTTGTTTGATGTGCGTTTGACCCTTTTTTGTTCTGACAGATAAGGCAAGACTTGGCATCCAATGGGATTCATGTTTACCCCCAGAAAGAGTATGATGAAGACCCAGAGGAGTTCATCCTCAATGAACGGATCAGGGTAATGTCTCCAGTTTGTTAGATGCATATTGGAAACACACTAGTCTGACAGCTACAGGATTAATGACTCTGATGATGGGAATGGAACCAATGAAGCAAGGAGCCAGCTTGGGACTCTACCCCGAGGGCCCTGGTTTTTATACCTGAACAGATCCAGGGATGGTCATAGTTTTATTCCAATCCAGATAACAGGTGGCAGCTGCATCAAATGAAGCAATTGCCTCAAAGGTGACAGGCGGTTTGATGCAGAAGGCAGGACGCTGTGGGCACTTTCAATCCAGAACACAACACTCCAGCAGCCAATAACGTGACAAAGCTTAGTTTGGAGGTAAAGTCAGCGGCTCGGCAGAGAAACACAGGGACGAGGCGTAAGCTGTAGAACCAAGGTGGAGGCATGAGATGATGATGAGGAGAGTAAACACCAGCAGAGAGAGAGGGAGAAAGTAAAGAAACACACCTTTAAAATAAAACAACACAATGTCCCAATGAATGAATGCTTGTGTGTCCAGGGGAACATTCCCTTTGCAGTGGTGGGAACTGACAAGGAGCATAATGTGAACGGAAACAACGTCCTGGGCCGTAAAACAAAGTGGGGAATAGTTGAAGGTAGGACATCAGCAAAGCAAATGAGCATCACATCGCGTATCACAGAGGTTCAGTACAACCTGGAACTACAGCGCGTCCTTTTTAATTTGCTTATGCCGAAACAATACTGTGGAGCAAAATGTTTCATTCAGAGTGATTAATTAAGATTTGTATTTAATTAAATCATCAATTCAATGCAAGCAGAGAACATTTATCACATATATTTATATTTAAAATAAAATACTAGTACTCTTTAATAATTATATTAGCACAGAGATAATGACCTGAGAATTTTAGTGTAAACTTTTTATTTTAAGACAGTTTAGATTTTAGCCTGTAGATGGCAACATACAGTTACTTGTGCACCACTCATCTCATCTATACTACTCATCTATGACTTTCAGTTGCTGTGTATTAGTTACTCTGATATATTGCTGCCAGCTGGTTTAGTCTTTATTACACCAAAAAGAAACAGAATGAAGCAGAATAAGTAATAAAGTAAATATAAGTAATAATGAAAATAATTATGTGCAGTTATTATTTTCTATAATAACAGTTTGATCATGTATTTCAAACTCCTTGAGTGAATCTTTTTCTCCTTCTGCAGTTGAAAATGTGGCGCACTGTGAGTTTGTGAACCTCAGAGATCTGCTCATCAGGTGAGTTGAGCCGCTGCAGCCACAGGGAGGCCGCGGAGGACCTCGTGCAATCAGCCTGTTCTGAAGCTGTGAAACCCTCTGTTTGAAGGTCTCACCTGCAGGACCTGAAAGACGTGACCAACAACGTCCACTACGAGACGTACCGCGTGCAGCGGCTCAACGAGAGCAACATGACCTTCAGTGAACTGGGCTTCTCCACCTGGCCTCTGGAGAACGGGACCGGTGCGAGGTGTGACTCAGACAGCCACCTCTGATCCTCCGCCCTCACAGCCACCACCCACAGCAAGGCAGCGAGGGCCTGAGGCCACGGCATGGGACACGCCGCGATTTTACCACATTAAATGTGACGGAAAGAATGATTTATTAAAACGGTTGCTTCTTTTATTTCAATGTACGACCAACTAGTGTGTTTTGTAGGAAACTGATACTTTGTGTAAGGATGGTGAGACACAGAGCAGAGTCAATGCAGTGAATGAAAGCGTCAAAGTATGTGGACGGACCTGTTGGATTAACAGGACGTTCTGGAGGCTGATGATGCAGATGATGATGATGATGATGATGATGATCCTCCACACGGTCCAAACACATTCAAATACAAATCATTCTAAAGCAGCAACAATTCTCCAAACAGCCACTAAAGTTTCCGTCCATCCACCTACAGTTACAACAGCTTTGATGATGAGATAAACAGGTGTAAATGTCTTCCTGTCTCCACTGCGATTGCTTATGTGGCGTTGGAGCCGTATTAAGATTCAAAGGTTTTATCCTAGAGGGAAATTGTTTTGCCTTGAGAACAGAATGACATCTGTACAAAAGGAAAACTGACCGTGATGAATCTGAAGGCGTGACATCTAGAAGAATCTGGTGCCATGGGCGAAGCTCTCACAACAAACTAATTCATTATTCTTGTTAGTTCTCTTCATAGTGTGAGACCTGATTTTTACTTTTACCTGCATTTAGATTTTTTACAGTTGCTCCAGATTGAGTGACCCTGAGTCAGCTCAGGTCTGCTTTATGTCTGTGGTCAGATTACAGAGTTGAGTATGACTTTCATTTATGTGTTTGAATGCTGTTACTTTACTAATCACTCTTTACTTTCTGTTACTCCAAATATATTTCTACCAAACGGAAAGACGTCCACGCAGATTTCTCCACTTTCACATCTGACAGCTTTTCTACTGGCGGCCACTGATTCTGACTGTTTGTGCCTCGTTGTGTTGCTGTCACTCATCATCATGAGGCCCGCGGGCGCCTCGGCTGACGGTCCTGGACAGGTGGCCAGAACTCATCACAGAACCGCACATCGCCTCAGACATCCACTCATTCTCACACTCACGCCTACTGACAGTGTAGACTCTGTCTGTGGTTTGTACCACAGAAAGGCTTCCTGGTAACGACACCACGACCCCTGCTTCATTTTCATGATTGATTAAACAGCAAATTACAGCCTAAATCATCAGTACTCTGCTCCATACTGGTGTGATTGACACTTGCTGGACGTGATAAGTAACAAGTCAGACCTTTTTAATGCTCATTTTGACAAATCTAGCAAATGCAAAAGAACTGAATGCACTTCTTGTGTGTGTGTGGACAGTTTAACGATATCAGTGTATATGTAACCTGTTGTAAAGTTACTTCTGCGAAAGTTAAAAAATACAGAGATGAATAAAATAGGCGCCTTCCATTAATACCAACCATTATAAAATAACAGAGTGTTCACATGCATCACCCCAGACATGAATGAATCTACGGCTCCATAGTTGTCATACATGTCATACCACGGCTGAACCCACCTACAGCAGGTAATAAAGCTCTGATGACAGCGGGTCACACCTCCCTTTGGAATGTACACTGCAGGCTTGGCAACATGCATGAGCTTCGGTTGGATCAGCAACAATAATCTGCTTCACGGTATCCTATGGAATGAGAATCGTCCTGGCCAGGAAGTGAACGGATACGATGATTTATGATTAGCTGTCATAATGAAGGGAGTAAGTTATAGACTAGCGTGCAGTAGAGATATATATATACAATATATATGCAAACCAATGGCGTGGTTCACATACCAAAGGCCGCTGCAGGTAAGGGGCAAAGGTGATGAGGGAGAGGTGTGAACATGGAGCTATTTAAGCATTTGAACACCTCACAGGCAGATGCTGTGTTATTACAAGAGACAAGTATTCACTCAAAATGTCTCACCCACATTTTTTTCTGGTTGTTACAACTCTATAAAAACAGAAGGGTATCATGGACAAATGGACAAATTACATGAATGACAGTTAAAAGAGCCTGAAAGCAAAATTAAAAATACTCGATATTTGTATTCTATACAATCACGACCACCCACAGAAGGATTTAATGAGTGACCGCTACAATTTGCTTTTCAGGAAATCTTCAGCTTCTAGATATGAACACTTCACGCCTACTTCTCACAAAGAGAATCACCCTCGTCAGTTGGAAAAGCAAATGAAGCGCTACTCAGTACTCACGCCTTATAAACATCACACCACCTTGGACATAGTGTCAGTCTGGACTCAACTCCATTCTGAGTTCATCTCTACTTTAAGTCTGTCAGTTCAGGACTTTCCCTCTACTGGTGCCCAGTGGCCCATGAGGATTGTGTCACTGGTGATGGGCATAATTGGAGTTACTCTGTCATTCCTCACACAGGAATTAAAATAGCAGTCAGGCCAATTGAGCTCAGAGTAAAGTGAACTTTATTGCTGCCTGTTGCAGCCCAGGCCGTGGATCGGTCTCTCACTGAACCACACCTTTACCCACGATCAGAATGTCCCAGTACCAGTCCAGCTAGATGCTCCAGCCTGAATCAGCCTCCCAGTCAACACCCTGCTGGAATGCTCTGCCACGACAGTCGGCCTGAATGTCAGGGTCTGTACCTGCAGGTCGGCTGTAAATAGACAAGGTTTACACAATCAAGCACCAATCACACAATTCGAACACACACGAAATGTTAAGACTTTACTGATCCCATGATTAAATAATGGTTTAAGTCTAACAAGTTTTAGATCTAATAATTTCCCAGCTGTCACTAAGAGGCTCAGTACTGTGATTTTCCTGTTTATTCCTTCAGATTTACAAATAATGTATAATTATATTCTAGTATTTAGTTCACTTTCTAGCTGCCAGGTTGTCTCTGATGCCTCGCTACAACCTTGGTGATACCTTGATCCAAAGTGCAGATCCCACCACAACCTAAAACCTTCTTTCACATTCTCTCTTCAGGCAATAATGTGGCTCTCAAAAAAACATCAGCAACAAACCGTATGATTTTAGAGGCCGACCCAGAACCAGGACGAAGTGTAAAAAAAAGGGCCATAACCTAAAAGCTAGTCATGAAGTTGCTGCAGGACTCCCACCTGGACAATTCTAGTTCTGGAATATGGACGTCCAACTGGCATCTGTACACATCGTTTATAAACGAACGCCTCTGTTCAGAATTAGATTATAATGTTCCCATTATGTGGGGATGAGTCCTTTACATTACTTACGACCCAGCACCGCATAAATAAACTCATGTTAACGTGTGGGCTTCCTTCAAGCCCACCTTCAAGGCTGTTCTCAGGTTGGGCTGCGTCTAAATCGAACAACTGGTGTTGCAGGAGTTTATTCCTGTGATGGAGCTGTTCGGTGTTCTTTAGGCAGGTTTGGCTCCTTTTATAGGTGCATTACTGTGCTAGTGTCTCATTCCTGTGCTTGGGCTGGGTAGCATAATCTAAACCATACAATCTAATTTCTGAGCAGGGCAGGGCGACAAGTGTGCATGCCTGAGCGATGGAGAATGTCTGTTCAACAAACCTCAGTCGGACATCAGCCATAACTGGAGGTACAACCTGAGCCAGGATGACCTGGATGACTAATTCACAGCCAAAGGCTCCACATAACAAAGGATCTGAGCCATTTAAACTTGATATATTATTTAAACCCTAGCATTATATGAAGGCAGCCCAATGTTAGGCTTAATGTGATAATGTGATGTTTTATGGCTCATGACTTCTCCCTCACCTGTACACACACACACACACACACACACACACACACACACACACACACACACACACACACACACACACACACACACACACACACTGCAGGAGTCCTGGTATCACTAACGCAGTGTACAGTGACACACACACACAGACAACACTCACAAAGGAGCAGACCATCAAGTCTGACTGGTTCGGCCGGTGTGGCCCTGGTTTCCACACGCCCAAGAAACTCTCATCCACCACCCACATCAGGTGTGTCCTCTGTTGTTAGGGCTTCACAGGTGACCTGTGTCAAGGGAGATTTAACAATACAGAGGATAAATATTTAACAGATTTTATTCTTCCTCCATTAGGTTGTTACATTACAGCAAATAAACTACTTTTGATGCTTCTTTTGCTTGTATTTATGTTTTATTACAATCCAATAAACTTGAGTCTATTCAGTGTTTGTGTTTTGGGGGAACTGTGCATAGCACGTAGTGCAGAGAGTTGTAATCCAGTGTTTATTGTAAATGTGCTTGCATGAGTAAGGTGAGCGGAGCGGGGCTGCGGGGCGGGGCCACGCTGCCTGACAGGTACCGTAAAAAGTGGGCGTTCCGGGCGGGGAGCCGCACAAGGTCGGGAGTTTTGGGAGGACAGGTGCTTGTGGACGTGGACCTGAACAGCAGCGGGGTCGAGGACAGCACCGAGGCGCGATTCACCTGCTCCGCTTAGATTGTTTCATGTCAGAAGCTCGCTTTTGCTGACCTGGCAACATGTTCAAGAAAAAGAGCAAGTCCACCGCGATAACGCCGCAAACATCAGCGTAAGTAGGAGACGGCGCTTTTCTGCGCATTGACTTCTTGCTGCTGCACACAAACACTGAGATGGATGGAAGTGACGGAGCACATAAAACACACAGGTGGCTGTGGTCTCGGCTTTAATGGCTAATATGACAAAGTGTTGACAGGTATAGATTGGATTGCATAATGGAAACTCGGAGCGAGGGTGTGGCTGCAGGACTGTGTAGTAAAGGTGCAGTTTATGGTTTGATAAATATTAGTCTGTGCTCCTCGAGGCCACGAGTAAGGATTTGCTCGTATTTCCCAGTGTGTTGCTTCATTATCAGCGATCCCTGCGTCATTGGATTTTCATCTAAAATTAACAAACGCCAAAAGCGCCACTTCATTCAGAATCTGCAGAACGCATTTACTTCAGGGAGGCCTGTTTGTAATTTGCAATTCATTTACTTACTTATGCTCGTGATCAGTCATTGCATTTGAGATGGGAAGCACGGAACCATGTCTGTCCCTCAGCTCCAGAATGGGATTTCCAGTCGTGTTCACGTCTTGCATTAAACAAGTCCTTCTGCACCTGCACTGTGTCGGTAGCTCACACTCATCTTTCTTTAGAATCCGCTTCCGTCTTCGAGGTTTGTAGCTGAGGAACGTGTGCCTATCTGTACAGTGCGTGTTCCTCGTACTACAGTAAGTGTGTGCGTTCTGATGTGACAGAAAGTTCCCTCAGGGTGTTTTTCATTGGAAGGAGCTCAACAGACAAACTACTTGGACTCCACAGAACATGCAGTACTAGCTCTGACTTGTTGTGTCAGTTAAAAAAGGGCCACGAACAGACGATACTGCAGTACAGTTACTGTATATAGTATATAGTTTACTGTTACACATTAAAGAGTGCAGTCTTGTGGGCAATTAACGGCAATTAATGGTAATAAAGTATAAATTGGTTCGGATGAGCATAGAGATTAGAGTTGACTTATTATTGTTTCTTGGGTGTTTTACAACAAAACCACAGCTTTTAGTGTCACAGGGTCACGCAAACATAATATTTTCTGTCTCGAAACATTAGTGACATGATACAAAGTATGATGCAGTACTTTGACCAGGTGTGTCTGCAGCACGGCCAAGGCTCGTTCCCTTGAAGGATGACATCAGCTGGAAACAATGTTCACACTGTCTATACCGGCACGCGTTTGTGTTGGATTCTTTACATTAGTGTTCATGTAAAAGCTCACGGGTGTGGTTTTAAAAGAAACCTTCCAGTTTCTGGTCTGATGTAGCTGCAGTAAGGCGTCAGACACTGCTACAGTGTTGCAGTGTGCCATGCACATTGGCATGCAGTGTGTAAACGGTAACCATGGCAACCTCGTTCACCATAAACCGAAAGATCCAGAGTTCCAAGAAATTAACCTTTTTAACATTGTGATCCAGTAATGACTAAAAGGTGTTGATACAGTGTTTAGTGGACAACAGTGACAACCTGTGGTTGCAACAAAGCATGAAGCTGTGTATTTACTTACATATTGTGTCCTTGGTGTTATAGTTCCAGCACTCCTTCCACAGAACTCAGTGTTCTGATAGAGAAGCTGCAGAAGAATGCTGATAAAGTGGAGAAGAACATTTATGATGTTGAGCAAAACCTCAATAAGGTAAAACCGTAAACACTTTTCCAAACGTCTGGATAAAATGGGTAAAATTAAAATATAAGGCATTATTAATTTTATTTAACATTGCTGCAGGATGTGAATAAGATCAATGAGGGGAAGCAGCCGTTGTATCAGGATGACACCAACAAGAGAATCCTCAATTCTCTGGATCTGCTGGTCGGTTTGGATGACGACGCAGTCAATGCCAAGCGCCTCGGACATCCACAGGCCGAGATGATAGAAAAGGAGTGAGTAATACTTTGAACGTGCAAAATTAGTGTCCGAGAAGTGATAAATGCGCAAAGTACAATGTCTGTGTGTGCGTGTGATCAGCATGAAGCAGCTGCGCCACCGAGTGACAAAGCTGAGAGACGACCATGAGCGGATCTACCACCTGGTCCGTACGGAGGGGACGCCCACGATCAACTGGGGCAACATGATGGATGAGAAGCAGGTACGATGCACGTCTGCAGAGTCAACACGCTGCATCACACAAAGCAGTTTATATGTTTAGCTACAGAAACAAGTAGCAAAATATTCCAAACCATCGACACGTGGACCGGCCTAATGTGGGTTGTGATTTCTTGCATAGAGCAACTTAGACAACAAGGGCTTTGGCCAAGACCTGCCGTCTGTGGAGAAGGAGGTGGAGGAGCACAACATTTTCCACAGCGAGGTGGAGGCTCTGGCGAGTCACATACCCACCAGTGGTGACAAGGTACAGCCAGAACACCACAGTTAAACAAAGATTGGAAAGAAAATTAGACATTTATGCGATTTCAGTTAAGGTGAAATGTCTTCTTGTTTGCTGCTGTGTTTCTAGGAATACGTCAGTAGTCTTCAGAAGCAATACAATAAACTGCTGGTAACAAACACACGTCCACCAAAAAGCACCATTTTTTTTAAATTTCCCAAAATAAATATACTTAAAATTATTTTTCTTCAACAAGGCCAGTTCCAGCGCCCGTCAGCATGACCTGCAGACCTTACGGGACTACATGCAGTCCTGCACCAATGAGCTGTACTGGATGGACCAGCAGGCCGACGAGAGGATCAACTACGACTGGAGCGACACCAACCTGGACTACCCGGCCCGCCAGAGGCAGTACGAGGTCGCTGGGCCATAGGCCGCGCACAGGAGGAAGAACCAGAACATGACCTGCAGTTCACTCATCACGTCCGTCTGTTCCCTCCACAGAACTTTATCGGTAAATGCCTGGAGTCCAAGGAAGCCACCATCACTAGTCTTAACGAGGGCGGGGAGAAGCTCATTGCCGCCAACCATCCAGGAACGAATGTTATTGAGGTTTGTTCATCTATTCTATTAGATAAGAGCTTAACGTAAGAAGGTTCTCCACTAACGTAGTCCCGCCTTGTTGTCAGGCTCACATGGAGGCCGTCCATGCAGACTGGAAGGAGTACCTGAACCTGCTCATCTGTGAGGAAAACCACCTGAAACAAATGGATGAGTACCATAAGGTTAGAGATCCAAGCCATGCACAGATATATTATATACTCCGATTGAAGAGAGGTGTAGCTTATATATATATACACACGTGTGTGCTTAGTTCTACAAGGAGGCCCGTGACACTCAGGACCTGCTGAAACAGCTGGATATGGACATCAACCAGAAGTACAGTCCAGAGTACAAGGACGTGTATCAGACCGAGGGTCTCATCAGGGAGCTGGATGTGAGCTCACATCTTCACTCACTGTCCACGACACGAGCCAACGTTTGACTCCAGCCGATAACACGCTTTCTTATTGTGTGTATGCAGGACCAGGCCAAAGCTGTGGACAACTTTGACGATCGCGTCAAGGCTCTCCAGAAGCGCAGTCTGCAGGTTCTGCCTCTCAAGTACCGCAGAGAAACGCCCCAGAAGCTGCTGCCCGTTGAAGCTCTGTGTGAGTTTGACACAGACGAGGTACGTATCTCTGAGACCACCTGCCAGTACTATGATATGTACAAAACATGCTATAAGCTAATGTCGTATGATCTGAACCATGGCTTCTGGGATCAACCACAGGGGCAGATTCTGCGTGGGGAGCGGTACACTCTGCTCCGCAACAACGGGCCCAAATGGGATGTGAAGGACGCCGCCGGACGAAAGATCACTGCCCCAGCGATCTGCTTCTTCATTCCTCCCACTGACCCCGAGGCCGTGGCCATGGCCGACAGGTGAACACCCCCGCTGTGCAGAAAAGCAGGACTTCCTGAGATCGGTCATGTCCCCCGTGCTTACGGTCCCGTGGTGTTGTGTGCTCGTAGCGTAGCCAACCAGCAGAAGGTGGTCAAGCAGAAGATGGGCAGCAGCAAGGCAGCGCTGGTGAAACAATACGATGTCCTGAAGAAGGAGAGCGGGACTGGTTCAGCAACAGGTGCCAGCACATCCACCTCTGCTTCTATGTTATGCTGGACACTGGTGTATGATGACCAAACACACACACAGCACTGCGCAGAGCACTTATTATGGGTCGAAACCTGTGAAGAGCAGTAGTTGTGTCTTTAAACCTATTCAAATACTAAAGTTCTTGTTCCATGTGTGGCCTTAGACAAGGGGGAACAACAGTGTCGCCAGCTGATGGCAGGTCTGGACAAGGTTGTCAGTGACCTGGACAAACAGGAGAAAGCCATTTATGCCAACGTGCGCCCCCCACTGGAGCAGAACCGGCCACTGCAAGACAGCAAGGACCGTCTGCAGGACATGAGGGTGGGACCTCCACTCCTTTTGTTTCAAATGGTGCAGCAATAATGTCACAAGCCAGAACTCACAGCCCATTCGTTGTCTTTTAGGACATTGCCGCTGCTGTCAAGAAGATCGAACCAGAAAAGGCCTCTAAGGTGCAAGAAGCAAACAACTTCTTGGCTTCGAACTCAAAGTGTGCAAGTGCTCCTCAGCTTTACAGCAAGGTGGACGAAGCCAACAAGAAGTACAGCAAGGTGGAGCAGCTCCTTCAGTGCTCCCAGGAGAAGTATGGGCCTTTTGATGCGTTCAGTGTGTGTGCTCTATGACATTCCTGTTACTGAAATCATTAAAACATGGTTTGACTGAGTTTTAACTACTTAGTCCAAGCCGCATGCATTTATTCCTGTTACTCTGCTTTTCTTGAAGACTAAAAAATTCCAGCGAGCTGGAAGCGTCTCTGCAAAATGGGAAGACTGTTCTTTCTGCCTACGAAAATAAACTGGCGAGGGAAGAGGTGGCACCTGCTGATTTAACCTCGCTGGAGAAGACACAGCGGGAGCTCGCAGTACGTCAAGACTCAGCTCTCACATTAGTGTAAAATGTAGTGACACACATAAGAGACATTGTTAAAGTAGAAATACATGGATCGATGCAAATTGTGCTGTTTAATTGTTGCTCACACTAAACTGCAAAGAGACAAATACCCACACACACTGTGTGGTTCCATCACTGACAGGTCTACAATAATAAAACATGTTCTCCTGTCAGGACATTGCCACAGACCTGAGGTCAAAAAGGTCGGTGATCACTGAGATGGAACAGAACCTGCGTGCGTCCAAAAGCAGCTGCGATAGCATGGTGAGCAAGTTCCAAGAGCACTGCCCCGACATCGACAGGCAGGAGGCTGAGGTCCAGAAGCTGAACCAGCGCTTCAACAACATCAACAAGCAGCTCGACAGCAGGTGAGGGCGTCGGAGCGGGCAGCAGAGAAGCACTGAGCATCTGGAAAACGGCCGCTGAAAAGCACGGTGCACACATACGCCTTTGAACTCAGCTCCCTTTCGTGCCGATGCGTCTTGCAGGTCCCAAAGTCTGCAGAGAGCCAAGATGTCGTACACCAACTACCGGAGCGACTACGACAACCTGAACAGCTGGCTGTCACGTGTCCCGAACTATGAGCCGCGTGAAACCGATGATGTGAGACAAGTGGAGACCAAACTCAGGAATCAGAGGGTAGGAGTAAATGATAGAGTCATACTTTGCATATTATCTGTTGTAGAAGAAAGTAACCCTAAAATATGTTTTTTTTATACAGAACCTGCTCTCTGATATCACAAGAAAGCAGTCCGAACTAAATAATGTCTCAAAAAATGCTCAGCAGTACCAACAAGCCGTCAAAGTAAGATATTTCACATTGTTTGTACCACGACATCCACTAACATGAAGGTGAAGGTTTACTTCATGCATTTTCCTCGTTTGTCCAGGACTATGAGACGGAGACTGATAAGTTCAGGTACATGCTTGACCTTGAGGACGGCATTGTTCCTCAGCCTTATAAAAAGGCGGGCCGACTGGAATCACCTGCAGCCATAGTAAAGGCAGAGGTGAGCGGTGAAGGCTTCTATGGCAGAAATATGATCAAGCCACAATTTCAGATTTTGTGTCTTTATGAAAAAAAGACCTGCAGAAATTTAGCAATTTATTTTATGTGGTTCCATCGTTTATAGGAAGCTGCTATTGAGTCCAAGTTTACTGAAGTGAATGCTGTAAACAAGCAAAGGTTACAGAATCTTGAGTTTGCAGATAGTCTTCTCAGACAGGTAAGATACCTAATAATAATAATAATAATAATAATAATAATAATAATAATAATAATTACAGCAATAATGTTAAATAAGATTAAAAAAACAGTAATAATGTTGTCACTCTGTGTAGCAACCTGAGGTGCCTGTTATCCAGGCAGCAAATGTCAAGTTAAATGCGGCTGCACCAGGAGAAGAGCCGTGGAGAATCAGAAAGCAGCTGGAAGATGAGATCCAGAGGAGAGAGCAGATACAAAAAGAAACTCAGAATGTCCAGAGTGAAATCTATATCCTCGAAGGACAGAAGCCCCAGGACACAATCGTTAAAAAGGAGCTGATCAAAAAGGTCCCTGACCCCCAGCTGGATGAGGAGGTCCATAAGGTCCAGCAGAAACTGTCAGAGGAGCGTCGCACCACCCACGTCCTAGAGAATGACCTGGAAGTACTGAAGGTCAAGCTGCGTGGTATCGAGACTGAAGTCAAGGAAGGGGCACAGCAGTATACAGTGAAGGAGGTCCTGCGCATAGAAAGAGACCGTGGTCAGGAGGAGGAGCTGCGGAAGCTCCGGGAGGAACTGGATGAGATCAGAAGGCATAAGTTGGTGAAAGATAATGAGCTCATTCAGATTCAGAAGCAGGTGACTCTTCTGGCTGAAGAGAAGAGCAGGGAGCAGGAGGTGATCACCGAGGAGGAGGTGATCAAAGTCCAGAATGACCCGCAGCTGGAGACGCAGTACCACCTGCTCCTGGACAGGAAGCAGAAGGAAATCGATAGTCGAAAGCATCTGGAGGATGAGCTGAACTTTCTTCAGGATAAACTGCGACGGCTGGAAAAGGAGAAAGCTATGGCGGAGGAGAAGATCTCCATCAAGGAGGTGCTTCAGGTGGAGAAGGATGTGACGTTGGAAAGGGAGGTCCAAAATCTGAGAAGACAATATGAAGATGAGAAAGCCAAACGGAGGTCATCGCAGAGAGAGAAGGCTGACCTCCAGAGGAAAATCACAAGCCTGGAGGAGGAGAAGTCCAAGGTTATTATTCAGGAGAAGGTTCGGGAAATCGTCCGTCCCGACCCCAAGGCTGAAAACGAAGCGGCTAATCTCCGACTCGAACTTGTGGAGCAACAGAGGCGCTTTAGAGACGCGGAGCTCCAGCTTAGATCTCTGCAAGACGAGCTGACCATGCTGAGGAACAGAGGGCCTCAGGTGGAGGTCAAGGAGATCATCAAAGAAGTCATCAAATATAAGACCGATCCACAAACCGAACGGGAACTCGAGAGGCTTCGCAATGAAATAGTGGACAAAACCCACCTGACTGAGAAATCAGAGCTGGAAATCCGTCAACTGAACGATGAAATACAAAGGTGGAAGGATACCAAACCCCAAGTTCAGACAAAGGAGGTTGTCAATGAAGTGATGCAGTACAGAGAAGACCCCAAAACCAAGGAGGAGATCGAGACTCTCAAAAGGAAACTGGCCGATGAACAGAAGAAACGTCTTGACCTTGAAAGCGAAAGGTTGGCCCACGAGGAGAAGATCCGACTGAGGAGGTTAGATCTGTCCCAGGTCCGTGAAAAGATTGTTCAGCAAGAAGTGGTCAAGATGGAACAAGACCCTCTCCTCAAGTCCGAGTGCGACACCTTCGAGCAAAACATCAGCAAGGAGCAGAAACAAAAGGAGAGTCTGAAATTAGAGCTGGTCCAACTGCAGCGGCAGAAGACGGAGTTGGACCTGCAGCTGGAGGAACTGGAGCGCGAGCGCAAGGCGAGGCGCGACGCGGAGCTGGAGATCCAAAGGCTCCGCGTGCGACTCAACGAGCTGGAGATCCGCGACAGAGAGAACCGCGAGAAGGTGACGGTCAAGCAGAAGGTGGTGCTGCAGCAGGACCCCCAGCAGGAGAAGGAACATTCCATCCTCAGGCTCCAGCTCGAGGAGGAGCGGCACAGGCGAACGCTGCTTGAGAAGGAGCTCAACGTCCTCATCCAGCAGCAGCTCACCTTGGAGAAGGTCGACGTCAAGGAAAGAGTCGTCCGCACCGAGAAGGTCCAGGTTGAAAGAGACCCCGAGGCGGAGATTGAAATCGATAACCTGCGGAGGACACTGGAGGAGGAGAAGCGAAGGCGGAGGGAACTTGACCAGGAGCTCATCTCCCTCAAGACGAGGCTCTCGGACACAGAGTTTTCCCACACCAAGTCTTCTAAAGAACTGGACTACATCCGCGATGAAAGCAACCGCCTCCAGCAGGAGAACCAAAGGCTGCAGAACGAGATCCGCAAGCTTCGCTCGGAGATCGAGATCACGAGCAAAGAGACCCGGCTCATCACCGAGTCGGCGCCGAGGGAGAGCGGCAAGAACCTGGAGTTGAGGCTGGACTCTCTGCAGAAGGAGCTTTCGGAGCTCAGGAGCATAACCCAGCAGAAGGACGGGGAAATTGAGAAGCTTCAGAAGAGTCTGACAGCAGTGAGGATGAAGAGGGAGCAGAGGGAGAGCCACCTCCGCAGGTCTATCGTCGTCATCGACCCAGAGACGGGCAAAGAGATGCGCCCAGAAGAAGCTTACAAGCTGGGGCTGATCGACTGGAAGATGTTTGTGAACCTGCAGAGCCAGGAGTGTGACTGGGAGGAGATCTCGGTGAAGGGCCCCAAGGGAGAATCCTCAGTCCTACACGACAGGAAGTCTGGGAAGAAGTTCTCCATTGATGACGCTCTGCGTCTTGGGAACATCACCCAACGCCAGCTGCAGCAGTATATCAACAAGGAAATCTCCATTCAGGAGTTTGGTGTAATGGTGTCAGGAAAGAACAAGTAACTAAGGAAGCAGTCTGGTTTAGTTCTTTCATTATACTTCTTGTCTGATTAAATGCTACGGGGAGGCAGATTTTGACTTTTATATTTTATTTTTCTCCTTTTGTTTTCCTGGCATGACCATGAATTGATATTAGCCTAAATGATATGTCTGCTTAGCTGAGCTTTGACTTCTTGGGTACCAGGGCTGAAAACATGTTAAAATGTCATTTATTTCATTTCCTTGTTAGGATGTGTGCTCTGCAACCTCAATAAATGAACCAACAAACTAAGAAAGCCTTGCAGTTGTTGATTAACTTTTATCGTATGTATTTTGTTGTAAAGTGGTAATAACTAAGTTTAAAACAGTTGTATAACATAGTGTTAAATAATACTGTAGGTTAGTCTCTGTGATGTGAGTCAGTAAACAGTAGATTTGTGTTTAATATGACACAACAGAGCACTGAACTGGAGAGGGTCATGCTCGGTATTAATCTTCACAGAACAGCAAGTCTGCTTTTATTTTTTTATTTTGAAAATGACAGTTCAGCTGAGGTGGTTTTGCAACCAAAAAAAAACCGTCTTCATGTGGCGTCATGTCTGATCTTTCTGGTTTTATTTTGAAACGTCTCACTGCTCACTGTGCCACTGATCACTGCGCCACCTGGTGGATCGATGCTCCGTTGCAGCAGGCTTCTCGGGAGAGTAAAGGGGCTTTAACGAGGGAGCTACGTATCAACCACGTCGGACTGAGGCTTACACGTCATCCAGGCCTAGTGAGACCCTGCTTGAAGTTTGCTGAAACCACGCGTCAGTCATAGCAGCGGTTCTAGGCTGCTCCATCTGAATGACCCTGGAAAATGCTGAGGAAAATCCTCCTGCCTTTATAAAACTATGACGCCTCTGTCAAGCAAGACACCATTTATTCCGGAAGTGTGATGAACTCTCTTCAAGATAAGAGCTGTATTTTTTAGATTAAAGATGTTTACCCAGTTTCCGCCAATTTGATTTGAAAATTAGCAGAACAAGTAGTTTTATGATCACTATCTGCAACCACACAATTTTAGTTCAGGTGCTTTATACCATTATTGCACTGAGATTTCTGGATCCTCACACTCCCCTGGTCTAAGTCCAGCTGAGCACCTATAGGACATTATGTATTGCCCCTGGGAGCCCACTGATGCCCTTCCACCTCAGGACGTGGGGTGGGGAACAAGCTCAGGCGTGTTGGCAGCACATACAGCCCAACACGTCTAAGCCTGAACTTCTTAGCTGCATTAGGCTGCTGTGATGGAATGAAAGAAACCTGGATGGTGAATCCATGAATCATGATGAAGTATTATTATTCATTTTGAAAACGTTTTAATATTGTTATACTATTATATATACTTGTGTTGACATGAATGAATTTGTCATCAATCTGACAGTAAACGCTCCCTGACTACTGTATGTCATTCAGTTCAGCGTAACGCACTTTGAGGCTTTTATTGTGAAAGGCCAACGGAGACGTCTTGGCGTTGCGCGTCCAGCTCGACGCGGCGCCTGCAGGCTACGTGCGGGCTGACATGAGCGGGCTTTGGTGACGGAAAAAAGTTCGGTGCTGTGTTCTAAACACGAGCAGCCTCCCGCTGGAGCCGGTGGAGGTGGCGACGATGCTGCCGCGCAGTGTGTGCCTGCTCCTTCTGCTCCCGGCGCTCCTGGACGCCCAGTACGAGAAGTACAGCTTCAGGAGTTTCCCCCAGCAGGACATCATGCCGCTGGACTCCGCGTACGGCTACGCGATGGAGCAGTACGCGGCGCAGAACTGGAAGGAGAGCGTCAAGTACCTGGAGCTCAGCCTGCGGCTCCGGCGGCTGCTGCGGGACAGCGAGGCGTTCTGCGGCCGCAACTGCAGCGCCGCGAGCCGCGGCGGCGACGACGCCGCGTTCGCCGACGGCAGCCTCCGCGTCATGCGCCACGTCCTGCAGAGAGCCGCGTGCCTCAAGCAGTGCAAGGCGGATTTTCCCGTGTTTAACCTCGCGTACCCTCGACGGGATTTACTAGAAACCTTCGACAGGAGGACCCCGTATCGGTACTTACAGTACGCGTACTACCAGGTGAGGCCCTTTGGGTAGAAAAACCCTAACGCAGCCAACACTGAGGCGTAAAAGCGGCGGTAACGTTTAATGACATGCAACGATCGTAAAGTTTTCACGGTGAACGTTGTAATTGCTTTTTGCGTGACTCGGACCGTTCGGCTGTTTTTACCAGTAGTTTGCGCAAAGTTCGCAGTTTCCTCGGTTTGGTCCAAAAGAGGACTTCCACTCGGCAGGACGTGGAGCGCGGATTCCCCGCTGCTTTGTTGCGCCCTCCTACCGATCAGGTTGAGCGTGTGCCACGTCTCTTCCCCTGAAACAACCCCCTCATTCTTCTGCCGGACGCAGTGGGAACTGGGGCTGATTTTACTGATTTTTAGTAGCGATTTTACTTTAGACAAAATCAGATTTTAGTCTTGGACATCTGCGCAACGGTCCACGTATTATTTGGTTACTGATCATATTTGTATTTTGACGTGAGTCCGTGCAGATAAGTGGGCGTCACGCCCCTCTGCTTCAGCAGGTATTTATTTACATGTATCTGTCACAGTCCTGTATATACTGACCTGATGACCTATACCGTTAGTTTGAGCAGTGACCATGGTAATAATCCGTTATTTCTGTTAGACTGGCAACCCTATTAACGCTGCCCGTTCCTTCCCAGCTAAACAACGTGGAGAAGGCTGTGGCAGCGGCTCACACCTTCCTGAAGAAGAACCCGAAGGACCCTCACTTAACCAAGAACATGAACTACTACAAGACGCTGTTTGACGTGGAGGAGTACCTGGTGGACCACGAGGAGCAGCCGTACGAGGTCTGGGGCTGAGGGCGTTTAGGCGGCGCCGGTCCGTCCGGTCTACTTTTGCGGTATCTGACCGCGTGTGTGTGTGTCGTTCAGAGCGTGTTCCTGAAGAGCGTGACGCTCTACAACAGCGGGGACTTCAGCGGCAGTGCCCGGCACATGGAGCAGGCCATCGCGCAGTACTTCGACGTGTACGACCTCTGCTTGTCCGGCTGCGAGGGCTCCTATGAGATCCTGGAGTTCAAAGACTTCTACCCCACGCTGGCAGGTGAGCGGAGCGCGCGCGACACGCGAACGAGCTCGACTCGGGCCTGATTCCCCCGCCTCCTCCGCCTCCTCCCGCAGATCTCTACGCGGACGTGCTGCGGTGCCAGGTCGGCTGCGAGGATCAGCTGACGCCCAGCGTCGGCGGCTTCGTCGTGGAGAAGTTCGTCGCCACCATGTACCACTACCTGCAGTTCTCCTACTACAAACGTACGCGCCACGCGGGGACGCTTAAAAAAAAAAAACAATAAAAAAAATCAATCATCGCGGTGCGTTTGCGTAACGTGCGCCGTGTGCTCCACAGTGAACGACGTGAAGAACGCCGCGCCGTGCGCTGCCAGCTACATGCTGTTCGACCCCCAGGACCAGGTGATGCAGCAGAACGTGGCCTACTACCGCTTCTACCGGGAGCAGTGGGGCCTCCGGGACGGCGACTTCCAGCCCCGCGCCGTGAGTCAGCGCCTCCGATCCGCCTCTTTGGTGGTTGGAGCAGTTTAAAGGCAGCAGACTTTACAGCACAGTAGTAAAACTATGGTACGGAGCGGTTTTGGCGTGAACATTAACACGATCTCAGGGTGGCAATTAGAGACGCGCACGAGTCGAGGCAGACTTGTTATTGTGGCGGTAGTTGTAGTTCACCAGCTTTGGACCGGCGCGTAAAAGCGCGTGTCGGCTGAAGCGCCCCCAGATTCACACACTTTAAGACTTTTACAGGAAAAACCAAAGGACAAGAGGCCAAACGCGGCTGCTCCGGAACATCTGGTTTGCTCACGACTCCATGTCGCAGGTCAACGCGAGCGCTGACGTCACCTTTTGTGTTTCAGGAGGCGCGGAGGTATTTCACCCAGACGACCAAACAGAAGGAGATGCTGGAGTTCGCGATGAACTACCTGCAAACGGACGACGAGGTGAGCTAGCAGTTTTTTTTTAGTCAGATTAAAATCTTGTAAAGTTGACTTGCAGAATAAACACAAGCTGCGTTTGGAGCCGTGGCTTGAAGTGTGTAGGAAACGGGCTCAGAGGATGAAAGGGAGGAGGAGGAGGGTGGAAGGACAGCGGAGATGGAGGGGGAGGGTCTACCGGCAGCGTGTGGTATGTGGCTGCGAGGTGTTGGCTGCTGAGGCTGTGCCGCATGAATGTGACTGAGGTCGGCCCCTCCCGGCCCCACGCACCGCCTGGACCCGAGAGAGAGAGAGTGCGAATTACATGGTGCACGTGTGACAGATTTACAGACACAGGAAGGAAGAAGAATGTTCAAATGTTGCCAGATTGGGTAAAAGTGAGAGAGCAGCTCGACTCACAGGACTTTGCTGTGACTTTTCAGGACGTGATCAGTGCAGAGGATTTGTCCAGCTCCCGCCCCGAGCATCCGGACGCGGAGTTCGAGGGGATGGGCGACTACGAGGAGTCCTTCCTGGCCGAGTGGTGGCAGGAGCCCAAGTCCAAGTGGGACACGGGAGAGGTGGCGGATTGAGCGCCGCCCCCTCGCACCGCGAGCAGAAGCCTCGTGCTCCGTCCGGTCCCGCGTCTCGCGACAGCACAGCCAGGACGGACAGACGCACCGGTGACCCCGAAAAGCTCCGACGTCCAGACTGAAGGACGGAGGCACAAACTGACAAACTGATCCGTCGCGCTGAAAGAGATCGGAGATCATCGCGTTGTGTTCCGGCTGTCGTTACCAAAACGTTTTATTTAAGAGCTCCTCTGTTTTATTTACCGTCGACTACATGTCGACCACAGACTGGGCTGTTGTTAAAATGGTTTTCTGTTAATTAAAATAATATTTTGTTATATTTATATTTTTTTCTAACTTCAAATCAGAAAAAAACAATAAACAATCAGAACGTCAGGGGGCGCTGCAACCTATTTGATCACATTTATGACAAATTTTGAAATAATAGTTTGGTTTCTGACACTGTCACTGTTTAAAAAAATATTTGTGCATATAATTTAATAATTTGCTGAAGAAAAGACTCATTGTGTAAAACTAACACGTAGAGACCATACAAACATAGTGGAATGTGACAGTCCCAAGTTCATATTTTAGTATTTTATTCTCTCTTCGTTTCCATCTTTATGCCTTAGGTCGCTTCTTTATCTTAGTTCATCAAACACTGGGCGTGATACAGCTCCTGTTCTTTTTTCCTTTAACTTTAAATGATCAGATCCTGTTTCACGCCACCTCTGTACTGTGACAGTAACAATAGTGCATCCGCTGTAGTGCAAAGCCCAAATGAACCAAACTGACCTCACACACACACACACACACACACACACACACACACACACACACAGGATCAGACAAGCTGCCACTTGGACCCCAGGCTAGATCTCTTTAATCTCATGTACATCGGGATTATTATAAAGGCTCCTATCAACAAATATACAAAACGTGACGACATTTCAGATACTGGAATGATAAGACACGCTGAGGCGGCCTCGCCACATTCAGAGATGCGTGGACAGTGTGGACTTCAGGAGAGGTCGGTAGATGCAGGTGGTGTTGGAGTCACGTCTCCACACGGTTGCCAGAACGGACAAAACTCAGTATTTTGACACAGCTTCAAATAAACCTTCATCCAGTGTATTTAACATTCAGTACATCCTGCACATATTCATATTTACAAACAGGTGTGCTGCAGTTGGCTAGTGCTCATTGTCTGTAGACGCTTCAATAATGTGCTGCCTCCGCGGTGCAACGTCTGTAGCGACAGTTTGTAGAAAGAGGTCCTTAGGAGGTAAAAACTGGCTGGAGGGTCGGGATGGACAGTGTCTGGACCGGAACCAGCCCCAACACCGCTGTAAACGCGCCTACATTCTGTCTGGTAGAAACCTCGGGCACTCGGACATTCACTCACGCAGCCGGCGCACAGATTAAACCGCCGACGCTTATACAAACTTTGGGCCTAAAAGTGGTGAACGCACACACACACACATGCGCGCACACACACACGCAGACAGATATTGTGGAATGTACGTTGGTTGATCTGTGATTAAATACACAAAGTTACGGTCTCTGCTGCTTCAAAGTTCAGTGTTTGAAAATGATCCCGAAACCAAAACACCCAGTTTCCTTCTGTGTGTGTTTTTGTACCTGAAATCTTGTGTGTGCGTGTGGGGGGTGACGGACGCCTCAAGGTAACAAGAGGTGACGATGAACAGATTGTACAATCTTCAGTCCCTCCTCAGTCGGTCTTTGGAAAACATGCTAGCAACAGCGAACGGAGAGTTTCTCGTCAGCTGTGTCCGTGTTGCAGAACTCGAACGCATCGCTGTCCCCTGTGAGGTGCTCCCAGACGAGGCCTGGTGCTGGAGGGACCGGGCCCCACACAATAAGGAGCTGTGACAGGAGCCAGGTCAGAGTGTGTGCAGCCTCAGGCGTTGGAAAGACGTCATGTGATAAATTGGTCCGTCGTTGTTATGTTCTGTGTCAAAGATTGTCCAAAACGCGAGGAGAGGAGGCTCACAGACGCCGCAGCATCCAGACTGCAGGAAGACCCCCGGCCCCCCGCGGGGGGGGGCCACCTGCTCGCTCTAGGTGTGGCCCGGACCAGATCCTCAGACACCTGCTGGCAGCAGCCGCAACAACAGGTGGGGTGAGAGGAGCTCCACGTGTCCAGAGGAGGACGGAGGACGGACGGACGGACGGACGGAACAGGTGTGAGCGTGGAGGAAAACGCTGGTCGGAAGAAGGTCGGAGAGATTTTGGAATGGGAGTGGAAGACTTGTTTTTTTTTTGTTGTTTTTTTAGTTCCCCTCTTCTCCGATGTGGAAACGACACAGTGTGAGGAGGAAGACAAGACAAAGAGACAGAGAGAGGAGGTCTTATCCTCCACCAGATCTGAAAGAAGTGGAAAACGGAGGTCAGTAACAGCCGTAAGAAAACAGACACGTGATGAGGGGAATGGAATGACATGGTGATGGTTCTCTGAGGAACCATCAGCCGGTGGATGAAGCATACGTGCTTTCATGACATCGGCTACAATGTTATACCTTCCTCTTCGAATGTTCCTGCATCCAGTGAGCAGAGAGAGAGAAAAGACAGCAAGTTAAGACGTGTGGAAAATCAACTAATTCACCAGCTTATTCGCATTAAGCTGTAAAATGAGCATTAACGTTACAGCAGCAGAAAAACAGGTTTTAACTGTTAATGAGCAGAAAGCATGACGCTAACTCGATTTTGTTTGTCAGGCTAAACCTGGCATCGCATGCAGCGGCTCCAAAGCCCATGAGGTCCCACAGGGCCCCGCACCACACTGGCACCTCCACAATAAAAGCCTGGTCTGACCAGCAGGAGGAAGCGTCATGCACACGTGCAGAGACGTCGGCGCGTCAGCGTTTCGTTCAACCGGGGGGACAGTAGCACAGCAGGTAGGTCAGAGCTTAAGCAGCGGACAATAGCCAGCATGCACGGGTGGAACGGTGCAGGAGAAGCACTGCAGCGACGGCGTTTGGGGTGAGGAGGCGGTCTACGGGAGAAGAACCACAAGGACAAAGTGCCTCTAAGTTAATCAGCTGCAACCGTGAAGTGTTTCACTGCCACGGGGAGACTAAAGGTTTAGGGGGAACCTGCTAATGCTGCAGGGGTGGGGAGGTGGGGGGGGGGCTTTCAGACGTGGCACCAGTGAAGCTGGAGAACTAAGAAGCTCAGTTCTGCCCTATCAGCGCTACTAACATCCATCTGGCCAGGCATCGGCACGGCTCCAGCTAAACAACCCAAGTCCCCTCCCTGGGCCCGGCAGAGGGCATCTGCCTTCGGGGGGGTGAGTGGTGGGGGTGTGGGGGGGGCCTTAAGGTAGAAGCAGACAGGTACACAAAGGCATGCCAGAACTCTTACTTAAATCCCCATCCTGTTCCCCCTAGGACTATAGCTGCCAGGAGAATAGCACCTGCGATGGACCCTATTATGATATTGGTGCCACTGGGACCTGCGCAGAGGAAGGAGGGGGGAGGAAGGGTGCGGAGGAGGAGGAGGAGGAAGGGCAGAAACAAAACAACACCACTAAAAACACAGCATCAACACTGTACTGTACATCAACGACACCAACTAGAGAAAGAGAGAGAGGCAGATGGTGAGATACCTGCAGACAAAGAAGAGATGAAGAGGAGGAGGAGGAAACGAGCACATGGGGTGGAGGTGGGAGAACAGGCGGGTGAGCGAGGGGGGGGGCGACAATCATTAAAAAAAAAACAAAGAGGAGAGAGTGTTTCATTACTTGGCTCTTATTCCCCCTCTCCTGATTTCTGCTGGACAGGGTGAGAGCAGCTGCTCAAAAGCTCTCAGACTGCAAGAAAGTGAGGAAGACACTTACTTACTATGACGTACAGGACTAACACACACACACACACACACACACACACACACACACACACACACACACACACACACACACACACACACACACACACACACACACACACACACACACACACACACACGGCGACGTGCACATATGCTCTAATGGAGGACAGTGTCTGGAAAACACACCCACACGTTCCCAACGAAGAACAACACTGTTCTAAACACGGACGCTGACTTTCTCACTAATCAGGTGAACTGCTGATGATGATGGTGGAGACTATGAGTGGGGGTGAAGGGCAGAAAGAGAGACACGGGGGGGACGTCAGAGCGGCTAGGGACCTTTCTTCTCGGGACCCGTCTGGACCGTGGGCTCGGGGATGGGATCGAACACGCTGCAGTCCTTCCCCGTGTAGTCCCGGTCACAGATGCACTTCACCTCGTTACTGCAGGTCTGCGGCAAAGAGAGAGGAGCAAATGTCAGATTCACCCAATCACCAATCACCGGAGGCCGAGTTGCTGTTTTTTTACCCCATGGTCGGAGCAGATCCGCCCAAAGTTGGACCCAGGACAGGTGCTGAGGTTGAACGCTGCCACGGGGAGGCAGCGCCGGTCCAGACACATCATGTTGGGCCCACAGGGGGTGCCTTCCTCCACGTAGCCCAGATCAGAGCCGTCCTCCAGCAGCGCGTGGCCCCCTCTGGGTGAGAGGACACGGCCTTGACCGCTAGCTTTAGCAACGGTCAAGGCGGCGGAGCGCGGCACACCTACCTGCAGTCCAGGTACTTGTTCTGGTGGTACAGCGTGAAGCTGGTCACCTCCCCCTGCAGGTCTCCGAACTTGGGCTTGGCCGTGACGTTGGCACAGAACAAGAAGCCACACAAGACGTCCCTAAAGCCAGGAGCGCCGGGTCAGAACGCTAACGGCACACACGCTAACGTGCTAACATGCTAACACGCTAACAGCAGACGCTCACTGCTTGTTGCACTGCAGCCAGCCCTGGCCCTCGGGCCCCGGGCCGCAGTTGCCTTTGTCCGTGCCCTCGGCGTTCAGCTTCTCGTAGCAGAATCTGTCCGCTGAATCTGGAAAAGGGTTGTTTCATCACTAACTACAAGAGCAGCAACATTAAAGCCACACAGTGTGTTCATACGTACTGTAGCCCCACAGGCCCCGGCACTGTCCGTCACGAGTCCTGCACCGGCCCCCGTAGCATCGGCCCTGAATGGAGCATCCACCACAGTCAAGTGTGTGTGTGTGTGTGTGTGTGTGTGTGTGTGTGTGTGTGCCTTACCTGACTGCTGTCGCACATGTAGCCGTCCAGCTTGTGAACATTATGAGGGCACTGCAAACGAAGCACACTGATGTCACCGCGGGACGCGCCGCTTGCTTTTGTTACATGCCGTTCACGACTCTACCTGGCTGGAGTCTCCGGTGCAGGTCTCCGGGATGTCGCAGTCGTTGACGGCGTCGCGGCACACGGCGCCCCTCAGCTGGTACTGCAACACAGGGACGGGAGGGAGGCGTCAGAGGCTGAAGGGGGGGGGGGGTTCTGGTAGCACTCCGCGGGGGGCACTCACCTTGCAGCCGCTGCAGCAGAGGCCGTTGCTGCACATGGCATCGTGGGTCAGCGTGCACTTCTTACAGCAGGCGCCTCCGCTGCGTGCACACTCCTGAAGAGAAGAAGAAGAAGAAGAAGAAGAAGAAGAAGAAGAAGAAGAAGAAGAAGAAGAAGAAGAAGAAGAAGAAGAAGAAGAAGAAGAAGAAGAAGAAGAAGAAGAAGAAGAAGAAGAAGAAGAAGAAGAAGAAGGAGGAGAAGGAGGCGCCTGTGGAGGCTGCACCGGCGCATGGCGTCCAGCTACAGCAGCTACTCACCACCTGGGAGCCACAGTCACACTCCTCCCCTGGCTCCACGAAGCCATTCCCACACTCTGGGGGGTCCAACAGCTGCAAGAGGGGCAAAAGTAGTCAAAAGTAGGAAGACTTAGAGATACTGTAAATAATTTATTGGTTGAGAAACAGCCGCTCCTGTCAGCACATCCTACAGTCCCACATGTCCCTCACCTTGCTGGGCTTGTTGAAGAGGCAGCTCCCGCCCCCCTGGAGCAAGAACTGGACGTACTCGTCAACACTGCAGCGAGAAAACTTTCTGGGCAGATAGTATCTGTGTTCACACACACACACACACACACACACACACACACACACACACACACACACACACACACACACACACACACACACACACACACGAGCAGACAATGACAAATGAAATACAATTTAAAAAAAAACACAGGACAATGCTCTTCAGTCAGGAAGAAATGCCAGATCCACTGTGGGTGTCAGCGGCATCGCTGTGTCACAATCTGACAGAAATGTTACCATCTGTAGTAAGATATCACTGAAACCAATAACTTAAATCTGCATCGTTCCATCTGGTGAAGAAAGCAGATCCGCATTAGTCGCATAGTAAACGCGTCTACTGTAGATTATCCCTGAGGTGCTCCACCACATCAAAGCATTATCTTATATTCATGTTGTAGTGATCTGATGCCTTTTACCCTGTGTCCTCCATGATGCAGCCCAGCCAGGCGTCGGGGCACCTGCAGTCTCCTGTGTGGAGGAACAGAGGCAGAATGAGTGACCTGAACACATCGGGGGAAGCAAACAGCGCGGTGACCACGTGATGCTGCAGGAGGTCCTGAAGCCCAGACTGATGCTGGACGAAGATGGAAGCCTGTGAACGGACCTGCTGCCGTGGCGACGGGCGTACCGGCCCTTTAAGTGTCCACTGAGCTCTGCTGCTGAAAAATGGACCTGACGCCTCTCCAGCTCGCGGAGCCCATTTTATCAGCGGCAGCACCGGACGCCGGTGAGTAATGACCCTAGCGAAGCAGAGAACTGCTGGACAAGACGCCCCGATTGCCTTCCCCCCCTCCTCCCCCTTCCTCCCTACTCCTCCCTCCCTCCTTGTGTGCACAGGCCCAATAACAGTCAGCCTTCAGGACGCTCCGTGTTTTCTCACCGGCCGAGTTGCGCGCGTTGTTCCACCTCATCCCAATGTTCTGGCCGAGGCTCTGACACAGAGTGACGGCCATGGCGCCGACGTTGCCGAACTGAAAGGAACAGAACACGGGAGCGTGAGAAGAGAATAGGTTTGTTGAGTAAAGTTTGGTCAGACACGCCTCACCTCGTTGATGCCCCCTCCCCTCGTCAGCGAGCACACCCCCCCTGTGTAGGCCGTCCCACTGCGGCTGCTGTGAAACGTGCGGCCTCTGATGAGACGAAAGGCAGAAAGTCGTGAGTTCCCGATATTCCGACTGGACCTGAACACAACACGTGCTTGTCTTACGAGAAAAGCTGGACGACGTCGCTCGTCTCTTTGATATTGTCCCTCCTGTACTTCATGAAGTTCTGCAGCGTCACCAACGGGTCCTCCACCACGGGCATCATGTTTTTGGAGGTCCAGGTTTCCATGGCAACCAGCACGATTCTCGTGTTGAGCTGTTCCTTGTAGATCTGGGAACCGGAGACGAGACGTTGTCAGTTTACACCTGTGCCGCGAACGTTCCGTACACGCGAAGCCGAGAACTATCCAACACACACACACACACACACACACACACACACACACACACACACACACACACACACACACACACACACACACACACACACACACACACACACTTGACAGGTGGCGTGCACAGAGTTCATGAGTAGGAGGAGATCTCACCGCATCTGCCATGTTGACCACTGCTTTGGCAAAGTTCTTGGTTTGGCTGCTTGAGAGACGCAGCTGTACAAACTGCAGAGAGACACAAACACGCAGATGGTGAGACGCCGACATCTACATGAATAAACTCGTCAACATCAGTACGAGCCAAGCGTTCCGGTCGCGTTATCTGCGATACAGGGCTCTGGACTCACCATGTCGTGGTCATTGACCACCATCAGCTCAATGTATTTGGTCTCCGTCTGCACGGAGGGCTTGCGAACGAAGCGTTTGGAGCGGCGCAGAACCTGCTGGTCCCGCGGTCGGCCCGGGGTCCAGTCACCGCCGGCGCCGCCGGCACCTCCTCTGCTCTCCCACCCACTGTCCTCTGTACAGTCTGGACACACAGAAGCAGAGCTGCGGGCAGTTACAGCAATATGACTGATTTCAGGTCAGTCAATCAATTTAAGTGAATGAATGAAGTCACAGGATGAAAAGTCAAGTTGTGACTGAATGAACTACTACTACTACTTATATTCTATCCAGTTCTGTTTGTTGTCTATTACTGGTTCCTACAGTCGCTGATGCTTTAAATGCGCCTGTACCTGGACAGTGTTGGGGAAGTCTGACATCAGGCATCCTGTGGATTAAGTGGGCGCCGTCACCCTGTCACAGAACACACCCAGAGTTAACACGCCGCCGCCTCCCCTCCATCACACCACCACGATCCACCACTCACCTGGCTGCTGCCGTTGTGAATGGGCTCGATCCCATAGGAGAAGACGCCATCGGAGAACATGCCGCTGAGAGAAAAAACCAACGAAGAAGACGGTGAGACGCGGAATGCCCAGAAACGTTACGAGCAAAGGGTTCGGGCGCGAGCCTCACCACAGGCCGTGGCAGGTGGAGACGGCTGCCCAGGAGTCCTCCAGGCCTCTCAGCCGCCCCTGGTAGTAGCAGTGTTCTCCTCCCTGTGGACACAGCACATCAGGCTCCTCAAACAGCCTTCAGGCCTTCATGCGTGACTGGGCTCTGTGTCAGCACGGACGGAAGCAACCACTCAACCTGCTCACGCGCCCCCTCCCTGACCCACTTGTGTCCCGCGTTGGCCCCAGAGGCTCATGGAAATGTGTCACAGTGCTAGATGTGAGGCCTGAACCTGCACCTCGACGTCTGCTGCCACGAGGGGCTCCGCGGCTCCACGGGGCCATGGAGCTCCACCCAGCTGAGCCACAATCTGGTCTGACTGCAGGTCTCCATCCCTGGCCCTGCAGGCCTCCTCTCACCCACACCATCCTGGAAGCATGCCCCCCCCCCCAACATCCCCACACTCCCCCTTTTCCTTCCTGCTTATCTCGGCCTTCCTTCATTCTCTTCGCTGCCAAGAACTTAATGACACCGCTGAGCTAAGTGGTTGCTATGGAAACGGGCTCCCGATTGGCCGGCAGGACTGAGGGAAGAGTTTGGAATGATTGTGGGCGGGGACGTGATGTGGTGGCTGGATGCCGGGGGGCTCTGTGCATTTGTAGAATATAAAAAAGAACCATTAGCTGTTCCCGCTGGTCGACAGAATGTAGCGACAACCCTTTCAAGACGCCAGCGTGGACTGAGGACGTACGCAACCCTCACGGCTTCACGCAGCCCAGTTCTTCCCAGAGCACAGTCGTGTGCGTTCCTTAAATAGACGACGCAGGAAGTGCAGATCAAACCTCAGACACTTCAATAGAAGATCAGCCTTCGAGGATGAAACGCACGCCAGAATCCGTTTAAACTTCTATCAAATCCTGTACATCTGCATCAGGTGACGTTAGAACGTGAAGCAGGGTCACGTGAGCCACTGCTTCTCACCTACATACACTAGAACGGCTCCAACGGCTGAGATCCTCACACCCTCGCTCTGGTCATCTCATTAATATGCTGCTGTCTATGTGTTAAAGACAAGTTGAGGGACCGAAAGCTGTCAAACACGCACGCACACACACACACACACACACACACACACACACACACACACACACACACACACACACACACACACACACACACACACACACACTCACACACACACACTTACCACAGACTGCCGTGGTCTGCTGTCCTGGTTAAAGTGCCGCTCCACATATTCTGACGACAGGAGGTGACTGCAAAGACAGCGAGAATATTTTAACAGGATTGGTGTCAATACAAACGCTTTGATCAGGGAGAGCTTCCACTCCAGTGCGTTGCAGAAACACATCAACGCGTGGCGTTAATAAAATCAGGAGCACACGTCGCCACATTGATATTCCCCATCTTGTGGTGGAACATAATAGAGACGCTAAGTGGGGAAATGCTAATGAGGACAGCTGCAGTGAGCGAGGGGCACCCGCTGACACGGGGGCGGAGGAAATACTGACTGGTTCAGCTCCAGGTCCAGGATGAAGGTCTGTCCGAAGGCCTCCACTCGGAAGATGCTCTGCGCCAAGTGAATGGGCTGAAACGCAGACAGGACAGAAGACAGAGGAGGTTGAATTAAAGCAGAGCAAAACAAGTGTGGTGGGAATTGGACAAACTCCCATGAATAATGCAACACAATCAATAGTGTGAAGGCTCTAAAAGTCTCCATTGATTGACATTGGCTGCTTCCGTTCAGGCAGACGTGGCTGACGGACGGCGCCCTGGTCCAATCCGCGTTGGGCTGTGGTACCAGGCAGCGCCTCGACGGGCATCTGCCAGAGCTGCGGAGGTGAGGAGAGAAATCTCACTGCAGACGACACAGCGCGCCTCCGACGGAGCCGGCGGAGCTTTGATCTCAGTCTGGAGAAGCAGGGCTGCAGTGAATCACCGGGCTTCCACCAGCAAATGCATGGCTCTGCAGGAACCGCTCCCTCCTGGCAGGAAGCAGACGGGTGGACGGAAAGCGCCACACAACGCACAGAAAGCTCCACTTCAACTGTGTTTCACTAAACTGACAGAAAAAACTCACTAAAGCTTCTTTTAGCTCATCCTCTGAGGACCGTTTTCTTATTTCAGCCGCCAAATCACACATATGATACTTTGCTGCTACACGTCTGTCAATCAGTCTCGGTTAAAAGATGCAAAAACATTCATCTCATTAGTTGCACGTCCCTTTTGCACTGAAGGAAATTTTAACTCAACCAAAAGAGGTGAAAGAACCAAATTAGTGGTAAAAACGCTGCCTTGTCTATTTTCAGCGCAGCGTGATGCGACAGAAAAGAAAGGAAAGTTCAGCTCCTCCCGCTGCTTCTAAATTTATCACGCACCTCGTTCCGAGTGTTGTAAATATTAGAGAACGCACAACAACTAAAACAAGGGCCTCTGAAACCTCAGCGCTTTGAACAGACTGACGCTGATGAGAACTCATCAGGATCTTGTTGATGAACAGACGACTACGTTCGTCTTCGCTGCAGCTTCATTCGGTTTAAGTACCTGAAGTACTGTGGTACACGATGTCAGTGACAGATGACGGAGCCGGGCCGGGCCCGGGAGAACTCCAGCCTCCAGCACCATGCAGCACCGCTCACACGCCCGTTTCATAATTAATGGGGACATACTTCAGCACGCCACTGAATAATGGAGGAGTTGGGGGCTCAGCACAGCAGCCGGATGATCACATGCCATGGGGGGGGGGGGGGGGGGTGCTTTGTCATGCTGGGGGTGAGGACCATCACAAACACACAGACATTGAAACCAGAAGACCGGAAGGGTTTCGGGTTCAAAACTCGACAGATGTTTGAAAGCAGAGAAGCTTTTGGGACTTTTTGACAAAGGCTCTGACTCTGGGTCAGAACCACACAGAGTGCCCGGTCACTCTGGGTCAGAACCACACAGAGTGCCCGACAGGAACGACGCCGGGAAACTGGAGATTCCCACAACGTCGGCCACAAACACACACGTCCCAGAGTGAAACGCCCAAAATCAAGCTGAAGGCTTGAAATTGCACAGGAAAACATTAATCTACACCCACAGCCCCGACGTCCCCAGGAGCAGCATTAGAGGGCTGAGGATCCACCATCACAAGGTGTGCGAGCGTGAGGATAAACACAGCTGGAGGCGGATGCTGCCTGACACTCACGGAGGCTTCGCCGGTGCCGTTCTTCACCCTGGTGTCCAGGTAGTCGTGGGCCGTCTCCTCCTCCGACTCGATCTGCTGCAGCAGCCGCCGCGGCCGCGTGACCTCCGCGGCGGCGCCGGTCCCGCTGTCCGGCCGCCCCGCTGGGTTCAACCAGTCCCACGCGTCTCCATCCCGCGCCGGGCGTCCGTCCGCACCTGCGGGGGGGAGGGGGGGAGGTCAGTGAGGCTCGGTGGAGAGATGGGGGCTCACCTGAGCGTGCCCCAGTTTAAACTGGTAGCGTCTTATTAGAAATGCATGCAGGTAGTCACACAGTGGGGAGGGTCCAGATTAGTGGTGGGGTGACCCAGTTCAACACATCACCAGGTAATATTTTGCATATAACAGCCTCTTTACTAATGCATCATCAGTGAGGGTCCAGCCTGCAGGCTGCAGGGAGACTGACGCCCATGCAGACGGGAGCACCAGGCCCACGCAGGCTGCAAACACCACCTTTGATTTTTAAATGCCACCATATGCTCCTGGGACCGTCACAGGGTAAAACACCGTCGTTAAAGGTTACGGGCACGCCACTTTGGGCACGCTGTAGGAAATAGGGCTGCGGTGGAAATGTGTTGATGCAGCAAATAACACCCCCCCCTCAACGGGGAGCGCTCTGAGGCCAGGGGACTGCTTGGCACGGAGATCCCGCTATAATAAAAGCTGCCTGAAAAAAGTGCTGCTTCAAGGGGAAAAAATGTGGACGCGAAGGAAGCGACTAGCGCTGAGCTGCGGCTCCAGCCCTCCATCGAATCGACCCCCCCCCCCTCGCGCGCTCTCCTTTCTCTCTTACCTGAGACTGCGAGCCTCTCGCCCACTGCAGCAAAGACCGTGAAGCACCACAGCGCCAGCATGATCTTCACATATTCTCCCGGATCACACCATGGAGGGAGCCGCAGGGTGTCACGAACCCGGGCGACGGAGACGGTGGAAAGGGGAAAAAAAAGAGCGAGCGCGCGGCAGAAATGGTGGCGAGGGTCCAAAGTAAATCTGCTAAACATCTGATGCTGCGCGTCCTCCCATCGCTCCCACCCCGTCGGTGTCTGTGGCTCTGCCTCTCAGCTCCAGCCGACGCTGCCACGGACAAATTTCATTTGCATCTCAGGATGAGGAGAAAGGAATCGCAGCTCGGGCGACACATGCCTAGAAACGGATGAGGGTGGAACGGGAGAGTGCGCACCGCGGATACATGGCTCCGCAACGTTGCGCTGGTGCGTATGGATGCGGTCGTGTGTGTGTGTGTGTGTGTGTGTGTGTGTGTGTGTGTGTGTGTGTGTGTGTACGCGAATCTGCGGTATGCGGAAACGAAGGGATGGGAAACGCGAGGAGAAACGCGCTGGGTCTGCGGCGAGGAAGACACGTGGGCTCGTGGTTCCCTCCCTCATCCCACGGAGCCTCCTCCTCCCGTTGCCATGCAGCTCTGCGAAGGGAGAGAGGATGCGACAGCCTGGCCGCCGAAGAGAAGCCATAGGAAGGGTTGTGGATCCCTCCAGCTGCGTGGCGGAGAAAGGCCTCGGCATGAAGAGGATCAGTGCGTCTCTCTCATCACCTACAACCACGTCGAGGTCTTTGCGTGGAGCCCATTCTCAGAAACTCTGTTTCTGTGGTAACCAACTCAAACACTTGAGGATATTTTGGTCACTGATATTTTTATAACACTGTGCTTTTTTTTACACTTATAAATGTGCTGCTGCCGTTATGTGCTGTGAAATGTTTCCTGGTCACTGAAGTTATAAAACTATTTTATCATTATTATTATTATTATTATTATAAGATGATTCCCATACAATATTCTTTGCAATAGTTCTCACTTAAGTGATAAGTGTAATAATAGTGTGAAAAGTTCCAACAACAATTAAATTATTTTATGAATATATTACTGACTGACAACATACCACTATTGCGATATCTTAAAGACAGCCGGCGACATTTACATTACACATTTACACATGTATTTGTGCAGGTATAAGAGCGCAGGCATAAGCTCCTTACTGGTTGTCATGCATGGAGCAGGGAAGATGGAGCTCTGCAGTGCTGTAGTGCCTGTGACCTGCAGGTTTGGCTTCCAGCAGCCATCCCACTAATGGAGGCACATTGTGCACCGACAGCCTCCGCTGAATATTTAATCTGTCCCCTTTGAGTCCAACAAGGAGCGAGAGATAATGGGTAAAGGATGGAGGAGGGAGCAGCAGCGGAGGTGGCGAACATGTGGCCCCGCGTCGCCCCTCCTCCACCCAAACAACTGAAGACTCTGGAGATATTTCAGGTCTTTTAGTTGATCCACCCAAGGTTGGATGGAACTGGGTCCAACATCCCTGTATGATGGATGGACATATGAACAGACTGACTGATTGCAATCTGCATTACACCGTGCCCTCAGACACCTGTCGCTCATGGCCAGCATCACGTTTTTCTACCGTGACTTCCAGCGTGACATCACCTGGTGGTTGTTGTGGCTCATCACTATCCCAGTTAAGGAATTATATTTATCAGACAGAATCCTTTATAACTGAGATCTAAAATGTTTTTTTTATTTGGGATCTTTCATAAATAATTAAATTGTCTATTTTTCTCTTGTCAATTTCTTGTTATTTAATTGATTTAACATTAAAAAAAATCTAAATGCAGCTGGTGTGTAACCCTAGCATGGAGGCGCAGCGCCCTCTGCTGGACAATGTTTGTATTACAGCTACATCTGAACGACCTGGTTTTGTTGTAGTGAGTAATATTTAATATGCAGGAGAGTTTTATTATCAGAGTTTAGCAGCAGTAGCAGCCGCAGCATGCTTTTCCTTCATCCTGCTGTCTTCTTTGTGCCTTTTAGTTGTGCGTAAACCTGTCAGGCCGGTGTTAATAAGCTACGTTAATTAGTTTCACCTTCACTCTCCGGGTGTTGCACGATGTTGAATCAGCGACCGGCCGCTGCCAATTATCTAATTAAGGCTCGTTCAGGGGCTATAAGAGAGCGGCTGGTAAACGCGGCGGCTTCTCCAGGACGTAACTTTGGCGTCATAGGAATAAGATGAACGGTGTGGGCATAGGGAAACCTGCCGCTGGTCGGTTCAGCTGCACCCACGGCGAGTGCGGAGCCACTTTCACCAAGCAGTGGAAACTGAAGGATCACGAGACGGTGCACACCGGGGAGGTAGGACCGGAACCGAACCCGCTTGAGGAACCCTAACGGGTCACGTTGATGCCTTGGCTGCTCCTGGAGGTTTGACCTGCCCGTCTCCCCCCACAGAGGCCCTGGCAGTGCGGGGTCGTGGGCTGTGGCCGCCGCTTCTCTAGGAGATCCGGCCTGAGCCGACACCGGGTTCAACACTCAGGCGTGAAGACGTTTAAGTAAGTCCCTAGAGTCACTTTGTGTTTGTCACCGTGTTAATGACCTGACTCGAACCGTTTATCCTCCAGATGCCAGTTTGTCTCCTGCAGCAAGACGTTCTTCCACGCAGACAAACTGAAGAGACACGTGAGCTACGCCCACGGAGACAAGACCAAGCACTTCAAGGTTGGTCTGAAACTCGGCCACACGGTGGCGCCAAAGCGACGCGTTTCACCAGGCGCCTGGGCCGAGGCTTAAGATGGAAACTAAAACATATTTAACTTCACTCACATGAAGCATCTCCTCCCCAGTGCAAGCATCCCGGCTGCTCCATGACCTTCAGAAAGCGTCGAGGCTTTAAACTGCACCTAAAGGACCACGGCCTCTCTGCCGAGTTCAAGTATGTCTAACACATATTGTAAAATACAGCTGTGGTCCGGTACTGGACGATCTGAAACAGCTGTGACAGCTTTATATTCTGCACAACAGACCTGAGCAGGCGTTGGCAGCGGCACCGTAGGTGTGGCTCTGTGGAGTCGGTTCAAACTGTAACTCTGTCCCTGGGGTCTGTAGGTGTTCAGTGAATCGGTGCAGCGCCTCCTTCGACTCCCACATCGCCCGCAAAGCCCACGAGAAGACGCACGCAGGTGGGTGCGCGTCAGATCTAACGGGTCCTTTTTAATGAGCGCCTGTGCCGTTTATTTTCATATTTCTTAATTCTTGGAAGACAAATGACTCCCTGGGTGTTTGTGTAAGTGGGCCCACGGGGAGCGACGCCTCCTAACGAGGTCACCGGTTTGTGCAGGTTACAGCTGCCCTCGAGCCGACTGCGACGTCCGCGAGCGCACCTGGGGGAGGCTGGAGAAGCACATGGCGCAGCATCCGGGTAACGGCGCTGCAGCCGCAGAACGCACCGCCAGCGTCTAATGGCATCCAGTTAGCTCTATGTGTGTGTGTGTGTGTGTGTGTGTGTGTGTTCCAGCGTCGTTTGCATGCAAAGTGTGCAAGAAGGCGTTCAAGAAAGCGGACGCGCTGCGGCGACACAAGTGGAGCCACGCGTCCCACAAGCCCGTGCTGGTTTGTCCCAGGGAGAACTGCCAGGCCTACTTCTCCACCACCTTCAACCTGGAGCACCACATCCGCAAGGTGCACCTGCAGCTGCTCAAGTACAAGTGCTCCTTCCCCGACTGCCCGCGCACGTTCGCTATGCGGGTACGTGTCGCGTGCGTCCATCGGCCGGTTAATGCGCAGGCGCGCGCCGTTCCCGACCGGCTTCATTGCCGCTTGTGTCCAACAGGAAAGCGTGAGCCGCCACCTGCTCCGCCACGACCCGGGTGTCGCCGCCGTCCGCTCGCACCAGAAACACCGGCGGCCCAAGAAGACGTGGCAGAAGCGCGTGAACGGACACGAGCCGCCGGTGGTGGAGGACAACCTGCAGCGGCTCTTCGCTTTGCGCATGCGCATCTCCAGACGCGCCAAGGTGGAAGCGAACCTCGCCGGCCTCTTCAACGAGCGCAAGATCCCGCACTACGTGGACCCGGAAGTGAACCTGCGGGGCCTGTTCAGCATCAAGCGGCCTCGGGCTGTGGAGGCGCCCGCAGCTCTGCCGCTCACATGTTAAGTGAAGTTATGTTTTTGAGCCGCTTTATTTTATGTATTATTTGGATTCTCGTAGCTCGCAGACTTTAAATCTCAGCTCAAATTGGGTTTAAGTGTAATGTAGCCGGTTTACATTAAAGTGGATTTTAGTTTCTGGCGAATGTTGTTTGAAACATTTTGCTCACTCTTGTTTCTTAACACTTGACCCAATAAAATCCCTTGCGTTCTGGCACCCCACCGAGTTTTTGTTCCGTCTCATTGAACTCCGAGCAGAATAGATGACACTAAATAGCTGCCTTGCTCTGAAGCAGCGTCGGATCTCTTCTGCGGCACTGACATTTGCGAACACGTCGGGGCCCATTAAATATGAACAAAAGGCTGCGCTGAGTAAGAGCTGAGTCACAGCAGAATGTCACTTTGGGGGTGGATGAGTCTCTGCTGTCAAATCTGCTCCGCTGAGGTTGAACTTGCCGTTGATTTTGGCCTAATGCGACCCGCATTAATTCTAAAGGAACGCTTGAGTAATTTGTCTGCGTGGTCCTGTGGGCAGTGGAGCCGCAGCCAGATCCAGGATCAGCGACGATGAATATTAATCCCCAATGGTGCGATTCTGTGCTTTTGGTAAACGGAAGCTCAACCTGAGGTGAAGTACACTGTTTTACCTCAAGTGTCTGAAGCTGAAGTGGAAATAGTGGTTCAGAGGCGGGTTCAGACTGGTTCTGTGCTGCCGCTTCTAAAGGTTCTGGTGCCACAAACCTGCAGTAGGTGATGAAAGCACCTGGAACACCTTTAGCATTAAGAGTTCTCTCCACGCCCTACCAGTTGCTTAGCAACCACGGAGACCGACTCCCCACAACTGGAGTGAAACTCATAGGGTAAATGGAGTTCAGCACAAGTGGAGAAGCAACATCACAAATAATTCATTCGCACCTTTTGCTTTGACATTTGAAGGACGGGAGACGAGGCGTGCGCACGGCGGCGGCACTTTTTAGTCATTCAGGTCAAATCTTCCTCGTTCATGAGCTTCAGTTTTCAAAAAGTTCGGCTCCACAGCTACAGGAGGAAGTTCAAACCCGCATTAGGACCATAACCTCCTCCGCTGGTACTGACTCCACGGACCGTGACATCAGCCGCACGCTGTGCTCTCCCTGCAAAACACGTAGCGCCACCCCCCCCACACACACACCCCCAAACAGATGTAGCCATCAGAAACGTGGATACAGGAACAAGCCCAGTGATCATCATAATGGTCCCTGGAGATCAGACAGGAAGACGATCAGGAATGAATCTGTTGGACCAGTTCAGGCTCAATGTTGGTGAACTCTAACACTATGATTCTGACCTTGTGTCTCGGGCTTCTGTCTCTTCAGCACAATATTCAACATTTATATATTCAGTTACATTAATAAAATCTGAAACTTGCACACGTCATATATTTTAATTATTGTTCTCACATCAGAACATTAAACTGACCCTGTTCATTTAAAAGACTTTGCTCAGAATATTCAAATATTCCGCGCCCTCTTCAAATCCTGGGCCCAGCCACTGGGTAACATCCTGTCAGCGTGACGGGTCGGAGGAGCCGCACACGCACCGGACCGCGCCATCCGCTGCCGCGTTGCCTGTAGTTACTGAATATCTAATACCTGTCATTTACAAACGGGAGATAAACGTGTTATTCAGACGCTGAGTGCCTCTCAGCACCGTGACGCTGCTGCTTGTGATGATGTGTGGACAGCCTGGATCGCCTTGTTTCTATGGTGATGCCACACGGTAAAAGCCTCCGCCGCGGTCCTCGCCTCGTCGGCGGGTCGGGCTCAGGCGCCGACCACACCCTCGGCTTCACCCTCTGGCTGTCGGCAAAGGCCACGCCAATTATCCACAGAGTGAGCCCGACCTTTGGCGCCCGATGCTGCGCTGGGGCCCTGCAACACATGCGTCACACAACAGCACAGCGACAGCATCACCGCCTGATCAGCTCCAGGCACGCAGGCAAAAGTTACTACGAACGCTTAATTGTTCCGTTGGTGTTCCATTAATCGCGCGCTGAGGGTTCTTGAAGCTACAACCATCCAAAGGTCGTCACTCCACATCTACACCAGCCCTGATTGGCCGATGACGTCACCTGCAGATTTTTTTTAAGTTCATTCCTCATATAGAGGTAAAGAAGAAACGTATTAAATGCACTCAAAGTGAATGGCGACACTTTGTTGTTTCTGAAGTGAGGTGAAGTCCGTTCCTCTCTGCATCTGCTGACTCTCTTCATTGCGGCTCTCACTGAAGGGGATGTTCCCGTTCTCTGATATTGTTTTGTCCACTTACTGTGAAACCAGAACGCATCAGCGCGGCCTTTCGCTTTTATTCCTTTTCATTATTTTGTTCCTTGACCTACAGTGAAGAACGCGTCCTCGCTGGTTCCTGATGAGTAACACAGTGATTCAGCTAAAAGCTCTTTCTGCAGGAGGCTCCAGGTGCGTGTGAAGCTGCGACAGAACGTCACCGAATTTGGTTTCAGCTTCTTTGTATATGACAGTAAAGACATTTAAAGTAGCTCATTCCCATAGGAGCAGAGCAGGAGACTCCTGATTGGGCGGCAAGAAAAAAAACATTGTTTGATGTAGAAGTGCTATGAAAACTATGTGCGGCTTTGCAGCGTTGGCAGTTTCTCCTTGGTTCGTTTCTCTCCTGCAGCCTGTTCTGCAAAACGAACCAACCGGGAGAACCTCCAACGGTTCAGCGATGAGCTGAAGTGGGTTAACTGTCGTCGTCATGTCCTGATTTAACGCCTCCTCCAGAATAGATGACCCAGAACCCGTTCCCTCCTTCTCCCGTGGTTCTGTTGGAGGAGAGCGTTCTGTAGATCCGGACTTTTCTCCTCTCTGGGTTAAAATCTGCTGCCATTAGCGCTGTAGTTTTTCATCCTAATCTCTTACTGTAAAACCACCAGGAGGCTCTTTATCATCGCCTCCTTGTCGATAACATCACGGTTATTCGTCTTATTTTGCATAACAAACGTCTTTGCGCCCACGTGTCCCCAGGCCGACGATGAACTGATGAGACAGGTTAAGGAAACTCACAGTGAGCTTGTGCCGCGACTAAAGATTTGCATGAATGCAGTAATAAACATAATATGAATATCTCCGTATGAAACACTGACTTGATTCATCTTGGCGGAGTCATTAGATGTGATTTTCCCAGGCACTGAGGCCTGATCGTTTACGCTTGATTGCGCTTCCTTCTGTCTGCATCCACATCAAAGCATCCAGCGTTGCCCTTATTTCCTCACGTGCACGGCGGCGGCTCCATCATCAATCAAAGTGCGGCGGCTCGTGAGCACCTCGCGCTTGACGAGGGCTCCGCGCGTAATGAGATTTGCTGCAGGGGAACAATGGGGAAATGTGACAGCTGCCTTGTTTCACATCATCTTTAAAGCGTTCTGGTCATTAGAATCATCTATCACCGTTTGATACCGCGCATCCCTGGTCTGATTCCGTGTTGGAAGCATGTAAATAGACTCTGAGCTCGACCTGAGATCAGTTAACAAGCGTGTAATCCTGATTCGTTTACACGATCTGATCGGGTGAACAAGAGGAACATGATGCAGTTACGTGAACCATCCGTCACAGGAGAAGCCTGGAAATACGAATGAGACCCAGAAGACGTTACGTGAAGCGCGGTTGTGCAGAAAGAGCCGCGCATGAGTGCGAAGTGAAGCGCAGCTCTCAGGTTTGTCACACGTCTACTGGTCTGGAGTCAGCGTATCACGCCGTGTCTGTCCCTCGCCTCTGAGTGACTTTGGATGAGTGTCTGGCAAGTGACTAAAAATGCAAATGCGTGGTGACTTATTTCAAGCTGTCACCGCGATCAGATCTGCCCAGCAACACCTCCACAGCTCATCAGCACACGGGCTCCATCTCTGCGGAGCGGCGAGTGGAAAAGTGACTGGGATCTTGCTCCCCCCCCCCCCCCCCCCCCCCCCGCTCTGTAATGCCAAATAGAAATGCTTCTCCTTCGTTTTATCTGCGCGCTGACTGAAGTGAAGGTCGGACGCGTGGAGGGAAGGATGACGTCAGTTGTTCACCCCGGCCGCACGTCCGTTTGCGGGTCCGTGAGGGTGCGCGGCTCGCAGGCCGATGCTCCTCCGCCGGCGGCGCCTCCGGCTGCAGAGAGGAGGACTCGGTGGGGTGGGACCGGCTCATGTTTCATTAATGGAGCCCATCGTGTCGCGCGCGGGGATGCGCGAGGAGACGCCGGGTCGCAGTTGACTTTAATTAGAGGGAGAATGCGTTAAGCAAATGTGGGCTAATCACGTCAGCGGCAGCGCACCTACAATCAGCGCTGATCAGGGCCAGAGCTCACCAACGGGCTGATGGAGAAGAGCGATGAGTCAGCGTCTGAATCATCTGTCATCGTTACTGACTGACTGCTAAATAACACTCAGACCAATATTTCATGGTCTGATTTTCCCCCGGAGGAACGGTGAAGCTACAGGAACGCGTCCAATTATCATATCAATGACTACAAACAACCTGAGGCAGGATCCGGGCGGTCACAAGAATCTCATTTGTTCTCTATGTGTGCATCACGTTCTCCATCCGGTCTCTGAGGTGTGTTTGGTTGAATCTCTTTCTTTGCATTTCAGCACTAAGGTATTAAATAATAATGTGTTACAGCTGAAGAACTCATTCTTTATTCCTCAGCTCACTAACAGACACATGGACTGTATTCAGTATTTAGTGTATGACGTTTCATTAGTCTGTTATATTAACTAACTTTACACATTATTTAAATAGGATAAATAAACAAATCTTTAGCTAAAATATATAATCATCTGTTTATGTTTTGGGACGTGTGATGATTTATTTAGTTCACTGTTGAATGTGTCAGAGTTAGACTAACCCTGCTGTTTACGTTGAGGTAGAAGATGCTGAGCTACAGGCCACTCACTCACAGCTGTCAACAGGAACCGGGTTTACATCTGTCTGTCTCTTCGTATTGTGATTCTGGCCCACGCACCGACCGAACCGGCACCTCCGGCACAACGCAGCACGGCCCAACATTAACGAGCCATATGGACGGGAGATAACGACGAGGAGCACATCAGTCGGTTTCATCTGGTCTCTCGCTCTCCCTCGCTTCCTGTTTGCCTCTTTGGGCTCTGTTTGGTCTGAACTGGGCCGGTGCTGGTCGTGACACCGGCTCAGAGGCTCCTTTAAAGGTCACGAGACGTAGGAATAACAGCAGGGGACATCCTGATTAATGACACTGGACATTTATTATGGAGCAGCACAAGCAAACCCCTGCAGGGCACACACACACACACACACACACACACACACACACACACACACACACACACACACACACACACACAGGGTGAACCAGGTGTGACAGCAGCCCAAACTACAGCAATAACCACATTCATCCTGTTGTTTTACTGCCCCAGAAAGTCAACATTGTGGAAAAGCTGAGCTCAAATGAAGAATTATTAATACGCAATTTAATTTTCAGCCCCCCCTTGGTCTCAGATTATTTTTCATAATTGAATCAGGTGAGGCGAGAGCGGATGGAGCCTCCTCCTAATAACTTGACTCATAGGTAGCGTCAAATCGTGAGCTGCAGAATGAAGGGAAGGCGATGGGCCGTCATCCTCCTGTTTGCTCCTCTCTGGTGTAATTCTGAGGCCGATTGATGCAAGAAAAGGAGACACTGGGATGAAGTGACAGTAAGTGATGAGGACAGGGAGACAGAGAGACGGAGGATGAAGAGCGACAGCGAAAGACGAGAGCGTCTGAAGAAGTCTGTAGAAGAGAGAGAGAGAGAGAGAGGGCGAGAGAGAGAGAGAGAGACAGAGAGAGAGGGCGAGAGAGAGAGAGAGAGAGAGGGCGAGAGAGAGCGAGAGAGAGAGACAGAGAGAGAGAGAGAGGGCGAGAGAGAGAGAGAGAGAGAGAGAGAGAGGGCGAGAGAGAGAGAGATGGAGAGGACTCGTTGTGCTCTGAGTCACAGCAGCCGAGCGGCGCCGTCTACAGAGGCAGGCAGCGGTGGTAGAACTCCACTCAACCAGCTCAGCTTCCCCTTGAGGGTCACGTCAGCTCCATGGTGTTAAAGGTTGGTGAAGAAGGAAACGGTTGCTCATGACAAATAAAGTTGTGCTTGACTTTTACTCATATTGTTCAGGTCCTTCCTGTGTAATACTGGGGATCGCTTTCATTAAACATGGATGCAACTTAAAAGTAAGTCAGATGCTTTATTGAGGTATGCAGCCAACCCACGGACCTGGAACTCTAATCACACACTTACTTCAACATGTGACGCCACAGGAAACTGTGCACGACGCGACGCGACACGACGACGGGCAAAAACCACGAATCCAGTTCTGCTGCGACATCATCCTTGTCTCCACACCGGCCGACGTGACCTTCAGATACATTTGAGCAACAAAGTAATTGACTGAAGAGCGTTCACCAGCGTGAGGACGAGCAGCTCACGGCAATTTTCCCACAATAAGACAGATGCATGTCCAGTTCAATCAAAGCGCTGACGATGACGGAAGCTCAAAAAAAAAAAATTACTCAGATATAGTCGAGCTTATTTGTCCCTAAAAGCCTTTCACATATTGACTGAACAGCCTGTATACATTAAATGCTTTATTCATCATTCTACAATCGGCTTAATCCTACAGTTTCCTATCACCATCAACCTTCATAAGCGTGTGTTCACGCTCCCTCTGGAACTAGAAGAACATCAAATAAATAAAGTCTGAAGCACGTGTAACACATGGAAGGCCTTCACATCAGAAGAGGCCGACGGGTCGACGTTTGATCGGTTCTGACTCGTGACCCGTTCGGCGCTGCAGCAGCTCAGCCTCCAGTCCGAGCGCCTCCTCCACCGACCGTCAGGGCCGCGGGCCTCGGCGCCGGCCGACATCGGACACGCCGGCGTGAACCAGAGTGGGCCGAGACGAGACGATGACACGGACAGAAGCACCATGTTCCCGGTGACAGGACTCAGCCTCCTCCCACGGCGCTATCTTCCGCCGAGGAGAAGACTGAATGAGACCGGGCGTTCGCTTCACATTTGCATTTGAAAAGACAGAAAGGGGAAAAAAAAAAAGCACAGCAAGACTCGACTGCGGACAAAGAGCGCACAGAAAACTCCAGGCCGTGCTTTCAGGGTGGGCTGGTGGAGTGTGTGTTTGCCGCCCGGCCCGTCTGTTCGGTTCTGGCCCGTGGGGTCCGGATGGAACCGAGCAGGAGAAGCGGAGGGAGGGTGGAGGGTGGGGAGATGGCGGCGACGCGGCGGCGGCGCCTCAGATCTCCTCTATGGAGTCGGCCGGCACCAGGCCGCGCTTCTTCCCGCTGCTCAGCTTCAGGTACGTCTCGCCGTCGTCTCGCTTCCCAACGCAGATCTGAGCAGGAGACACGAGCGGAGCCCGGACTTTAGTCTGATGCAGAAACTGGTTCCTCTGCTGTGTGCGTGTCTATTACTCTATTACAGAAAACAGAGCTGCCCAGCTGCCTTCACTTTACTAGTGCCCCTCACTGGTGAAAAGGCCGAGTCAGATTTAAGGCTTCGGCTTCTTAACGATAAATTTAACTGCACCCTGAGGGGAATTTAGCAGCTTGGATGTTTATCCAGGCCCTGACTTATGTTTTTAATAAGCGATTTGCTCGCTGAGTCGCTGGAGGGCTCCATGTCAGGATAAGTCTACATTAAACACAGGTGTTTTTATATTATCATACTCCTTCACTCACATCAAAAATGCATATGTCCATATGTAAAAAGACCCAAAACAGCCCCAACCTGCGATTCTCTCACGGCCATGTGTCCTCGCTCTCGATCGCCCGGCGCGCCCTGCACGACCCGCCACACTCTCTCTCCGGGCCGCACCCGCTGCACGAAGTTGGAGGGGAAGAAGCCGACTCTGTCGCCGCTCTTTCCCTGGACACAGAGGAGCGTTACAAACGTCCACGGCGCCGCTCAGCGGAGCAGGAACATCAATGACAACAAAGCAGAAGCAGTTGAAGTGCAAACAGGATGCGATTCGGCGCGAACGTCTGAATTGTTTGCATGTATTTAAAGGAAAGCTGCAGGTCTTCACCCGTTTGTCCGACCGCTGTACCTCATGCGATAAAACGGGTTATTGAGTTGCTCACAAACTGCACATTAGTCAGGAAAAGGGATTCTGCTAATCATCCTTCAGTAAAAGTGGTTTTCACAGAGCCTGTGCTGATTTAGCGCTTTAATTGCTGCTGCTCTATTGAGGCCGTATAAGGCTTTAGTTTGCTGTGTATATACAGATACTAATGGGATTAAGAGAAGCTCATTACGGATTCAGCAGAGAGCAACACTAGTCAGTTTCATTATGTTAAACTCTTGGTAATTTTCAGGGGAAATTACGTTTCTATTTCTGTCGTTGGCTGACTGTGTGTTTATGACGGGCGAAAATGGAGCAGGTGTTATGCACTAAAGACTTCATTTTAAGAACTGAATTATGCACACGCAACACAGCGAATGGCACAGTACACACACACACACACACACACACACACACACACACACACACACACACACACACACACACACACACACACACACACACACACACAGATTTATTACCCACCTTCCACCACTCCTCATTAGAGTCGTCAGTGACCTGAACTCGATCACCCGGACTAGAAGAGATAAGAGAAGAGAAGAAATAAAAGGAGGATGTGAAGAGGCTGTGTTTCGGGTGCAGAGGAGGCGAGAGATGGATGAGAGATGAGATAAAGGGCGAGAGGGCGCACGCAGCCAGAGAGAAGAGAGCCAAGAGCCGAGTTCAAGTGCCAGAGGTGCAGTATCACTATCAGGGAGCAGCTGTAGCACGTCACTGTCGCCCTCAGAGGTGAGAGAGCAGCTCGGGCCGAAGTCACGAGGGCCGGATGAACCAGGACGCTGCAGTGGCGAGAGGGAGACGCCAGCGCTTCCAGTCCACTGTCCCAGAAACGCATGTGTCCCAAATACACGTCTGTACGTTGCATCTCCTGGGTGTCTGCGCTCACGACTGCCCTATATGATCATCGCTCACACAGTACACGCACGCACACACACGCACGCACGCACGCACACACACACACACACACACACACACACACACACACACACACACACACACACACACACACACACACCTCCGGTTGTACCTAACTATAGTCTCATATGTTAATGTTATGTGGCACGATTACTGACTGAGTTTGCCTCTTCAAGGTTGAGTTTCAGGAATCTTTTTGTCTGCGTGAGACTAACTCGGTTCCTTTGGGAACAGGCATTTTGACTTATAGGAGAAACTCGAATGAGACAAAGTGTGTCATCAACCGAACATTTGCTCCATTGTGGGAATTTGTGAGGGTCATTTTGTGTTGTGTTTCCACATTTTTCTTTTATTGCTAATCATTTTTTATTAGACAGACATTCTCTGGCGCTGCTGAACTTCAGTCTTTGTCTTTTGCCAAACTACTGCACAGGTTTTAAGCACCGGACAAAGCCTGACAGAGTTATTAGTTCACTTATATACTGGGCAGTCACAGCACAGATGGCTAACACACACACACGCACGCACGCACGCACGCACGCACGCACGCACGCACGCACGCACGCGCGCGCACGCACGCACGCACGCACGCACGCACGCACGCACGCACGCACGCACGCACACACACACACACACACACACACACACACACACACACACACACTCATCTTACTACTCTCTCCTTCCTCGTCCTTCTTACATTTCCTCCGCTCCTGTGTTTGCTCTTTGACTCCTCTCCTTCATTCTCATTTCTTTGCCTTACTGTATGTCGTCCTGCCATCTCTCACTTCAGCGTCTTTATCCTCTCCCCTGAAGGGAGCACAGCTCAGTCTCTAGCTCTACGTGGGCACAGCGATGGGCTCTGGGTTTATAATTAGTCGTCCTTAAGGGCGCCCCGGCCCCGTCCTCTGCAGATGGTGGGGACATTTTCATCCTCCAGGAACAACAGCTGGGGCAAAACACCGGGTGGGACGAAAACCCAGACAAAGCATGCACACACACACCAACACACACAGACACACACTCGTTATGAACAATGTTTGCATGTAGACAGCTGGTTCAGCTTCCACTCACTGTAGTTCCAGGTCATTCTGTTCCTGAGGCAGAAACTTGTAGAGCGCTACATAGGTGTGAATGGAGTGGACTTCAATGCGCTTCGGCACCTGGACACAGGAGGCACAGGCAGTGAGACAGGAATGCACCCTGGGGAGCGAGAGTGTGCACACACTGCACAGAGCCGCACCTTCACGGCGCTCTCCTCTGCAGGAGGCGGAGCCTGACCGCTCTCGTCCTCCTCCTTCTCCAGCTCGGCGTCGGGGACCGGGGGCTCGGGGAGCGGCGGCGAGACGATTTCTTAGAAGAGACACAGGAAAGCAATCAGACATGTGATCTTTTTTACAATGAGTCTCACCCACGCACACACACACACACACACACACGTGCAGGCGCAGACGCACACAGGCACAGACACACAATATGCATGCAGAGCCACATGCATGGAGACAGACTCGTAGCCGTGTTTACCCCCTATTTCCTGAGTTATCTCTTCCTCCATGCTGCACTGTCTCTGCTGACTCTCCTCACCTCCCTCCCCCTTATCAAAGAACGACATGGAGAGGAAGAAATCAACGTTAGCAGCAGGACGAGCAGGAAGACGGAGCATGTGAGCGGAGCCGATCTAGTTCTTCTCTGATTTACTCAGAATGCACAGATTAGTAGCACAACCTGCATATCCGTGTGTGTGGAGGACATTTTGGGAGGTTTGGAGGCAGGTTCTACTCAAGAAAGAACCCTGTGTTCTACTACAATACAAGGCTCCCCACACATGACGGTGCCGTACCAGGCTGCGTGTCGGCGACTCTGTCAAACTGCCAAAACTGGAGCGGCTCATCTGCGCCAAGGACGTCCCGTAGCGCAAGGCAGCGTACACAGGGTCTACACGCGTCCGCACAGCTTCTGGAAACACACACACACACACACACACACACACACACACACACACACACACACACACACACACACACACACACACACACACACACGCACACGCCACAATTATGACCACACACTGAGATTACACCGTACATCATGATTATTGCGTCCGAGCCAATCTGGACGAACCAGAAGCTCTAAATATAAACTGAACCACAGTAACGGAGTCGGGCCTGGACCGAATTGACCCACTTAGGATCGAAAAGAGCAACACGGCCAAAAGTTAAGGGGACATCGAGACATTCCAGCAAATCTGCACGCTTTGATTTATTTATACGCTTTGCTTATTGGCATGAGACGCATCGATGTCTTAATGGCTGTAATCTATCTGGAGCTGTAACTGAGCAAAGAGGGAAAAAGAGATGAGATTTTTAAACTGTCAGAAATCCTTCACTGCTGCCGTTCAGTTATATTGGACTCGTCTGTATTTGGGAATTGGATTTCCTTCTTCTTTGTTCGGGGCTGAGAGTGATTTCTGTGCGGAGTGAATTGGTAATGATGCAGTTTTCTATTAAAGCTCGTGCCTGCGTGGTTTTCTCAGACAGAGGAAGAGATCGGGGCGTCTTCAGCGCGAGTAAGTAGAGTGTTAAAGCTCTAAATCGATTGGAACTGTTTCAGTCGAGGAGTTATTGTATTTCGGCAAAAAGCAATTAATTACACAGAAAGAGAGTAAACATCAGGTCTGAGCCTCGCTACACCGATAATTGCTTCTTTCTTTGCAGACTATGAACTGATGCCCACGGTTTAGTGAACTAAACAAACACTTTATATCTCACGGCTTCAGATCTGCCTTCACATAAACATGCAACACCGACCGGTCTGATGGGAACAGGACGGCTCATTTTCCCATCACAGCTGCTTATTGTCTAAATGAGGAGCAAATACTTACATCAACTATTTGGCTTTAATCATAATTTGAAGTATAATTAAGTGTTTGGTGCTTCGCTCCTGTAGCCGTTACACTAGCGAGTTATTGGATCTATTAGAGACAATCAAACTGCAGTTAATGAGACGTCACAGGGTTTTTAATGGGCTTCAGCAACAAGTCTGTGTTTTATTCTGCTTCTGGTTGCACAGTGATGAGTCCCAGGTGTCGGATCACCAGCGTGAGGTTCTAACCGACCCATCGAGGCGACCGATCCGAGACACATGAGAACGTGCTCCCACTGAGAGGAAGAACAAACTCCGGGTCCTTTTGGCAACTTGTCTGTTTTAACGCTGTCGAGCAGCGTTAAAAAGTCGCAGATACAGGCAAACGGCCTCTATGAATGTAAAATAGTAAATGTAAATTACCCTAAGACTGTGATTATCATTTCAGCTGTTTTCATACAGAGCGCCGACTTGTTAGGACATTCAATTCACAATGTTTATGCATGATGCAGCGCCAGACGATGAATTAATACCGTCCAGCAGTCCAAATATATACAGTACAAATCAGAAGTAGATATAACAACATAAACATCAGAACTTATAAATATTTATTCACATACTTTCAGGGAGCGGACCGTCCGTCAGCCTCCAAGAGGAGCTGAGTTTGTTCCCCCTCTGTCTTTTTTCCACTTCGCGCTCCTCGGTTGTCAGGTGAAATGGAGACAGTTGTGCTTTTTATTGTAGGACACGCACACACAAGTCTAAAAATAAACCAAGGGGCGACAAAACGGAAGCACATGGAGACGACCGAGTGAGCGCTCGGTGGCAGGACGCTCACCTTGACTGGGCTGCACTTCCTTGACGACGGCCAGTTGCTCGTTGACGAGCATCGGCGAGCTGAAGTTTCGCTTGAACGCCCCGGACTAATGGAGGAGAGCAGAAAGCAGAGTGTTGTTTTTCTCCCCCACTCACTTTCCATTACTCTCTGTTTATAGACTCAGCTGATGGGAAACTGGCTCCGTGTAGTGATTTTATGTCATCGGTGGCGTCACGTGCCGATTATTGAAACACATCAAGTCGCGGTGCACGCGCTGCTATTGAAGCAAAGCTCCGGCTCTTTTGGCTCCTAATTATGAGCAGTAAATACAGCCGGCACATGGTTCACACACGCGGGCGTGCACATGTGACTGCGCGTGAGGCCGCGGGACGGCAATTTCACACCGAATTAAGCACAGCGAGTGTTTTAGCCCAGATTGTTTTTCCCTCGCCTTGACTTTCACGTCCTGTCATCGCGAGGGAGAAACGCCGCGGCCTGGAAGTAAAAGCGCTCGCGCGGCGCCGCCGTCCTGGACACGGAGCTCTCACCAACGGCTCCAAGTGAGTCTCGGAAGGCCGCGCGTCCTGCAGCATGCTAATGGGCTCTGGCCTGCAGCGACTCAGGCTGGAATCACTCCCAATTTGCCGCCTAATGCACTATACTTGTCTTTATTGTCATTCGCACTGTGTACCTTTGAAAAGGAGCAAAGTCCTGTGTTAAAACAGGCGGCGTCTTCATTCTCAGCATCGAGTCACTGTGTTTCACAATAAAAAACACGATGCACTAGGTGATGCTGATTCTTTTAGGTGTTTGTTAATTTATCATATAAATTGTTCTAGAAATAGTTTTTTATGCAACTGATTAGCTGTAAAATACGTTTAGATGGATACAGGCGCTCATTAACGCCCTGTAACTATAATGAGGGGATTATCTGAGTGGTTTCCTGTTTAGCGGATGGTTTTTGTGCCACCAGCCTTAATAGAACAGAATATGACGACATGAACCTATTGTTTGTGTTAGTCGGTGTGAAGCTGCTTCATGTCTAGAGAACTGCTCTAACAACTGGTGTGTGTATGTGTGTGTGTGTATGACCAGCTGTCTTCACACACTTATTGTTGAAGCTTGTTTGAGGCCTGTAATGAAACTATTCATCCTCAGACTTCCATTACACCGGGCCGACGGGTGAAGCGGCAGCGGCTCAGTGTTCTCACCTTCCCGTGACACAGCTGCTGCGACAGCTCGGAGGTGCACCACAGGTGAGCGGCCATCTTGCAGGTTTTACAGCGCAGAGCCTGTTTGGAGTTTCCTGCGGAGGAGCAGAGAGGAGACTGATGAGAGGATGGAGACGGGACCGACGCGTGGAGCACAACTGAAAGCAGGGGGTGGGAAACGGGCCCGACGCGCTAACAAGGCCCCACAGAACGGGTTCCCCTTCGCTCAGGTGCCGCGTGATCGTCTGGCACCGAGGGCCTGACAATCAACAGCTCCCCTTCCAGAGCAACATGGAGAAATTGGAAAGCAGCTGGAGATGCTTCAGTCTCAATCGATTCGGCGTCGAGTCGTGTTGTCTCTGATTTCAAATGAAAAAAAAAACCCATAAGAGATGTTTTCTCCTCATTTGGGTTGTGTTGATAACTCTCTGAATATTGGACATTTTTAGGGTTGAGTCCCTGCTTTTAATGTGAACCGGAGATAACGGATGACATCATGGAGCATCAACTGATTAAAACAATGCTTTTAATTTGAAGAGACAAATGGCTTCCGCTTCATCAGCTTAACTGGGGGACAAAGGCTGAGCTGCGCTCCAGGACCGGAGAGGAAATAAATCCACAGCGCACGCGAAACACAGCCCAGGAGCAGGTTGGAGGGTGTAATCAATCACCGTGACAGGAAGTGGATTTAGCAGAAAAGTTCACGCGAGTGGCAAATTAGGAACGAAAGCACTCGTACATCGGCACCAATTAATCCCTCTTAATACTCAATACAGCTTTAAACCCTGGGAGCGTCACACTGTCCAGCATTCAACCTCGTTTTCCCAATTGAGTGAGAAATTGCAATGGAGGTGAGAAAAAAAAAATTTCAGTCGACTCCTTTTACAAAAACATAAAAAGGGTGAAAATGCCCCCGGGACGTTAGGACGCCGCTCGGAGCCGAATCCCTGTAAAACAGTAAACAAACAAGAGTGTGTTCCTAGAGCCCATTGAGCCGGTCTTACCCACGATCATGTGCTTGCAGTGCTGGCAGCTGGTGGGCTTGCGGAACACGTGGTCCTGGAAGCAGTGTGTGACCTGAGGCCGGGGCGGCTTCGTGGGCAGCGCCGGGGACAGGCTGAGCGAGGGCGAGTGGGAGGCGATGGACGGGTTGGGGCTGAGCGACGGCGAGGCGGCCGGCGAGCGCTCGCCCGCCAGGGGGGAGCCGGGCGCCGGCGGCGGCGAGGGGGGCGGCGGCTCGGCGATGAGGTCAGAGGGCAGGCGGGCGTCGCTGTACGAGCGCTGGAAGAAGTTCTCCACGCTCTTGCTGCGCATCATGGTCTTGAAGGACAGCGAGCGCTTCAGCCTCTGGAGCTGCACGAACGCACACGCACACGCACACGCACACACACACACACACACACACACACACACACACACACACACACACACACACACACACACACACACACACACAGGTTAAAACGGGAGATGCTGCCACAAACTGGTCCCAGCATCGGGGGTGAGTCATGAAAAGCAATTTCACCTCATAAGGGAACAAACAACACGTCAACAGCGAAGCTTTCATGGTCCAAGAGTCCAGCCACAACAGGAACGCGTGTGTTTGGGCCGCGGTTAAACAAGATAAGCCTTTTTAAGAACACCCACAGTCGTCTGGTTTACAGCCTTATCATGTATGAACAGCCCGTCCTCAACTAATCTGATGAAGTCTTGTCATTGGAATAATTGATTGCCTCCATGCAGTGTGTGTGTGTGTGTGTGTGTGTGTGTTTGTGTGGGGTCACATGCATCCCAACTTTCTATGAATATGCAGCTCCTTTCTTTCAGCCTGTCTCGTCCGCTCGGCTGCCGCGTCTGAAGAACGCGGCCGTCAGACGTCAGCCGCTCTGGAAGCAGCCACCTACGGCCGATTGTGTGGATAAGTGCACGTTTCCTGACATTCTCCTCCCGCTCTGTGTGCGGATGATAATACCAGCTTCCCGGAGGATCGGCAGCCATTTGTTACCCTGCCATCGGGCGGCAGCGGGAGAGAGCGGAGCCGCGAGGGCGTGGCCCCCGACGCGAGAGGGGCCATCAACACAGACACATAATCAGTGTGTGTGTGTGTGTGTGTGTGTGTGTGTGTGTGTGTGTGAGAGCACTTGTTCTGCTCGCTGCCAAACATAATCATTTTACAGGGACATGGTGTTTACAGCTCTACGTGTCTGGGAAAAAGATATGAAAACAGTTTGAGTGTCAGGACACGTGGACAAAACTGAAGTTTGCGTGTTGGTAAAACTGCACTGATGAAGATTTTAATTATTACACATATTATTACTCTGTAATATTACAATCATGCCCACGACATCAACGCAGAGGTGAAGGTTTAAGCACATGTTCCCTCGTCCTTGTCTCATTCGTGCTCCTTCAATCCTACATTACCCACGATGCAACTAACCAGAGATCTGTTATCAAACAGATTAATGAGGCTGAGACAGGTTTGTTAGAATTAAGTCCGTCTTTTACAGGAAGCTCATCAGCTGCCGTGGAAGAGGCAGAAAACCCTGACGGAGGATAAACACCAGGGAGAAGTGTTTTCACTTGGAACAATTAAATAATTCCTTCGCTTTTCATTAAAGCCGCAAGCTTCTTTTTACCCCTCCTTTCCTTCCACTCCTTTCAGCGCGTCCTGGTCTTGATTCGAGCCCTCTCAATCAGAGCAGATGAGTGCTGGCATAACAGATCCAGTTGGAGCACACGTCTCAATTACAGCTAATCTAATCATCTGTCAGCCCGCAGGCTAACGAGCTAGCCTCCATTTCAACATTAGCCCAGTGCTTTGTTGTGCGTCGTTGTGACCCGGTGACTTGAATGTGTGCGACGGATGCCGATGCGAGCGGATGAGTCAGAGAGGGAGCAATGCTGCGCCGCCGCCGCCGCGGCCGCGCTCGAAACCGTTTTCTTTAATAACTTTTACTTAATTCGGTCACATTCAAATCCGACCGTCTGCTTTCATTTCTCTCTCCCAGTGGAGGATGATGAGCTGTCGCAGATGACCTATGATTTTATTATTTGGAATCTCGTGATCCATATAGAGGGGCCCACCTCCTCCATCAGAACTGACAGGGGTGCACACACACACACACACACACACACACACACACACACACACACACACACACACACACACACACACACACACACACACACACACACACACACACACACACACAACTGGGTGATGGAGGAGTGGACCTGTAGCGTAGATTAGGACCATTTTCCTCACAGCAGATTTGCAGCATCTATTAGTGTCTGCAGACTCCGCCCCGTCAGCATCACACGCGGGAGGGATGCTATTTCGGACCGAGCATCGGCGGTGATACACAAACCTCCCCAGCAGATTGTTTTCCTCCCTTCAGACGCGGCCTGAACGTGCTCAGCGCCGGGGTTTTAACAGCTCTCGTTGCCTGTAGTGTCACATTAACGCCGGGCCGTGAAGGCGTCACATTAATTACCGGTGACCTTGGCTCACTGTGGGCGCTCCCTCAGACACCTGAGGTGGAGCGCCCACAGCTCAGTGGGCTGCAGCTCAGGAACAGCAGAGCGGCCGAAAACCATCCACGTGTGCTCAACTCTGTCGATGCTAACTTCAATGAATACCTGCAGCGACTCATCACGGGCCACATCCTCAAACAGTCCGTGGACCTCAGCATTTTGAACCCATACTTGGATGGACGAACCCGTGTGGAGGATCCAACAGGGACACGGGGATGAATTTCGATGTTCTGCAGGTTTAACTCTTAATACCCCTGAGCTCAGAGGCGCTCGTGTGCAGTGGTTTTGGAGGAAAACATGTTTACCCTGGCGGCTCCGTCATGGAACAAGCGCTCCCAGAGTATCGGCCCTGTGAGATCACGCAGCTCTCAGCGAAAGCAGCTCCGCTGGCTCACGACTGTTGCCCAGACAATTCACCTGCTCCACCGCTCCCTCGCTTGCTCGCCCGCTCACTCACCCGCTCGCGTGCCAGGCCTGGCACCGGAGCACCAGCCGTGGAGAACGTCCAGGCTTCCTCTCCTCCTAATCCTCTGGCAGCGCCGTCCTCTGGTCATGGTTTCTGATATCCATCTTCGAGGAAGATTTGCATGCAGAGGATTTCGGGGAACATCTGTTATCGGCGCGAGTCCCTCCCTCTCTGCCTGTCATCTTATCTAATTAAAAGCATCATGAACTTGTGCTGTGTCTGATTAGATTGCTTCAAAAATTACACCCCTATGGCTGATCTCACACACACACACACACACACACACACACACACACACACACACACACACACACACACACACACACACACACACACAGGTGCTGGGACCGATTCAAAACCTCTGGCCTCAACGTCAAACCTCTGGAAATCGATTTCACACCGCAGCCTGGACTTTAACCAGTGACCGGCCTGCCTTGCTTGAAGGCCAAGGCAGGTGAGAAGCAGCAGCCTGACTTTGTTGCATAAAAGGCTGCGATGCGTTGATGATGGAGTAAACCGGTGAATCATTTGAATACCAATGAGTCCGGCTTGTCACAGGACCGTTCCCGGGCCTCTGCTGAGGAGGAGGATGAAGAGGGGGATTGGGGGGGGGGGGGGGGGGGGGCACCACGCTGGGGGTGCCCGCTGATGAAAACGCATCTCGCAAATCAAACCTCAGACATCAAATATTTAGACGGAGCACTCAGGCAATCAGCTGTGCTATCTGACGGAGTGTCACTTTGTTTCCAACGTGTCCACGGCGTGCGTGTCGGCGCGGGGGCGGCACGACGAGGGCCGAGGTGAAGACAAAGACTTGGCTGAGAGGAAAGTTGGGTGACTCGCTTCCATCTAATGAATAATGAAGCATCCTAAAAGCTTTCAGGCAGCGGGAGCTTTCGCAGCTTCTGCTCTCGGAGGCCAGCACTTGAAATGCTTGTTTATAGAGTCAAGCCAACGAATTAAATACAGTCAGAAGGACACACGAAGCTCAGGCAGCGAAAATGATCCAATTCAGAGTGTTAGCCACACACTTGGTGCAGCACACGCACATTTCATGTCCAAGAATGCATCTTAATGCAGCAATAAAAAAAACAAAGGCCTAAGAGTTTGACAGTAATCACCGAAAAGCAAATAGCTGAGAGTCTGTAACTAATAAATCATCTGCTCCTGAAAATGTTCAGGCTTTGTTTAAGCCGAGAGGTGACGAGTCAAGTGTTTGGGTGTTTTGGACACTGTTATACCACATTATATACATATACAGAAGGACTGACTAATGTTAAGCTAATGCAGGCTACAGACTCGTACACATCAGTGTGTGTGTGTGTGTGTGTGTGTGTGTGTGTGTCTGTGTCTGTGTGTGAGAGAGAGAGTGTCTGTGCAGGAAGTGAATTTGGAGAGAGGGGAGAGAGAGAGAGACAGTGACATCAGACCTTACGTGTGAGGTTACACCTAGTGACGCAGTCATGATGAATACAACTGCATTTGAAATACCATCATCTATATTATATAAGCCGGTGGAATACGAAATGAAGCCCCGCAGTTGTTAAGATGAAACAAGCTCCTCTCAAAATTCAACCTCGGATCATGTTGATTTCAGTGTGTGGAGGAAACTGCACCGCAAAGTTCACAGCCTAAATATCGCAGTTATTTCCCCTCGTAGGAGGGATTAGTCTGAACTGCGGAGCGGGTCACTCGAGGTGATTCAACTCAGGTCCCAACGCGAAGACCCCACTCCTTACCTTGGACGACATGGGCTGGATGGACATGGTGCTCGGAGAGCGCCGCAGCTGCGTCTCGCTCTCCGTCTCATTGTTCTCAGTCATCATCGGCGTCGTGATGGAAACGGTCGCGAACGCGGCAAACTTTCAGCTCATCCGACCGCGTCCTGGCGCTGCGCAGTCCCCGCTGGTCGCACGAAAGCCCCGCAAAGTCTGGCAGATCCTCATCCGAGGGACGAGCGCGCGCGGCGGGGAGGAAGCCTTATGGGCACGTGCTCTTCACGCGCCAAGTGCAAAACGACGGCACGACTGCGCGTTGTGTCGGGCGGCTAATAAACATTCACATTCACGTGCGCCTTTCGTGTCAAGACGGGAAAAGACGCTGAGGAGAAAGCTGAAACGCGCGCGTGCGGCATCGTCCCGCGCGTCGGAGAGCTCCACTGTGGCACAATCCCGTCCTCCGGTCGCGAGAAACGTTCAGATGAGCTGTAAATGATGATAGTGGGCTCCAGAGAAGCTCCGGCGTGCGGCGTGGAAGCTGTTGTCTGGGTGTAAATCCACGGCGAACTGCGTCCTCCGCCGCTGCACAGACTTAAATTTAAGCGCAACCGGAGGCACGCCTTCCTGTGCGTCTGCGGCGCATGATTGGGGCAAGAGATACAACTGAGCCCGCTTCGTTTGCACCGAGTCAGGAGTCACGGCCGTGGGAGGGGGCTCATCAGCCCACACGCAGAAAAGCTCACGGTGTAAGATCTGGAGAGCTGCTTTTTTCTATTTGAAGTGATGAGTGTAAGAAAAGTAGCACGCCCTCCGTTAATTACGGCTCCTGCATCCGTAAAACGCGCACCTGCTTCATTCTAACGCGTGTCGTCCAGCTGCGGCCAAATGGAATTCAATTAGCTCCAGCAGGTAAACTTGTGGCTTTTCAATTAACCTTAACGCACAGGTAGAAACACGTTTTCATTTTTACAGCTCATTAGAGAACAAAAGTTTAAACCAAGGCATAAAATAAATTAGTTTTTGTATATTTTGGATCCAGATGAACCTTGTCTGATTCCACTGCGTGTGGACCAGGAGTCTCCTCCAAAGCAGCTGATGTTGGTTAAAGGATGATGAATGAATGGATGATGGAGGAGCGGGGGCTATAAAAGGCTGAAGGACTTCAGAGGCTCATCAAGAACTTTATGCTGAGTGCTTCTGGTGGATGAAGGTTTGGGTTCATCCTGTCCTTCAGCAGAGCCGTGACCCACATGGGATGAGCTGAACTACTTTTCAGCTTCTCTGAGTTTTTGTAGGTAAACGCTCCCTCTTCATCGTTTGCCTGCCCTTGGTGAACAGGGACGCCGGCTGCTGCGCAGATTCATTAGACTTGGTGCGATGTGTTTAAAGCTGCCGCAATAAGGTCAGGGGCTCGTGGCTCTAATTTTAAAAGCAATCTCATTCTCTCCCCCATTTCGCCGGCCTCCTGGGACGGCTTCGTATTGATTACGCTTCAGATGCAAGAGAATGGAGGAAGGAGGCTGTGGACGGGGCCTCAACCTGATCAGGGGAGTGACGACTCCTATGTTAACAAGGTACCAATTTACAGAGCGAGACAAGGGCCCGAGTGGATTAAAGTAGTTATACTGCATTGTAATATTTCATCTAAGCTGTCAGAAAGTGTTAGAGAAACAAGAAGGGAGCTCCGACACTCACTACTCCCTCACTTTTTTTTTAAACAGTGCTCATTTTAGCAAAGTGGCAAGTTTTCTGAGTGTAAAGCCGTTTGAAATAGAAACCAGTATTATCTTGGTGGGTGGTGGGCACTGAACCAGCATAGCATCCCCGTTCAAACCCAGAGCACAGACCTGCTGACGCAGGAAACCGCAGACGCTTCCCCCTCAGAGCCGCCCACCTTTCATCCACCATGTGATAGAGCGCGTCTGCTAAAAATGAACATTAAACCCACTGATCCCCGCGTTTCAGAGACGGGGGGGGGCGACGGCAGGATGAGAGGAAAAACGAGTCCCATGCGGCGGAAAACAGATCCCAGACCTGACAGCGGTCGTCATGGTGCCGTCACAGGACCAGAGCTGCCGCTGCTGCTCGCGCCGCTGGCATAAATTGATACTGATGTGATGTACATATGTGCATCTGCGCTTTCATCTCACACGTGCGCGTGAGCGGAGATGGAGACTCCGCTGTGCACAATGGGCCTATTTTCACACAGACAGTGCTGAAACGCTTAAAAAGCTCTAAGTGTTTTTTTTTTTTTTTGTTTTTTTTTGCTGTTTGGACTGAAGCAAAGTGACTAAATGTGCAGGATTACACGCCAATACATCAATCAGCAGCGACGTTACTACAAAGTGGGTTTAATGCCATGGTGCACGAGTCAGCAGGAGAGGAATTACAGCGATTCAAAGCTCCAGATGTGTAGAACCCGCTACACCACCAGCTCTCTGCTAATGAAAAGGGACCTCATGTATAAACTACAACATTAAACAATAGCACTCGCTTCAGAAGCTGATCGGCTGTGTGTCCAGTGCAGGTCAACGAGAAAACAAAGAAATTGGAATTGCTTTATGAAATATAAAGATGGCGATGATTTGTTCAACAATGTCTGATCATTTATCTAAGAACATGTCCATGTAAACAATAAAGTTTTCATCTAATACTTAAGACTCTGTATAGTCTCTGATCATGACTCCTGTTAGAATCTTTAGGGCTGAATCATTGGAATAGACTCGCTGCTGCCATCTAGTGGTGAAATATACGCTTCATTAAGAGAGCATGGTAGACAACTGTTAATAATATAGGTATATATTTATTCATACATACATATTCATTTATATTGGTTAATTGTAAAAAAATCAAGAAAAAAGGAAATGATTTACAGTAAATATATGAACTACAGTCATTGCCAAAATTGTTTGAAATTTCTCAGGTTTCGATCTACCACAAACGGACACTGTAGGTTCTTCTCCTGCCCTCGGCCCTAACCCTCAACCTTACTCCAGTGTCTGGGACCAAACGCGGTTAAAACAAAGTGATCCAGAGCGAAGAAGTGGACGAGGTGAGAAGACGGAAGGACATAGAAGAGCCCGATGCTAGAAGGGAAGGAGCTCTGTGTTTGTTTTGTTCAGTCTAATTTTGCGTTGCAGGACCTTTAGTGTGTTTTGTACCATGGCTGCTGACAAGCAGGTGGGGCTCAGGGCCTAAACTCTGGGCCAAACTGTCTTTAATCTGGCACACGGTTACTTAGAACTATAGTTATCGCTGCCATTTTTACTCCTGGCTGTTCTCTAATCCCCCATAAAGCCACACTCCAACAAAAACGATCAGAATGGATTACACTGGCTTCATCTCTGCTTGTATTATGCTGCTTAATGTAGCCATCAAATCACACACGGAACAGAATCTTCACCAGCACTCTCCCTGTCATCGATGCCAGGACAGGAGTGGGTAAATGTCTGAGTATTTGTGTTTGGGTTCGTTTGACATTTTGGGCAGGATGAACTAGGAAAGGAAACGAGGTGAGGAAACCAAACTTAAAGGAAGGGAAGAGTGTTTGTTGTGAAGTGGCACAGTCAGCCCAAGGATGAAAACATTCAATAAGCGGAACCGTCATCGTTCGCATGTGACATCATCATTAACTCCTCACATCCCTTCTATTAATCTCTTTACAATTGCACTGGTGCCAATGCTTCCGTGGACAAAAGCTACACTCTGGACATTTAGTAACAATAAACTCTTAATATAAACACAAACTCCACCAAATTTAAACTGAGGACTGGAAGAGGGCTCGTACTTTAGGACACTGAACTCATTACTTCAAACATTTAAACAGGCACAATCCAAACCACACCAAACAGAAAGCAAAGAACGAGAGAGGTGGAAAAGTCAGAGCAAAATCAGGAGGAAAAGCAGCAAATGATACGTTTAGAAAAACGGGACAGGAACAAAAGAAAGACGAAGCAGGTGCGAGTCTCGGTGCAGAGAACCCGGAAGGAAAAAGGCTCTAATACTTCATGAGGGGCGTGAGGGTCCATTCAATTCCTCTGTGGGGGACAAAAGCATAAAAAGCCCAAAACATTCCATCAGAACCTGTGGCATCTGCGAGCTGGACCTCCCGCTGAGCGGCTCCATCCGACCGAGCCGCCGCGGTGCCACGTCGTCCCTCCGCTGGGTCGCTCGTCCTCCAGAACCATCTCAGAATGAAAACATGAACTGAAAATAGACGCACTGATTGTTTTCAGTTGGCTTTTTTTCTTTTTCCAGTGTCCTTGTCCAACAGCATGGATTTGTGTAGTGATTTGTTTTGTTGTTATTGTTCCACCAGAGGACTTGCAGACTTTGCAGGTTGTGTGTTGTTGACATGAGCGTTCACGGGCTGGCGCCGGTTCTGTCCAAGCCCGGGCCGAGCACGTGTCCTCATACGTGTCTGCGCTCAGACGACCACGTACGAGCGTCGCCATAGTTCATAGGAAGTCATCGGCGCTGGACGCGTCCGCCCGTCTCCGATACTTTTCTTTCGTTTAGCTGGTTTCGACTATGGGATTCCCACAGTCGTCGTATATGTACAGATAGATTTAAAAAAACTAGAGTGTTACATGCAACATTTGGCATCAAGTCCCCATGTCTGAGTCTCGGTTGTTCATTTTTAGAAAAATAATAAACTTTGTCTTTTGTCAGTATATTGATGCTTCTGATTGTAACACAGGGCGGGGGGGGGGGGGGGGGGGGGGGGGGGGGGGGGGGGGGACGTGTCCGTGTGTATTGGAGACTCCAAATGATGTGAGTGATTTGTATTCACCAGTCTGTAAATCTGAAATGCTTTTCTTTTTAAAGTGTCTCGACGTTGCGTTGTTGTATGTGCAAATAGTTGCGTTTGTTAATAAAAACATGAAACAGGCTTCCGGCTGCGCTACGTACAGAACGGAGGGTGCGTGCAGGTAACTGGCTGAATCGCTGGCTCTGCTTTTTTTTTTTAGTCTTTCAAATCAATTGCTGATTAAAGGTCCAGTGCAGTTCCTGTCTGCACTTAAAATGTGATGTGTGTTGAGGAACATTCAACTCCAGCCTGTTTAATTCTTTCTTTTTCTTTTGTTTGTTTTTTTTAAAGAACATCACTGTCGTTTGTCTCAAAGTGCTAAATAAGTGTGTGGCTGCTTGCAAACACAGGAAATACTTTTGGATCAGATTCTTTTGTACTTCATTGTACTGTACTTCAAGAGTTAACTCCCTAAACAGTGCCGACAACAGTGAGGATCTTCACATAGCTCTGTAATACTGCTTTGTCCATTGAACACAGCCCAGGAATGTTCTGACATTCTTTAAATATTAATTTGTGTGTGTGTGTGTGTGTGCGTGTGTGTAAAGGCATGATGTGTGTGCCTGTGAGCAGCAGGGAGACGCAGGAATGTTTTTGGGGGAAGTTACCCAAGACCCTGTAGCAATCTCCTCCTCTGCAGCTCCAACATTTAGGACACACCAGCATGTAGTCTAACAGGGGGCCATGGGGAGGGCAGCAGGTCAGGGGTCCGGCTGCGAGGGACACTGGGCGGGGGGGGGGGCCGGGTTGTGGAGGGTCGTTGCATCATAGCAGGACACAGCAGCGGCAGAACCTCTGGCGGCTGCCCCCAACGGAGGCGGGTGGAGTGACGGGAGCGAAGTACGCGTGCACTTTGATGTTGGGCAGATGAGTCTGTGGCAGGAAACAGGGAGAAATGTGTTAGAGCTCCGTGCACGTCTGCCGCAATCACCATCCAACAGTTAATAAAGCAGTTGGATGATTTATGTTACGATAAACACGATCTGTGATGAGGAGGACACAGAGGCGAGAACGTACACTCCAGGTCTGATTCGTCACTTCTTGTGGGCCGAGTGGTGACTCAACATGAATCTGCGCTTAAAGCAAAATGTGAATCTCTGACCTCGGAGTAAGAAGCGGTAGGATTATTCCACCAGCAGCTTCAGGATGTTGACACAGTTTATCTACTATCCACTCCAACTCCTTTTTCCAGCTCAGCAGCATTGTCACCCGTGACCAACACCCACAGCGCAGCGGTGTTTGCTGTTGCATCAGTAGCTGCAGTAGGATCAGTGGTAGAATCACGCTCCACTATGACAGAGGGCCTTCCCTGAATTCAACTTAACAACTGAGGATTGCGTTGAAGGTGTAAATACTCTTATCGAGGGGCCTGCAAATGTACCAGTCATTACAGCATCAACTAATACACACGTTTGTGACACTTTCCACCAACCTGGCATATGGGCCCTTCACGAAGTCAACCTTAACGCTGCATTTTGCGCACGAAGCGGCGCTTACTCATCGCTCCTCGCCCACTCCCACTCACCCTTAGTCTCTTTATGCCGGCGCGGGTGATCTGCTGGCAGTCGTACAGCTCGATGCGGTCCAGGCTGTGGCAGCTCTTCAAGTGCTCCAGCGAGGCGTCCGTGATCAGGGGGCAGTTGTCCAGCTCGATCACCTCCAGGCGGTCGTGGGCGCAGGGTCCGCTGCCGAGGTGCCGGATGCCGTCGTCCGTGATGAGCTCGCAGTGCGACAGACTCTGCGGGGAAAACGAGCCGTTAGTCGTCGCGGCGGGGAAACGCGGCGGCGGCGGCGCGGGCCCACACTCACCAGGACTTGCAGACGAGGGCAGTGGATGGAGAGCTGGATGAGCGTTCCGTCTGTGATCTGAGGCCACAACCAACAAGTGTGAGAACAGTCAGAGGCACCGGACGCCATTTATCTCCTATCGCTCATTTACCTGAACACATTCTTCTAGATCCATTTTCTCAAGCTCATGGCAATTCTAGAGCAGAGAAAGACAGATGCTGCTAAATGGACTGTGTATATTAGCCACTTTAAAAATATGTTAATCCCGGGCGGAAAAGTACAGATGCTCACCCTCGCTAGTGTAGTGAAGCCCACATCTGTTAGCTGGGAGCAGCGGGCCACTTCTAATATTCTGAGAGAACACAGAAAGTTACAGAATTAAAGTTCCACTTCCACCATCATCGGATCTGACGCGTCGCATTGACCGGGGCATCCACCTGAGACGGGGGCAGTTCTGTCCCAGCGCGTGTAAAATGGCATCTGTGATGTTGGCACAGCCCGACACGCACAGCGACTGCAGACGGTGACAGCCGCGGCAGATCGTGATGAGGCCCTCGTCCGTGATCTGCTGCTCACAGAAGGAAGAGGCGTTTCAGCGTGTTTGGGGGGGGGGGGGGCCTCGTTATTCATCCTCGGGCCGCGTGGACTCTACTTACGGAGCACGTCTGCAGGTTGAGCGTGACCAGCTCTGGACAGTGAGCTCCGATATGCTTCAGAGCTTCATCCTCCAGCTGCAGAAAACGTGGAATGTCACCATTTAATATATAAATTTATTTAATAATATCTTCTAGAAAAACATGGTCATGGGACAATGACTTTAACAGGAAGCTGCTACTGTATATCACAGCAAACTACATTTGCTGTAAACAATGCCTGGTATTTCTACACATCCTATTGCACATAATGTGATGCGTTTAATTTCGAGGCAGACTACACGGTTTTCTGTTTGTACCAGAGATATGAGGAACTCAGCAGTTTGACACTATGATAAACAACCTGAACCTAAAAGTGCAATGCATGGTTTTAACACACCTGTGTGCAGCCTTTAAGGAAGAGGCCTTTGAGTCCAGGACAGGAGCGCACCAGGGCCTGGATGCCGTCCTTGGTCACCTGATCACACCAGGAGATGTTTAACTGCTCCAGCAAAGGACAACCCTCACTAATGGGAGAAGGAAGAACGGCCATAAGATATTATGATAATCCGTCCAACAGTTTACAACTCTAAATGTGAGTTGTTTTATGACCCGCTCACCTCAGTGCTTTGAGTGACAGGTTGGTGATTGAGGTACAGGAGGCGAGATCCAGGTGCTTCAGCTTTGGACAGAACTTACTTAAACTATTACATGTGCTACAGAAGAAGAAAAAGACAGTTTCAAAAACAGGAGAAATGACACATTTGCAGCCTCGTTGTGTAAACTACGCTCAGACCTGTCAGTGATCTTGGTGCAGCCATTCAAACTAAGGAGCTCAATGTTCCTGCAGTTTTGAGCAAAGGTCCTAGAAGAACACAGAACACATTTGTGAAGCCGGTGACGCGAAGGTGCTTCTTTCTCCATGACGTTTGTCAGGCTGCGGTAGTTCACCTCAGGGCACTGTCCCCCACACCCAGACACCCCCGCAGGCTCAGCTTCCTAAGGAACCCCCCGCATCGTTTTGAGATGTTCTCCACCACGCGGCCCTGCAAAACATCAATTTAAAACTTAAAACTCGCACCTTTATGTCTGCACAGGTCTAATAAAGCCAAGTCAGATCAGAGGCACTCACTTCGATGTCCCTCTGAAAGTCAAACAGGTCGATCCGCTGCCAGTTGCTACCATCCAGGGCCAGGACGTTCCAGGACTGAGAGCGGGGAGGAAACACACCTTCAGGGTCAGGGCTTCCATCTCAAGCACGCGCGCGCGCGCACACACGCACACACACACACACACACACACACGCCTCATAAACACAGACTCACCCGTGAGACCTGGGCACAGCGACAGAGTGTCACCACATCCAGAAAGGAGAAGATTCTGGAAGACAGACAGGGACGGTTTAGAGACCCTGATCCCTGCCGCCAGAAGCTTCCTCTTTACACTAGACTCTGCCCCCAGCTCAGCCCTGCCAGGGGCGCCAGTCAGTCCGCTCAAGTATGTGACCGGGTCTGTGCTTACTAGTGACATGAACAAAACAGACCTGGAAGCTCCCTACAGCATCTCTAAAGCTGCACTATCACTGAACAGAGGAAGCGGTGAGTCCCAGCGCAGCCTCACAAATCAGGGCACTGCACCTGGTCAAGCTGCAGCCGCAGCACAGGCCGCTTGGCTCACGTCTAATGGAAGTTTCTTTCTCTCTACTCAGGATCTAGTGTTTTTTTTTTTTTTTTTTTTTAAATTAATTTGAATGTTTTATAGAATCAATCAGCTGTTTTTAATTACTGTTGTAATTACTGTTTATTATTGGAGGAGCAAAGAAGGAAGAAATCTAGAGGAAATTTGCATTTTAGTGTAGGTTTAATTACAATATTTGCTGATGGGCAAGTAATCAAACAATGAGGATGTGTAGGTTAAACAGGGAGTGGTAATTGTGCTGATCAGGAGAAACGGCAGAAACAGGGGTGGGGTGTGTAAGGTGTCATTTGTGCTCACAAAAATTCCCTGCAGAGAGTAAAGGGTTACGAAACGCCACGCACCGTAGCAACAGCTCCTTCGGCAGCTTCTTATTGATGACAGCCTCATCGCTGTTCGTGAACATCTGGAACAGCACAGAGGATCATGTTAGTCTGCTGCAACATGGATGCCCCGACCTCCATCAAATCACATCACTCAAGGACGGACTCGGCACGTCAGCAAAGATAAATGACAGTAACGACATCAGATGAGATAGATTCAATGTCAAGTGTTGGAAAACAGCAAGACTGAAAGTTGCAACACGCGTTTTGTGTTACTTAAAATAATAGTTCCAGCTACTACACATAATTGCACAGTGTGAACACAAATAGTGGCCTAATATCCACATAAAAAGGCCTCACAACTCAAAGAGACGATACATTTATTAGGATGCGGCTACTTAGAAGTCCACACTCCCACAATGAGAACGACAGATTCACCATAATTTGAGGGCAATTCAAGAGGCTGAGACAATGACGTGGGAGGATCTACTGTCACACGAAGGCCACATCTGGCTCATTGCATTTCACTCCGTGAATCTGGAAAAATAAATCTAAACCAGGGACACAGTAATTAAAAGGGTGGGGGCTTGAGTAGAAGACTGTAAATAACACAACAAACAAGAGACAATGAACATCATAGTCCGTACAGGTGCGAATATGAAGCATCCAGAATAGGAAAAATGCATTATAGCTATTTATGTTAAAACAGTTACACAATTGGTGGAGCCCAATAGAACATGTGAACACTGTGCACTACTTTAATTATGGGTGTCAATCCTAAAACCACATTCACAGCAGCTTTTGATTTTAAGAGAATTACGCAAACCTATTCATCAGCGTCAAAAACAAACTAACGGCTCTGCCCGTTAAAATTAATGACTGGATCTATAAAAATCTAGAAAGCCCGTTCAAAGCCCCTCTGTGTCTCCCTGACACACACACACACACACACACACACACACACACACACACACACACACACACACACACACACACACAGGGGCCGCCTGTCAGCACAGACGTAAAAAACTTTTGAGGTAACAACCAGCGACAGACATTTTCTGTTTGAATATTGGGGAAAATTGACTCAGACAGCTTGTTTTCCACAGCGTTACTCTGGCCAGATAATCCAGGGCCATTTCCAAAGAAGCAGATGCGGTTGGTTGGTCAACGGTCCCCTTTAGTAATCCACAGAAAATGAACCTGATGCTGCATGAATGTGAGCATTATGTTTTCTCCACTGGTTCACTACAGTGACTGTGGCCCCGAGTTAAAAAGGGTGGATGAGCTGTAGCCTCAAGCTACAGATCTTTATGATATAGCACATATATTTGTATTTTGTCTTCAAAAGGAGGAGTCACCTGAATAATTTTTGTTTTAACACTTATTTAATTAATCATTGACTACATCTATGGGTTTATAGAACCAGAAATCCTTACAAAAATATAACTAATTTGACATGATGTGAGGTAATACAGCTACTCTGTACATGCTGTTACTTGGAACATTTTATCGCAATTTATTTTGCTGTGCTTAGTTGTCTACTTTTTACAGCGTTATGGTCTTCTGTTGAGATCTGGGGTACAATAGGTCTCTACACAGCAGAACAGTAAACTACAGAGTACAGGACAAATCCTGAAAACACATTTCAGAGTAAAACACTTGGTGACTATGGCGTATTACAATTATCTTTTCAAATGCCAATACTAAGCTCCCCCCTTATACACTGAACCTATACTTTACCATTATAGAAGAAATCGTGCTGTGGGGATGCTTTGAGATCTGTGAATACATTTTATATGTTTTGGTTTTACTTACTACTTACTAAGTATTTTTACTTTGAAGGCACTACATCGCCACTTCCGTTGCTGTGTGACGCCAAGCGCTATTAACTTGACACACCGGCTCTACCGCAGCTGTTGGGCCAGAAGGTAACGGCCTGAATCTTCTGAGTCGTCAGCTGTTGCACCGTTAAAAATAAATAAAACCACACATAAATCCCACACTGGCTGGGGATTAAACACAACCGAGGCCGATGTCATCGGTCGGGCCGTCTTTGGTGGCTGTTGTCGCTCATATACAAAGCCACGCTCGCACGGCTGCGACACACAAAGTTGGTGGTAACATTAAACGCTACACAACACCGTAGACCGTGTGTGTGTGTGTGTGTGTGTGTATGTGTACAGGTGGCCGTTCCTTGTGCTATTGTGTAGTTTTAGCGTGTGTTGCGTGGCATTAGCCGCTTGCTTGTGCGCTAACACGGGGGAACACGGAGCCGCGTCGACCCGAGGCCCCCACAACCGCAGCGGCCATGGATGAGCAACGCTGCGGCTCCTCAGTTGACCCAACATATGGCACAAAAAGCACGCTCGCGCACACGACAGCCACTACACAACTACCACGTTCTGGCGAAGTAGACGCATTTTTTTCCCCCAGACGGGAGTGTGTCGGCGCTGTCCTCGGCGTGCTCCGTGACGCTGGCCGTGCTTTGTCTTTGTTTTGACGGCGCAAAGGGAGACGATGGCAGCGTCCGAGCATCTATAAAAGCCAACGGTTAATAACAAAGAGCACGACCGAGCGCACGCCGCTGTCTGTGCCGACACACGGAGCGAGGCCTCGGTTATTCGGGGTCGGAACGGAACGCCAGCGTTTGACCTAATCCCAAACATTGACTGCGGAAGCCGCATCAACAGCTTCATCCACGAGCGAAATGTTGCAGTAAACACCGCGTCGGTCGCCGCGTCGCCCGTGCGCTAGCGGCCACGGGAGCTGCGCGGATGTGTGTCACTCACTGTCAGGCACCATTCATGCTCAGCTCACCTCAAAGCGGCTCCGCGACACACCGTTTACCTCCTTCCCCATGTCGGCCGCTGGTTTCCAGGCGCTCAGTGGATTTGGTTAGGCGCAGCAAAACGCAGACGCGGGCCCTCTTCCTGCCGACTGCCCTCCACGACTATCATGCTACCGTCCTCTCGGCAGCTCCCGGGGTGTGATGTCGCTGTTGTTTCGGCCTCTATCGCTTCTACTTTCTGATAAAATATGGGCAGCAGTCAGCCAATGAGCCACTTCTGTTATCTGCACGGCTCGCCCTACCCCCCCTCCAATATAAAGCTTCCATCCACCCGTCTACATCACTTAATAAAGTGTATAATCTGTATAATGTAATTGTTTCGAGGCATGTTTTACACAAACACAGAATCGTCTGCTTTACTTGTGGTATTTGATGTCCGGTCCTGTAACCAAGTAGAGATAAAGGAGAAAAAAATACATTAAAATAAAAGAAGTAAAAAAAACAACACAGCAAAGACTAGTGTCAACACCTAGAAGCAAAGTCCCGTATTTTTAATGTGCTTCAAGTTTTAAGTGGAGAACCTCATTAATCCCACACCCATACAGCTAGGCTGAAATAATAAAAAGCCTATTTTAAAGTCAATGTTGGGATATGAGTTATTTCCATTAAAAGGGCCTGGTATTAAAGTCTGGATCAAAGAATCCAGGTTTGTCATGATTTGGGGACTAGTGGAACAACTAAAGCACAAAGTTAGTGCCTTTATGGTAAATTAGCTTTTTAAATAGAATTTATTTCGTCTATGACGTTTGTTTTTCCCAGGTTTGTATTGAAACTTTATTTCTGAACGTGACTTCCTTGTTTCATCACTGACCACGCCCAGATCAGCGGTGGATCAAATCAGCATCCAGAGCGGCCGCGCGTCAAAATCCGTCATCACTCTGACGACAACACACATGACAACAAGTCACTTTCTGCTGTCCATAGTTAGGCCTGTGTATCTTCAAGTATTTTTGTTCACCCTCTTATTCAGAAGTCTGACCTACCTTAGGTCTATTAAGGGATGTGACACATGTGACACAATAAATGTGAGAAATGCTTGTGATATTGTGAAATACTTTAGAATAACACTGTGCAATCTCAATAAAAGTTCAGAAATGTCAGCTATTTAAACAATGTTTAAATTATTACTTTAAAAATAAATTATTTATATTCCATGATATATCTACACTACAGGTCCACCATTCCCCAGAATCTTTAAATCCTACTCTTTGACTAATGGACCAGCTCATTAGACTAGTTGTGACATTACAAACCACAATCACCAACAAGTTCATTTGAGGTATAAGAGTCACTTTGAGCTGAACAAATGCAAACCTGGGTTACTTTTAAACAGCCACAGTAATATTGTATCATATATTATTCTGCACAGAAAGGTCAAAACATCAAAGATAATAAAAATGAGCAAGCAGCTTTTCACACGACTGAACGGAAGCCTCACCATTTTAATATTTTATTGTTCTGTATTAATATGGTTCTCCTTGTTAAAGTTATTCAACCAAAAAGGACATAACGTGTTTATCTGATTTATTGGATTTTTCCAATAAGTCTTGAAACATGATTTTACCTTTTTATTTCTATTAGTAGCATGCAACTTAACAGCTGATTTTGTAAAATACAAATGAAGAAAGATTTCAATTAGAAGACAGATTTTTATAATCATTTATTACCATCAACCAGGCATCCGCATTATTACTACATACATCTAATAGTAAAACCCACACACAATAGACAAAGTATTTAGTCCAACTCCCCAAAATGATCACATTCTTTGACAAACTGAAACCAATATTGAGAAATTGCACTGGTGACAGATGTCACAACAAAAATATTTAATTTTTGCATCTTCTGCAATTTGAAAAAAATGTCAATAGAAATGAAGGAACTAATGGCACATTTTTCTAATTAATTTCACTTGTATTTATAAAATATATTTTTATAATGTATGTCTAACATCTTATTTTAGTTGAGGTTAGTTCAGCTGATGGTTCATTGGTGCAGATGTGCAAAGACATTCCTATTAAACAAGGGGAGTCAACAGCATTCCTGACAGATTGTAGGTGTGTAGAAAATAGGACGTCTGGAATATGGCCCTAGGGCAGCTTTGCCTGATGGGAAGTGAACCTTGCGATAATAAGTTAACATCGCCCCTTTTGAAGTTTCCTTTAAATCAACCAAATCACGCCGCGTTAATTGATTACAGTTAACACTTGTGATTCACTTTACATTTGTTGTTGAAAAACATTTAATAAGTTACAGCATATTTTATTTGCGTACGTCGGGTGGTTGTTGCGCCATCACGGTTATGGAAGGCGGGTTCTTTCTTGTGATAGGTCGTCGCTAAGACACGCCAAAGATTGACAGCTTTCCGGCTTCCGGTTCATTCCGTGGGCTGTGCGCAGAAGTTGCTAGTCACAGGAGCCACAATGGCGTTTGTAGTCTCCTTAAGATAGGGCTGTGGATGATATTAAATCCACTAGCATCGCCCTAAATATAGGCCTGGTTGATTCCCAGAGCAATTGATAATAAACTGGAACATCTATTGCACACGAAAATATTATGATTTCTATTCAATATTGAGTTTATAGAAGATAAAACTAACATTAAAGGGAACATGTAAACAGTACCAACCGGGTCAAGTTTTCATTTTGTTGGAGAAACGAGCGTCTTTTAATGAAGACGTTTCCTTGTTTCTGAAATCCAAAACCGTAATTTTGTGGAAAAACACCTTTACTTAACTTGGCACCGGACAAGGACAGCTTTCACAAAGGGACTTTTTTCTTTTTTACGAGTCAGCAGAGCATTAGCTAGCGGTGCTAGCTAAATTGAAACGGAGACGACAGCACAGTGCTCCGGTCTTTGGTTGGGATCTTCTTCTTTTAATAATTCTCGGTTCCTGATCTACAGAACTGGAAAACGACCGCGGTGTTTTTCTGCTTTGACGAACTGTGGCGGCGATCTCAGCGGAATGAATTAGCGCTGAGGAGGACTGGACGTGAGCGGCCTACTGTTTATTTTTTGTGTTTCTCTGACTGTTTTGCTTAGTAACACTTATTTTTTGCTATTTGGAGTAGAAACGGTTCTCCTGTGAATGAATTGCCTGGACTACCAAGGCCCAGTCGCAGGAGAGGTACCGACGCCGGCGTGAGTGATGCCTGGGTCGGACCGACGCCATGGGACCAAGAGGAAGCCGGAATCTAGCATCAGCGGTGTGCCGACCCAGGCCCCGACCCGCTCCTCCGACATGACGAGCAAAGGCGGCAAGGTGCAGTTGAAATCTCTAATGTCGGCTTCAAAACGCAAACGACACAAGTCGAACAAACTTAATCGGGAATTCTTGGCGGCACAGGGACCCGACGATTTTACCCTCGGCGATACGGCGCCTCCTGGTGTCAACCCGGTGAAGCCTCTGGTGGAGTACGACGACATCAGCTCCGACTCGGACACGTTCTCGGACCCACCGTCTTCCAGGCCTTCCGAGAGGGGGGTCGGGGACCGCCTGGAGCCCTCACCTGAAGACGGTAGGGACGACATTGGCAGAGAAGCTGGCGGTGGAGAGAGTCGGGGGCACAGGCACTCTCGAAAAAAATCGAAGGACCCTAATAAAGTTAGAGACTCCGGGAATGGGGAACGTGGGTACAAGAAAAAGAGCAGCAAGGACCGGGAGAAGGGGGTTCCTGGAAGGAGCAAGGAGAAGGCTGCCTCCTCAGGCTCCTCGTCCAAACGCCACATTCAGTCAGAAGGAGACCTGAAACGCGGGGAGCTGATGCTCTCCCAGGGCCAACCCGCGGCCAGTGTAGGCAGCACCACTTCCTCCACGTCCTCGTCTCGCAGTAAAGAGAGCGGGCGCTCAGGGAAGTCCCGCAAAGACCGGCAGCAGCGGAGGGAAGTCCGCGGAGAGGCCGGCCACAGCTCGACCCAAAGGATCCGGACGGACAGGACCCATCGCAAGTCCTCCAAGAGCCACAAGTCCAGCCCCAAGGGCAAGTCTTCGGTGCGGGGTAGCCCCCGCAGGAAGGGTACTAGCTCTGCCCTGTCGCCGAGTCCCAGAAGAGGGGCTGGCAGTGAGAGTCCACTGGGCAGCGGGTACGGGCAGCAGGGGGATGAGTCCTACAGCAGGCGGAGGGCGCCCCAGCAGAGCCCCAGTCCCTACGGGGACATGTCCCACCGCACCAGGCAGAGGTCCGACAGCCCCTACGGCGGCAGACACCGGTCTTCCAGCTACGAGAGGGACAGCAGCCCCTACCCAGGCAGGAAGCGCTCCATGAGTCCTTACGGCGCTCGGAGGTCGTCCAGCACCAGCCCCATGTCTCGGTGAGTACATTCCTCCAGGTCTGTACGTCGCTCACATGCACACAGGCACATGTCAGAGAGTGTCGGAGGCCATGTTGAGTGTTTGCTCAGGAACCGATCATGTTGCTTCACTTTTTTTCGTTCATGTTACTACAAAGTGGCTAGATAATGAAAAAACAAACTTGTAGCTTTAAAGGTTTGCACACCTGTTGAATTTTTTCTTTCCTCCAGGTATTTACTGCAGTTGACAGACATTTTATGGTTTGTTTGTCAGTATACACTGATCCTGGGTCATGTTGAGTGATGCAGGACAGAGCAGCGCTGGTCTTTCCCCTTTATTTGATCATAACCAGTCTTTGCATTATAAACAATGTAGTTACAAATTCTTTAAAGCAAGTTCAGAGTATAAACATGGACCTGGGTTGGTTGAGCTAAAAAATTACAAGGTGGATAAAGCATGTTTAGTACCAGCACAATAATAGAGCCCCCAGACAATAGAAAATGACTTCAGTCCGGTCTAAATACTCTAATTAACTTGTCTTGACAGTCAAAGTTCTGCTTGTTATATTTTGAGAATAATAGTGGCTTAAGATAATGACTTTTGTTCACTAAACCTGAAAATGTTTACTTGTAAGTCTTAAACTTTTGTCTGTTGGCTCATTTTATTTTTTCACTTTTCAAATCAAAAGGTCCACATTTTTTGTCATTATATTAAGTTATTTTACCTTTTGATAAAAGGTTGCTAGACCTGGTTATTTTTGCTTGACCTCTTATGAATTTTAGCCCATTATCTTTAAGTTGTAATAGAAGCTAAAGTTTGTATGGCACTATATAATTTCGTTTTTATACATATTTTTTTCTACAGACGCTCAGGTCGCTCTAGGAGTCGCTCCCCTCTGCAGTATTCATCTCGTCGCTCCTCGTCACGCTCCCGTAGTAAAAGGCTTAGTTCCTCTGGGGCAGTAGGTGGCAGCTCCCACAGCAGCAGGCCAACTAGCCGCTCCCCCCCTTCCACCCGCCTGCCGCTGAACTCCAGTCTGGGAGCAGAGTTGACCCGCAGGAAAAAGGAACGCCTGGCGGCGGAGGCGGCTGCCCGCGCCACGAGTGGCGGCGCTTCCCCTCTTCCTTCAGTACGAAAACCTGCCGGCCCCGCCTCGGCACGACCTGCTAAAGCTGAGGCTCCACAGCCAGAGGAGGCAGCAGCAGCACCACCAGAACCTCAGCCCCCACCACCCACACAGTTAACACAGGAAGCACCTCCTGTGGAAGATCAAGCTATTGCACCTGCTCTGGCTTCTTCCACCACCTCACCTGCACCTTCTCAGCCTTCTCCTCCTGCACCGCCGCCTAGTTCAGCCAGCCAGGTTCCACCGGCGCCTCAGACAGAATGTGCTCAGCCTCCAATACCTTCTACCACATCCCATGCAAAGTCTCCAGCTGCCGTTCCTGCACGAAGCCCCGTTTGTCAGACTACAATCCACAAGACGTCCACTCTGCCCCCCCTGCCTTTACCACCTGCACTGCTTGGAAACACTCAGGACAGGTGAGAATCAAAGAGTTCACATTCATACTTGTGTGGTTGTGGCCTTCGCTATCTCAGCTCATGTATGACAAAAATAGATTGTGAGAATTGAAGGAGTCCATGGTTTTTCAGCCCAAAGAAGTCCACCCCTCCCCAGAGGCTCTCAAGAAAGGACAAGGAAGTTCGCAGCCGGCCATCACTCATCGACCTTCCTTTACCACCCACCCTACATGGAGCAGACTCATCACCCCCCCAGTCCCCCGTTCGACAGGCTCCCCCACTTCCTCAACCAGCCCTTAAAAAGAGACCAAAGTCAGTTTTCTTTCTTACTTACCTATGTCTTCGTTTTCTTGTCAGAAACTTCAGTGTAATGTATGTCCATTTTTCACGGTTCCCAGGATTTGCTGCCCACGCTACGGTGAGCGCAAACATACTCAGAGTGACTGGGGCAAACGCTGTGTAGATAAGTTTGACATAATTGGCATCATAGGAGAAGGCACATATGGACAAGTGTACAAGGCCAAGGACAAGGACACCGGTAAGGACATGATATGTAGACACCTGTCTCTATTATTTACTAGCATTTGTGTCAATGGACTGAGGATAATTAATTTATTTGGCTCCCTACATGCTCCCTTTAACCTTGTCAGGTGAACTAGTGGCTCTGAAGAAAGTGCGTTTAGACAATGAAAAGGAGGGGTTCCCCATCACAGCCATCCGAGAGATCAAGATCCTGCGGCAGCTCAAACATCGCAGTGTTGTCAACATGAAGGAGATCGTCACTGACAAGCAAGATGCACTTGACTTTAAAAAGGATAAAGGTAAGGCTGTCACATAGTAGACCTGTGTACACGCTTTGATAATTGTATTGTATATCAGGTGTCAAAGTTGTAACTAAAACTGTGACAATTGTAATTTCTTCAACTTAGAAATTGTGTAATTAAACAATTGAGTATAAAACTAACAACACAAGGTTAATACACTAATTTTATATGTTAAAAAAATATATCATAAAAAAACTTCACCTAAAGCACTTCTGAATGTAAACCAGAAAATCCTGATTTGAACTCTTCTGCTAGTGGGGTTTAAAACATGTAAGAGTAAACTACTGTAACAGAAAAGGCAAGAGAGATGTAAAAATAATGTTTGTTAAATTGTGTTTCAGGCTTCTGAACATGTGTCTTCTGATTTATTTCTTTAGGTGCGTTCTACCTGGTCTTTGAGTACATGGACCATGACCTGATGGGCTTGCTGGAGTCTGGCCTGGTCCAGTTTTCTCACGAGCACATCCGCAGCTTCATGCGCCAGCTGATGGAAGGCCTGGACTACTGCCACAAAAACAACTTCCTGCACAGAGACATCAAATGCTCCAACATCCTGCTCAACAACCGGTAAGGAACACAAAACACAGACATAATATAGAGAACAAATAATTGTTAGGTTCATCTTGATGGGGTCGGCATTTTTAGTATGCATATAATTTCGGAGTGACACTAACCGTTATGTGTAAGGCAGGATTATGCATTGATAACCTAAATGTAGCTGCAGCTACTAAACAGTGTAACTATTCTATCAAAGGCTCAGTATACACCACCAGTAAAGGTGCTTACAGTTCTAGAAAAACTGCAGAAACAAGTGCAGTGATTTCTTAGACATTTTATGTCTAAGAAATGAGCGTGTTTTCCTCTTGCTCTGAGATGTTTCACCTAATAACTAATTGTTCATCTGTGTCATTGTTCAGAGGACAGATCAAACTGGCTGACTTTGGCTTGGCCCGGCTTTACAATTCAGAGGAAAGGTAAGAGTGTCCGTCATCTTTGTGAATATGTTTTAAAGAAAGAGCAGGGGTTTAATAAGTGTTAATGCTACACACATACTGCTGCTACTGATCTGACGTGTTACTGAAATTGCGTCAAATATGTTTTCATGCCTGGATGTTTGCATATAGTTATGAGGACTACATACAGTGTGTTCCTTATAAATTTATCAGTAGCTTCAGATTTATAGGTTTCAGGCTCCTAGAACGGCGAGTGTTTATATACATATGGGACATTGATTTTGTTTCCTCTCTCTGTAATGATAAACAACTGCCTGCAGGAACAGAAGTAATACATCATGTGCTTGAATCTGTGTGATGTTTTGATTGCATTTAATTATGGCTACATTTGTTTATTATTCATATAGGGGTAATTGTTATAAAATACTTTGACTTGAACCCACCACTAGGTGGCGCTGACTGTCCATCACTGCTCGAGCACGGTAGCCTATAGCTGCTTTGTAAAGTAGGCTCAGTCTCACCTTCTCTCTTCCTCTGCCTGCAGCCGACCGTACACTAATAAAGTAATCACACTATGGTACCGCCCCCCTGAACTCCTGCTGGGAGAGGAAAGGTACTCTCCAGCCATTGATGTTTGGAGCTGCGGGTGAGTAAGGCATTGTCATGCCAGCACATTTATCTTTCTTTCACAATTTCTTTGTCAATAAAAAAAAGCATTTTGCATACTTCCATGTTGGAAGTGTGTCTTTTCTGCGCTATAAGTAAATCTATTGGCAGCCTTTAAGTGGATGTCTGAGCCTCTGTGGGCATCAAGAGCTAAATACCGCTCAGGTGGGAGATAGTTAATTTCCATTTTACGCGTGCTGCCCTGCCAGGTCTCTACATTTCTAAACTCATCTTTTATTTGTGTGCATTACTTTGTTTATGTCTACAAACGTCAGGTATTTACATTTTGAAATGGCAAAATTGACTTTCACTCCTGACAGTGGATGTCTCTAACTACCTCCACCTGTTCCTTGTCATGCCACAGGTGTATTCTGGGAGAGCTCTTTACGAAGAAGCCCATCTTTCAAGCTAACCAGGAACTTTTACAGCTGGAGCTCATTAGGTACGCTGCCTATCTCTGAACACTTCTAAGATGCTAGTTTTTATTAATTGACCACTTACTACACGTCTGTGTATTCTTTTTCAGCCGTTTGTGTGGAAGCCCATGTCCTGCAGCCTGGCCTGATGTCATTAGACTTCCCCTTTTTAACACCATGAAACCCAAGAAACAGTATAGAAGACGCCTGAGGGAGGAATTTGCCTTGTACGTGGCCATGCTGGACCTCCCCCAGAGTAGCATCGATTTACTTATTGTCTCTTTCTACATGTGACATATTTCTCTTCTTCTGCATAGTTTACCTACTGTAGCTCTAGACTTGCTGGACCGTATGCTGACCCTCGACCCTGCACGTCGATGCACATCGGAGCAGGCTCTCAACAGTGACTTTCTGTGTAACGTGGAGCCCAGCAGGATGCCACCACCGGAGTCAGTAGCTCATGGCGTCTTTTTCCACTTTAAAAACTTGTTTTGATTTTCTAATAGAGTACATGCAGATGAAATTCTAGCTCGCTTTCAACTATATCCTTTCAGATATAGATCACATTTCTCCCAGGTTTATTGAAGGTGGTATAGAACCTTGCCTATTGCACACCTCACCATGTCTTGTGTTTTCTACAGTGTAGCTTGATTATGAACGGTATAAAGGTACATTTTAAATTGTGTCCACCCATTCTTCCTCCAGCCTTCCTCACCATCAGGACTGCCACGAGTTGTGGAGTAAGAAGAGACGCAGGGCACGTCAGAGTGGGGTGCCTGAAGACGTGCCTGTGCCCAAAGTGCCCCGTAAAGATGCGACAGGAACCTCTAGTGGGGAGAACAGTCGGTCACAAAGCAGTCCGGCTGCCCCGCCACCTCCACCAGGAAAGCCACCCGCCACAGCCAACTTGGAGAGTGAGTTGTTGGGTTAACACCCACCTCTCAAGTATTCTTTATCTTCCTTATTCTTTTATTATTCCATCAGAAACCTGCTCAGATATGCTTTATATTTAATATAATATTTTTTTCTGCTTAAGTGGAAAAACTTAATAAATTCTATTCTAACAATAAATTCTGTTAGCATTATTTCATGTCTTGTCTGCATCATGTGGGTCATGTGGTTTTCTTTTATTCAGCTGCTCTGCTGAGTGAAGAGTAATTTAGATCATACAGTAGAAAAGCAGACAGACCTGGTTTTTGTTTTTTAATATTGTCTATGTCTATTTGTGTTTAGGCCTGGGAGCAGCTGCAGAGCAGCTGAACCAGACTGAGCTGGCAGTACTGTTGAACCTCCTACAGGGACAGGGAGATCTCAGTCTGCCTCAGGTGACCCAGCTCCTCAATGTCTCCAACCCAGAGACTCTTATTCAGACATTGTCTGCCCTCAGTGAGGCCTCTGACCACCAGGGGGCTTCAGAGGACCCAAGCCATTCTGGTGCCAGGTCTCAGCCTCCAGAGCCGCCACCTGAAGTCCAGGAGCCCTCGCCAACGTCCGGAGAACCGCCGCTCAGCCAAGACGACCAGGCGAACCTGCTCGCTCTCATTTTGGGCCACATTATCAAGACTCAAACTGAGGAGCAAGGTGACGAGAGCAATGGCGTCCAGTCAGACGAGGCCCTAACGCGCGGTTCATCTGCCTCTACTACTGATCAAAAGGGCAAGTCTGGGTTTAGTCTTTAGTGTGTTGGTAGAAAGGAGAAGGGGAACCAGGTGGAGATCACTGGTGTGAGGAGAGCAGGGCAGAGAACAAATCCCTGCTGAATGAGGTTTAATACTCATGTCACATATATTGTATGAAGTCCTTACATTATAGACTACCTGATTAAAATCAGCAAAATGAAAACGTAACCAAATAAATTGGGCTGATAGAGCTTTCATATTTCTCCTCCTCCTGCTTTTGTCCCTGACATTCCTAAAACCTCAGTTTCACCTTTGACCGTCTGCAAAAAAAGTTAGGAACCTGACAAAAAGTCCAGCGCTTGTCTTTGGTGTGACCCTGGTAACCAGGTAAAGGTCTGGCACACGAGGACGTCTCTTACTGGTGTCCACTATAAACCAGAAGTGAAACGTACACACTGTATTGTTCCTTCCACGTGTCTCCCACTTCTTGTTCTTTTGCCACAGTCTCTCGACTTCTGTATCTGTCTCACTTCCACATGTTTTTTCCTCCCTCACTTCATTTTCATTATAAAGGTTTCATGGATTCTTCACTGGAAGCGATGTTGCTCTAAGCAGTCTGTAATGTCAGCCTTTTTATGAAACACGTCTAATAAATTATCAAGTGGAAATAAATGAATCTTTAGACCTCACCTGCATGTGTTATTTTCAACTTTGGTTTGTCACTTTTTTTCAGTTTTAACTGTTTACTCTGACCTAGGTGTTAGCGCAAATGTGATCAGTAAGAAAAATAAAGGGGTTGATTCATACTGGCACTGGGATATTAACCGTCCTGTTTTTTTAGTTGTTTTTTTTTCCCTCTGAAACCTTTACAGCCTTGATTCACTTTAAATTCTGGTAGTTTGCTCAATAACATCTGGTTTAGTGATGTTTTTGCCCTTTAAAAAACAGAAACATCCACATAAATCACTCTTGTTCATCCAGCTGTGCATCATGTTCCCACATTTTTCTTTTTTTTTTCTTTTTTGTTTTTGCAGGGGAGTCAAATATGTGCGGATACAACAGTGCATTTACTTGCTGGTGAAGTTTTGCATCTTTACAGTAAAAAACAAACAAACATGTAGCTGCTTTAATGCATTTACTAAACATAACTAGTGGCTTTAAAATACCTTATTGTTCCAATTTAAGCACTGACATTTATGGAATATAATGTATTTGCATGGACAGTGACAAACTTCACACAGTTAAGGCTGCATCAGTAGTTCAGTCAAGTACTAGTTTAAAAAGTTCTTTAAATGCATTTGGGTATTGAATATGGTTCATGTACCTAAGCACAGAGTGCTCTGCCCTCCCTCTTGTGGTGAAGGTAGGAATATAAAGATTGTGTAACCTCAAACTAGACAAATAAGGTTGAGGGTTAATCTAAATATCCATGTAAATGTGTCCTTTTCACCTTGATGCCTAATTCTGTTTTCTCTCTGGCCTTTTCAGATGGTGCAGCATCAAAAAGGAAACAGCTTGGGGCCAACCAGGTGCCTCCATCTAGTGAGCAACGTCCACCCTCTCCACCCGGTCCACCTCCATCTGCCACGCTGCTGGCTGGGTCAGAAACCCAACCCAGTCAGGACATCAGCCCCGCCGTGGCAGCTGCCTTGCTCCAGCTCATCTCTCAGCAGGACTCGGATGCTGGGGCTTCCCAGCCCAGCAAGACCCCCTCTCCGGCTGTAGATGCTCCATCCCAGGGACAGCCCCCGCCTCCCTGGGTCGCAGACTCCTCACCTAAACCTTCAGCTGCAGCTGAGTCCCCGGCAGGACTGGTGACTGCTGCTTCTAGCACCACGGCACAGTTCCCGAAGGACCAGGACCTCCGCTTTGCCCATGGAGCTGCCCGCTGATCTTCAGTCCCCTGGTGAGATGGGCCTGGATACCTTGGGCTGGTGCCAGCAATTCTGGCCTGAAGGGAAAGGCAGGACACACATTATGACTCACCGGACCATGACCAGGTAGTGAAAGCTGAATCAAATCTTCTGATGATGAATGTTTAAGGAAGAGGTTTCAGGTGTGATTAATACCATCCCTGCCCTGTTATAGTCTGACCTTAAACAACCAAGTAGTGACCGTAACCACTGCAGTCCCTTTTGCTATTTGCTTCCGTGCTGAAGATCTTGACTTGAATCAAGTTAAGCTTCCAAAACTGAGCTCGCGCTCAGCTTTCAAAGTAGTCCTGGTTTCCAGTTTCACCCGAAACGAGCGGTTGTCAAGCCCACAGCAGTGCCCACGTTGGAACCAGACTCTGGTTTGGTCATTGTCCTCCGCTCTGCGACGAGCTGAGCCTCAGATACTGTACGTGGGTAGATTTGAATGCGTGGATCACCAGGAAAAGAACACTGGAGGACTCCGAGCTTCCCGCTGAAGCTCATCTGCTGCCTAGCTGCTCTGCTTTCAGCCCGTGGCTCCTTAATGACCCAGTAACGCCTGAATGATTCTGTCCTGGTCGGGGCGTTATGCTTTGGGGTGGCACCTACAACCGTGTACATCTGCAGGACCATATTTTATTTTCATTAAATTTTTCATTTTGGCCAAAGTCTGTGTCAGGATAAATTCCACCTATTATCATTTCCGTCCTTCACGTTCAGTAAACATACATGTTGTAACAAGCCTAAGACTGTACTGCTCTCTCTAGTCTCAAAAATGAGTTAAAACATTGCTCTGATCAGCCACAACCGTAATGCAAGCCTTTAACGTTGTACCTGACTGGTGCATATTCAGCTGCTTCAAATGACACTAGATGAGGTTTAAAGCTCCAAGCATTCACAGCGTTTCCAGCTTTTTCCTCTCAGCCCCGTCTGATATATATCTGCTCATCGCCTCCCTGCCAACGTGTGAAACAAAAGCTTTTTCTTTTTCGGTGCAGTTATTTTCTACATAAAGAAAATGAAACATGAAAAAAAAACTATGGTCCATGTTTTTTTTTTTGGAAGAATAAAGGAGAAGGAAATGATTTATTGTGTCTGTAAAAAGAAAAAAATATTTGTAATATGTGTTTTTCTTTGGTTTAGTTCATTAAAGGAAGTCATGCGACCAGCTGAAGCATCTCTCCTGGACTTTTTGAACGTTTCTCTGCACATCGGCCACTAGATGGTAGACAGTCACTCATACTGCGTCTCAGACTGCAGCAAGTCCTCAGGCCTTCGCAAAGCCTGACTGAAGTAGGAAATCATTCTTTGAACTGATTACTGTTTGTTTTGTTTCATCTATTAATTAATGAAAGCTTAGTTTTATGTAATAGGATGGAGTCCAGGTGTTTCAAACAAGGTCGACCAGTATTTATAGAAGCGTGATTAAGTGAAATATCATCTTAGTCAGAAGTTAGAACAATCTCAAAAGTTAAATGGAATGAATTTATGAACATATCTTTTTGTTACTTATCATAGTTGGGCAGATATATATTAAGTTCATTTTAATTTTTACTGTGAACAGTAAAATGTTTAATGTGCAAGTCCGACAGTGATATGAAGTGGTCCCTCAGCATCGCTCTTATTTATGTGTTAATGCTCTCATCACTTAAGTTGATCTCTTTATGAAGATCCTGACAGGCAGACAAGGATCATAAACTACAGATTGGCAAAGACAAAAAGCCGCAGTGTCATATGCAGAGAGAGCGTGTGTGTGTGTGTGTGTGTGTGTGTGTGTGTGTGTGTGTGCGTGTGTGTGTGTGTGTGTGTGTGTGTGTGTGTGTGTGTGTGTGTGTGTGTGTGCGCGCGCGCGCCTGCTAGGACTGGCCTCACGCATTCCCAAACCAGCTCCGCACTTGGCAGGATTACAGAGCCGCTTACCCCTCTGGCCCAGCAAGCAGCTGAGCCCTCTGGGTGAGAGATCCTTTCCGAGTGGAGGCAGTAGGAGGCTCACCTGCCCTCTAGCACAGGCCCAGTGTGAGTGAGATGAGCTGCTGCTGTGTGCGTGTATGTGTGTGTATTTCTGTCTGATGCTTTCACCCATCGGGACTCCAAATAATAGTGAATGTGCCCGCGGGGAGCTTCCACAGGAAGAGTAGTGGGCACTGCCAGTGCCAAGTCACAGAGACTAGACGAATAAATCAGGCCGGAGCGGCGGAGGGAGGGGAGGTGTGTGAGGCTGTGCCATCAATCAGAAAGGCACCTTATGGGGAATGCCCGTAAATGTGCCACGCCGCCAGTCTGAGGCACGCAGCCGCCATGGCAGAGAGGAGCGGTGGCGGCGGCATTCAAAGTGGAGCCTCCATTTTGGATGCCGCCGCTTCCCTGCATTTTGATGGACTTCCAGGAAACTGAATTGATGGACGGCCCGTTTCAGTCAGTTCATGCCAAATTCTATTCATAAAATTAGTTTTTTTTTTTTAAATTACTGTTTTCGGAGCCTCTGTGAAAGCCGGCTATTAGAATGCAAATTCATCATCTATCATACTTAACAGGTATCAGCATCTGGAGACCTGTTGTCCTTCCTCTGAAGACGTGTAAGGATTCAGGCCAGAAATGATTAAGCATTAAATTTTGATAAAGCAAATATTAGACACCGTTTTAATAAGGTTATTAACCACACTTTGTTTGAACTGTTTGTAAGGAACAATGAGGGATGCAGCTCATATGACTCATTTTAAGTTGGCTGTAGGAAACTGGGATGCAACAGATGAGACTAGTGGACAATCAAGAGGCCAAACATCAAGTGGCTCTCGAGGGAAGAAGTAAATTATTTAAATTCATATTTTGGATAGTTTGGCCTGAGTGGAGCTGTGATACTGTTCATACATACGTGCGCGTGGTCTTCAGAACAGTGTAAATCTGGGGCTGATGTCGCCTCTGCGGTTTGATGTTGAGTTTGATAACTGAGGCTGTTAATTTTTACTAAATCCTGATTTTTTTTGCCGGCATTTTTACACCCGTTCACTCATATAGCTGAACGCCATAAAAAAATTAATTGTGAATGCATCCTGGGTGGTTCAGTAAATTACGCTGTCTTCATCAGCTTCCTCCTTTGTCTTATATCAAACCAAATTTAATGTCAGTCATTTAGTTTATGGCTGCGCTTTTATTTATGTGATATTTCAGAAATTGATGGACTTCATCCGAGCAGTGATGTATGCTTTACTGCTGCCGTAGCTGCTTTATTGATACCATAACACCATCTACATTTCCTCTGGGTTTATAGTTTTGTGGGGAAATTGCTGTTGCACGCACTCGTTATTTCTTGATGGATCAGCTGCAGTGACACCAACCGCAGAGTTTTTAGGAGGCTGTTGAATCGGCCAGATGATTCAGACGTGCGCTGATGTTACATACAGTCACCAGGGCTGGGCCGCGACAACCACAACACACCACCGTGGTGTCAGTTCATCCCACAGTGAGTGTTAGCAACTATAAAACCTCTTCACAAGGAGAAAATAGACTCTTTAAAATCTGACCTTTTCCACAGTGACCTCCACGGAGGGGCAAACCAAAGTACTACTGCATCTAATTACTGCATCCATTCAAAGAACTTCATGAACAAGGCAAGATTACTGTCTCTCTCTCTACGTCTGGGTGCTGCCGCTTTAAGGGCAGAGGGGCTGCTGGGAAAGCAGCGAGCGCGGGTGGTGGAGGAGGATGAGGGGGAGGGTGGTGATGAGGGGGGGGGGGGGTGAGGAGGGGGGGGGGGTGGACGGGCCCTGCAGGACCATTTGTGCTGAAGCTCATTTGCGCAGCGACACTTAATTGGCTACAACAATTAATTAATGTGTTGGAAAGTTGGCACAAAAAGTTCATTTAAGAGGGTTTTAATAAGCAATTAGAGGAAAAGCAGCAAAGAGGGGGAATTACTGGAGAGGAAAGAGGAAAGCAGCAACGGAGCGAACGTCTGGCCACTGCTGGCGTGAACACCCTACTGTAACTGAGCCGGGGACCGAGGGCTTTGTCTTTCACTGACCCTTCAGATTTGAAGATTTGATGAATGCTTAGACTTTATTACAACACTATCATGCGTCGCCTTCAGGATCTTACTGCTGTTCTTAAGTGGACTTGAAGCCCTTAAATTGTATACATACCAACCCTGTAACCCCCCCCCCCCCCTCCCTGAGCTCTTGTCCCAGTGCCCAGTGTAAAATATCGCATGACTAATGAGTGGAGCAGGTTGGAATCCTGGGGAAGATGTCCTTGGAAGACGAATGCATTTTCAGCAGAATAATTAACTTAATTAACAAATTCACATGCATATTCATCAGCCTATTAATGTCTGTTCCGCGCTGCTTGATGAGCAATGCAATAATAACCGTTTCATTTGCATTTTTCGCGTTCACACTCGCACCCTTCTCCAAATAATTACAAAAAAAAAGACAGTGTAGGCAACTCACAAGGCGAGCGAGTCTCTCGGCCTCACGCTGCGTCTCGCAGGCGCCTTCCACCTGGAGCGCGCGCCACGCACGGGTTCCACGCAGATATCGGTCTGCGGAGGGCGTTTCCGTCTTTGCGTCGCGCCAGGTTAAGTGGAACGAGGTGGCGCGTGACACACGGCACCTCCAGCCTCTTCCTAGAAACCGCAGCATCGCCCTCTCTGCTTCCTCCTGCACTGCCGCGTCTCTCCTTCCTGTTTGCATCTCCCGCTCCCCTCCTCTTATTTATTCATCCCTGGTAGACTTGCCTTTAATTAATTTATTTCTTGCTTTTGAAGTTTGGCTCGTCTGCCTGTCAGCGCGCGCGCGTCTCCTTGAGAAATGTGTAGGGGTGCGTTATTTTGCCGATTTGAAACCAGAGGAGCAGCAAAGGAGATATCAAAACAAACAAAAAAGGCTCTTAAAGGCTCATTGTGTGTGTTTGTGTTTTCTTTCATCCTGGGTTTGAATCGCTGGGAAGACATCTCTGTGTCTGTAGCTCCTGTGATGAAATGTGAGTGTGCGGATTCCTGGGAGCCTCCGCGTGCGCGTGTGTGTGTATCACCGTGTCATCGCTGCCCCTCGCGCGTGTTCCTGAAAATCCCCTTCAACTTTTCACATGACAGTGATGTGAGAGAGGGAAAACGTGCGCGATGCGTTTCGGCTGGACGCGAGGTGAACATGTGGGCGTCGCGTTTGAGGAGGTGCGCGCCGGCGCGTCTGTGAAAGCATGAACGCGTGTGCGCGCGCGCGCGCGCGCGTGCCGCCAGCTTGTGTTCAGACAGCAGCAGTTTGCAGAGCGAGAATTAAGAGTAGGGAGAGATGCCAAGTGAGTCCCTGGAGACAGATAGAGGGGACAGAGGGAGAAGAAAGAGGAAATAAAAAGCCCCGCGCTCACACAACACAGCCACCAACACAAAGAGTCTTGCAAAGCACCAGGAGTATTTTCACAGGGATTCACCCTCAAACCAAGTCTTTACCTTCCAACACTGCTAGAACACACCACACACGGTCTCAGTCCTCTGAAATCCTCTCAAGACAAACAAGGATGAGACTTTTGTCCACTTACACTCTCTCTCTCTCTCTCTCTCCTCCAGCCTGGTGAGGTGACACCCTGTGTGCAGTGTGACACCGAGCTGTCACCTCCCACTGCCTGCATCACACCTCTGCCCCCTGCTGGGCCAACCCCGTCACGGCACCCAGCCGGCCTCTCCTCCTCCGCTCAGACCAAAAGTGACAAGCCGCGCACGCGCACGTCCCCTCAGTCATGCACTCAAGCGCTTTCTTTTGCAACTTTGCGTTTCCAGTCACTCTGGACTAAGTTACTTAAACCATTTCATGTATTTTATGCACTTTGCCTTGTGCGTGCTGTGATGTAATGTACATGTCACATGTTCTTTTTAGCTTTTGTTCCACTATAACAATTAAAAGATAAAAACAAATGCGTCAAACAAATTAAACATATTAAAAGTAATAAACAAAAATTAAAAAAAATTAAATTAAAGATTTTGCTAACTTTTGTTTCTGATGAGTGGATTATTTATTTATTTTCAAATCTCTAAAATAATTTGTGTTTGTGACAACCGTGCACCGTTTTGAGGTTCCCACACAGACATAACTCAATTAAAAATTGAAAAAAAAGTATTTTTATTGATTCATTTCTCAAATTCTTTCCAATCTAGATTCATCTGGTGGCACATTGACACACAGCTGATTCTGCGGTCACACCAGGATGCCGCGGTGTCTGAGCGTGACAGCAGAGGAGTCCTCCACGTCCCCTCACTCACGCTCTCCAGTCTCGGTCTGTTTGCACTTTCATATCTGATTATGCTTTAGCTTATGGAGCCACTGGCTTGAGTGTGTCCAGCCAGGCAGGCCAGTGGAGAGCAGGGACAGAGCGATTGAGATATAGAGCATTAGTTGGTGTCAGGAGTAAATTAGAGGCCAGATCTGTTTTCTAATCAGAGCACAAGCACCGTGTTAGAGGAATTAGGGCGACAGCTGCTGGGAGCTTTTTATTCCTCTCTTTCTCAGCCAGAGACAGGCAGACCCCAGCTCAGGGACCACCTCTTTACCACAGCCACCTGTCAACGCTGGTGCGTGTGTGTGTGTGTGTGTGTGTGTGTGTGTGTGTGTGTGTGTGTGTGTGTGTGTGTGTGTGTGTGTGTGTGTGTGTGTGCGTGCGTGTGCGTGTGTGTGTGTGTGTGTGTGCGACAGAGAACAGAAACATGCGTGCGCCCCCCCTACACACACACACAGTGCCATGCAGCCTGCACACATGCTTGCACACAGACACACAAACACCGTCTGGTACAGTGACCTCCCTCCATCTCTGAAATTAATGACAGTGCAGGTTGTGTACGCACGCAGGCACTCATTCATTGTGTGTTTATGTTTTCCAGTAAGTGTGAAAGGCCCTTATGAGATATCAAATTTAGATCAGGTGGAGCGGTGGGCAGCCTCGCATATGTCTGTTTACTACGGATCCCAGCGAAGGCCACTACACGGCATCCGTCTTATCAGTGAACAGGTATTTTTAGACTTTAGACCCCTGGTCACAAACAAAACACGGAAACAGCCGTCATTAGTTTCTGTCAAAATAAAAGCGTACGAGCAAATAAGAAAGAATAAACTCAGTCAAGTTTACAATGAGTGATGAATAAATGAGTGTCGTGAGCTGCTCGCACTGATTTTTCCTAGCAGACATCTCTGGTGGGCAGGACTGTGGGAGGGTGAGAGGTGTAGGAGGAGGCACAGAGATTCACACCATGTCACACACTTGCTACAGAAATGTCACCTCTTGTTTTTGCAGATCAGCTGAATCTGTAGTGTTTTTCAGGTGGTTGTTGTTTTGTGGGTTTCCTGTGTGCTTTGAATTTAAACAGGCCTTTTTAAACCCCAGGAAATCACAAGCAAATTGCACCAACAAATAAATTATTTGAAAAAAAAAATATTATTTGTTTTATATATAAAAAATCCGTGAATTACGGGGAATTTGTTGATCTTATTTTAATGCATTCCTGCAGTTATTACCCTTTTATTGCACATCTCAGTGCTGCTTCTTTATTAAATCCCTCATTCTTCTTTAGCTGGCAGCTTGAAGAGGACACAGTAGAAATAAATTTAAAATTATGTAATCATTATTAGAACATTTACAATAATTCACATTAGCAGTATATTAAATAATCGTTTTCCTTGCAGTTAAATAAACACCTGAATATAGGTCACATTAAACATAATTAGGCCAGTTATTTTTTAAAGACATCATCTGATTGGCTGTTGTAAGTGTCTGTCTCAGCACACTAATAAAAATCACACTATGTGTTAATAGTAAGTTAAATAGGTTAAATCCAGGTCTACAGTGAGAAACCTGAAAGAAGAATCTAACTTTAATTCAGGCAACATTCATGCAGCTTTGGAGGCTAATTTGCTATTGGCTGAGGCCTAATAGGGAAACACATGCACGTCCACACCAACACACTCACACACACACTCACACACAGACACAGGCCTCCTCTCTCTCTCTCTAGCACATCCCACACATGTGCGCTGCCACACACTGTCATAAATAGACAGACAGTGCCAATCTGAAGGCTGGACGGGAGCCAGCTCTGCAGCAGCTCAGTAGTTAAATTATTAACACCAACTGGGAGAGAGACAAAGAGAGGAGCAGATCAGGCAGCTCAGAGGAGAGGTGATCTGGAGAGGAGAAAAGAGGAGGTGAATGGAGACAAGCTCAACATCAGAGGGGCCGAGGAGGTTGCGGCCGCTCAGGTGCTGACGCTGTGTAGGGACGGAGAAGAGAGAGACGCTCCAGCAGCCACGCGAAATCAAAACGCCTCTGATATTCAACCCAGGGAGAGATTTTGGGTCGCATTCACAAAACAAAAGGATTTTTGTGATGTGTGTGTGAGAGGAAGGTAGAGAGATGAGGTGGATGCTGAGTTTTTTTTTTTTAGATAGATGTTAGTGGAATAGTAATAGCGCATGTGTGTGTGACTATGAAGCAGAGTGAGGGGAGGGGAAGAGAGATGGAAGGAGATCTGGGGATGTTGGTTCTGATCCAGAGAGTTAATGTTGCGCTCACTGATGGATAGAGTGCCAGCCATGAAGCTCCATACCCACATAAGATGGATGAAGCACTGCTCTCTCTCTCCCGCTCTCTCTCTCTTGGTTGATGTCTCTTGTCCTATTTCTGTCTCTTTATCTTTTAAAACTAAACAGTGATCAGAGAGCTGTGCCACAAAGGCCCCATCAGATCCCAAACGGCGCTGTGTGTGAGGCTGCCTGTCCACAGGCCGGTTAGAGGACGACATTCTGCTTCCCCTGTGACTGTGTGTTTGCTCAGGCGGGTTGAACTTGAGTGTGAGAAATATAAAAACAACGTATGTCGCAACATGTTACACTTCATCCAGGAGGACAAAGCCTGCCTCAAAGCTAAAAGGTGGGTTTTTGTGTGTGAGCAGGTGTTTTAGTTCAGCGGGAAACCGAAGCTCAAGCATCATAGTGTATCATTTACGGTGTGTGCTTTTTAACTTTTTTTATTTACAAGCTTGACTTCGTCTGTAGGGCCCACAACTCGCACGTAAGCACACACTTTCCCCAGCATCCTTCTCTCTGGCGGGGGGCACGAGGGAGGGGGGGGGGGTGAAGTGATCTGTGCGAAAGCCTCCTGTTCTATGCGCATCGCGGCTGAGGCAGCAGAGGGGGATTGTGGGTAGCTGCTGTCTGCAGGGGTGGGGGGGGGGTATAGGTGGGTAGACTTAGCAAAGAGGGGAGGGTTGGATGGGTTGCCGGGGCGGGCGGCAGCAGATGGCGTGCCACACTGTGAGGGCCGTCGGCTGGCATCCAGAGGAGGGGGGATGAGAGAGTGTGTGTGTGTGTGTGTGGGGGGGGGGGTTACAAGGATTGGAGGGGCACTGCTCCCAAAGTGCCAGCAGGCATCAGGAGAGAGAGAGAGAGACAGTGAAAGAGACAGAGGTGAGGGGCTTTGGTGGGAGACGGGCTCTGGAGGGAACCTACAGACTCTGAGATTAGAGCTTAAGCAGCGCGTGGGCCCAGGATGCTGCCGCTGATTGCAACCAGCGAAGAAGAACCACAACCACAAATTTGTCTTTGAACCCTAATTCACTGGTGACCTTTGACCTGTCCCGCTGCACGTATAGTGTCGCCTGGTGCCCCGCCTCTGAAGGACTTGCACACTGGGGCCAAGAGGGGGTCCTCCCCTGGCATATTGCTGTCTGAGGATCGCCTCCACTGTAACATGAGGCCGGCGCGAGGCGGCCGTCGGGCCGGCGACGTGGGGCCCGCTCTCAAGTGACACAAGTTTGGCAGGCCTGGCATCAAGGTGGCGAAAGACTGGCACCGGGTTAGCGAGGGCCGCCGGGCGGACAGTGTCTGTCAATCGGGTCGCGGATGATTCGCCGATCCACCTGGAGACACAAAGAGCTGGGAAATCACACACACAAAAGCAACACAGCACAATGAGTTTGCTGCTCTCACTCAGGAGAACGCAGGACGTAAATATTTCAGTGGAGTCTCTGTCGCTCCACATTCGGATGCTAACGCTAACCCTCATCTTCGAATCGGTGCTAAGGGCTCAGTGAGAAACGGGCCCGCGCTTGCTAGGACGCGTCCTGAGCCGTCCAGGTCGACCCGGTTGCTTCATCTGGTCCCAGTCTGTTTGACCCGCGCTCTCCTGGTTCCAAACCCGTCGGGCCAACGCGACGCTCTGGTCAAACTCGCGCTGCCTGTTTTTTGGGTCATGGTCCTCGATGCGAGCGGGCGTCTCTTTGTATTCACCGCCGGCGCCTGGCGCTACCTGCCGCCACTGTTGAAAACGAGCCTCCGTCTCCTCCTAATTAAGGTGCGGGTAACAACCAGCGCCTTCAGCAGAGCGTGCACGCACGCACGCGCGCAACATCACAACCCGCCGCTGCTAGCGCGGAGGAGGCTCGAACAGATGTTGAGGAATTTAAGATGCAAACGGGAACTGGGACCCCCCCCCCCCCCCTCACCCACACCCCTCTCGCCCTCCCCCGTGCCCCACCCCTCACATACACACCACTGCTCCCGCTCTTATAACACACTCGCATGCAGCTAAATCTGCAGTATACGTCCTCAGTGCCTACACCTTTGTGTGAATGTACCAGCGTATGTGGAAAAGCAGACAAAAACACACACGCACAGGCGCCCCTCCCGCCCCCCCGCCCCCCCCTTCAGGCTGGCCCTGCTCATAAGGGGCTCCATGTGGCACTCTATTCCCTCTGGCACGGGGCTGCGGCGGTGCCAGCTCTTCATTGTCCTCTGCCCGCTGGAGAGCACGCGCGCCGAGCGTGGCCCTCCTCTTCCTCCGCCTTCGTCTCCCCCCCGTCGCCCCCCCCCCCCCGTTCGCCGCACGCTGGCCTCGGACGAGTCTCCCGACGTGCACGGAAGCTCGAGATGAGCGGGCGCTTGTGACAGAACACTGGTGGGAAATCTAGCTCCCGCGCCTCAGCGTCTGCCTTCGTGTCCCGCCAACTTTGCAGCGTTTGTCTCATTTAAATAGCAGCTATTGTTGTCATCATCGACGGGCGATAGTCTGGATCGCCTTCAACTCAAAACTAAGATCAGTCATAATGAAGGAGCCTAAACCGCTGTATATTTGTAATCTATAATGAATTATAAAAGCATAAGGATGCAGGACTCCTTTCTTTGTTGTAGCATGGGAAGGTGCAGGTCACATCCCTTGGATGCATATGAGGTAATGTAGCATTTGTTTACAGTGAACGTGAGCGCTCAGTGGTCTGTTCTGATGAGCGCGCGTCACCGGTGGAGCAGGGAGAACCCTCGCGAGCGACGCTTTGAACTCCTGCCCGTGCTCCTCCGGTTCCGTCCCTCCCTCCACCTCACAGCTGCTCTGGGGAGAGCCGGGCTCGGCGGGGCTCTGCGCCGCCCCGGCTCTCTGTGCCTGGGTGAGAATTAGCCAGCTTTAGCGCCTTCCTTGCCTGGTAATCCCTTAATCTGGCGCGGCTGAGGAGGGAGGCTTTGGAGGAGAGGCGGCGTGCCGATCCGTGTCTCCGCGCGTCTCCTGGCACAGTCGCGCATGGAGAAGTTTGGAGTTGAGAGTTGTGCCGTGCCTCGACTAATTAGATGTATTATTGTGTGCGAATTGTTGTGGTTCTGTAACAAGCCAGTGGTTTAGAACAGTTTGGGCTGCGCGTCACACCCTGTTGCTTCCAGCAGCGAACAGGACGTCCTGCAGTGAAACGGGTTAAAACACTACAGGTGTAATGAAAGAATGAGCTGCTGTAATAGAGGGTTTGAGGACGGGTTTGGGACGATCGTTCACTTTCTTGCTTTTCAGTTTACACGTCTAATTTCTCACACTTGAGCAGCGTTTCTTTGGATCCCTGTATTTTTAACTGGCATCAACACCTTGTTCTGTCCCAGTCAACGTGTATGTAATCACAGATCACAGGCTGATTGGTTGATTCTGTGTCCAACAACTGACCCCGAAGTCTGACATGATCATGATCAAATAAAACAATACAGATGTTTTTTTCTCTATTTGAATGCAGCAAAGGTGTGTCTTGTGAAATATTTCCAATTTCAGGGCAACCCTGATGATAACGAGCGGTACGCGGCCCCGTTAACGGCCTACGAGGAACAAAGCGACCGGACACGCTCGCATCGTCATGCAGAGGGGAGCGACGGTGCTTATTGTTCCAGCACACGCTAATGAATGGCTAATGCGCTGGTGCAGGAGAGACGTTAATGCCGTCCTAATTCCCTCCTGCTCGACGCCGGGCACCGTGTCCTGAGCCTCTTCATCTGCATCCTTTAAACCTTTAATCTGGGAATCTGTTGCACACACACACACACACAAACACGACAACCTGTCACCGCCGTGGAAAGGCACTACCGCATTCCTGTCACACCTCTTTCTGTCTGTCTCCCTCTCTCTCTGAGACACATGTGACATATTGAGTGCCTGCAGCGAGATTCTTCCCCATGAGCGACATTCCAGAGCAGGCCGTCCCAGGGGAGCCCGGGAGTGGAGCCGTGATGGGTCTGGGGGCGCTTGCAGGGGAGGGGGGCAGGTGCAGAGGGCTTGTTGATGCAGGTTTGTTTGGGCTGTGGTGTTGGTTTGTTGCAGGAGTCACACAGTGTGCGTCTTCACCTCACCTGTTCCATGTAGATCACCTGCTCCGAACCTCCGTGTTGCCGTTTTCGGGGCCTTTTTGCCGCCGATTGCATCTCGCTCCTTAATTAGAGCAGAATGAGCCGTGTGTGTGTGTGTGTGTGTGTGTGTGTGCGTCTGTGTGCATTTTTGTCACATATTATCACTTTTCCTCTCCCGCTCCCTTTGTCCTCGCTCCTCGCCTCATTCTTTCTGTCTGCCGCTTAATATTTCATTCGCCTTGCTGTCGCAGCCGGCTGGTACATTAACCAGCGGTGCCAGTTGAGCTCTCTGCTTGTGGCTGGCTGTATAAAAATAAACACACTCTAGTTGTAATGAACAGATGTCACAGAATTTAAACGTGCTCATCCCCACCCCCCCCCCCCTCCAACACCACTACCCCCTCCTCCACACACACAAACACACTTCGCCCTCCTCTCCTCCTCATCCTCGCGCATTAAAAGCGCACACGCTTTGCATTTAGACTCCCGCGTTGACGTGTGCACGAACGCAGATAGTGATGGAAGCCCTCGTCTACGTGAGGGTGTATCGTATATTCCCACGTGATCGTTCCTTGGCAGGGGAGCTCTCGTCCCCCCCTCCCCTTGTGTCTGTCAGTCAGTCTGACAACAGGCTAACACCGTGGTCACTTCACAGACAACGTCCCATCCACTCTGCAGAACCGGCTTCTCATCCTACAATCCCCAGTGGCATCATCAGAACCCATTTTGTGTGTGTGTGTGTGTGTGTGTGTGTGTGTGTGTGTGTGTGTGTGTGTGTCCGTCCCCTCTTGTCACTCCCGCTCTTTTCCCACTAAGCGCCTGCCAGCTCTCTGTGTTTGCTGGCTGACAGGACCCAAGGAGAGACGATTGTTCTCCACGTACCCAGAGACCCTTCCCTGCCAAGTCTGGGATGAGATCCCTTCTATAGTGCTAACTCCTCACAGTTGGGCATCTCACAGCAAAACACACACTATTACTGCTCTGGGTGGGAGGGTGATAGCACGCGAAAAGTCAGTCAGAGGTCTGTTTTACACTAACGCTCAAAGAGTCCTGCTTTAGACTAATTAACTCCTTTTTAAAAATTAAAGTAAGTAAGTTGACAAAATGAATAAACTAACTCAAAGCAAACGTTTGGTGAATAATTCTCCCGATTTACATTAGTTTTTTTCTGATGCACAGGAATAATCTGCCCTTCTTCAAGGTCAAATTTGAATTTTTTAGCACGTTGGGATTTTTTCTTATGCGCTCGTGTTAATAAAATGAGCCTAACTTCAACACACACTTGGTTCAAGGTCATCGAAGCTCAGGAGTGAACTTATTTGTCTATGAAACATTATTCTGCTTGTCTTCATCACATCCGAGTGCGAAGGATCTTGTTGAGGAAAAGAGTTCCGTGCTCGTCCGGCCTCTTGGCTTCAAGTTTGGAGAGGCTGAGCCGCGGCCGTGATGGATGGAGCAGGTCACCCCTGTGACTGCAGGGGAGGCGGGCTCCCGGAGATTAAAGGTGACGGAGAGGTGGCGAGATGGAGGGATGCGGGAGACGGAGGAGATGAAAGGAGAGGGGAGCGCTGCGGAGGTCGTCCGGGGGGTGATCAGTGAGCTGGATGCGATGCCATCTGACAGGTCCAGCTGGGAGACTGCCCGCCCCCCAGCGCTGCAAACTGGTCAATATGGAGGCCAATTACTGCTGCCCATGTGACCAGGGCATCATCCAACCCTATCATAACACAGGCGCACGCACATGTGCCATCTGTGCAGACCGGCGACGAGCCTCGCCGCAGCCCCTCCTCGGATCCAGTCGCACGGCCGTGCGCGCACCTACTTAACCTCCTAAACGGGCCGGGCCGGGCCGCGCCCCGCCGCCGCCGGACCCGGCTAGGAGCTGCCGGACGGGTCAAGAAGACGTTCCGCTCCGACCGCCCGATCGAGCTCTTCTCCCCCACTGCGAACGCCAACATCTGGCAGCACCCACACCCCCCCGCGAAGCCTATCTGGCCACCGGCCAAAGGCCTGAGACCTACCTGGCGCTCGCCCGGGTCTCCACCTCTGCCTCTGCTGCCTCCCTACCCGCACCCCCCCCACACACACAAACACACCCCACCCCCCACCGCTCCTTCCTCCTCCCGAAGCCCCTGTTTCTCCCTCGGCAGGACCTCCAGCGGCAGCTTCTGCTCGTCTTCTGCCCCGCTGCCCGCGCTGCACCGCGCCCCATTGTGTGATGACAAACAGATGTTGTGGAATTTCCTGTGGACGGCCTGCCAGTGCGGACCCTGGCAGGCGCGCTGCACGATTGTTTCCTCTCAACATGTGTGTCAGTCTAGGTTATTAGTTTATGTTCATGGACATACATTGTTCTGAGTTTATTTATTTATTTTCTTGTTATAATCAAGGCTGTGTCTGTTTCAACTGTGACTGTCTCATGTTTTTTTTTCCAATCAAGGACAGATTGCAAATAATCACAATTTCCTGACCAGATCACCCCCCCCCCCCACACACACACACACTTCTTAAATACCTTTATTGCTCACATATTTTTTCCATATTACCGTCTCATATATGCAACGGGCGCTTATTATTGTAGCTAGACGTTAATTGGAATTCACACCATAATACTTGTGACATTTTGATAATCGCACTATTGACTGTTATGTCGGACAAACACTTGATTTTTTTCCTACCAAGTTGAGTGAGAAAAAGAGTGGGCATGAACATGATAATTTAAACAGCGAGATTCATTCACTCACTTTTCATCCTGAGTGGAGCACACAGTGTCACTGGAAGTTTTTTCTAAGTAAGACTGCTTAAGAGTGACTGCGGCTCCAAGTTTCTGAAAAGATTTTTATTTGTTGAATTATCCTAAGCAAATGATCAAAAGATGGATGAAGATGAATAAAAAAATATATCTGACGCTTTAAACGACGGAATTTACCTGTGACTTCCCTTATATTGAATTATTATTTGTGTTGCTTAAACAAATTTATCAAAACAAGTTACGTTGTAGTAATAATAAATAAAGACGCCGGCGCACGGTGCCCATGCATGAGGAACCAACCTGCTTTGAGGCTTTGTAGTTCATGTGCGTTCAAAGCCAGAAATGTTTTCACTACGTCGCGTCTATTAACAGTATATTTCAGGAAACTAGTAGTTTACCAATTAACACGCTGGGTCATTAACGAAAATACCCCCCCCCCCCTTTGGAATGGCAACAGCAGGACTTTAATAAAGTCAAAATGAGAGTTTTTGTTGCCCGTCTACGTCTGTGTGTGTGTGTGTGTGTGTGTGTGTGTGTGTGTGTGTGTGTGCGGAGCCCAAGGTCACCACCTGTAAGACCTGTTAACAACCGCGGTTTAATTCTACGGGCGTGACACAGTCTTTCCTTCAGTCCAGGAGCTCATGTACAACACAACACAGAGCGAAATATGCATATTCATAGGACAACTCTCCACAAAAATGCGTTACTGCTGAGTGTGTGTGTGTGTGTGTGTGTGTGTGTGTGTGTGTGTGTGTGTGTGTGTGTGTGTGTGTGTGTGTGTGTGGTGTGAAGGGTTACTCGGGATGAGCGCTCTCGTTTTTAAACGTCCTGGATAATGAACAGATGCTGCAAAAATTAGGAAAGAAACATGGACTCCTCCCAGCAGTGCCACTTTGGCCCGGTGAACTGGCACACTGGCGCACGCGCTGGGTTGTCCTCTCCGGAGCTCCTGGTGCTGCTGCTGGGGAACATTAAGGGACTTGGCACGGCTCTCCTTCGACAGCCTGCCAGCCTCTCTCCCTCGCTCTCTCCGGACCATTGAGGAAGAGGAGGCGGCGGTGGTGTGGGCTGCTCGGGGAGTATTTTGATAGATGTCCTCTCCCACTGCTGGCTGATTTCACTTTTGGACTCCCTCCTTCAGAGATGCGAGCAACTTTTTTTCCTTTGCTGATGCAGCCAAAACGCACAGAGGCCTAAAACTAACACAAAGTGGAACACAAAAGCAGAGTAGGCCTCGGGGTTTCTTCAGGGAGTTGAAACGTACAGGACTGTGTTTTATTCCCTCCAGGGACGTTCAGTCCCAGTGAACGCACTCTCAGGTAGAAGACGCTGCCAAATGGAACATGTTGTGTGTAATTTGATGCAGTGGTTTAACCTAAAAATGTGGGTCGTTTAATTTTTTAAACAAAAAAGCCCCACTGCCAGTAAAACAGTACTAATACCCCAATTAATAATTAACTTATAAAAAATATTCACACAATTTTCAGCCAAGTGCCCCAAGTCTTTATGCATTACTGTTTTATTTTATATTACAGGTGTACAAAACGAAAAAAAAAACGTCACAGTCTTAATTAGATTCAAGTATTTTGATATTCTATAAATACAATTTAGCATTGAACTAAGATCGTTTATTGTTTTGTGACTTAAGACAAATTTTTCATTTTACTTCATTTTCGTTTAAAAAAAATTAAAATAAATCAATGCAGAGAAAAAACCCCAAAACAAAACAACCAGCTTGTATTTTTACGTAATTGTTCTTTTAAAGACTGGCCACAACTGTGTACATTTTGACCTTTCATTTGTGTAATAACATTTCATTATGATTAACCTAATTTAAAAAGATTGAAAGACACACGAACAGAGTTTTCTTTGTTGTTATAAACGAGAGGAGGAACTAATGGCTCACAGAGAATTATTGTCAGCTAGATTTGATCAAAAAATCTTTTCTAGTGTCCCTTTAAATCGGCTAGTGTATTTATTTATTTATCGATTTGGGTAAAACGTAAAACCACGACATCAACATTGAACTTCCATGTGTCCATCCGCAGTTTTATTTTACTTATAATAAAAATCACAAGTTGTTTTCTGTTGTCGGTTCGGATCATAACAGTCTTGCTATTGGTCACCGTCACTCGCCACCCGAACCCTGTGTGTCCTTACAGCAGAGAGCACCCAGGACATTTTGGGGAGCATATGGGTCCCGGGGCAGCGCTCCAAACCCAGCTGGGGTGGTAACGGCTGCCCTGTGTGTGTGTGTGTGTGTGTGTGTGTGTGTGTGTGTGTGTGTGTGTGTGCGTGTGCGTTGTCGTCACAAGTTCTTGTAAGTAATATTTAAATACCACATTCGTAAAGCCCATATTCAATATTAAATGTTTATTATTATTAGCTGTGAGTGATTTAATCCGCCCATAATAAACGAAGCGAATTTACGCCATTTTGAAAATATTTGTATCTAACGTGAGTGATATTACATGTTTCTGTCAAAAGAACTGTTAAACGGAGGTCGACATCATAAACCACCTGAACTTTGACGCCGGTCTCCTGCTGCCATGCAGACGCATCATCCATGACTTTATTTAGAAAGAAGAAAAGTCCTTTAGCAACATTTGGCAACAAGTTGACCAACTGCTAAATTCGCACGTTTCATGAGGACAGGAGAGACCGAAAATAACTGCACTAAACTGGAGTTTGCTGGTGGTGCTTGACGTTCCTATTCATTAAGTCACCAAGTCTCTTCATTTTGTATGCACTCAACCAACAAAACTGCAGAATGTGTTTATTTACAACTTTATGCTGCGATATTATCAAATGTCTAGTATATTTTACTTGATAGTACACTATGTTACCCCAAGTACTGCGTGTAGGACCAGACGGGGAGCTCTCCGCGGTGCTGAAACGCACTTTCTTTCTAACGTCGTGTCTTAACGGTCAGGATGACATGGAGCTGATCATTGCCCGTCTGACCTTGGGTCTTAGCATCATCATCATCACATTTATTTGTTTTTATAACCATGCTTTGTGTGTCCAGAACCTTTTCGTCTGAAAATTATTCAGACCATCCATTCCATATCCATCCATTCATTTTCCAAGCCGCTTATTACTAATCAGAGTCATTTTAATTCGTTTCAAAAACTAATGACTCATCTTTCACTGGGTGTGTAAGTACATGAACTTTATTTTGTATGTGTGAAAAATCAGGTTGCACAGTCTCATTTATTGTCATTTTATTTTACCACACAGTTTGTTGAATACAAAGTTGAAAGACTTGAATTTTATGAAAAAGCAAAAAAATTCAAAAACCAAAATTCAGCAACACATGGGATCTTTCATTTTTTTATAGACTATTAACATTAAATACAAAACAACACAATAGTGTAATAATAATAATAATAATAATAATAATAATAATAATAATAATAATAATAATAATAATAATAATAATAATAATAATAATAATAATAATAAACAAATGTACTCAGCATAGCAGATTGCAACTGAAAATAAAATGTTTTAACCAAGCTTTAATTTGAAATTAAAGTACAGTGATATTGCTCAGTTGAAGGACATGAGTCGTGTGAACAAATTACAGTAAAAACCTAAATAAAAAAAGTCTGATTTCATTGTAGTTTGACATTTTTTGTAGGCTGGTTAATTTTTACACGCCCACCTACGGTCAGAGTCAGTGTGTGTGTGTGTGTGTGTGTGTGTGTGTGTGTGTGTGTGTGTGTGTGTGTGTGTGTGTGTGTGTGTGTGTGTGTGTGTGCGCGCGCGCGTGTGCAGCGACAGTGCTGATGTGTGTTTCTGGGCCTTGCTGCCTCGCTCTGTGGTCTCGTTTGGGTTTTGCATAGATGCGAAACGAGTGATTTGCTGGAGAACCTTTTCGGCTGTTTCGTTAGGAAACAACCCAACTAGGACATTTCTGTCAGGTACGGGAGAGTTAACTGTGATCGCTGATTTACGTCTAATTTCACAATATTGGAAAATGAGTGGGCGTCTGGGTGTCGCTGTAGCCAGTGATGTAGTGGTACATACAGAAGTGGGGAAACTTTCCGGTCATCAAAATGCAAACAACCACCAATACAAATACAAATCACATAAAAACATCTATACTGTGAAATTCGTTTATCGCTGGGGTTTGATATGATTTGTTCATAAAATCTCCTCTTAAAGATTGATATCAGCCTCAAGCGGTGTGTTTTGCGCCCTGCGTACAGAGCTCTCCACTACATCCCTGACTAAAGCAACCCGAAGGTTCAACACTGAAACTTGAAGGAGAAACACCAGAGTCAGGGAAGGGCACGCCTTTCACATTGCTAAACCCTAGCGGGCAGGCTCGTCCGCGAACTGTGCCGCCGTGGACAGATTGTTGATTGCAACAAACCTCACAATAGGTTTTTCGTTTTAATTGTGTAAAAACGCGTTGAGTTCATCGTACACAGGGGCCCGTTCGTGGTGTAAGTGCATGTCGTGGTAAGGCAGGACGTTTTCAGAGTGAATGCCGCTCCGGGCCCCTGAAGAGCCAAACACCAGGTTGTGGGCCCCGCTGGGCCTGGAGCCAGGCAGGCCGGAGTAATGCATAGAGTAGTGGTACCCCTTCTCGTTGTCGGGGGACGCAGAACCTTGGTGCTTCAGAGAAAAGTTGCCGTTGACGCAGAGCGGCGGGCTGAGGGGCCCCTCATACTCGGGGCTGTTATACTCCGGGGACCCGCTCCCACCGTACAGAGAGTCGTAAGCTGAGCAGTAGCCGTGCGTCCTCAAGGGGTGCGAGTTCGAGCCCGGCGGACAGTGGGGGCTGGATAGACGTGCGCACTGGTAGGGGTAGGAATGCATGGAGAACGAGCCGGAGCCGTATCTGCCGCCGTCCGGACACTGCTGCTCGGTTAGGAAGTTACGGGAGTTGAGCTGCAGGCAGCCCGCCACCAGGTTGGTCGTGGGCTGGGACAGTCCTTTGCACAGAGTCTGGACATAGGACACGAGGTCGGGCCTTTTCCCGGAGCGCAATATCTCCGACAGCGCCCAGATATAGTTCTTGGCCAATCGCAGCGTCTCTATTTTGGACAACTTTTGCGTTTTGGAATAGCAGGGGACCACTTTACGCAGATTGTCCAGTGCAGAATTCAGGTCGTGCATGCGGGTTCTCTCTCTTGCGTTGGCTTTTATCCGCCTTAGTTTGGAGCGCTCGATGCGGGCCTGGGTCATTTTGCGCTTCTTGGGGCCCCTTTTCTTGGGTCTGTCCCCCTCTGTGTCCTCTCCTTCGTCCTCTTCCTCGACCTCATCGTCCTCATCATCTTCACCGGCGTGTTCGGAATGGGTCCGGCTGCCTCCTCTCAGTTCGGAGGCGTCCAGGTCGTCCTGGGTGTCCTGGTCGTCATCTTTAATCTTTGAATCGTCGCCGTCGCTGTCCTCCGCCCAGCCGGAGTATTTCTGCACGTCGGGGAGCAGCGAAGGGTCACTGAAAAACCTCGTCAACATTTTGGCTCTGGGGAAAGAGGAAGAAAATGGAATATAAGCAGATATGCACAAGTTTAGATAATAATAAAAATAAAAACAAGAAGAAAACAGGATGACCGTATGAGGTTAATATTTCAGACGTCACACAAACAAATCATGCCCCCCAAAAATAATATGAGCCTCAAGTAAATAATTGTGCTAATACATTTTCAGTATATCTAGTTTTAATAGTGACCCTTCACAATAAAATACATTTGAGTCACTATAGGACTTTAAAAAAGCCAACGATAAAAAGAAAGAAATCAGTCTTTAAAGCTCAGGGTTGGGTTGGAGCCAGACACATCCCTATTTAATTCCCCGCTGTCGTCCTCGTGCCCTGTCGCGTCCTTTCGCCGCGGATCCCAGCGGCAGGGGCCACATTACAGGTCCCATGGGGGCCCCACTTTCACTCCCTCTGACGCCCATATACGCTGCTGGCTGCATTCCAGCACTATTCATCCACAGCGCACACCTCTCGTCAAAGGAGGCAAAAGGGGATTGTGCCTAATTGATCGGCTGCGGCGCGGTTTAAAGTCACACTGATTATTAAATGAAGGCGTGTAGACATATTCTTAAAGCTGTGAAAAAGGCATTTGTTTGAGGGCGACGTTGAAATCACGGCCTCAAAGCAAAAGGAAACGTAGCCTACAATTATCAGCTCTACAATAATAATAATAATAATAACAACAATAATAATAATAATAATAATAATAATAATAATAATAATAATAATAATAATAATAATAATAATAATAATAATAATAATAATAATAATAATAATAATAATAATAATAATAGAATAAATATGTTAAAATGTTAATTTACTAGAATTAACTATTACGCAAACATGCTGATTAATACATCAAAATAAAACAAACGAATATCAGCGACTCATCCCACCACTTCTTTAGTAAACGCAGAGAAAGGCTACAGAGACGAGGTGATGCCTGACAGCTGCAATAAGCCTCCCCTGGCTTCCTCCTTAGCATGTTTCTCTTCTATAACTGTAGGATGCTGCAGCAGCATGGCAAGGTAGGCTGTGATGGTTGGTTAATTATCTCGGGGGGTGTGCCAGGGGCAAAATCTAGTTTTTAAATCTCAGGCTCAGGAGGGTTGCTCAATTAGAAGAAAAAAAAACACACACACACCACAACGTTTAATTAACAGCCCGTGCAGCTACATGAAATAGATTTCACACATAATTCAGTATGCACGAGTGCATGATTTCAAAGCGCGTTTTAACCCTTTACAGATGGAAATCGCTTGTTCCCTTTTAGCCTTCGTTAAATATAAAAAGCACAGCGCGTGAAACACACACACACACACGTCCCCCGCGTTTGCTTCCCCGTAACAGCAACCAGTTTAAACAATGTTATGTCGAGATGGATTGTTGAACGTGAGACTGGACAAACAGCGATAAATCACGCCGCGCACTGACTGTCACAGTCAATGGCGCTGTCCCACCCTGTCGTTTGCTCCGAGACTGAACGTGCAAATCATCGACAAAATCATCAATAAATCTCCCATTAAGCCTGAGGACGTCCTTCGTCGAGGAAGCGGGGGCGACATAATGGTCTTCCACGGGAATTCTCCTCGTGCATACTCATTGTCTTTTGTTTCTCCGATTAAAGGTCCACGCGCGGGAATCTCTAAATCAAATTAGTGTCCGATATGATCTATTTACAGCCCGTGCGCTGCGGTGAGGCGCTGAACTACGGTCCCCGGGACTGGACCCTGTAAGTCATCCTGCAGGAGCGGAACCGGGACGGGGAGACGGCTATTTGATGCGAGCGTCTATAATCCAGGTAGATTTGGATGTCAAAAAGTTGAAGGGCACACAACAGAGAGAGAGAGAGACAGACAGAGAGAGGAGAGAGAGAAACGAGGGAAGAGACACAGTAAACGCTGTGTGGAATCGCGCCCACGCGGAAACCCAACAAACTGACAATCGCGTGTTTACTGCATTATGCATTTATCAACATTTGCTTAAAATTAATATGTAGCCACCACGTTGCGCACTACAGCGAGTGGATCAGTACGAACACAGTCTATCGCACGCTATATATTAGAATTCCAGATGGACTCATGCCAGTAGATTAGCTTTTTAGCCTCATATGACGCTTTAAACAACAAGCCATTAAAAGTATCATAGAAGTGAACACAGCGGAGACGATGCCCCCGCATTAATACGCGTCCGCTCATTTGCGTATTGGATTGATTTTTCCCCTCCATTTTGATCGCGCACCTGAGCGTCCAGATTTTTTTTTTTTTTTTTTTTTTTTACACAGTGTTGTTTTTGTTCCAACTTACCTCGGCTGGAGCTCTTCGCAGGGGATGGGAGGGGAAAAAAGAGCCGCTCGAGTTTCAGACCATCTTCGGGGATCGAGCGAGCGAAGCGACGCTCCTCGTTGTCAACGTAGGGGGTGAAGTCGGCGTCCCTCTTCCGCTGGTGCCGGTGGGTTGTTCGGTGGCGCTGCTCTCCCGGTGAACGGACGCGCGTCTCGGCGTGTCTGTGTGTGTATATGTGTGAGGGAGTAAGCGAGCGCGCGTGTGTGTGTAGCTGTAGTTGTGTTTCCGTGAGTGTGTGCGGTTGCGTGTGTGTGTGTGTGTGTGTGTGTGAGAGAGAGAGAGAGAGAGAGAGAGAGGGAGCGCGCGTGTGGCAACCGTGAGCTACCGGGGACGAGGTTACATACCAGCTAAGGCTGCGATGCCAGCGCCCATATGGCTGGCGCGTCACCGGCAAGAGCCATCACATGAGAGCCCGGTGATTGACATGCGCCCGCATTCGCAGAGATTTGCCCTCCCGGGGGAAGAGAGACGGAGGGAGACAGAGAGAGAGAGAGAGAGAGAGAGGGAGGGAAGGAGGAGGTGGCGGTGGTGGAGGCGGAGGAGGAGGAGGAGGAGGAGGAGGAGGGCTCCGCCATCTGTCACACAGCGCTCACACAGCCAGAAAAAAAGGGAGGAAAAACAGAAAGAGAGAGGGAGAAAATAAAATGGTGGAACAACAAAACTCATCGCTGGTGACCTGTGCTGCAGCTTCAAGAGATGGAAGCTATTTCTGTCTGTTTATCAAACCTGTGAATCCCCCCCCCCCCATCACCTCCAGATTCAGCCGTTGCTTAATGAAACGTGGATGGAGCCATCACCACGAAGGCGATTATAGGAGACGAACATAGGAGCAGATGCAGCCCGTGTGCTGTGTGTGCATCTCCAACGCGGTTTAGTCTCGCTGGGCTCCAGCCCTGCAGTTTTATAAGCATTAAGTTATAATACATGACCTCCAGTGAAACAAGTGGGGCTATAAAAACACGAGCAATCACCCACTTGTCCTCTTTAAAAGACTCGCCAGCCATTTATGAGATTAGGGAATAATGCAAAATGTGAAATTACATTAATTAACTTCTCAGCAAATGAAAGGTAGTCGGGTTGCAGGGTTTGCCCTCCACATCTTCGGTTCACAGACGGGTGAGGGTAGGGGGATGGGGATGCATTCTAAGTGCATTAAGGCTGTGGAACAGAAGGCATATTGTTTATTTATTTACCTAATTGGATCAAATTATGCTACCATGTATTCAGAGCAACCACAACCAAAACCAATCGCGATTCGTTCTGACTCTTGTGGGCTCAACGCCGGGTCCAGACGGACCCGGAGCTGCAAATGAGTCAGATTAAAAGGTATAATATCACATAGGTGTGTGTGTGTGTGTGTGTGTGTGTGTGTGTGTGTGTGTGTGTGTGGAAGCTTTGCCAGAGTTGCTGCTGGTGTCTCCATTGTGCGGCGCAGAGCGAGGGGGCGCCCGCAGGGGCGAGCATCAGAGAGAGAGAGAGAGAGACCCAGAAAGGCACCGGCAAGAAGAAGAGAGAGGGAGACCCAGGTGTGCGCGGCCACTGGGGATGTGTGAAAAATGAGCAGGACGGGGGGGAGTGGATGTGGGTGACGGGGGTTTGCTGTTGGCAGGGGCTGGCAGAGGGGCATGGGGTTCAGGCGCAGGCACGCTGGCACGTCAGGAAGGAGTCCTCGTCACCGGCGCCTCTGCTGGGTCTGCTCGGCTGCATTGTGTCCACCGGCTCAGAGATCTCTCTATTTAGCCGACATTAGTGGAGGTAATGTGGGAGAAATGAGCCCGGTGACCAGCAAGTCCAACTTGGCACGAAGAGACCCGTCGGGCCGAGGGAACAGGGACCTGCTGATTGAAGCTCATCATGTCCTTGGGCCTGGATCACCCCTACGTCTCCTTCGCAGCCTCAGCCCAGAGCATTCGGGGCGATGGGGGTCATCTGTGGGGTCGAGGCGGCTGGGGAGCACGCTCACTAATGCGTCTCCTCCCTTATTGGACGAGGGCACCACAACCATTGTGAGTGGAGGAGGAGGAGCGGCCAAATCGGTGCCCTATTGCAGCTCAGCTGGAGAGACGCGGGCGCTGGTGCTTCTCAACAAGTCCCACACAACCTTCAGTTCACCTTGCCAAAGTAAATGCTAAATGTCAACAGCGGGCCTCAGCCAGCTCTGGGCTCAGGGCAGCTCCAATCAAGGAGGCTTTGATCTGATATGGAAACGCTGGAGTGGAGCTTGTTGAGAATGATGATATTTCGGAGTGACTGCGGCGTCCTGTTTGACTGCAGATTAGGCGTCGCCGAGGGGCCACCTGCTGTGCTTTAAAAACGGGCTGAATGCACGTGATCATGATGCGAAGTTGGGGTAATTTCCCTTTAAGCTGCCCATCGCTGCTCTGCCTCCGCCCGCCTCCTTGTCGGAGATGCGAGGCGATGACCTGCACTCCACTCGTCTTTCTGGAATTAGTGCAAACTTCTGCTGAAGCGAATATGCAAAACACGCACGCACGCACACACACACACACACACACACACACACACACACACACACACACACACACACACACACACACACACACACACACACACACACACACACCAGACTCCAGGACCCCATCTGCACTCTCCTCTCTCCAGCCCCCTAATTGCATATGCACAAATGCAAATGCCTATTAATTAATTACTTGACTAATTAGTGCAGTGGTATTTTAGAGCGATAAATCAAGTGGAGATGGGGCCGCGGACAGAGGGGGCAGGAGGAGGGCTGGAGTCTGCGCATCGACAATGAACCCACACCAGAGGGAGCGCTCCTCCCGTTCTCTGGTGAGCTGTGAGGACGTGAGCGCCGGAGCTCCTGGAGCAACGCAGAAGAAACGTGGAGGCACCGGGAGACGAGCGGGTGAGGTGAGCGCCCTCTGGAAGAGGAGGAGGAGGTGGAGGAGGAAGAGGAGGAGGAGGAGGAGGAGGAGGAAGAAAGGCAGGGATTCAGGCGGCACGTGTGAGTTGACCTCCACGCTCCGCCAACTGCGCCGCTTCCTGGCTGGCAGCCAGACGCGGACGCTCGCTGCACCTATTTTCACAAAGGGATAAATCAGCCGCTCGGCGCTGCGGCCGCTCCCACCGGTGCATATTTATGCCGGTACCGTAAACCTTGTACAGTAGTTCAGCGAGCATAACAGTTGGCAGCGTTTACACAGTGATACTGATGTGATAATTGTGGCATCTGTGATTGGGAGGTGAATAATTCTGGCAGCCATGTTAAGCTGCTTGTGTGCGTGCGTGTGTGTGTGTGTGTGTGTGTGTGTGTGTGTCTGTAGGTGTGCCAGGCCCCCACCATAGGTACCCATGGAGATCTCCGGACTGAAATATTCATTCTTGTTTGCTCGCCCAGACAGTGTGGTCCTAATTGCGGCATCAGAAAGCTCCACCTCTCCCTCTCGTCTGGCTTGGCTGCAGCGAAGACAAGCCTCATCTGGGAACGGGATGCCAGTGTGTGTGTGTGTGTGTGTGTGTGTGTGTGTGTGTTTGTGGCTTTGCTAGATCTCTGCTTGGCTCCTGCCTCTCTTTCTCACTCATTCACAAACCCAGCACATTAAAAAGCTCTCATTCGAGGAGCGCTCCTTGTCGCCGGCCTTCATTCATTCGCCCTCTCTTCACTCCGTCACGTCTAACCCTCCGCCTGCGTTGGAGTCGGGCTGTCCGCTGATCTCGCTGACGGACGCCGCGGCTGTCTGTCCGTGGACCTGTCTGTCCGTGGACCTGTCTGTCCGCGGCGCGTGTGGCGCGAGGCTCTGGAGCTGCTTCATCAGTTCCAGTGCCAACCCGGCCCGTGCCCGGCCAAGCTCAACCATCTTGTGGGATTTTTGGCTTTTAATTATAGTAAGGGAGGATTAATTATGGCAGTGGAAACAAGGGGCCATGCATTATTGATGCTATGAGTGAAGGGCTGGAGGGGGTAGAGGGTGCTAATTAAATCACTGCCCCACTGCCATGTCCTCCTCCGTCTCTGCCTCCACCACGTCTCCCACCTGCTACATCTCCGGCATCTTTACTCATGCCCACCTACAGTACACGTCCCCATACGTGCACCAAGGTGTCATTTGTCTCATTCGTCTTTGTGTTTGTTCAGTTCTAAAAAAACGAAACCCTCCACTTTTTCATCAAATCCATAACTGTTCATTGATCTGACATAAGTTTTGCGTTCCAGGATTTCAACAGTGAGGCAGGTTTCCTTTCAGTCTTGCTGGTTTGGAGGTTTCACCCTGTGGAGGGTGATTCATGCGTTTATGCCTCAGTAGTGGCACATTTTTAGTTCAGGCCCAGTTTAAATTTCCAGTTCCAGCAGCAGCCAACGTGTCGTGTGCTGTTCTGAGTCAAGAGTTGACGGTCCTGATGGCGGCATTGTGATGTACGGCTGCCACCTACTGGATGTTATGTGTAACTGCATCATTTTGTTCATACTTCCACCATCTGCCAAGACGCCTGTCAAACGTGTCTGTATTCAATATAAATGTCCTTTAAATGTTTAAACCCGAATAAATAATAAAATACCAAAGTCAAAAAATACGAGATAAATTAATTATTGAAACTTAATAATATTTAATAAAAATAAATTCCAAAAACGTACAAATCAAAAACTAGATGTCTTCATGCAGAACTTTTCTTTTTTACATTTCTAACTTTGTGTCTGACCTTTGACCTTTGTAAAAGCTCTCTACAGTGTAATTAAACCAGACAGACAGAAGAGGGTGCTGACGTGTCCTCCATCATCAACACTGAGCTGGGCAGCTGTGTCCGACTGTGCTTATTCATACAGAGGTGCGCTTGTTTATTGTGTTATATAACTGCACAGAGGAAGACGAGTGAGATACTGACTGACAGGCGCTGCCTCTGTGTCCTTAACGGAATTACCTGGACACCTGCTACAATGGCACAAAGCCTCAGTGATCCAGAGTAATGGAATATTTCACCTCTCACAGAGACGTTTGTCCCCGAAATCCCCTGTAAAGGTATCAGCTTATTACTGCAGCACCTGGCAGGTACGCAGGACGGACGAGTGAACGCTACCATTAATTTCTACTAGCACTGGTAAATGTGTTGAAACCGGCTGGGACATCGTTCAAGGCCTTAACCGAAAGTAATGGCACATTTACCTATATACTTACTTTACTAAACATCCACTTTAGGGACAGGAATTGAATTTAATTGGCTCATCACACCCATAGATGTGGAAAACCTTTAGTTGTCCTTAATAACACTCTTCCTGACTTCATACCCAGAATGCATTTAGTCTCTCCAGCAGGTTTTCAAGTGGTCTAGAGTCTAGAGGCGGATGGAGTTCTCAGTTCTTCCTCCCTGTCTCTCTCTCTCTCTCTCTCGCTCTCTCTCTCTCTCTCTCTCTCTCTCTCTCTCTCTCTCTCTCTCTCTCTCTCTCTCCCGGAGCGTCTCCAGTGTGTGTGTTGCACATGTCACGCATTAAGAACGGTCCATCCCCGTTTGCTGGAGGGAGACGTTCACGTTCTCGGGCTACGAGCTACGATCTATCTTGAGCGGGTTCCTCCCGCGGTTCTGCCAACAACATTGTGATTCAGTGACGTGCTGACTGGACTGGACTGGACGCAGCGAAGCACAATAAAAATAGAGGCAGACGCGTGTGGGCCCACAGCACACGGAGTCTGTAAATACACAGCGTCACGAGTGGAGCAAGTGACAGATCAGAGCTAATTAGAGGCACAAACAAATGCAGACTGTCCCACGGGTCCAAGCGACAAACACGTCCGAGGACAGTTATTACATAACGTCCATGTCCCCGTGTGCATGAGCATGTTAGATAGTAACAGATGAATCAAATCATCACATTTTCATTCGGAAGCATTTTCTATGGCTTTCCACTAAGAGGCGTTTGTTTTACTTATCACTGTCTCTGCAGAATGTGGAATACCGCTGTTAATTTGGGACGCCTGGCTGATCCCACATACAGTTGAAGTCTCACCTGACAGTATGTCTGCACGGGCAGAGAAGCAGGCTGCTGTTGTGGAGACTGTCACTGTTAATCGCTGCTCTGACTGTAACTCAAGTTGATGGAGCCGGGGACGAAAAGGAGGCGGCTCCACCCCCACGACTGAACGCTGGAATGTTTTGTCTGAATTTTACAAATCTGATTTTTCCGACCAGAACGTCCCGCGCAGCGTGACCACGTTGGCGGCGTGACTATTTAAACGCGATAGCACCGCTCGGCGTGACGCACAGCCGCATTTAAATGAGCTCATTCCACAAGGTAGACGCATTTTGTGACAAGATATGGAAATTTGAGGGCCACGAGATAGTGATAAAACGCTGTAATGAATAACTCACAAACTGTTTGACGTTAGATCATGTTCATGCAAACGTCTCCTCCCACAGAGCTTCTTGGGCAGTTTTTAGCCCATTGTAATTGAATTTCTGTCTGTTTGTTCATGTTGTTGTGTTAATTGAGGCCTGAGTCTCTGATATCAGTATTCTTCCTTGTTTTATCAGAAGAGCTGCTCAGCCACTGGTTTCATTAAAAGCTACAACTCTGCGGTTCGTAGTGAGTCCGAGTCTTAAACAGAGCCTATTATAAATTCCTCATAACACCGAGTGCCCTGCTCGTTACGCAAGCAGCCTGGACCGGAACCAAGCAAGCAACAAGTGAGTGAAAAAACGGCCTTCGCTTCACAAACGCTCCGCAGCTGCTTCGACGGTCGCCGTGTGTTTTGGCTGTTCGGCCTTGAAACAGAACCAGGACCTGAACGCATGCGGAGGGCGCTGCGCTCCAGACACCAGTGGCTTTGTCTGCCCGAGGCTAAATCCACTGCTCTCCACTGTCCAAATCCCTCAGCCATGTGAGTGAAACAACAGCACGGCCCTGAAAACAGCCCACACGCCCCCCCCCCCCCCCTCTCTCTCTCTCTCTCTCTCAACACCACCATTTTGGCTACTTTACCACCTTTAACAAGCTTGCGTTTAATATTCTATGAATACCTCCTTCATGTTCCTTTCTTCTCACTTGTTGACAGAAACAAACAGCCTCAGGTAACCTTTGCTGACCATCAAGGGCGCCCACATGACTCGCTGGCCATCAGCAGCCTAATAAATGCAGCCAGGTCAGTAACGTGGGCTAAGCCGCCGGATGCCTGCGTTCCCCACACATCTCCCTCGTCTTGTTTATCCCTTCCTCCCGCCCACCCGCTCCCTCGCTCGGCATAAATCTCTCATTCACAAATAGAGGCCAAAAGAGGCTCAGCTGATGTGATGAGATTATTTTTTTTTTCTGATTACAAATCAACATCAGCTTAGAGAGAGAGAGAGAGAGAAAGAGAGCGAGAGAGAGAGAAACACATGCTGGCTCTCCATCCTTTGCAGCATCACCCCCCCCCACCCCCCCCCCCCCCCCCCCCCCCCCCCCCCCTTCTCCCCCGCTCTGGATCCTCCCCTCTCGTGTCGTCTCCACCCGGCTCTGGCCCGTGGACCCTCCCTCCCGTGGCCTCTCCACCCACTCCTCTCCCGCACGGATCTGAGGACGTGCCTCATTCACTCCTGCTGCACAGGTTGCGAAGGAGGCCAGAAGAGAAAGAGAGAGAGAGCGAGAGAGAGAGAGAGAGAGAGAGTGAGTGAGAGCGGGACAATCGAGGGCGACGGAGTCTGTGAAGTTTGTGGAGGAGGAGAAGAGCGCGAGGCAGGACAGGGGACCGGTTCTGAGGAGGGGGGGGCGACCCAGAGGCGGCGGTGATCCTTTCTGCTTGGAGTCAGAACACTCGGGTCCGGAGCCATGGATCCCTCCATGTCGACCGAGGTGGAGGGAGAACCCAAGGAGAGGAAGAAGATCCACTTTGCTGTGCCGGCCTCGGCCCCCACCAACCTGGACCCGCGGCAGGTGGAGATGGTGAGTTGGCCCGAGGTTGGAGCGTGTTTGAGTTTGGCCGGCCTTCTGCTGACATTAACAACGCCGCATGCAGGTCATTATCTCCTCTGTCACCCGGCGCAGCAACAAGTCCTTGACATTTTGTTTACAGCTGTTAATAATTATTTCTCGTCTCCGGCTCCGGACGACCTGCGCGTGAGCGCCCGCTGCCGCCTGGGGCCGATGACTCAGCGTTACCCGGGGAAACACAAGAAAATGAGATTGTGTGCCCGGTTCTGGCGGCTCTTATTTTAGCTCAGCAGAAACTGGGCCAAAGTAGAAACCGTTTAGTACCAGCGCCGATCGAGGCCAAACACCCCCCCCCCCCTTCCTCCTCCTCGGTGGAGCTTTAGGTGGAGTAGTGAGAGAGACGTGCTAATTGAAGACGAGCAGAGGGAAAGCAGCAGGAACCCTGATCTCCAGGTTCAGCGGGTCGAGGTCGGGCCTCGCGGGGTCCGTCCCTGTTCCGTGCACGTGGAGGGTTTGACAACCCTGAGTGGCCTGCGCCGGTTCTGGCCCCCGTGAGCTGGATACTGGCTTCCTCTACGGCTGCAAGCCGTTCATGTTATTCACTGCGAACCTACATGAATGAAAGGTGAATTGTTCACTTCAAATCAAACAAGGTTCTGCTCGTTACCCGGCTCCTTCCCCTGTTACTGTTCTCCTGCGCTGATCCCTTCCAGGAATCCACAGGACACCAACCTACCATATGTGAGCTTCCATTTAAAAACAACAACAACAGAACGGTGACTTCCTCCTGCTTTGGGAGGGTCCGTATTGCTCAATGAGCCCCTGGTTACTCAGTGATGGGCTATATTTAGGCCGGGGGCTGGCTCTGCCCCAGCGGCCTTTTCCTACACTTTAACTTGAGGAATAGTTTCATTGTACTGGCCGTGCAGGTGGAAAAAGGCTGATTGTGACAGCAGATGTGATCAGGGGCAGGATGTGTTCATGTGTTTAGGAGCAGATATCATCTAGTCATGGCTGATAGGAGCCTCTGGGGACGTGTGGGTGGGAAAAAGTAACAATGCCGCTCTTTGGAGCCTGTTACACAACCGGGAACTCCTTATTGCTGTTCCTGGCGGCATTTAAGGCCCCGATTCTGTATCGACTGAGCTGCCGGGGCCTGGTTGCCATGGAGACGGGCGGGCATCGCAAAGGTCGAGGTAACGGAGCGCTCGGCCCGACGCGGCGCATTGTTTACGTCGCTGCGTGTGAAATCTTCAGGCGTTAATGTGAGACGCTTCCACCTCCCACTCAGGGAGCGAGCGCATATTGTTTATGCTCCACCAGTGAAAAATATGTTAGTGGGTGCTTTTGCACCTGTTGTGAAAGATGTAGTGGGAAAAATGATTTTCTGCTTTAACTTTAGCGACGTCAGCTGCAAAATGACAAAGGCACCAATTGTGATCATGACTGTGGTGCTCAAAGAAAATTATATTTAAAAAAAAGGAACATCTTCTGCTTTTAATAAACAGAATTTTGCTTATTCAGGACATTCTGACTGTAAACATTTGGAAGCTGAGTCATGACAAGTGAAATGAGTGAAATGGAGCCGTCTGTCTAGAATGAAGCTCTCGTCCAATAAAGTGTGGTCTTCTTTTCCGGCTGACGCTCATGTTTTTCTGCTTTTCCATCCGACCCGTCGCTGTCGTCCTCTGTGTCTCCGTCGCTCGTCGCTTCGTTTGTCAGACTCTAACCTTCACATTTAAAGGTCACTGTCTGTAATAACACGGGGAAAGCGTGCGGCCTCGCGCTCGCTCCTCACACACCAACACGCCTGCGTGCTTTTGCAAGTAATGTAGGATAATGTGCATAATGGCCAGAGATTAGGGTCATGGTGCAGATGCTGCGTGCCTGATTCCCACCGAGTCATCCTTCCTGCTCCTGTTTGATAAGCTGCCTTCTCTCTGCTCGTCTCACATGAATATGACGGAGGCCGAGGCCTCCGTTCCACTTCTTCCCACGTGACTTAGCGTCCAGCCTCCCTCTCATCTTTCACCAAACATCACCTCATTCCCCCCCGTCATCCTCCGCCGTCAGATCTCTGGGTGAAACGTCAAGCGCCGGCCTTCAGTGGGGGGAGTGCTTTTGAGCAAACACGGGACTGTCAACACGCGCTCCCGTGTCAGATAGCACTGGACCCGCTGGGACTGGGTGAGAGGCTGCCGTGGTCCCGGCCCGGGTCCCACTCTGAAAAATGAGTTTTTAATGTTCCCTCAAAGTTATTTCGCCCAAAGCCATGTTTGTAGTGGCGCGAACTAATCAGGAAAATAGCTTTGGAAACCTCAGAATGTAATTGCAGCTCAGCCGCTGTCAATGGGCCTCTGTCCTCGTGTGTGTTTGTCCGCTCCTTGTTTTTGACACGTCTCCATGTTGTGATTTGTCGATGCTGGTGGAACATCGTGTTCATAAACTCCAGCGGTTTAATACAAAGTTTCATTTCGTCATCACCATCTGGCCACGAGGACTTTTCATGTGTTTATTGCGCGATTTGTGATTTTTTTTTTCGCAATGCTGCTCCGCGGGTTCCGCGTCCGCTCCGAGCGCTCCCTGCGCGCTGGTGCACGAGAAGCTTAATCTTTTAACCCTGTCCGACAAGAGCAGCACGCGTATCTGTCATGACAGGAGCGGCGGAGGATTAGGAGGGCACGGGGGGGGGGGGGTCCAGGCTCGCAGCCCAGCGTATGGCGGCGTGTTCACTGCAGCTGGACGCCGACCCGCCTCTCGGAGCTTCCGTCCTCCGTCCTTTGGGGAGCTCGGATCCCAGCGTTGGCCCCGGAGCCGCGGCGCTCGCACCCGGACGAGCGCTGAGGCGTGAGCGGCAACAAATGGGATTGGTCCTGATCCCTGTTTCATCAACACGGAGAAGACACGGCATTATGTTATTGCTGCCGTGCCCGTTGTAATCTCTGATTTTCGTCACAGTGCCCGAGACGCTTTCCCCCCCCCCCCTGTGTTTATCTGCCTGCAAGTAAATGAGCTTGCACAAGGGCACATCGGATCATCTTCAATATGTTTAGGGTGGAGCGGCTCATAGCTGGAACAAGGTTATACAAACATACTGCGAGGGCTCGGATTCAGGTGTTTACATCACGCTGACTTATATAACCCGCTGTGGGGGGGTTGATCTGGGCCTTTTGTTAACACACCACCATCGCTGGCCTTTTTTCCATTCACCACCTGTGGGCCGGTGTGACATTGCAGAGGAGCTTGGTGTCGTAGCTGTAGCCGCGCGTTGACCTCCTGCACCATCGCCCCCGGTTGGCATCGACCCCCCCGCTGTCTGCTGCCTTGCCCCAGAGCACGCCGTGCAGGCCCGGCAGGTGGCTCCCCGTCGTTCATCAGCCGTTCGCACATCATCTCTGCTGTGGTGCGACGCTGGGCGTTCACTTGCAGCGGGCGCTAACGGCAGCTAATGACATAAATGCTGAAGGGTTCGGGGGGGGGGGGGGGGGGGTTCTTTCCTCCGGTGAGCGGGGTAATTGCATTTCCTATTTCAGGGTCATTGGAGAACCCCTCCAGATGCTCGTCCCACCCGTCTGTTTATTCATTCACCCAAAGGTCAGCGCAGAAGGAGGAGCTGTGTGGATGTGGACACCATCAGCACCACGACTCAGCAGAACCTTTTATCTGAATAACGACGAGCAGACAGTCGCGTCCGACGCACCTCGGCGAGGTGCGGCCCGCGTGCAGCCGCGTCCTTGACCTTCTGTGAAGCAGCTGGAAGCTCGACAAGCGGGCGCAGCTCCGCCTCGCTGAAGCCGTGAACAGGACAGCTCTTTGGTGGTTCATGTGTCATTCATTGGGAAATGTTGTGTCTGTCAGTTCTGCTCTCATGCCAAACACTCAGTTTCCAGAATCACAACATTAATGTTGGCTTTGTATGTGGTTCATTCTGCCCATTGTCATATATACAGAGTGTGTTAATCATGTTTGGATTGGTTTAGTGTGGTTCTCCCAAAAGCTCAGCCTGTGCCTGTGAAGCCCTGTGTTAAACAGGCCGGAGGCTCCTGCTGAGAGCAATTCTTTTCCACCTTATTGTGTTGTTGGAGTCGCTGCTAGATTGCACTTAGCGCTCCACACGGGCTCCGTCAAAAAGGGCAGCGGTTCCCGGTTCCCCATCGCGCTGTTCGCAACCGACTCGGCTTCGGCCTTTTCGCGGGCTCATTTCTGGACCACTGGAGTGGAACGTGCCCATGAGCAGATGCTACGACGGCAAATCAATCCTCGGATCCATACAGTACGAAGAGCCGGGTTACAGATGGGTTGTGACGGCGTCATATGGACCCGCTGCACGCGCTGCCTCCGTGGATGGGGGCGCGTCTCGCTCAGTGCCTGGTCTGCGCGGCTCCCATCCCATCTAGTAGCAGGGCAGAGCCAAAGCCCCTCTCCTCTGGTGCCGCCGAGGCCCCAGAGGCCCGTCCGATCTAGTTTATGCTGTCCTGCTGCTGCAGCTTTTAATAGGAGCACCAGCAACGTGGCAGCCTCAGGGGAGCAGACCCATATGAGTGGATCTGCACCCAGGCTGCCACACAAGACTGTGCTAAGCTACAGTGTCACATATACCTGCACACCTTTCACTAATGTGGCCCAGGGAGCACACAGCACAGTGATGGAGGCCATTTTTGTTCATTTTCAGAGGATATAAAATATTTTATTACATTTAGACAAAGAGTTTTTTTCTTCATGATGCCAAGTCAGCACATTTTTTTTCAGTTCATAAGCTTCATGTAAACTGCCGCACGGCGAGCCAATGCTTTCACCGAGACCACGCCTGTGTGTGAAGGGCTGCGAGCGGCTCCTGCCCGCGTGCGTTCACCTGTGGAGCCACGTCAGCGCCCTCCTGCTGCGAGCCCCGCACGTCTGTGTGCAGAGACAATGTGGGCCACGGGAGGACGGGGCTCGGGAGGCGGCTGGAGGCCGTTCCATAAAATTCACATATGACGTTATGTAACAGGACGGCGTAAAATTACCGCAGTGTTTATCGTCGGCGCATGTTAAGAAGACAGAAAGACACAGAAACGCAACCAGAAGCTACTGAATTTGGGATTTCACAATTTTTAAATCGTGCAATTGAGCACAATATTCTGACTAATTAAAAAACAGCATCAGTTTGTGCTTCTCCGCGTTATGGTGAACTACAAAGGGAAAAACACGCGCAGCTACAGAATCTTGGGATTCGAGGCAGATCGTGGGAGGAAAAGAAAGAAGCAAACAAAAGGAGGGTAATGTGATTTCAGCTGGGACACGGCGCTAATGGACAGCGGGGAGGAAGAGACGCGCGTGAGGGTAATGTCACTGTCAAGGAATGAAGGACGTACAGACGTAAACAGGAGCGAGGGGGGAGGAAATGAGAGAGCTGGAGGTTGCGTGATGAGATTAAAACGCGTGTCCGGTGTCATAAATAAGAGCGAAAGCCGCGCGTCATCGCTCCGAGTTGTCGCGTTCGGCAGCGGCAGCTTTTCACCACGTGCTCCTCCGCTTTGGCAACACGCGCCTCGCCGCGACGACGCACGCAGGGGACGCGAACACAAACACGGCTCTCCTTCACGCAAAACACGGCCGAGCGGCTCAACCGGCTTCCCGGAGCCGCCGTCAGCGGAGCCGAGGGTCACGTCACGGCCAAGGTCGGCTGGTTCAGCCCAGACACAGAGGTCCGTCGAACCCGGAGCTCTACACACTGTCTGTCTATGGAGGACCCAGTGCTCTCCTCCCGTTTCCTTCAGGATGCCGCTGGTTCCAGACCGCATTAATCTCGACCTGACTTGTAATCGCTTTTGCAGCATCATGGACTTGTCCAGTGCAAATTCAATGTTATTCAAGCTGCATATGCTTGAATCTTTTCAGACTAAATTTGGTGCAAATCCATGAATGCAGTGATATAAAGGCTTTGATGATAGTTGTTAATGTCTGACAACAAGAATAGTGAGAACGTTTCAAACATTACCCAACAATACTCGAGTTCAGCTTCAGTGATTAAAACTGACGGCGTTTGATCTGTGTTTGAGGCTGGCCATGACCTCTGACCTCTGACCTCAGCGGGCGGCGTACCTGCATGTCCGTGTGTCACGCCTGCCTGACGAGGCGTTGACTGTGAATGTGTTTGTGTCTGAAGATCCGGCGCCGGAGGCCCACGCCCGCCACGCTGTTCAGAGTGGCCGACCAGGCGTCCCCCGACGACGACCAGTCGAGCCACCAGGTAAAGGTGAAGTCCCCACACTTTATATCACTTGTGTTTGCGTGCATGCACCTGTCAGCGGTCACTCTGCAGCCTCACTGCTAGAGGCCGCTGGAATATATGATGAACCATAACAAATGGGTCTTAATGTCTTGACGTCATTTTCCACGAATCGTCTTGTAGAACGGCTTGTTTCTGCTTTGCGTTGCAGTGGGTTGTTGGGGAAAACGGAGTGCTTAAGCCAAAGCGCGTCAACCCCAACGTTTATCAGCCTCCATCACTCAAAGGTCGGTACCGACGCCGCTCATAATACAGGTGGCGGCTGTTTGTGCTGTGGTTCACCTTCGTGTGTGAGTCCCTCTCCTTGTTTTGCTGAGCTCTGCCGCCGCCAACGTCCTGTGCTTTTCCATGCTTCATGACAGCAGACGAGAGAAGAACGCATGTGGCAGATGGGCATTTCTTTTGATTCTGCATGTGTGTGTGTGTGTGTGTGTGTGTGTAGGTGTGCTTGCGTCTGCACGGTGTGTATATTTGTCTGTAACAGATAGGGAAAGGGAGAAAGAGAGATTAGAGCTGTGACAGCTGTGAGACACAGAGTGTGAGTCTAGGAAAGTCTGGATCATCCAGGATTACAGCCAGTTGTGTATACAGCTGTTACACACACACACACACACACACACATGAACTCACTATTATTAAAGACACATATCAACACAAACATGCACTTTCCTTTGTGGCTCCTTGATGCAGGGCTTTACTACTTAATGCATGAGAAGTGATGATATAATGAGACAGTTCCTGCTTTCATCGGATGCAGACAGTGGAAAAGAGCGCGGGCGATGAGTTTAAGCTATGAGTGACCTCCTGTCTGACAGGATGGGAGGCGTCGAGGGCAAGGTGACCCAGCAGGAGAGAGAGGGGCGAGAGGGGGCGTCCAAAAGGAGGGGAGAGAGAGCAGCGTAGGGTCTGCTGTAACAGTGTGCACGGGCCGCTGTGCTGTCGCCTGCCTGTCTGTCAGCGCATGTGTTTAATTGGCTTCCTGCCTGTCTGGCCGTTTGTCAAGCAGCCTCACGAGGCCCGAACAGAACCTGACCGTGTTGAAGCGTGGCAAAACCCAAACAACGTCTCCCTCTATCCCTGTGTCCACGTGTTGGTGTGTCCGTGTCCTTTGTGTGTGTGTGTGTGTGTGTGTGTGTTCACCTGTGCGTAGCGGTGCAGAAGATGGCCGAGGCACACATGCAGAGCCTCGGCGTCCACCCCCCTTTGGAAGACCCTTGTGAAGGGGAGGAGGACGAGGAGCGCTGGGAGGGAGAGAGGGGAGAGGACATGTCTCCCACCAAAACCGCTGGTGAGAGGGAGATTCTCTGCCGACCGCTGGGGCCAAAGAAAAGAGCGCAGCCTCAGTTCTAGAACGGTTTTCATGCAAATTTGGAAATCAAGATCATTTAACATTTTTAAAAATAGGTTATAGATTCATTAATGGTTAATTGGGCTGTTCAGGCCTCTGGTCCTTGGCCATTTCCTAGTTCTTTTACCTAAATTAACATTGCATCTGGTGACATCTTTTTTCAGATCATCAAGAAACAGCAGCCACTGAACAGTCAGGGAGGTTTTCCAGCGTAAGAGAGGCGGCCAAACAGATCCAAGCAGCACAGGAGGAGGAGGAGGAGGAGGAGGAGGAGGAGGAAGATGAGGAGGGGGCCAAGACTGAGGGAACGGTGAAGGGGAGCAGCCGGGGGAGTAACTGAAAGACAGGGAGCGGGGCAAATATTTGGAGGGAATTTTTGAGGACAGTGAAGTTGTGTAGTTGTCAGATGGTTCAAATCTGAAGAACTCATTAAAGATGAAGTAATTGCTGTTCTTTTTTGTGCATGTCTGAATGTGTGGGGTCTGAACGCACGCGCGGCGGCGAATGGTGAACTGAAAGCAAGATTCCTGCTCTTGACCTCTAAAGGCTCAGATGGATTAAAGAGGAGGCAAACAGGGAGTTTTTGTCTCAGAGGCCAGCCAATATGGGGATGTGATGAGTGATCTATGGACAGAGCAGACTAAAGACGCTGTTTTGGCCCCAATGTCCCCTTTTTTATAATGAGAGTGGAGGGGGCCAAGGTCAACATGGCCAAATGCCCTAAATGCCCAAAACACCAGTGATTCCTTTACACCTTTACTTCTGGACAGAGCTAAATGTTGCTTTAAAGACAATATTAATTACCACTAGAGACGACACACATAACATGTTGTATATGTTCCACTTTATTCTGAAACCATCCCGTTTATTTGGCTATTTGGAAAATAAAATGTACACATGCTGTCATCTGGTGGTAGAAGGTGGAAATGACGCGATTACCAGTAATCCTAAATATTTTCTCACATTCAAATACTCTTATAGAACTAGATTAAGTAAAGAAACACAGGAGCATTTTTATTCGTTTTAAAGGTTATTAATAAATCTGTAAGCAACGTTTTATTGCATGGCAGCTTCCTCTTTGTGCTCTTTGGCCTGTCACAATTTTCGCTCACCTCACTCATCAGTAGAATGGATCCAGGCTTACAAAAATATAAAGGCATTTGAGGTAGAGTGTCAAGAACCAAAATCTGTGTCTATTATTTAATAGCTTGAGACAATAGGTGAATGTGTGTGGTTAGTATACCTCACCTTTCAGATTTGAATACTTCATGTTTAAAAGGGCAAATCTACCTCTTGTTTCTTAGAAATAGAGAACTCAGTCGTTACCTCCACTCGTCGACCATTTTGAGCTTACTTCATCTTGAACTGACACTTGTTAGCAGATCAAAAATGTCCTTCAAATCTTTTCCAGCACTGTTTACTCATTCTGCATTCCCCAGTGATCACAAGTTTCCCTTTTGTATGTTAACACTTTTCTAATGTTTCGCTCATGATTTGTATGTTTTAAGAGCTATTTTTCTAATCTCGTGTCCAGTGTGAGTAGCATGGTTCTAGCTTGTTCTGGTAAATACATTACAACATAACTGAAGATACGTTACATAGCTGTTAGTTGTGCAGGGTGTATAAAACGTCCTGTTTGTATCATCTGGGCGCATGTTTGTGTGTAAAATATTCTGACCTCTGAACTGCTCACACTGTGGGATACGTGTGCTGAGGCACTCCCTTCACTTCGATCACTGAAAGACGTGTGAACTTTTATGCTTAATCTTTCTATACTTTTATTCTCTTTTCTTGTTTCTCAGTGTGCTTGTTTCAACAACAACAACATAATATCAAAATAAACAGTGGTCTGTTTCTTCTCTCATTTGACTTGCACATATTGTTTTTTGTACTTCCTGCATAAATTGCTTTCTACATAGTTATTACAACACACAAAATTAAAGTGATTAAAAAACAGTAATTGTTTTGTCACCAAAATACAATGAGATTTAACTTTGACCAATAATTAATTTGGTCTTTCTCAAAGTGTGTGTTATATAATAGTAAATATTCACACAAATATTAGTCAACAAATACCATAACAAATATAAAAATAACTTGAAATTATCAATATAGATTTAATAATATGCTAAAATCAGACAGTAAGGTTTTATTGTCATTGTCATAACAAATAAACAGCAACAAGCTGTTGTTTGGAACGTAAAAGTGCGACCAGGAAGCACTTAAACTTAATAAAAATAATATCAAAATATAATTTAATACAAGACTCATAATTTTTATATCTATAAACATACCTTTCGCATATAGAACAAACAGCCAGATTGCTGATTACTGCGTTAACGCGCAGGAAAGAAGCCATACAGTCTTATTCGTCTTTCTGGCAGTTAGCATCCGGTAAGGACCAGATGGTCACGTGATTGTCGACGGCGTGGAGCGTGGCAGTGGTTCATCTTGACGCAATTCATCTTTGAAAGGTCAGTCCGGAAGAGTTGTTATAAGGCGATGTTGCTGCGGTAAATCAAGTAAGTTCATTGCGTTACATGTTCGTTTTATTTATTTTTAAAGTTCGCGGTTAAGGTAAATGTTAAGTGGCTTATCCGTTTCATAGTGCTGCATTTTGCAGGTGAGGTGACATGTGTTGCGCGTATTTTCTTTTTATTGACAGAATAATGACAGAAACCTACTGAGAAACGAGAGTTAGCCAGTGCAGCGTTAAGCTAATAGAAGCCGCTAACAACAGTGGCTGCTTCTTCCTCCCAGTCCTGGTTCTTTAGCTTTTAGCTTTAGTTTGACCATAGATCCCGTGAACGTCCTTTCCTGCCTTCATCCTGCTGTTTAACACTCACTCGATGCTGTAGTTTAGCTCTTAGCTTCGCTGGAACTCAGCGCCATTAGAGACTTGTTTATTTTGAGGGGGAGTCATGGGGTCTGAACTGTCGCTACAACGAAATTCAATCAGAACTTTAGAGATAGAAAGGTGCCTTATCTACAAGCTAACAAAGGCCAGATGGTCAGTGTGATGTCCATAAATAATACAATACTAACACACAAAATGTCACTCTGCGTGTTTCATTACAGTCTGAGTTAATAATTTAGCTGTTACCTGAACTTATCTTTTAGGACAATTAATGTATTTGCACATATTCTCTATTTTTATGAAGTCTCTTGCTTCGTAACTACGTCCTGACCAGATAAATATTATCTTCGTTAACACCAGTTCAGAACTGTTGGTCATACAAGGAACCTTAGATTGTGTTTACTTATCTAAAAATGTTCCTGACTAACTCCACTAGTGTTTCATATTCACCAGAGCAATATATTACCAAACATAGAAAACATATTTATAGTAAAATTGCATAAAACCCGTGGAGATGATGGGAATGGCCTGCGGTGAGGTGAGGGAAGTCATGAGACCGTGCTAAGGCTGGTTTTAACTTTGGGAAGTTGCACCCAGTGAAGCGTTGATCAGCTGTAATGTGGATTCCTGTTCACCCCCCACACAGTATTTCTAGTAGTTTGCATTTTTCCAATGAGTGCAGGAACCTAGAGCGCCTGCTTTATCTAAATTCAACAGTGTATAAACTGGTTACTTGTGAAATGAGTCATTGTGACTGAGCGCTGTATCAACAGTTGTAACAACCACATTCATCTGCCCTGCTCCAGGGAAGGTTCCTGTCTCATCTCAGGAATGCCAGGTGGAGACTACGGGGAGTTCGGGGGCAGCCTCCCTGCCATTGCCTCCCTGAATGCTTCTTACTCCACGTCGCTGTCCCTGCCTTCCCCGTACCTGTTCTCACCATCCGCAGAGCGCAGGGCCGTTTCTGACGTCCGTCGCACCTTCTGTCTCTTTGTGACCTTCGACCTGCTCTTCATCTCACTTCTCTGGATTATTGAGCTGAATGTGAGTTGGAGGCAGCAGTTAAAAAGATTCAAGCTTCCTTTATAATTTAGTCACGTTTAGTTTTTCATTTTGCTTCCGTGCTCTGGGTAAAAATCAATTTAAAGTGGACTCTTCCGTGTTCTCCTGCAGATCTCCAATACAGTCTGGGACAGTTTAAAAACGGAGGTTGTTAATTATAAATTCACAACTTCCTTTTTTGACATCTGGGTAAGTTGGTCAATCCAGTCAAGCCTCTGTACTCCTTAACTGAGACAACATGAGCATCTGTATCTGAATGAGCTTTTAGACTTGTTCTTCATTTATTCATAAAAGAGGAGAAATTATTTGCCAAGTGAACCTGTCATGACATTTGAGGCCCCAGGTCATTTACTTTTTTCTGTTTTCTATCTGTTTCAGCTTCTTGCTGTGTTCCGTTTCCTGTGCCTGCAAGTGGCTTATGCAGCTTTTCGGCTGAGGCATTGGTGGGTTATTGCGGTAAGTGAACTCAGTCTAGTGATCAAATATTGTGAAGTGGTATATTTCCATTGTTGGACAATAACAGATACTGATATTTAAAGTATTTCTCCTCTGCTCAGGTCACCACTCTAGTGACCAGCGTCTTCCTTGTTCTGAAGGTCATCCTGTCTAATGTGAGTGTCACTAAATGCTTTGCGTGTGCTTGACTCATTTGCGGTGCAGTAAGTAGTTTAATTCCCCTCAGTCTTCTCACTTCTTCTTTTGTGCCAAAGCATTTTGAAAAAAACACCCAAGACTGTTTTTATCACACATTTATACAGTTGGTGATTTATTTTACTTCCTATAAAAGCAAAATAAACAAACACTTCTCATCTTTAAAACAATAAAGCTGCAGCTGTCTCTACACACAGGTCACATACAGATTGTTACATCCACTATGTATGTATGTATGATTTGTGTGTCTTTGAAGCCATGTCTCAGCTGATGATGTGCAGATTCTATTTCTATTTTTTTATAAACTTCAATAATTTGAACAGCAATCCAAAACATCTGTTTTTTAAGGATTAAGTAAGTAATTCACTCTATCAGTCTTTAGGATTTTCCATTTACAGACACTGGTGTTATGAAATAAATCGAGGCCTAGAAATCTGCCCTACTTTTCCTTAATTCGATGAATAAGAGTGTATGAATTGGGATCTCACCTGGCTGCACCTCTGTCCACAGCTCCTGTCCCAGAATGCCTTCGGCTACGTGCTGCCCATCACCTCCTTTGTGTTGGCCTGGCTGGAGACGTGGTTCCTTGACTTCAAGGTGCTCACACAGGAGGCAGAGGATGAACGGGGTGAGGACACGATGTTGGGTAAACCTGAACACACCTAAGCAAAGACCGCTTTGCTCCTTCTAACAGTTTTGACCTCTTGGTTCTCAGCCTACCTAGCAGCGGTGAACGCAGCCTGCGAACGCGCCCCCATGATTTACCCCCGTGCAGTTTCCGACGGCCAGTTCTACTCCCCTCCTGAGTCCGTGACAGGTGACCCGTGCTGATTGCTTTGGTTTCAGTTTTTTAACATTTCCTATCTGAGTTGCTTAATGACATTTGACTGGATCCCGTGTCTGCAGGTTCAGATGAGGAGCTGGATGATGAGGGTCTTGGGCGAAAAGCTGTCACTGCACAGGTTATACATCTGCTTTTACAGCTGCTAACTTTTCGCCATCACATGATGACTCATATTTTTCTCTTCATGCCCTTTGTTCCAGGAGAAGGAATATGTCCGTCAGGGTCGGGAAGCCATGTCAGTGGTTGAACAGATCCTAACCCAGGAGGATAACTGGAAGTTTGAAAAGAACAATGTAAGCGTATAAAATAAACATTTATTCACTTATCAATCAATGTTGGGATTAAAGACCTAGGCTTTGATTTCTTTTTTTAAAGCTACAGTTAATGTGTGCCTAATTATCACTTCTGTGGATGTTGGGGCCTTGTACACGGAAAAGCACATATGTGACATATTTGTCGTCACTGGTAATTAAGTGAAACCGGAACTATCTCGGAACTATGAACTAACCATGCTGCATTGTTTAATGCAGGGATGGGTTCATTGGTTTGTAGTTAAACCAGTTTTAGTTCTTTGTGGAATTTTGCACAAGAAAGACATTGTTATGCTACTCCATAATTGAGTGTTTTCAGAGAGTGACCTATGTGATCTGGGTTTCCTTTGTCATGTCAGGACATTGGAGACTCTGTCTACACCCTGGAGATTCCCTTCCATGGCAAAACTTTCATTCTCAAGGTAGAGCAATTCCTCTAGTACTCACTGTGAGTCATACAGTGTATTCCACCTCTGTAGCTGTTTATCATGATTTGTCGTACACTAATTAATCCCTAATGACATCTGTTTTGCTGATTAACCGGACACTGTACTGTACTCTACTGTACTGTTAGTAATTGATAGTAATATTGACTAAATGAAATCAGCTATAGAAATTCCTTCCTGATAATGTCACCATAACTTGAGAAGCTGGACATGCAGTAGTTAGTTTATTGCCTGCTGATGTAGGCTGACGTAGGAGGCCTGGTATTTACAGGTGGTTCTGCTGTGCTGTCTTCTGCTGTCTTTTACATTAACTGTGCCTGTCCTCTTTTAGACTCTCTTTTTTTTTTTTTATTGTCACAAACTGGCTCCACATTTGTGACAAAGAGGGGACACAAGTCTGGTTTCATTAACTCAAATTTATTGTAAAGCAATAAATGTAACCAACAAACATAACATAAATATAACTTGTCAGTAGGTTCAATATCAGTAGTGAATGATGTGCTTGGATGAGTGAAAAATGGGATGTGTGCAGGTTGTATGCAATCAAAGAAATAGACAAACCAAACCACGCAGGTACTGGGAAGTGCAGGAGAGACTGCAATCAGTGAGGCAGAGGTATTTATCACCTCAGCAACCTAACCAGGTGCCACCCCTCTGCTCTGATGACCACTTCCTGTCTGCAGGCAGCCAAAGGAACAAAACCACAAACCAAAACAGAAGAGGGCGTAACAATATACAGTATTTCAGTGCCACTTTTTAATACTCGTATTATGTTGAGTAACTTTAAGATGCATCTAAAAATACAAGACCACAAAGTTTCTTAACATAACGTTAATAAAAAAAAGTGTGTTTTGAAAGTCCATTATAGTCTAAAAGTGAGTGTCCCAATCGTTGACCTCAGCCTCAGGAAATCACATGAACTACAAAGAACAAATTGTGCCCGTGATTCTATTTACTTTAGTTGTGCCTAAAATAGCGGAAATAGGCACGCAACCAGATACTAGATGAGAAGTTAATGTTTGATACTGTTGCTCCGTTGCCAGTTCTGTTTTTTTTATAACTTACTGAAGTTCTGAAACACACAAACCTCCTGACATCCTAGATTTACTCATCATTTTCTCTCCAGGCCTTCATGCAGTGTACGGCTGAGCTTGTGTATCAGGAGGTCATTCTGCAGCCGGAGAAGATGGTCCAGTGGAACCGAACTGTTTCTGTCTGTCAGGTATCGAGCATCTACTTGATCTGTCTGATTCGTAAGCGCGTTCCGTTGGGTTCTCTGTGCTGATCAGGACGTTCTCACCCTCAGATCCTTCAGAGGGTTGACGACAACACTCTAGTAACGTACGACGTCTCTGCTGGAGCAGCGGGTGGAGTCGTGTCTGCGAGGTAGACCTGAATGTTGATGCTTCCATCCTTTCTCCTCATTGTGTTGCCTCGTATCTGAAGCACTGAATTTTTCCTCCTTCAGGGACTTTGTTAACGTTCGGCGAGTGGAGCGTAAGCGAGACTGCTACCTGTCTGCTGGCATGGCCACCGAGCACGATGCCAAAGCGCCGTGCCAGCGCTATGTCAGGTCAGACGCCCAGGCTCCTTGTGTTTGATCCACTAAACTAGATGTTAATATATTTAGATGTGTAATGCAGCGTTATGTTCACTCCTCTAACCTCTCTGTTTACTTTACTGCTGGGGTCAGAGGAGAGAACGGTCCAGGAGGATTTGTGGTTCTCAAATCCAGCTCTAACCCGTCTGTCTGCACCTTCATCTGGATTCTCAACACAGACTTGAAGGTAGGAAGATGTGTGGCACAAACACAGTCCACTGCTTTTTAATCGTCAAATTTATGTTGAAAGAAAAAAATATTGGATTATAAATTGTACAAGTTAAAGTAACTAGCAGATGAGGGTATGAATGACAGGAGAACGCTGCTGTTGTTTCCTCAGGGCCGCCTGCCTCGCTACCTCATCCACCAGAGTCTGGCCGCCACCATGTTCGAGTTCATGTCCCATTTACGCCAACGCATCACCGAGCTGCGCTCCCACCGCTCCCACCACCACAGTTAAGGCAGGAGCGGCGCCATCCAAGTCGGAGCTACGGTCAATGAAGTGGCTGCACTACACACGCGAGCTGTGGGTCACTCATCACAGAATCAGACGGTTTCCCTCTTTAATCGTGAAATTCAGCAACGTCGCTTCAGACGTGATCGCAACCATGTTTTGGAGTGGACGTGTAATTGTTTCGCTACATCCCTCGCTGCAAGGAGAAGAGTTCCCTGAAGGCATCTTGTGTCACTGTGTAGAATTGAGATGACTTGGATGGAGATGGAAGTGGTTGTCACTGTGCAGACATGTGTCTGACTGGTTACAGACGAGCTGCTGCAGGAGGATGACTGAATGGGCTGTGTCTCTGAGCCTTATCCTGCTGCACAACATTCACCACTAATTGCTTTTTTATTATTTTGGCTTTTTTGAATGTCTGTGTTTTCACTGTAAATGACTTAAATGTGTTTCTCTGTTTGACCTGCCCCAAAGCAAGAGCTCAAGTCTAAGATCTAAGTTTATTCTCTCTCAGGGCGCTGAGCTGTCCTGTCACCGCTAGAGGGAGACACTACTCATCCACCCCATCGACGCCTCTTACAGTACAGTGACACCCAGTAATCATTTATGCCACGTCACAAACATCCATTTAACATGTAGTAGCTCACTTTTAAATGCTTATCTTTGTTCGCGCTCTGGGATTTATCTCCAGGTCAAACTAGTCATATCAGGAGACTCCTAATGCATTATCAAACTCGATTAAGAGAATTAAGAATGAGAAAATGGTCATAGATCAGAATACTGTGATCGAGATTAAGCTATTATTTGTGCCAATAACCTCATAACAATAACTTTTCTTGTTTTTTTCATTCAGGTTTGTTACTGTAGAGATGATTTTGACTTTGTATCTCTTCGGGACCAGAAATGGCTTTGAATATGGTGGTTCTGTCATTTTTTTTTTTTTAATTATGAAACATCATAACGTGTCTTATCATGTCGCCTCCAGCTCATTCAGCTTTGTTTACCTTCTAACTCTGCATTACAGTGTTATGATGTACTTCAGAAAACTTCAGTCATGATTTACAACTGTATATGTAATGAAGCCTAGCTGAGATCTGCTGAATACCTTGTTACCTTGAGTGAACTGTTCATCTTGGACCTCATCGTTCTTGACAAACAACCTCGTTCACACTTTCAAGGGTCTGTATTTATTGGCTTAACTGTGATGCAGTCATTTGCCTCCTCACGCCTGCAGCGCAGCCACTTGGCCTCGAAGCGCTTTACTTTGGCAGCGCAGGTGCAGCGATGGTGCGAAACGCTTCTTTTGCATGAAGTTCATAAATGTAGATGCAGCTGAATAACTTACCGTGACTGATTTAAACGACTCACTACACAGAAGGAATGTCCTATGACAAATAAATGATTTCAGTTTTGTGCCTTGTTCACATTTACCTTAAATATCAGCCTTTTATTTTGCTTTGACTTTATTCTGAATGTGTCCTTATCACTGCTTAAAGTTCTTTTGTTACAGCTCATCAAATGTTTTTTTCATTTAAAGCCATAACAACTGACCAACAGTTTTTATTGTCTTCTAATAAAATGAGAACTTCAGTATCAGCTCCCAAAGCTTTTCTGTCTTGTTTTCTACTAATCATTTTATTCATATCTCATATCTCATCTATGCATTTTTCAATTTTTTTACTGACTTTTTGTCCTGCGGGTGTTTACTGTACGTTGTTAATCACAGCACTACTGTATATGATTTAATCCTGTGACTTTTCCAGTACCTCCACCCCATCACACATCCACAGACAATCTTTATATCAATAGAGCTCTGCTAGATCGGACAGAGGGTGTAATCAGACCTAAAGTGAGGCGGAGATTTCTGAGATCCTCCAGGCAAAACACAATACCAAGGACGAAAGCCGGAGCGGCTCACATGATTGTGCTGTGACTGTCTTCTGAGGCGGTGGGTGTGTGAATATGTGTTGTTGAACCGATGAGAACGCCAGCTTCTCACTGCTCCCTTTGTCCTCCATGTAAGGGTGACGAGCGCCTCAACCCCGACTGGCTCTGGTCAATGACTTCTACTGGATGTGGAGCCACTGGGATCCTGGAAAATGGGACGCTAAAGACTAGGTAGTCGTAACTTTTATAACCTGTTGTTTGATGTTTTTTGATGTTTTTTTTGTTCAGATTGAGATAATAATTGTGATGCTGTCTTTTTTATTTTTAATTAGGCTGTGAAGTCGATCAGAGCACCTTCAGGGAGAGAAGCAGAGCGGCGCTAAAGCTGCTGTGCTCGTATCCAGGCTGCTTGAAGAGAGTGGAAAGTGAAATCCATCTTTGCTCTGGACACTTTCTGCGTTTAATAGATGGGTTCAGCCTTTAAGAAGTTCTGTGTGCAGTTCTGCTGCTGCTGCTGCTGCACCAGTGACAGCGAGGACGACGATGAGAAGCAGCCTCTGCTACCGTCAGTACCTCACACAGTTGTACTGATCACACACAGTTTCGCGGGATAATCATATTGTGCTAAATCAGCCCTGGTTTTCTGCCTGTGTGCAGCGAGGATCCGCTGGAATATTTTAACCGTGAAGTCCAGAAGCGTCGCGATGAGGAGACCAACCTGTGGAGTGAACCCGGAGACCCCAGCCACTCAGAGAGGGACGACGACCGCACGCTCTACACCCTGTTACAGGCCAGGAACAAGACCCGCATGGGCTCCACGGTATGTGAGAGAGCAAGTCGTGAGCTGTAGAATGTATTATAAGCGAAGGTAGATCCAAAGACACTGAGCTTTAAATGAGTTTTTGTGATTTTTTTTTTTTAGGGTTATCGGCGTCTGAGCGTTGACATCGAGGCCATGAGAGACACACGGCGGGAAGTGAGAGACAAATGGAAGGCGGTCTTGGAGAATCTAGGTGAGGCCGGCTGATGTAGACGCGCTGTTTGCCGTCTAAGCAGCGGCAGCAGCTTCATGCTTTGTGCTGCCCCCCAGGCTTCATGGCCGAGGCCGACTCCCTGCTGACGGTGTCCGCCGGGGCCTCGCTGGACCGCATGCGCAACGCCCCCACGGCGCGCGCCCTCCTGCACACGCTCCACACGGAGACCTCCATCTTCAGCAGCAGGGAGCCGCCGCCGGAGAGATACCTGTTCATCCTGGTGAGAGCGGGGCGGCTTGTCGGGGTCACGCTGACCTTTGACCTCGCCTTTGAATCGCGTTAAATGCTTTAAACCGACCTTCTTCACAGGATCGCCTCCTGTATCTGGACATAGCCGATGACTTTTTGGCCAAAGCGAAGCGCTTCTACCCCCCGAAAGACGACTCCGACGAGGAGCCCACGGGCCTCGCCATCAACCTCCCGCTGCTGCTGGCCCGGGTGGAGGCCTCCATGAACGGGGGAGGCGGCGGGGAGGACGAGGAGAGCGAGAGAGAGGACGGAGGCCTGAGTGACAGGGGCTGAAGTCTGCCATTGCACAAAGAAGGCAGGAGGCGGCAGGCGGCAGCCTCGGAGACCCGGGCGCCCGCTTCCCAAGCAGCTGCTGCTACACGGACGGTTCTGACTCGGCCCTTTCAGCTCTGTCCCCAGACTAAACCCGCTTTAAGCTGCTTTTTGGGCGTCTTAATGTTCTAGGAGTTTGTGGTGCGCTCCCTTCTGTTTCTTGCCTGTTCATTGTTCTGCTGTTGCGAGGCTTCGGGGCATCCGTGTTCCCTCGACTAGAGCCTCTCGACATGTTGTCCTATGATTATCAGCACTTCTTCTAATCACATGGTGAAATGTAGTGCTGCAGAAATAACTTGGCAAGCGGACGAAGAACGTGTGCTCGTGTCATTCATTTAAACCCTGTGTTTGTCTTTAAACATTTCCAAAGGTGCAGAGACGTGGTTACTGTATGTCGGACTTGAAATGAGGCGGGGATGTGCACGCGCGCGTGTGTGTGTGTGTGTGTGTGTGTGTGTGTGTGTGTGTGTGTGTGCGTGCGTGCGGGAGCCGTTCAGGCTTCGGGGGACGACGGTTTCTGTACGTTTTGCTGTGATGCGATGGAATAAAGCTGCAGCTGGTTGTGTGAACTGTGACGCACGTTGTTTAACTGCGCGACGCTCAACAACTGCACAAACACGTTGGAGCACTTATCCTAATCTCCAGTAGAAAACAGGGGTCGTGAGTCTCCGCCTCCGCGTGTGGAAGCCAAAACAAACCCCGTCCAGCATCTGAACGTCCCGCTGGGACGCACGCTCGTGTTCTGGGCGTCAGCTGCTTCTCGCCCTGCCGTCGTTATGTAATGGAGGCGCTCCGGTGGCGGCACGTGTTCGAACGCCCGGCGCCGGTTCCGAGCGGAGGCTCCTTCTCAGGTTGGTGCTTGTTCCTCGTGTCAGGATGACCTGCGTAGGAGGCTCCTCAATGCGCCGTGACAAAAATAATCCGTCTTCCTCCCATTATTTCTACCTATTTACCTGCGGCTGACGAGCCGTGGTCTCATCCAGGAGTCTCCCCCGTCCTCTCTTCGTCCCACTCCTCCTCTCGCCTGGTGACAGCTCATTTAGATGTCACTTCCAAGCAGCTGTGGTGCTTTGGTTACGCAACACCAAGTTCTTCCTGGCAGAGCGTGATCTGGTGGAAGGACGAGGGGCAGAGGAGAGATGGATCGCTGGCTGCTCACCCCTGCTGACCTCCTCACCCCCTCCTTCAGCAGCGCAGCGTGACTCACCCACAACCAGAGAGGAAGCACACGTTTTGACTTCCTGCACTTTCGCAGCACCAACGAGTGAACGAAATGCACCGCGACGCACGGCGTCTTCGCTCACGTCGACTAGAAAAAATAATCTCAGCGTAGCGACTTGCTAAGTTTCTGGGAGGGTATTTCACGGTTGCCATGGCGTCACAACATGTCTGAACGCATGACCCCAGGGATGCCTGCAGAGCTCTGGTCCTCCTTTCTCCCTCTGACAGTGAACAATATTGTATAAAATATCATCCTGCTGAAAGACTGTCAGGCTGAAAAATGAGAGAGAAAATTAAAAATGAATATCTAGCAACTTTAACATACAAAATGTATTTATGAATCATTCACCAATAATAATCCATAACACTTGCACATAACAAATGTTTTAGGTCATAATTTGGCATAAATATCAACAAGGACACTTTCTCATTACAACATGAAGGTCATTGAAAACCGCTGAAATGTGATTGATTAAGGTCTCCTGTCATTAGGATGCTCCTTACGCTGGGTGGTGTCTGATACATGTACACATCACTTCCCAATGTGGACGAGTGAGTCAGAGACGAGAACCGGTGGTAATGTTATACGTGTGTGCGCGCGCGCGTGTGTGCGTGTGTGTGTGTGTGTGTGTGTGTGTGTGTGTGTGTGTGTGTGTGTGTGTGTGTGTGTGTGTGTGTGTGTGTGTGTGTGTGTGTGTGTAACCTGAGCTGATCACTGCTTGCGCGACGCTCTGTCACTGAGGTAATGAATCACTGGGGATGGGGCAATGGAGCGCTCCCCCCTGCTGGGACGCCGGGTACTGTAAAGGCCTCTAATGAGGGGCTTCGATGATGTCGCAAACAGTGAAATACTCAGTCTGATCCTTTTTTATCTCCAGGGTAACAGATTTGTTCTGGGTTTGTTCTGAAATATTCTTTATGTATAAAATACGAATATTACTTTTTCTGATTAGGGACGTGTCTCAAACCTATTTTAGTCATTTAAGTTTCCATAAACTGCCTCCATGATTCTTTCGTCTCTGTGTTTACAGTGAAAGCAGAGGTGACTGGGCAGGCAATCGGGATTTTCAGCTCAATTCCCCACAGCCCCTCCTCAGGGGGGCTTCCAGCCTTCAGGACATGAGACATCGTGCACTTGGTGTTGGATGTCAGCGCGCAGTGATTGTGGAGTGACAACACGGGTCAGAAATAGCAGCGGCGCAGCTTTAAAAGCCGCCGACAGACCCGTGTCCTCACAGAACGGCGGCGCGGGCCAGAAGGGTACGAGCGAAAGCATCCCAGACTCAGGACCGATCAACCGGACCCCGCGGGAACCACGAACCCGAAAACAGCGGCCAACGCTACAGACGACGACATGCCCATCTGCACCGTGCTGGAGAAACGCAACGGCGAGGTGGTGGGAGCTGAGCTGAGCTGCAGCGTGCGGGAGGAGAACAGGGCTCAGAGGGAGAGCTACAGCGCCGAGTGGCACAACGTCAGCCTCAAGACCCGGCCTCAGGACAGGTGAGCGCCGCCGGAGCTGCGCGAAGGCAGGAGGAGGCTGTTCTCAGCACACGTTGGACTCTAACACTGAATCTTTCTTTGCGTCCACAGCCAGACGGTGAAGATGAACGACGACTCCCGCCGGGAGACCATGACCCGGCAGTGGCAGGCCCGCGCGCTGGTGCAGACCTGCCCCTCGGGCGTCTTCAGAGTGGGCACGCTGGAGACGGGGGTGAGGGAGCACCAGCTGCTGCCCAAGAGGCTCACGCTGCCCCTGCCCATGTTCTCCCCCGCCGACCTGGGCCTCCGGTTCGGCCGCGGGGCCCCGCACGGCGAGGAGGACCTGAGGCCCTTCCCGGCGCCAGACGGCGTGTGTCCCACCAAGAGGTCCGTGGACGAGATCACCAGAGACCTGCCCCCGGTCAAGCCCACCTTCCTGGAGTTCGCCAAAGCGCCCAGAGACCTGGGCCGCTCCATGTCCCAGGAGGCCCAGAGGGGCTGAAGAGCCACCAGGGCGGAGGGGGACGGCGGAGAAAGGAAGAGCATGACAAGATGTATATAGATTTATCTCTAGTGGCGTTTGCCATGAATCCTAAAAACTGTAGATCTTTAGCACTTTCTGTGTTCAGCACAGTCTAAATGTCACGCTTGGTTATTGTTGGCATTCGGTGGTCAGTGGGATTATGGTGATGTGAATGTGTTTGCATTGTGACAGGCGGTGGGGGGGGGCTCTCAGCTGTGCCCTGGGTTAATCTCTGCCTCTTCTGGACAGCTGGCCCCTCCTTATCTGCTAATCTCCCCGTGGAGTCGCCCGTCGGGAGCCGTGGGGGCAAACGCCCCCTAGTGGCGGATCAGGGGGTTGCGTGACGCGTGGATCAGGAGGTGAAGGCGAGGAGCGACGTAGACGGTGACGGAGGGGGAAAAATGACAAACTGTGACGAGGGAGAGGGCTACGCTCTCCCCAGACCTCATCAGTGTGTGTGTGTGAGCAAGCGTGCGCTGACTGAAACACTGATTGTGCAACATGTGATCCTGCCTCTTAGTTCACACCAGCTTGTGTTTAAATGTGGCAGAGGAGCAAAAAGCGTCACGAAATGGAAGCGTGTGAAATGATACTGAAGTATTTGTCTGTTGAGATATTTATTATTTTTATAAATAAAAACCTTATCACTCATCGCCTGTTGGGGATTTTCCTTTTGAGCATCGACGCCTGTCTCGTCCTCCGGCTGCTGAACAAACCTGCTGCTCCACTTCACGTCCCTGACGCATTTCTCACGTGTTCCCAGTGCCCACAGCTCCTATCGCTCCCTCTCTGCATCTACAGTTTACTCAGAACATCTTATCAATCCTTAATGCGGGCCGCTATCTGCCCCTCCGATGCCAAATACCATCTCTCCTCCAAAAATATTTGTCTCTTTAACCCCGTGTGCCCCGTCTCATCGGGCTCGGCGTCTCTGATAGGCAGCATGTGGCGGCTCGATATTAATAGCTGGGTAAACACTGGCATTACCGTGGAGACAGCGGAGAGGCAGCTTCGCCGGCACGTTCTTCTCATCTGAGCTCTTAATCCCGGTGATTTATCGGAGATTTGGAGCGTGCCGCCTCCCCGTCGTTAAAATTACCCTTCTGCCGGAACGTCCCCTGCACCGTCGCAGTACTGAGCAGCCTGAAGCGTTTCTCACTATGACTGAGGGCTTGTCACAGCTGAACTGATGGGAGGCTTTCCTGCAGAGCTCGTCAGCTGTGGCTCAGCGTTTCAGCCCATTTGGCCGAGTCGATCTATCCACTACAGGGAAGTTAGTTCAGTGTGATGAGCAACAGACTGAATGATAACTCTACCGACTTTGCCGCGTTTTAGCTGCTGTCTCCTCTGACTCGTGTCATCATGAAGCACCTGAAGACCAGGTCATACATGGCTTCACAGTAGAAGCGCTGCTCACATTCAGGGCCCACTTCAGCTCCATGTGTGTGTGTGTGTGTGTTGCTGTCACTCCACACAGCTGCTACTGGATCACTGAGGTAATGCAGGTTGCCCAGAGGTAAACGTGTACAAAGGTTTGTTTTATTTGCTTGTTCAGTTGTTGTCAAGTTTATATGAAGGTGTAAACGCTATGAGCTCACATCATCCGTGAGCTCAGGATGATTTGTTCTTTCCCACGTGGAGCCAATTAAAAACACGCCTGATGAGTGGATTAACAATGAGAACTCTTCTGCTTCTCTTCTTCTCCCTCAGCACATGTTCTCTACAAACAACACAACATTTCACAGACTGAAAGCGTCGGATTCATCAAACAGCTTCCTCCTCGTCACATCCTGAGCGTCCCGGGGACCCCGGCGTGCGTTAATTGGCTGCTGGCCAGGTGTCGGTGTGTGGATGGAACAGTGGTCTCGACTGTGTGTGTGTGTGTGTGTGTGTGTGTGTGTGTGTGTGTGTGTGTGTGTGTGTGTGTGTGTTGCTCCCTGACCCCACAGCGTCGAAACCACCAGGTGGTGTTAGAATCAGAGCACATGCACACAGACCTCCGCCTGTCAGCAGGTGGTGATTTGCTCCAAACCGCCTCTTCAATAAATCTGATGAATTTCCAGAAAGATGTTTCAGACTGAAGCATGTGCCTCGGACGCTTTATCGCCTCTGACAGTTCATTTTCTGCACCGGCGATAATGAGTTGTCACATAAAGCGCGGAGTAACAGGCAGGCGGGTCAGATCACCTGTCACCGCGCGGCCGAGCACAGCCCGATGTGTTCAGGTGCAGCGCGGTGGCCTGAGGCACGGCCCACGGACTGGACAGCCGTGGAGCCGGCTGTAGTAGCGGTGATGCACTGGGTCGGCCTCGTTGTCCTGAATTAGAACCGAGTCTCTGGGAGGCTGCAGAGAGAAGCTGTCTGGGTTCAGTTCATTCTGACAGTAACAGAGTAGATTCATAGAATGTGTCTTGGACTAACTGGTTCTGATCTTGGCCGACACGGCGATGCTGCACACGATGACCTGGTGCACGTGGGCGTTCTGGGTCATCACCAGCGCTGCGAGGTCTGCGCATTCAGATTACACACAGGTTCCGGGCTCTTCTGAGGACTGTGTTGGTTCCTTAATCCTGCTGCTTTGTCCTGTTCCCCTCAGGCTGATTAATCTGCATCCTGTCAGGCTGAGGAGGTGAGTGTGAGGTGCCACGCTCAATTGTCACTCAGTGTTCCTTTGGCAGTGACTCACCTCATTAGGCTGTTTAACTCCTCAGCATTATAAATACGCCGAGGTTTACGGATCTTCCCCTAATTACGCTGCCATTTAAAAACTCATTCATGTGTGTGACAGACAATTTTTTCCCGGCAAATGAAATGACTGAGGGCTCAGCGATGCACCATCCAGTAACTAAACCTGCATCAGCCTGCGTCCTGTGTCCAGAGTTCTAGCCCTACACTTGAGCACAAACAAACCACAGCATTGACTCACTGTCCTATAATAACGGTATAATAACAAGGTACAGTATGAGCTGGTAACAGCAGCCATAGTGGAGAATAATTACACGACTGTACTAATGAATGTTGGATAAGGTCACGTCACCACAGCTACAAATTATAAGCAACCCTCACTGAGCCGTTGCATTGACAGTAATGAGCTGCTGGAGGACCTTCAGCCCCTCGTATCTGAACTAAATGCCTTTAGTTTTAAACAAGGCTGCTGCAACATATGAGCAAACTCCTGCGCGCGCCCATGCAGCCGCTCGTCTAAACCTATAAATAATATATCTGAGCGCCCGCTGGTGAGCAGAAGACGCGGCCGCTGTGAGGCTCCCAGCAGTCGGCGTGCGGTGACAGTCCGCCGTGGCCTCCTTGACGTGAGCGCCGGGCCTAATGGAGGGGGCGTCATGGCGGCTGGGAGCTGCTGCAGGACGGCGGTGGGCGCTGCCGAGGAGCCTGAGGAGACGCGGCCCCGTAATGAGGCTCTACCTGCAGGCGCAGCGCCTGGAAATGAAATACGGGCTCCTCCATATGGGACGGAAGCTCCACTCACGCGGCAGAGGAGAAACCTGACGACTGGCTTCCCACTCAGACAACACTAATACTTCAGGTCGTTGTTTTCTGATCTGACTCAGGATCACTGATGACAAACCATCAACAGATTCTGAGGTGAAGAGCTTCAGCCGATGGTCTGAAAAGCGCAGAAAATACTGAGTTAAAAGCACAAACATACTTAGAGGGAGGGGCTGAACATCATGGCTCGCTCGGCCGAACGTGTGGATAAATATATGCGGTCCGCGCCATATGTGAGGGTCTCAGTGGGTGTTATTTACACGATTCACAGTGTGTAATTCTAACCTGTGGGCTCAGTGCAGCGGCACAGTAGCAGGTTGCCAAGGTGCCAAAACACAGGCAACAGTCGCACACACACACACTTTCACCCACACTACACACACACTTCCTCCATCCGCGACCACGCCGTTGACCTGCACCAACACGACGCCGGCGGTTTGTGTAATTAAACTCACTCGAAGCCGAAAGGAGATCCAGGGCTATAAAAAGTATCCGCCCGCCGTGGATTTTTATGTGCTTGGTGAATCACAGTGGATGCAATTATTTTTTTTTTGATCAAACGAAAAAAAATCTCTCTCTCAAATGTCAAAGTAGAAAATATCCACAGTTGAATTTGAAACAAAACCTACTGTAAAAATCAACAGCCTCAAATGAGTTAATGTGTCCAAATGGATGAGCCAACAGCTAATCAGCAAAGCAATTATAAAGTACAAGCGATTATTGTGTTAATGAGGTGTTTATTCAGACTGACACGAACAAGATCAGGACAATGGACCATGGAGGAAATTTATAATACAGCCAATGAATGTGTATGCACGCCCCAGTTTGTTCTGTATGAAACCACGTCGCTGTCTTTGACTCTGATGCGCGATTCTAGAAACAAACCACAACATCTGCTTTCCACTCGTTCTCTTACGACAGCGATTCTCACATATGATCTATTTTTGCAACTTTTGGGAGCATCCTTCCGTCAGGTAGGTGCTTATGACTTCATGTGTTCAGTTAGAGCCCACAGGTGATTTGTATTGTAATATTAATTGTTAAAATAACAAGTGTTGTGATCACAGGTGTGCGTTTGCTGAGTGCTCACAATGTTTAATACAGAGCTGTGCTACGTCAGACCACACTAATTAGCACACATAGCCCCCCCCCCACTCCCTGTCAGAGGACGGGGCCTCTGCACCCCCGTCGCATCGCCAGCTCTGTAATTAAAACGCTGCAATTTGGGTGGATCGTCTCTATTTTTAAAAGACCCCTGTCGTCGTGTGGGCAAAGTGACACAAAGGAGCGCCGAGCGCCGAGCGAGGGGGAGACGGAGGAACGATGGCGGCAGCAGCAGGTAATGACCGACTCTGTGCGAAGTCAGGGAACTAATAAACTTTAATTGGCAAAACAGCCCCAAAGATGATTCTCATGCAGTTTTCCAGTGCAGCCCACACAGCTCACACAAACACTGTTTGTTTTTAAATAGTAACAAAAGGCTCAGAGATGGAAGGAGTGTGTAAAGACACAATCCGCATCTCACTGGGAGCAATTTAATGACACAGAGACTGGAATAAGCACAGAGTAGGAGTTGGCTGGTCGTGGAGTTCTCATTGTGATTTGTTGTTGATATTTACTGAATGTGGACAGAAACTAAACTAAGGACCGAACAAACCAACATGTGCTATTTACAGATCTGTGTTTTACATCTTATTTTTTAGTTATATAGGACACATGTCAATCAGTATTGCTGATTTGCTGCAGCCTTAACATAAGGTGCTGTGAGGTCAAAGGTCACAGGAGATGTGAGGGACTCAGAATATTAAAACATACATGTATGCATAGTTAATGAGTCCAGTCTAGATGAGCAGCTTCCTGTGATGGCTTTGGGGCTGAGGTAATTGAATTATTTGTTTGTGCGATGGGTCAGTAATATTTAATCAGTCATGCACACGCTCACAAACTCTCTGTATTTCTCTCCGTCTGGTACAAACACACACTTGCTCACAGCGAGAGAAATGGCCGTCGTTGTTGATTAAAGGTTTAGCTCATTGCATTAGGGCTCATTTATTCACACCCCAGGGGTGGTGAGGGATGGCCGTGCATTAAGGCTCCCGGCATCAAAGCTAACAGCGCTAACTACGTTCTGCTGGGCACATTAAAATAAATTGCACAGCATCACTGTCGCCTTTAATGTAATGCGGTTCTCCAAATGTTTTCATATTAGCAGACTGGAGTTGGCGGCTGCGATTCCAACAGCAAGATGACAGATCTGAAGTCACACACACACACACACACACACACACACACACACACACACACACACACACACACACACACACACACACACACACACACACACACACACACACACACACACACACACTCTTGCCCCTCACCCCCTGCGGCATTAGCTCAAGAAGATGGCCATTACCTTTTCCGGTTCCTATGGCAACACCACCCTGCAGCCCTTACGTGAACGTAGCAGAGTGTACGCGTGTGTTAATCACGTGCGGGTACAGTATGTGTGCACGCGTGTGTTGTGTTTGTTTACATAAGTGCAGAAGATGATGACGTTAAGATTTAAGGCCGTCACTGAGGAATGTTTACTTTCGGAGAGTTGAGGTTTTTGTTTGCATCCTGCTGTCAGGTTTGTGTTCCACCGAGTTTGTGACAACTTTTCAGATGTGTTTTTGTGCAGTTTTTTCTGATTGTGGACTGTGGTCACTGAGCGACAGTACATGATGAGCAGTCAGTCAGTCAGTCAGTCAGAGAGGTTTAGTTTCTGATTCAGTTTCACCTCAGCCCAATTATGAGCAGCAGTGTAGAGACATGCAGCCTTTTCATCAGCTATTTGCTCTAACTGAGATAATAAGTGAATGAAAGTGATGATATTTAGAAACAACAAGAGCCTGAGATTGACCCAACAGAGCTCAAACACGCGGTACAGGCTGTTTGACTCACGGAAACCTGAGGAGCCTGAGCTGAGTCTGTGTATATAACTCATCTCTGGGCTCCCCGGGTCCCCACGGAGCACGTGACTGACAGGCAGACTCCTCCCTGGTTGTGGGCAAGCTCTGCAAAACGCTGCTGACTAACCCGAGCCAATTAACACGTCTCCGTGCACATTCTCAGTTTATTAATGCACCATAAACTAGTTTGCGGCGGACACCAATTATCACACATTCAGCCGTTTAAATGGAAGCTGTTGGGGGGGACGTCGTTTGCAGGGGAGGGAACCGTAATGATGCTGCTGAACAGTGCAGCAGTTTATGGTCAATAGAAGTGATTTTTGGTTCAGATCAATGGCTTTAGACGCCCACTGCTCCCTCAGGAGGCTGCAGCCATTAGTAAGGAGCAGAAGATGCCATTTGGCTCAGCTAGAACCAGCTCCCATTGTGCTGGATGTGTGCTTTTTGTTTATTGTGAGCTTGATTAATCCCATCACGATCATCTCCATCTATTGCAGCCAAGCTGGTGTCGCTGTGTGTGTGTGTCTCTCTCTCTCTCTCTCGCTCTCTAAATGCCGACTTAATCAGACTCCACCGCTGCCAGGCTCCCTTCGTCTGTTTTATTCTGACATCCCAGGTGTCAGGTCTGTCTCCTGGCGCCGACAGGATCTGTGTGTGTGTGTGTGTGTGTGTGTGTGTGTGTGTGTGTGTGTGTGTGTGTGTGTGTGTGTGTGTGTGTGTGTGTGTGTGTGTGTGTGTACGCGCCGATGCTGAACACTGACCTATTTGTGTGTTTGGGTTAAATTCACTCACTCAGATAAAAAGAAGCCCTCATGACAATTAGACCCAGCCTCGCTGCCAAAGGCCTGCACAGACAATGAGCCGCTGGTATTGTGTTCTCCGACGCTCTATCCCAACATTTCTCCGCTCATCAGATAATTTCACTCGTTTGGGCACCGGGGAGGAACCGCGTCACCTCCGGTTCAGAGCATGAGTAAGTTTGCTTTTGTCTTTAATATGTAAAAGCTGCAGTGCAGGAGCAGATTGAGAGACCACCTGTGCTCACGCCCCCAGACGTCCTCTCTCTGTTTGTTTCTTTTTATTGAGGACATCTGTTCCTTCTAAATGGGATTAAGCTCTTTACACACAATTGTGCAAGTGAGAGCTGAACCTTCGAGTTGATACTATTAAGCATTCATTTGCATACACAGTGGCGCGGATTCAGGTCCCAGCTTTTAAAGTTAAACTCCTTTGAGATAATGTTTGTTATTTAATATTGTGCTTTTAACTCACACAAATAAAGAATAGAAGAGAAAGTGGATTCATTAATTTCTTTTGAAGCTTTTGTTGTTCTCTATCCTCACTGGCCATTTTATATTTCCTTTTACTTCCCAGAGCCACTTGCACAATGTATTTTTGAACCACACACGCATTATCATCATCACCTTCTTCTGGGTTTTTATTCCATTCCTCATGCGGTGCATTTGTGTGGATTCTGTGTCGTTGCAGGTTTGCGATATCTGAAAAAAGGCCTGAGAGCCAACGGGCAGAAGCCAGAGCGGAGGAAGCTGCTGGAGTGAGAGCAGTCTGACATGATGACAGGTGAGGCTCACAACAGCAGGGGAAGAAGCCCGGTGACACATCAGCGCCTTGGGCTCGTGGCTGACAACTCAGTACTATTATGAAACCAACAACAGGCGCGCAGACAAATGGAGCCGGCGTTCACACCGACAATATGTGCAACAGAGACACGCGTTTGCGAGTGTGAAATGATGTAGGTGTATCATTTTGTCGCTGCTTTCAAATGCGCTAATTGAGTTAAGCACTTAGGAGCATGAATGTGTGTGTGTGTGTGTGTGTGTGTGTGTGTGTGTGTGTGTGTGTGTGTGTGTGTGTGTGTGTGTGTGTGTGTGTGTGTGTGCACGCAATACTTTTCAACTTCATGGTTTCGCAGCTAATGGAAGAATGAGGCAATTTTGCTGCTTGTTGTTCATTTGCCTGCACATAATAGATTTATTAAAAATGTCGCGAGTTTGAATGCGTCGACTATTTGCTCCCTGCTGAATTGGACGTGGCACAGCATCCTCGGGTTAATGGGGGAGAAGGTGTGTTTGCCTATATGTTTGTGTGTGATTATGGTGCTTTTAGCCTCTTCCAGTATTTTTAATGAGCGCAACTCAGTGGGGGGGGGGGTTGGAAGAAAAATATCTTATAATGTGATCGTTTGTGAACGACGGCCAAGGCGGTTTGCAAAGTGCGTGTTTGTGCATGTTTGTGTATGTTTGTGTATGTTTGCGTACACGTGGACCAAAGGGAGAGAGACAAGACACGAGGAATGAGGTGGGAGACACTGTCTCCATTCTTCAGCTTCATTGCATGCATTGTAGTTGCTTCATCCTCTGGCCTCCATCACCTCCCATTACAAACAGACTCAATGGGGCTTAGAAAGGACACTTTATCTTCGCGGGACGCGCAGTAGAATAGCAAACTGACCTATTGAGTATCTGGCTCTGACATCAAAACACTGTGGGCATTAAAACACCATGCACACATCTGTATCTGTATGGTATCAAACCTTTGTGGTGGAAACGCAATAAATAGCTACTGTCACTTCAGCTTATTCATGCCTATATTTAATTTAAAGCTGGTGCTGTGTTGATTAGAACTGGATCCTTGTTACTAAGACCAATCTGTTGGTCCTTAACATTTTGTTCTCTTTATGCCATATAGAGTAAACATGGCTGCTGCTGTCAGGATTCCTGGGCCGTTCTCACTCTTGCCCTCACTCCATAACCACGCCCACTTATCTGGACCACGCCCACTTCCTCTTTTCCCCTCTCTCCCTCTGCCCTCAACAAGCCAGTTGCTTCTTGATGCATCATTTTGGACAGTTCTCACCTGCAGTGACTGCTCAGGCTTCACTTGACTGATTGACACACTAACTGCTGCTGATGCCTGTTGTTCACATAAGGCTTGGGGAAGTATAACACGTCCTGCTCCGTGCTATGTGCTCTACTTCGTTTGGCCCTGTGGGCAAAACGCATTGTAGTACGTATGAGGCGTGCATTGTTTAAAGCCTAGGGCTAGTCATGTGGTGTGTGTGTGTGTGTGTGTGTGTGTGTGTGTGTGTGTGTGTGTGTGTGTGTGTGTGTGTGTGTGCGTCCACCGTCCAATGTTCAGTGCCATTATGTGATAAGTGTTCAGTTCGTCTGTTTCCTTGGTTCTAAAGGGTTATTTGAGTGTTTGGGTTAGTTTTGGATGTTTATTTACCACTTTTCCTCAGCTCTGACTCTCTGCTCTGACTCGGTTTAAGGAGCTCCATCCACTGCTGGAGATCATTCATTTACTGTAGTAAAGAGAAGCGCGTGTGTCTCCAACACGCCGAGGCCTCCGTGCTGCAGTCACTCCTCAGCATATGTTCAGTGGTCGTGGGCGACTTGCAGCGAGATCGCTGGAACCTTGGCTGGATTTTGGCTGAGATGGTGGGTAATTTGCACTGACACGCTGCCAAAGTAAGAGGAGAGGTTTTCGTGGAAGCAAATGACGAGACCTGAACAGATGAAGCAGAAAGCAGCATATTTTCAGCAACTCAGCTTCTTAATGATGAAATGCGGGGGTTCCTCAATGCATTTGGCCATTTGTGTAAGTGAGCTTCCTCACTGCTACGTGGCCACTGATTTACATGCAGCATTGTGTGCTCTGATCCCAGCTGATCATGGGCAGCAATTTCCTCCTCAGACCCCCCGCTGACCACAAGGGACCAGCAACCAGGTGGTTTTAGTAAGTGAGGACGTGTGTTTGTTCATAAGATGCTAAGATTTTCAACGTCCTCTGACAAATCAGGTTTAAAATCTCGAGCCCACAAGTCAAATTAAGCCACGGCCCCGTCCACACTTGTCAACATTTCCTGGGTGCTTCTTTTTTCGGAGTTCAGGCACCGGATGACATTCTCGATTTTATATTCTGACATTTCCACTTACAAAGCAGCACGGACTCCTTCAGTCCAGCCTTCAGACGAGCCTTCACCTCATTCACGGCTCACTCTACGTGCACCCAGTCACCCTGCGAGGAACCTGTCACGCCAGTGCCTGACGTACTGTGCAACATCCTTTTAAACTGAGTTTCACTTTGGCGAGTTAAGGCCGGAACACTTAGTTATATTCTCTCTAAAAATAGCATCTGTGCTTTTTTGCTTCATTGGTGCACAGCAACAACACCAGCTTCTTCTTCCCAGAAGATTAAATTACAGACTTTGGAAGAACACACGAGGTTTAGAGAGAAATATTATGCTAATAGCCCGTTTATGCACTATTGTTGTTTCAGTGACTGTAGTCAGACGTTTTGTATAAAAATGATCTCATTTTGAGCTTGAATCATGAATTTAATTAATTAAATTTAATTTTTGGTGCAGAGTGTTAAGATGAATCCGAAACGCACTGCTTTCATATACTGTACATTCATGATTTGTGTTTGACAGCTCGAGGAGTTCTGACCTGTTAAAGTCTAATTAATAAATCTAATTGATTTTATTTATTCATCTTGTTTTTCTCAGATGCTATTGTTGACGTTAGAATGTCCTGGTCTGATGCACCTCGCGTGCGCATGGTGAATGGGCACACGTGGGCATGTTTGTATGGATTCATCCGCCCCAGCTCTCCTAACAGCTACTGAAATAGTAATGAGGACATGGGTTGCATGGTGGGGCACGCGAGTGAGGAAGAAAAGGGGGTAAGAGATGAACGCTGCTCACGGTGGGTCTCGTGTGGTCAGGGTCAGCCTGACTGTTTCTTGATTGCAGCTGGTCACTCTTTCATCACATCAGATTAGATGCTGTAATGTCTGTTGTTCTCGGGGCAGATATGTGAGCCTGGCTTCTTATTACCTCGCTGCATAACGCTGCAGTAAATGCCAAGCATTGTATTTATTACGTGTGATTGTGCCATGTGATCCCACTGCGTCAGATGTTGTCATATTATTTACAGTAGCGCATAAATACTTACATCAGTTCTATACATCACTGTTTTAAATGGTTTGATTATTAAACATGATTAAATGTAAAGGTGAACATTTTCATGACTGACATGAAATGCATTGAAAACTTTTCCCATCCTCTATCGTGTTGGTGCACAAACAGACAACGATGCAGACAGTTCATTGTTTTAATTGCATGCTGCAATTTCAAGTATATTGGTACAAAACAACTCATGCAGCATCAGTGATTTCAAAAGTGCAAAACGGGTCCATAATTCGTTTCACAGATCAACTAGAGAGCATGCCATACACGACCAGGATCACCCAGTAAAGCTGCTGAAAAACGTGCAAATGTTCAGAATATGCCCACAGGTCCATCACCTCCGCACAGCACACGTGCAAGTAGAAGACTCCGTTATCATGCGTCTCAACTGATTAAAAAACATTCATTGACAAGTTTCAAATGTACAAAAAAGGAAAGATGAGGTAACATTCTGTAAACATGTTTGACACTTTGTTCAAGCTGGCAATTTTAAACGAATTCTCCCAGTAAATTCAGCAACAGACCGCTCCACGTGCAAACACAGCCCATCTTTACGCACACACTTTACGCGCAGACACTGGTCTCCGGACGAGCATTCTCTGGCCATTGTCGGAGGGAAATGTTAAAGTCTTTGCACAGACAGACACAGAGTGAGTGTCTGTGATAAGGACACGCAGATGCAGATCTTGACATTCGCTTGCAAACGCACATCCCGGGTCCCCGTCTGCGCTCGCCGCTCCCCGTGCTCAGCTGAGCCCGATCATGACCGTCTCCACGTCTTTGGACGGTCTCCGATCCTTCACCAGAAAGTTAATCATGCTCTCCGACTTGATCATCAGGTTGCACCCGAGGAAAAAGATGCCGAACACGACGGTGAGCGACAGCACGCACAGCACCGCGATCTGCACCACCCGCATCACGAAGAGTTTCCGCTCGTCTTGAAGCACCAGGGAGCCGCCGCCGTCGCCGGTCACCACGTTGTCGGTGTCGTTGCCGGAATACGTGGCCAGAGTCCCGGCCAAGGTGTGACTCCCGTTGAACAGCGCGTCCTGTGTCACGTCGAAGAAGGAGACGTTCATGGTTCCTTCCGGATAATTTGCAAAAAAACGAAAAAAAATCCTGGAGTACCAGCAGAACTTTGCTCTATGCGACCGTTTAGATGATGCTCAGAAAATAACAATTAGGAAAGAACACGCAATTAAAGTGTTGGTCAGGCATTCTGTGCTCGGCTCCGGTGCGTAATGACCCCGATCCACTTCAGCACACCGTTAATTTGCTGAAGGCAACGCGGGTCACATGCGACCTAAAGTAACTTTCCCTCAACTCCTGCTGCACGTTCTCGTGGCACCTGCGTCATTTTACTTTGTGCGCAAAGTGCGGAGCACGTTCGCTTTTGCTGGAACGAGAGGCAGTCCTCGCTCGCGCCCGCGAACGCGTCTTTTGTGCCAAGTCTCTGGTGCTGTTCTAAAGTGATGATGTGTTCCCCGTGGACCACGCAGCCACTCCTCACCAGAGGCGGTCATGTGGCCTCACTCATCTACAAAAGGAGAAAGCAGGATATAACGCAGTCATTGCACCAGCTTTAAAAAAACTGGCACTTCCTGGTACCCGTCACTTTTAAGCATCAATAATCCCTGAAAGACAATCTATTATTGACTTCCAGCCACAACATTAAGTCCACCTGGTGCTTTGATGCAGTGGTTTGAAGCCGGGGTCAACGCCTGATGAGCTGTGACTCGCCGTATGTTCTGACTCCGGGGAATCAATGCGACGCTGACATTAAAGCCACCGCATGGATTTGCTGTTGGAGGCCAGCGTAGGCAACAGTGATGTACGGCGCCTGGAAACGGTCCGCTGGATTAGAATCAATACGAGTAGATGGTTTTACTGCGCCGCAAAACAATAAGAATGTTGAGATATTTATAGGCTTTAATGCCTGTTGCTGAGGAAACTGTCACTGAGCCTCAGGGGCGTTGGGAGAGAGGCCAGTATGGACCCAGTGGACCACAACTTCAAACTGAAGACATGCATTAATAAACTATGACTGAACCATAATCCATTCTAAGTTTGGCTGTTTGGGTGGAATAACGGAACGCAGACAAGTCCCCGTTTTATTTGGTAATGGGTTGCTTCTATTGGCTGCTTTCAATCAGTATCAGGATGTTTAACCAACAATAAATTATTAGAAATGATTAAAAGCAAGTAATAGGAAATCAAAGAAAGTTGTTTAAGTCTGTCATCAATTGGTTGTGTAGGTTTAGAACTGGGCAAGTCCCTTGGTGTCGGCCCACTCGTGCTCTTGTCCGTCCCACCTTCAACAGGCTGCTGTCAGAACCGTACAGATACAGCGTGATCATTGTGCTGCAGTGACTCCTCCTCTTGCTCTGGTCCCTGTGGACCTCTCATACTGTGTTTTCAGACCTGCAGATCCGCCTCTTCCACTTCACAGCACGTTTGTGTGTGGGGCCAAAGTTTCCCCTTTGATTTTCTATCTTGCTTTTCTTTGGGTTCTATCTTGTTGTGTATTTTATGTGTGCGCTGGAGGAAAAAGCTGAAAGGGAAGTCGATGGGTCGGGCTTTCCCTCTGAGCAATGAGACAATCAACAGCGCAGAGAACAGCATTTGTTTTAGCATTAAAAAAAAGTATCAGATGCATCTGGGGCATCACAAGTTCACCTTCTACAGGATGCATGACTCAGCCCTGTTGGGTGTTTCTTGTGCATTGTGCTGTGGAAAATTCTTTTCATTGTTTCCATATACAGTGAATGTTTCAAATCTTATTTTTGTGTTAGAATAAAAAAAAACACCTTAAGATTCTTGTTTGCTGCCTGGGACCATTAAATGGAGGGTAGAAGATCCATTGAGAGTATTGACTTTACCATTATTCTTCCTTACTGTATAATGGAGTCTGATTTCGATGAGATAAGCACCGCAGTGACACGCTGCATGTAATGGATTCAGAAGAAGCACATAACATCGCTGTGGTTAGCGTCTTCCTTTTAGATGGAGAGACTGATGCACGGATGGAAATCTGCCACACGCAGGAAGAAAACGAGCTGATTGATGGGAAAGACGCCTCAGTCTGTGCTCGCAGAATATAAATGTTTATAATTGATGTTTGTGGATTTTTAGGCGTAAGGAGGAGCATCAAGCTCCGGAGCTCAGAGGAAGCTATTAGGCACCACCAGCAAACACATGAGCCCGGGCAACACTTTAAATAGCTCCAGTTTCCAGCTGCACGCAGAACCACTCAGTTGTGTATTTTCCCATTTTATTCTAATGCCTCATTTGTCTTCATATTGACAAAACTGAACTATTGCGGAGCTGAACTTTGACAGGAAAATAAAATGCCTCAAACAGTTTGAAACAACTTTCCACGACCTGTCAGCGGAGCCTGTCAGATTAATTAGCTGTTTGTCTGGAAACAAAGGCCATGGAAATTAATTTGGGACGCTCCTGATGTCTGCCTAAGCAGCTTCCAGTCACCCGACGACACGCGTATATACAAACAATAATTTGTGCATCCACAAAAGCCTCTCATAAGCCTGGAGTTGGCTTTCTGATTTATTAACAGCTGACAAGAGAAAAACAAACATTTAGAGGACAATGAGATCAAATAATCTGATTAGCTGGATTTGGTTGACACAACTTAATTGGCATCATGTGAACCAGTGCTGCGCAGCGTGATTATGGAGCTTGTACTTACAGTCGCTCTGTCAACACACTGGTCCTCTGCTGCGGTTCAGACACAGCAATGGCTCCAAAGTACTACAAGGAATGAGTAAAGTTTTTTTTTTCAAAGTCAGTGGGGAGAAACCTTCAGTGAACATCACACTGAAATACTGTGCAAAAGCATCATGAACCCGCGAAACCTGTTGTCGATTCATAACGTCCCACCTCACAGAGAAGTTGGTTCAACTGAATATGAAGTTGCATTCATATCAGGATGCATATATACATGAATGTGAGTGTCTGACTTGTTCCTAAGCAACAGTAGACCTGTGAGCCCAGTGACAGATGGTTGGTAAAGTTATTTTGGTTTAGAGGAGAGGGAAAGGGAGGGAGGGAGGGAGGGGTGGGGTGTCTGGACGGAAGCGAGAGGGGGGAAACGTTTCCATTGAACACGAGGGAACTGGCAGCCTAGCAACGCAAGCTAAACTAGAGGAGGTATCCATAGCAACGAGGAGGCGGTGTCTGGCCCCGCCCACCTCCCCGCCGCTCCTCACCTGTGCATCCCCATTGTTCCGAGCGGCACACGGTCCAGGTCTTAGGCACCGGACAGATCTGCTTCCGAACTTTCAAAACGCATGTTCCATCATCAGCAGGTCAACACACACACACACACACACACACACACATTGACCATTTAAACCCACGAAACAACAGGGAGAGTGAAATGCGTGTTTTAGATAAACACAGAGTGGCTGCGGAACCGCTAGATGCAGACGTGTTGACCTCAAGCTGATCCCAATCACGCACTGTGCCATTAATTAGATACTGAATCCAATTGCAACGCCAGAGCGGCGTGGCGCCCCGCATCAACCCCACGCCAGGCCACTGTCAGTCATCAGAGTTATTTTAAGGTGTTAATGATTTGATTGCTTTGCGGGGAGATGCTAAACTCTGTGTAGCTGCGCGATGCATTTGAATGGCTGTTGGAAACACAGATGATAGGATTCTGGGACCTAACTGAACAAATCCTTGCCCTCATGCACTCAGTCACTACCCATTAGCCTCATTTCCATTTAGACACATCTCAGTAATGCAGACTAAACCCATGTGCCTTGCGTTGGGTGTTTGCTCGCCTGTGCTGTTCAGCGCTGGGTCTTGGACGTGGCCTCTCCTCCCTTTGGTGCCCAAAGCTGTGTGTTTACTTATTCGCACTGTCTCCTCCTCCTTATTTGAGCTGCCGCCCCCCGGAGAGGGACGCGAGCCGCAGGTCAGGAGGAGCTGGACATCACATAGCAAAGCATCACAACACCACACTGTCCCACGTGATCAGTTCTGGGGCACGTTTCATAAACCTGAGACCCCCCCCCCCTCTCAGTCAAACCTGGGGAAGCAGGGCTCCCTCAGCCTGCTGTGGTTAACCACGCACTGATTTAGTCTGAGAGCTATCGGCTCCCGGTGACAGCGTCTCAGACTCTGTGAAAAGCTTTAAAGGGCTCCACATGGATCTGTAACACGGGTCGGGACCCTTCCAGCCCCCCTTTCTTCCCCCAGCCCCCAGCCCCCTCCCCCTCGCTTCTTGTTCAGCCTTAATTGGCTGCCACCTGACCCCGTCTGTGGTTTTACGCAGAACAACTGATGCCGCGCTCGTCCTAAAATACCATTCGTCTGTGGGGGCAGTCTCAGCGCAAGATTTCAGAACCGATAGGTCCAAATCCGTCAATACTGGGGAGAGGCTTTGATTGCCTACGGTGCATCACCCGCGCTGTCCACCCACACCCACAGCTTAATGCCAGCACAACAGTTAACTATTACATCTTTTCTACTTATTCCTCCATTTCTGTCATTTCTTCCAGCAGCATTTCTTGGACACGGGTGGCAGTAACTTAGCAACCAGCCAGAGAATAAGAGCAAGGCACCGGGATAAAGATTCAATAAATGAACAAGTGCCGAGATAAGAGGCATTGTCTGCTTCTACAAGCCGACACGCACACACACACACACACACACACACACACACACACACACACACACACACACACACACACTCTGTTTTATTTGGATCTGCTAACTTTACACACACACACACACACACACACACACACACACACACACTGGAATAAAAACGTTTTTGCTGTAAAAACATATTTATCTGACTCCTTTTAGTGATGAGAACATTTAGCATTTGGTCCTTTTAGATTCAAACATACTTGAATAACATTCATGTTTTGATATATTTTATATATTTTTTTTCTATTTTTTCTCACTTTTTTCTCCATCACGTCCAGCAGTCAGCCGCTGTATGCTGTACTCATTCCAGTCCAGCAGAGGGCAGGCTAAGGCCCAAAACAACATAGATTCCACAGGACTCAAAAAAGTTTTCCCACTTTTACTTCTGCTGACGGAGGATGATGTCAATCATTACTGTACGTTCCCTGCACTGTAACAAATCAACGCACTGAACCCAGCGACTGTGTGCCTTGCCAAATGCTTGAGGCGCCCAGAAACGTGCTCATCTCCACTAATTAACACCAGCATCGCATTAAATCAGCCTGCCACTGATTGGCCCATTCCAAACGTGTCTGGAACGCCTGGGTTTGCAGTTAATAACTGATTACAAAATCTCCTCTAGTTTCTACATGTCAGAAGTTACATGTAAATAAAACTGCGGGTCCATGACGTGGCCTGCGTTCGTTCTCTCGCCTTTAGCCGTTTCCTCATCATCAACCCTTTTGTGGGCGCTCACGGCCGCTCGGAGGCGATCCAGGAACTGCCGCGGACTCGGGGAGTGGATGGAGAGGCTGCGTCGTGCGGTGAATGAGAAGGAGGCGTTCAGCGATAAGAGAACAGCCCCACAGGGAACACGGGCGCGTCGTGTCCACTCCACTGCACCACCTTCCAGCCATGGTCGCCTTCTCCCACCGGGTGCTGTCACTGCTCCTCCTGTTGTCGTCAACATCGGAAGTTTTCGGTATGTTGTTCTGGTTTTATTTGACTTCGGGCTACTTTTAAAACTTTCACCTGTTTGGGCGTGTCGCTGTCCGACGTTTGAGGGCACGCGTGTTATTTGATGATCGCTCCTATATAGTGCATGTCTTCAGACTTTTTTAGATCGTTTCTTTAGATCTGATTTGTGATGGAGAAACTCACTGCTGGAGTTTTTACTGTCTGTCCTTATATGGGAGCGAAATCAGTCAGGATGCGCTTCCCAAAACAAGTTGGCCCGTGTCCCGTACACTTCCACAGTGGAATCTGATGTGTCTGACTGATTACTGTGGAAAATTCACGTGTGGGAATGTCCGTGCGCTCCGTGGACGTGTCTTTTACAGTCCTCACCTTTAGTTGTGTATCATCATTTCTGTCACGAGTTACTCAAAAGTAAAAACCTGTTGTCATAGTATGTTTCGGCATGTTTCATGAACATACATTCAGATGAGTGTTTAGCTCAAGGCAGCCACACCCATAGACCCACTAGATAACAAAAGTAAACAATCTGAATCACAACCATGTGTTCATAGTCTCAGATTTCCTGATGTTGACTGCTTAAGTTATATTAGATGCACTGTGCAGAGGTGTGTGCTGTACAGCAGTGATGTCAGCGTTTGAGGAAACTGGGCAGATGTGCATGTTCAAACCAACGGAGCCCAGTGGGTTTCCTGCAGAGGCCGCTCTGCTGAGGAAATGTGTTATACGTGTGTTGATGTGATTATGGCAGGCTCCAATATCTGCACGTCGCAGGGAGTCACCACTTGTAAGCAGTGCCTGTCGGTCCATCCCAGCTGTGCGTGGTGCTTTCAGGAGGTAACAACCCCAGACACACAAACACACACACACACACACACACACACACACACACACACACACACACACACACACACACACACACACACACACACACACACACACACACAGAGTTATAGCTGCTCCTGCCAGTCACCGCTCAGCATGTCGAAACTTCACCCACATTCTTTTTTTATCACCACATTTGACTAAAGGCAACACCGGAACTGGTAAAAGCCACACTTCAGCAAAGACATATCAAGTCCAAGACCGAATGCAAACATGAGACGTTTGTTCATTTCTACTCCTTTATATTTGTTATTATCGCTTGGGAGACTCACTGTGGTCTTTTCAGGAATTCGGGAAGGGGGGATCCAGTTTGTCCCGCTGTGACCTGCTGCAGAATCTGCTGAGTGAAGGATGCAGAAAGGACTCCGTGGAGTTTCCCACCAGCAGCCTCACCATTAATAAGAACGTCCCACTCAGCGACAAGGGCTCCGGCGCATCCGGTGATGTCACGCAGATCAAGCCTCAGAAGATTCAAATGACCCTGAGACCAGGTAGCCTCATACGTCTGCTGTATCCAGTATAACAGTCAGTCATGAGGTTCTGTGCCAATGCGCTGCTGGTGGTCTGCTCCGCTGCCAGGCGACTCCCAGCGTTTCACCGTGACGGTGAAGCAGGTGGAGGACTACCCCGTGGACCTCTACTACCTGATGGACCTGTCGTATTCCATGAAGGACGACTTGGCTCGCCTCTACACCCTGGGGAACAGCCTCGCCGCCGCCATGGGCCGCACCACCAGCAACCTCCGCATGGGGTTCGGAGCCTTTGTGGACAAGACCACATCTCCCTACATGTACATGTACCCTCCTGAGGCCATCCAGAACCCCTGCTATGGGTGAGTGCAGAGGCCTTCGCTTGTTGTCACGTCGAAGGCGGCCATTTTATATTAATATTATGCTCAGTTGTGCTTGACGCCTTTAGAAATAGATTTTTCTCCCTTGCTGGGTTTCTATTCCCCTGTCACCTATATACAGCATTCAGGAGACATGCCAGGCTCAGTTTGGATTCAAGAACGTGCTGTCGCTGACGGACATGGTGTCACGCTTCACCGAGGAGGTGGGGAAACAGCGCATTTCTAGGAATAGAGATGCTCCAGAGGGCGGATTTGATGCTATCATGCAAGCTGTTGTGTGCAAGGTAAACATGGCGGCTGCAAGCCAGCACATGCACACACACACACACACACACACCCTATAGACAGACCTGAGCGTACGCATCAGTGGCCTCCTCCTCATCTCCTCAGGATCAAATTGGCTGGCGTCCGGATGCTTCGCACCTCCTCGTGTTCACTACCGATGCCACAACTCACACCGCTCTGGATGCACGATTAGCGGGAATTGTCCAACCCAATGATGGACAGTGTTACCTGGACAGTGACAACCTGTACAACAGATCTACAATCATGGTAAATGAGGCCTAATAAATGCTAATAAATAGTTATTTAAGTTGTTTGATTCCTGGATTTTCTCCCCGTGTCTTCCAGGACTACCCTTCTCTGGGAATTTTAAGTGAGAAAATATCTGAAAATAACATCAATCTGGTTTTCGCTGTGACCAGCTATGTGGTGCCACTGTACAAGGTAAAGCAGCTGCACTGCTTATTTACTGCAGGGAGGTTTTTTTTGCAGGTTTAATTATTAAAACTGTCTGTTTATCAGGAGTACAGTCAGCTCATTCCAGGAACAACTGTAGGAACGCTGTCCGGTGACTCTGGGAATGTCATTCAGCTCATTGAGGACGCATATGCGGTGAGTGCAGTGTGCGTGTGCGTGTGCGCATTAAAGTTGCTTTCAGCGTAATGTCAGTAATGTGACTGAAACTTCATGCCGAGCAGAAGATTCGCTCTAAAGTGGAGCTGGAGCTGCTGGGGGTCCCGGAGGAGGTGAACCTCCTGTTCAATGCCAGTTGCCTGAACGGTGAGCTCGTCCAGGGAGTCAAGTCCTGCTCCGGCCTCAAGATCGGCGACACCGTACGTATTCGCCGAACGCCGTGGCGTCGGCAGCCCCATTCACTGTGGTACGTCGACAGGCGTCACCGCAGGCGTGTCTCTGTGGGTAGGTGTCGTTCAGCGTGGAGGCCCAGCTGCGTGGCTGCCCTAAGGAAAAGAGCCGCACGTTCACCGTCAAGCCCATCGGCTTCAAAGACTCCCTGGAGGTCACGGTGGACTTCGCCTGCGACTGCCGGTGCGCGGAGGACGCGCGGCCCGACAGCCCCGTGTGCAGCCGGGGCAACGGGAGCTACGAGTGCGGCGTGTGCCAGTGCCACGCGGGCCGGCTGGGCCCGCGGTGCGAGTGCTCGGTGGAGGACTACAGCCCGTCGGACGACGCCAACTGCGTGCCCAAGGCGGGCGGCGCCGCCTGCGGCGGGAGGGGCGACTGCCTGTGCGGCCAGTGCGCGTGCCACGCCAACGAGTTCGGCCAGGTGTGGGGCAAGTACTGCGAGTGCGACGACTTCAACTGCCTGCGCTCCAAAGGGGCGCTTTGCTCGGGTGAGTCACCGACGTCCGGTGTGTGTGTGTGTGTGTGTGTGTGTGTGTGTGTGTGCGTGTGTGTGTGTGTGTGTGTGTGTGCGTGTGCGTGCGATGACTGTCGCTGCTGCCGATGGCGTCACACGCTGCCACAGGTGAATAGACTGGTGAAGTAAAATGTACTGGATGCAGGTAAATGATCTTGTCCTCAGAACCTGTGTTTAGACATTAGCGCTGCGCGCTAATCGTTAGCCTTTAGCTCAGAGTCACGTGTTCAGGCCTTTTACTGTGTAACCTCATTTTAAAACCTTTTTGCAGGCAATGACGTCATTTATGAGGAAAACTCAGAGAGTCCGTCGATAAACAGGTTTTGGTTAGTTTACATACCTTCCTGTTTCTCAGCTTGATCCCTGGCTTTTTCCCAGTGTCCCATCATGACACACGGCATGCGGCCTGTAAATAATTGCGTCACGTGGCCTAACGTAAACAGTACGAACGGCCTGCGCTCCGTCAGGCCTGTAAACACTGTGCTCGTACTTCCTTAAAAGCTGGTGACCATCCACAGGCCTCTCACCTCCATGCAAACGTTGCTCAATCATAGTGAGCACAAACTACGCCTAGGCGTCACGTACAACAACTTCAGCTACACTGGTTGTTACGTGAATGATGACATTACAGGTTTTATCTTTCTTCCTCTTTATCATTAGAAACAGGCTTTAGAACAATATCAATCTCAAGGAGCCACATTAAGGAGAGGAGCATCGTGATCTAAGCACACGATGCATGTGTACAAGAACGCTGGTTGCCAGAAATATGACCTGCTTGTATCAACACGAAGGAGTTTCTCAAGAGAGGCATTTTTTTCTGAGACACAGCCATTAAAGGCATTCAGAGATAACACCCAGGCCCTGGCCGTAGACGCTCACCCCCTACCCCACCCACACACACACGGCTGGTGGAAGACGCTCCACGGGGCTTAATTTGGGATCATTGTGTCTCGCCGTTGTTGTCTTGGAGCCCGAGCGTCCCACTGCCTCGGCTCCACTGCAGCTCCCGAAGCCTCCGTTCCCTGCGGCTGCGTGTTTCTGCCTCTGATGAGGCGCTGTGGGAGCGGGTGCGGGGCCGGAGAGCAGGATCTAGCAAGCATCGCCTAGGGGACCATAAAGACGAGGGGAAGCGAGAACTGGAAGGTTTGCATTCCTCTGCAGGGGATTTGCCCAAACTCCTCCAGAGTCTGCTACGACTCCGTCCCCTCTGGACCTGGTTCTGTTGTCTCCCTGCGTTTCACCGCTCTGTCTCCGTCCCGCGGATGTTGACCTCCTCTAAAGCTCAGGCATGTGATCAATGGGCACGGTTGCTGTGCAGGCTCAGAGAGGGAGGCCGATGATGTCACACCTTAAACTCTTCTTTATGCGTGTGTACAACTAATGAGAACAAGGCATCTGTTCAGCAGTGCTTCACTGGTGGCTGTGTCTGATCCCACCACTCCGTAGGAGGGAGGCAGAGGTTGACAGGGTGGAGGCTGGGGAGTTGTTGCCTGGCTGGTACAGCACCGGATGATTTGTTTTGAGCCCTGGAATTAGTACCTTTAGACCCAGTGTTATATGTCGTGACTCCTCCTGTCTGAGCTGTGACTCACACACTTTGCCCTTAGTCACCCAGCACCAAATCCTGTTTGTTGCTACGAATGCTGAGGTCTGGTCTTTACCTTTGTTTAAGGTGAGGTAGCCGCATGTTTTGATGGTGAGTGTCTCTGTAATCCTGGGTTATTATGTCACCATTTATTCCTAGAGTGACCTGACTTTGAGCTTCCTACACTTTATCAGAGCCTGAGAATGTGTTTGTGTGTCTGCTAGTAAGGAGCTGGGGAAACTTTGTTCTGTTCTTTCCCAATAATACATTTCCTGCCTTTGTTAGGTTAGTGATGATTACAAGGAATGCTTCTGAGTCAAACTATGTTGAAAAAGACCACAAACACACACACACACGCACACACACACACACACACACACACACACACACACACACACACACACACACACACACACACACACACACACACACACACACACACACACACAATTGATTTGCTTTTGTAGAATTAATAGACCAACGATCTCCTTCTCCACTCAGACAATGGAAAGTGTAGCTGCGGCATCTGCCAGTGCGACGCCGGCTGGAAAGGCGAGAGCTGCAACTGCAGCACGCGCACGGACGCCTGCATGTCCAGCATCGGCCTGCTGTGCAGCGGGCGAGGCACCTGCCAGTGCGGGGTGTGTCAGTGCACACAGCCCGGAGCCTACGGAGCCACCTGCCAGAAGTGTCCCACCTGCCCCGACTCCTGCACCATGAAAAGGTAATGTGCCACTGCTGCACAAACAGGGGAACTTACTTCACTATAGTGAAGATGGTGTTAAAGCCTTGTTCTGACAATGATGACGGTGAATGAAAATACAAAGTGTTACCAAATGTGGAATCATGTTGGCGTCCCAGTACTTTTTGATTGGATGAGCACTTATAATTGGACCATTAAGATCCCCCACTAACCCAGTTAGTGATGTCATAGACTTCAGGCTCTGCTAAAAGAATCCCTGTCTTTATATGAATGGGGGAAAATGCCTGTGACAACAAATTCTGATGTTAATGTACAATAGGAACGTTAAGTGTGCTGGAAATGAGCGTTGTGTAATGCTCACAGTGTGGGACTGTGTTCGCAGGGATTGCATTGAGTGTCAGCACTTTCAGAGAGGACAGTACACCAAAGACGGCAGCTGCAGCAGGATCTGCAAAGATGACATCAGAGAGGTGGAGAAACTGGGTAAGAACTATTTCATCTGTATGTTTGGTAATAGATTTGGATGCTTTTCTTTGACCTGCGTCTGCGTCGTCTGTCTCCCTTAGGTGTCAATGAAAACAATGCGGTAAATTGTTCATACAAGGACGAGAACGACTGCGTGGTGCGTTTCCAGTATTATGAAGATGAGAGCGGCAAATCCATTCTGCTGTTGGTGAAAGTTCTAGGTATCGAACAACAGTTAAGCTTCTTTATTAGAACGGGGCAGCGTGTCAATATTTGTGTGCGATTCTAGGGCAACGGGGACTCGGTGTGTGCATCTCGTCACATCCCCAGGTCATTAGGCGCTGCTCATTCTAACCACATCTCAACCCAGACACGTTGGAGTGATGAGGGGCTTGTGCAATCAAGCATTAGGCAACGGCTGCTCCACTTCATGATGCGTCTTCACTGCTTCTCTGGAAACTAACTCTCCTCTCTGTGCTTCTTACCTGTTACCTAAGAGTGCCCTGAGGGTCCGGACATCTTAGTGGTGACGATGGCGGTGGTCGGGGCCATTCTGCTGCTGGGCCTCGTCGGACTGCTCATTTGGAAGTTGCTGGTGACTATTCACGATCGCAGAGAGTACAAAAGGTTCGAGGAGGAGAGAACCAAAGCCAAATGGGATACGGTGAGAAATCCAGTCAAATAATACACACATTTAGTGTGTGCCACAGTGGTAACTCACTAGTGAGTTATCTTCCCTGATGGTGATGTTATAGAACTCACAACAGTATGAAAATACGTCAAGCAGCCTCACACTTGTTTCTTTGTTTTACAGGGAAACAACCCTTTGTATAAAGGAGCCACTTCCACCTTCACTAATGTAACATATAAAGGCAACTAACTGAGCTGAAACAGGGCGTGAAGACCTCAGGGCTTAGAGACAGAGATGGAATGTAATAGCAGAGGAACGAGGGGAATATGATCATTTGCTCATGTGCAGTGGTGGGAGAAGTATTATGTATTAAGTAAAAACAGAAATACTGCAAGGTAGGACCACTCTCTACTGTCCTGCATTGGGAATCTTACTTTAATTTGAATTATTGTACTTTTGAAATTGACACTGGAAATAATAAAGTCTATTGTTATAGATATAAACAATTTTATTCCATTAATCTTAATCCCATTTGTACTTATATTTTTAAATACTCAAACAAAGTAGAATACCATAACATTTTATTTGAGTAAATGTACTGTATACTTCCACCAGTCATGTGACCAGCTACTGTAGCTGTTTAGGTATTGCTGTCAACATGAACTGTACATATTGTAAAAATAGTTACGTAACTGTGGGTTGGCTGCAAATGAGCATTACTGTTCGTCTGTTTTATCTAACTATGCTGTCCATGCGTTCAGAACTTAAATTGATTATATTTTATTAGAAGGTTGTGGGTTTTTTCATCTTTAATCACATAGAAAAATGTACTTACATAAAATGAGTCGCCATAGAAGTGAATAAAACTATGTACAACTTTCCCAGCCCTTTTTAATGGTAATGTGTATATATTGTTTGTTAAAGATGGAAAATTATCAATGTATATTGTATATAAAATAAATACCTAGATAGACATAAAATAAGCAGGCCTTTTAAGATCCTTTTTCTAATAATTTCAAAGAAAGCATTCAGTGAAAAACCTGCTGACTTGGTTTACTGTGCGGCTGTGACCTACATGTATGATAGTAGAAATGTTTACTTCATGATTGGTATATGGTGAGTTCCTTTTTTTGAGTTTGAGTTTCAGTTCTGTACCAAAAAACAGTGAAATGTGGCATAACTGCTGATTTTATTCGATGTGATTTTTTTTCCACTAATGTTAGTTGTGTATATGGGCAGATTTTATTAAATGTTAGGAGTCATATTGTTCTGTAACTGTAATTGCAGCCTTTATGTGGGAGATAATATTGTGTGTATTTTACTAGTACAGCTAGGGGGCCAAGGCCTAAGTCATGGAATAGTTTACTCATTGCTTACTGTTTTGTAATTGTAAGCATAATTATCAAATAAAAGTTTCATTTGTTTTATAGTGTTTACACGAGAAAAAAGTCCCCTATTGTACATCTGCTTCTGTTTCATCAACAAAGGTCAAGTCTTCTTTAATCATTTAGAAGGGATCACATTTAAAGTCTAAAAGTCAAATTATTTAAATATTTACATTCAGGGACCAAAGCAAAGTTTTAACAATGCTTGAAGTAAAAATAGTAGAAATAGTAATGTGCATTATGTTGTGGATTAGTATTTCAGTAAATATGCCCAGTGTGTGTCACACCTATTCTGTCTCCAAGCTTGATTAAGACAAATTAAAACACTGAAATATCCAAATATAAATAGTCAAACTCATTACGCATATTAGAGATGTGTGAAAATATATTGTTTTGTTATATTTGTGTCACACATTTAGTTAATAATTTAGATTGTTGTTATTGAACACATTAAACTGGTTTGCTATGTTCTTATAGAACATGTTCAGTAAGTGTGCTACTAAAATGAGTATCACTCTGTGGTGGGGAACATTTCCTTTGACAGCATCCAGTCAAAATGCATTTACATTATCATGTCATGGAGTGTTTCCTGTAGAATGTTGCCCAGCCCAAAGTTTCCTAACTATCTGTCCCTGTGCATGTGTCCAGTGGCTGATGTGCAACACATCAAAAATCTATCTAGCTTTGCCACCACATCCCATTCAAACCACAAAGAGTCTGCAAGTCATTATGAAGACATTGTTTAATATTTTGTCATTAGTTGAGATGTTGAGTTGAGTCATACAGTTGAACATCCCATAAGTATTATACTAAGTGATTCGTATTTGTTTGTAACATCAGGAAGAGGTCTGCTAATACCCGAGCGGAGATGATGCCTTTAACCCTACAGTAATAGATTAGTATTTATTATACATAAAATTTATTGAAAATGGTTGCTAAGAAGTAGTTCCACCACAAAGCAAAGCTGATCCTGGCACATGTCTCCCTCTAGTGTGTGAAAGTTGCACTGATCAAGCGCTGCAGAACATCTGTACATTCACAGAGTCAGCTTGTGTGAGAGCTAAATGAAAGAGGAGCTGGAATTTTTAGTAGTTTAGATCGATTACTTATCTGAGAGAAAATTTAAGTTCGTCGGGCAGCTGAAATTCAACTGAAACTTTTATTATTAAATACAAACCTTGTCATTGTCGCACCGCTACATTTCCGACAGTCCTTAAATGCAGCACTCTTAAAGGCAGCGCTCTTCTTCCGTCGCGTCAGTTCCAACATGGCGGCGCCCGATGTCGCCGCCGGAGTGGAGGGAGGCACCAGTTTGTCCGAATCACCCACCGGAGAGGTGAAGAGACCCCAGTTCGGGACGCGGTTCCTTTCGGACCCGCGGCAGGTCTTCCAGCACAACGCCTGGTAACTTATTGCTGCCAGCTGTTAGTTCGTCTCTGTCACACAGGGACGCTCCGTTAGGTTCCGGGAGATCAGTAACAAGTGTCTGGGCACTGAGAAACGTGGGAGCCTTTATTTATACCATGTAACCTGTCACTGATGGAATGTTTGTTGTTGTTTTGATTGGGGAAAATATGATTTTGCATTAAATTGAGTATAGAATAAAAGAAACGCCCTGATTCAATTACACCTGAGTCTGTATCACATGACGATTTCCAGTGCTTCTACGTGGCTCTGGGCTGCTACTTGTGTGCATCACTTCACACATGCTGGATGCTGTAAGTAACGTCGTGCTGTCAACAGGGACAATGTCGAGTGGTCTGAGGAGCAAGAAAGAGCCGCCAAGGAGAAGGTGTCAGAGAACAGCCAACCACTTCCTCTGGAGAAACAAGGTTGCATGTTGTTTACACTTTAACCACATACTGTGATTGTGAGTTGTGAGTGAAACCCAAGTCTGACCTTCATCTCACAACATTGCATATCTCTAACATTTCATCTCGCTTTTGTTTCAGAGGAGTATGACAGTCGGGCCAGTGATTACTGGAATGACTTTTACACGGTCCATGAAAACCGTTTTTTCAAGGACCGACACTGGCTGTTCACTGAGTTCCCAGAGTTGGCCCCTCAGTTCAGCCTGAGCCACGAATCCCATCCTGAGGTCTCTGGCACAGACGGCGTGCAGCGGAATCGCTTGGATCAGGAGCAATGCGGAGAAACCGCTGCTCTGCCTCACGCTGATGGTGACTTCCCAGGCTCCTCTGCCACATATCGAATTCTGGAGGTGAGGGATTATATGATACCTCTCACCTTTTGTTGTCTGTGAAAGGTACAAACTAGACTGTTATGTTATGATCATTTCTAATGGAGTACCTTCAGAGAACAACACTGGCTTGTGGCCTGTGATCGTCTATAAACCTGTGAATTTTGGGGCTGATCCAGTTTTAGATGTTGATAAACGACAAATGCTTCCAGATATTCATCCTCTCTAAAAGAAGAATGGCTGTAACAATACAAAACTCAGGGTCGGACATTTAAACTTCTTCAGGGAACTGCTTACTGTTCTATTTAATTTATAACTGATCTAATGAAAACATTTTCTACTAAACCAAATTGGGAGGACTGTGCGACTTTGGCAGAGGTTTACATTTTCTAGTAATTGCAGCAATCTGTGTTGGCTACTGGTTTGTCAGCGGATGCAAACGGGAGCCCAAACAATAAAGCCTCTATGTTCTCTCTGCAGGTTGGCTGCGGTGTGGGCAACACGGTTTTTCCAATACTGAAAACCAACAAGTAAACCGAGTCAACATATTAGCAATTTACTGTCTCCAGACACAAAGTTTAAATGAGCCCTACTGTAAAATGTGAACTGGAAGCTCCAACTGCAGCCTTGTTTCTTTGCAGTGATCCGGGACTCTTCGTTTACTGCTGTGATTTCTCCAGCACTGCTGTGGAGTTAGTTAAGGTGAGACGCCAGGGATAATGAGAGGATGATGTGTTGATTGCTGCTCATCTCCAGAGTTGTGGGCTAACTAATGAAATAAAATTGTCTTCTTGTTACCAGACTAATCCAGAGAGTGACCCAGGGCGCTGCTTTGCCTTTGTTCATGACTTGAGTGATGTGGAAGCCAATTACCCTGTGCCCGATGGAACCCTTGATGTTATAGTGCTTATCTTTGTGCTATCAGCGTTGCATCCCAATAAGTATGAACTTTTCTCTCCTGGTGTAATTCAGTGAGGGGTTAGATGCTGCAGTGGTTTTCTAAAAGTTTCACCCCTGTTGCAGGATGCAGGCGTCGATCAGTAGATTAGCACGGCTGTTGAAGCCCGGGGGAGTGATGCTGCTCAGAGACTATGGTCGCTATGACATGGCACAACTACGATTTAAGAAAGGTTAGTCAGGCCACTAGTTCGGACCGGTCAGTCTGTCCTGTTCATTAGTATTTCAATGTTTCCTGACTACAAAGTAACATCAAAGCAAATTGACATTTTGAGGTATTTAAATATTAATGAAAGAAATTTGTTTCTTTAGGACGGTGTTTGTCAGAAAACTTTTACGTCCGAGGAGATGGAACAAGAGTGTATTTTTTTACTCAAGGTAAAAATTCAGGCCATATTAGTGAAGATGTGATTGTGATTATTTACTTTTATTATTCATGTGAAAATATGCCTGTGCTTCTTCCTTTCAGATGAACTTCACGAGCTATTTATCGGAGCAGGGCTTGAAAAGGTTCAAAACCTTGTGGACAGAAGGCTACAGGTGAACAGAGGAAAGCAGCTCACCATGTACAGGGTGTGGATCCAGTGCAAGTACCGCAGGGCTCCAATTCAGGGAGAGACCACCGGCCTGGCATGACCTTCAGCCTGAAACCAAAGCAGCGCTGGCGTCTTTCTGACAATTTGTGGAAGCGAGGCGCTCCGTTGAAGAGGATGCAACTGGATAGTTTAATTGCTTACTTTTAAACTTTCCCAGCTGGATTTATGTTGATAGATTTGTTTAATGAGTGGCGCCGCAGTACAAGCTTGATGATTTCTCATTTTCCTCTGATGAGCTCAGTGATGTGAGAAAGGGCTGGCGTTTTTATTCTGGCAGATGCTGTTTTTAAATTGGCTGACATTTTGTAGCACACTTCAATTTATAGAAAACACTTAATTACCTTTTTTTTATACAATAAATAAAAACCTGTGTCATGTTGAGCATTTTATTTTGCCTTTAAATCCTGCTTAGTGTCCTGATACTGGGCCCAATAATGTTTTTGCTTTCTATAACAACATCTTTAATGACAAAATCACTATGTTTGAATGCATTTAGCAATTTATTAGTATTATGTAAGTACAGTACGTGGGTGTGAACATCATGGGAATGGCAACTTTGTGATAAGTGATCATTTGGTGGTTGTGTGGGTGGGCACTGTTAAATTGTATTGTGTACAGAGGGATTTGCCATTGGTCCAGACAAGAGATTTGAGGCAGGCGTGGACTCAGCGAAGGTGAAAATACTTCAACAATCTCACGAGAAAATATGAGATTTCACTGATTATTGTTTACATTGCAAAAACATTAGAACCGAACCGAATCAATCCGGATTCTAATGAAACGGATTGCAAACGCATAAGTTCCGAAACAGATTGGCTTCACCGTCGCGGCGAGAAAGACGACTGAAGCCCAACTTTGTTTTGGTCTGGTCTGGTCTGGTCCGGTCTGGTCTGATCTGAGCTGAAGCCCAGAACCCGAAATTCATCCCACCACCGGGGGAGAAAAAGATAGGGGTAACGTTAACTCACGCTAGCTCGCAGACATTATTTACACCTGGTGAAAAGCATTTCGAGGATCGCCATTGTGTGGCAGGAAGATACTCGACATAGGCACGGGTGGGTCCTCGGGGAGATGGATGTGATGGGTATCCCCGCCTAAGGAGCATCGAAAGGCGGGTTTAGGGTACCCGGAGTTGTCGAGGCCTCCCAGGGAATCCACCGTCTCCTACCTCGAGCAGCACCGCGCGCTCCCGTCTCCTGAGCGTTAACGTCCAACACGCGAGAGACGCGGCTGTGGATGCGGCCTAGCCTGGGAGGGTCTGTCGAGCACCAGGGAAACAACGGGGACGGTTCCAGGGATAACAACAGGCCCGCTGGAGCGAGGGAATCTAAAATTGCAGTAAGCATCTCTTCAGGTTGGCGAACAAAAGCAACTATTGTGCCAGGTATGTTTTACAGCAAAGCCGGGCGTCGTGGCACGAGCATCTGACAACACAAATCTGAGAAGATGCTTCCTTTTGACAGACGCTAGCATGATGCTACCTGACGCTAGCACTAATGGCTTTCGTAAAATAACGTGCTGTTGTCTAGGTGTTGCCTGGTGGTCATTTTCTTATTACATAACGGTGCATAGACTCGTGTTTATACACATTCGCTTGATACGTTACGGGACTAAATGGAGTTGACTGGCACTGGCGAGTGTTAACCGTTAGCTCTTGGTACGCGATGCTAAGTTGAGGCTCGTTAGCTCGCGTGTGCTGTGTTAGCTAGCCACCTCGCCTGTGCTCCCTGGTCATGTATGCTTGATCTGCCGGTGATAATGTTATCTGGGCCAACGAAACACGATGCAGACTTGATTCATAACTTAACAGGAAAAGGACCACAGCGTAGTCCTCAGTAGACACGGATGCTACTGGTTATCAGTGTACTTGAACCACAGGCACAGCAGTCAGTGTTGGGCGTGTAACTTAAACGTTAACCTTTGCACAAGCTAGCAAGCCTTTTTTGTCTATTGTGGCCTTTTTCAATGCTGTGATTATTCTTGGCAGTTTCTGTATTAGTGACCTTTCATGAGCCCAGCGCCATGTAACTTTGGCATAAGATGCCAGGGTGTTATCACTTAACGTTCTAGTCGTCCAAGCAGTGACTTTACACATCTGGCTTCTATCTGATGCACATTTAACTTTCTCTAACTGGAAAATTTAGCATTTTGGTTGTTTTACTCAGTAGCCACGTTGTGTATGTTGTGCCAACATAACACACATGATGGTGAAAGTCACTATTGTCAGGTTTTGTTGATGATCCAGTACAGGAATTTTCCACATCTATATACTAAAAGCAGCCATGACTCATCACAACCAAAGCAGCGATCCGTCACTCCCATTTGAATATACCAGACCTCATAACGCCTTCCTTAATCTGTGCTCTTGTCTTTGCAGCCATGATGGAAGAACTGCATAGTCTGGACCCCCGGCGGCAAGAGCTGTTGGAGGCTCGCTTCACTGGGGTCGGCGTGGCGAAGGTTTGTGTTTTAAGACGTCAGAGGTGCAGCATGGGAACTGTCATCTGTTAAAATTGCTTAGATTTTTTGCTTTTCTTGATTGCACATTTGGTGGATCTCTTCCTTTCTTTGTCTCATCATGACTTACTATCATTCTACTGTTTGGCCTGGACAAGCTTGGCCCGCTCCTTTTCTTTGTCTGTCTCCGGAGAAGGTTGAGCTGTGTCTGTGTTTTTGGCTGGCATGATATGGCATCTCTCCCTGGCTCATGATGTAGTGGCTGTATATGCAAGTGGCAATGCCTGCCAAAAGGGCCACAGACGGGACAGGGGTGGTAGAGGGAGGAGGAGTGTAGGCATAGGAGGAATGCAGAAATAGTTTTGACCAGGTGTGACTGAAGGCTGCATTTAGCCTTCGTCTGCTTGTGTCTAGAGATGTCTTCGTGGAAGGTGATCTTGGAACAGTTAGAGAGCAAGAGTCAGTGCCAGGAGTGGGCCTTGTGCCAGCCATAGGCAGAGCTAGACCCATGGCATGGCTGCTGCTGCAGAGAAAATGGCAGCTCTCGAAAGCGTCATGCCACAGCCACCTTTTTATAAGAAGAAGCTATGTTTGTGAGGTGGAAGTGAGAGAGGAGGATGTGAGCAAATAGTTATGAAGAAATGTGGGTTGGTGGGTTAGAAGCCCTTTGGTGTCAGAAAGCAGCTTAGAGATTTTTCTTGACCTTGAATATGCCCTGTGGCACGGCTGTTCTCTGTCATCACTGAGTTGGCATAAAAGCAGCGAAAATTGTTATGCTTTCAGGACAAAGAACTTGCGCACCTTTTTGGTAATGGAACAAACGCTGCCTCCTGAAAATGGTTCCTGAAAGTGCATTTCCTTTTGAACAACCATGATCAAATGATTTTTGTTCGGGTTCGGGAGCTGAAAATGGGATGATGTTTTTAGATCGAGCAGGGCATCTTTCACTGGCTTTTTCCATGGATGGAAAAAAGGAACTGTTAAGACTATGGTGAACAGGAGGAAAATGGATGACATTATCTAAAGGTGACAGACAGAGGGAAGAATGCATCCCCAGCAGCATGCCTAATGTTCAGCCATTTTAGGAGGGTTCAGTGAGAGAGCTCTAGTGTGCACTGAATGACTAAGTATCTCTCCCTGATTGGACAGTGCCGGCAGAATTCTGATGTGATTCATTTGACTGACAGGCATCTCCTAGGGAACCAGCATTGGGACTGATACAGGTCTAGATTCTGTAGGAAGTTAATGGCGATGGTATTTAGCCAAACCGCTACATCTGTTTCCTCAATTTGTCACCCATTTTTACTCGAGTCGATTCATGCTCATGTCCACATTTTTAAGTCTTAACATCTTTTTTTTTTCCTATCCTTATGTTGGATGTTTTACATATTTCTACTGTCTTCTTTCCCAGGGCTCGGGTCAGAGTCAAAATGAGTCATCCAATCAAAGTCTATGCAGTGTGGGCTCACTCAGTGACAAAGAGCTAGAGGTTAGTTTCTATTACATATTAACATTGTCTTGTCTTGTGTTATCTTGTGTACTTGGTTAACTGATACTTTTTTTCTGACAGACTCCTGAGAAAAAGGCAAATGACCAGAGAGTGAGAAAACGGAAAGCAGACCACTTTGACAGCAGCCAAGGTAAGATTCTCCTCCTCCTGTGACCATCCCATCATGTGTTCATAATAACCGCCTGTCTGAGCTTTGTGCCTCTCTCTTGCAGGTAAAGCAGGGGCACGGGGACATAAAATTAGTGATTATTTCGAGGTGAGTTGTCTCTGCTGCTCGTGTATTGAACAGAGCTCGTGTTTTTTTGTTTTTTTTTTCCCAGTATTGGGTGCCTAACACTTTCATACTTCCTTCCTAACCCCCTTTTTAGCCATCTTGGTCTTTCCATTAAACTTCTTTCTTTCGTTCTCTCTTCTTTTCTTCACGTGGCTGTCAGTTTGCGGGTGGTAGCGGTCCTGGTACCAGCCCTGCCAGGGGAATCCCACCAGTAGTTCGCTCTTCCCCACAGCATTCCCTCTCCAACCCCCCTGTCACGGTGAGCACGTTTGGTCCATGGCCTGTCTCATTCCTATACATTTTTTTGACACCCCTTACTGTCTTTTATTCCTTCTGCTCTTCTCTTATCGTGAGTGGTTTGTCACTGTCATGCGAGGTAGATGTGATAGTACCATTGTCTCTGGAAACACAATTAGCAGTCGGTATGAAGTGAAGCCACAGATGCATTTTATTTGTCATCGTTGGCTAAAGTTTATACAACTAAATCCAAGGAAATTATAAAAAGGGAAACTGTAGCAAAGAAATGTAGATTTTGGCAGTGGGCTGTAGAGCTGTTGTCATGCTGTATGTTTACAGGCTGAGCTGTAATGGTATAGTCATTTTGAGCTTTAGCTGTTTTAACCTAAACCACTTCACATTAGTCTTTGTAACTGAAGCAACAGAAATGCTCACGGTGGATTTCTGCCTTTTTGAGATGTTTTATGAAGTTTGTGGTGTGTGTTTTTGTCTAATCCACTACCACTTTACTGCTTCTGAGTTCAAGTATAATAGGGAGTATCATTTTTATGCAAATAGTTTCATGTTTAATCGCAGCTCTCAGCTGCAGGTCTTGATAATATCTTTTAATGAGCTGAAACTCTGTCTACAGGTGCAGCAAGGGAGCCCCTCCTCGGTCAGCTCGGTCAACACAGAGCACTCGTCATGTTCGATGAAGCCTGTTTCACTTCACATGGTCCATAAAGCCACACAGGTAATTCACACGTTCAGTCATGGCTTTTAATCTGCTTTATTATAATCCCTTAATATAAACTGGAACAGTGATTTGTAACTAGAACTCTTGTTTAGAACGACCCGTTGTATGCATTATTAACATGGCCACTGCTTTATGGTCTCTGTACCTTGTAGTCTGACCTTACTATAGAGAAACTAACAGCAATGGAGAACAACAAAAACTCAGACCTGGAGAAGAAGGAGGGCCGAATAGACGATTTGCTGCGGGTACTACACTACTACTATTTTAAACTTGGGACTTGTTTTTTTTTTTTTTTTTTTTTTTTTGTGAATAAATGTTAATAATTGTATAATATAATTGCTTTTTGATTTGAACAAGTTAGAAGTAACACAACTTCTGTTCTGTCTGAACAATTACAACATATTTGTTTATGTCCCACTTTAGACAAATTGTGATCTGAGAAGACAGATTGATGAACAGCAGAGGATGCTGGAGCGATACAAGGAACGCTTAAATAAGTGTGTGACGATGTCGAAGAAGCTGCTCATTGAAAAAGTATGTTCTTCTAAAAGCAGTGGAGATCATATACTTAGAGAGTAGTTTCCAGAATAAGTGCATGATCTTAAGGTTTGACACGCCTTCTTTCAGTCTAAGCAGGAGAAGATGGCATGCCGGGACAAAAGCATGCAAGACAGGCTAAGACTGGGTCACTTCACCACAGTGAGACACGGGGCGTCATTTACTGAACAGTGGACAGATGGATATGCGTTTCAAAACCTAATCAAGTAAGGGTCTTTCTCTTGTGCTTGTTGCGTTTTTAGCTATTCTTGGAGTAGTAAACAGTATAACATAGGTGCTGTCATTAAATATGTACAGTATGTTGTAATAATTTATCATCTGCTTTCAGACAACAAGAAAGGATTAACTCCCAGAGAGAGGAAATCGAAAGGCAAAGGAAGCTGTTGGCTAAACGCAAGCCACCCTCCATGGCCCAGACCCCACCTCCGAGTCTGGAGCAAAACAAACGCAAAAGCAAGACCAATGGAACGGAGAGTGAAGCGTATGATTGCTTTTTTTTCATATTTCCCGTTGGCTTCCTGCCTATATGGTTGTAGGGTTAAGGTTGGTTTGCTATTCTCACAGGTTATCACAGGCAGAGTACCATGAGCAAGAAGAAATATTCAAGCTAAGACTGGGCCATCTTAAGAAGGTAATGCTGGTTCTGACATTTTGTCTGCGTGTGTATCTGTAGCGTTTTATTGTTATTTATTTATTTAAATAAATAAATATACATTTTACTGTGTTTTGCAGGAGGAGGCTGAGATTCAGGCAGAGCTAGAGAGGTTGGAGCGAGTGCGAAACCTTCACATTCGTGAGCTGAAAAGGATCCACAATGAAGATAATTCCCAGTATGTTTTTTTTCTTTTTTTTTGACATCCATTACTAAATAATGTGTTCAGCATGTGTGCAGGTTCTACTTCATATTTGTAAATATGAAGTATAATATATGCATTCTAGCAAGCAGCTGACATTGTTAACAGTTTGTGCAGAATAACCTGCTTAGACAGATTTGATATAACTCAAAGTGGCTTTGGTCTCAATGGAACAATCTAGGCTACACCTGAGCACGTAAGTGGGCCTTAGTTTCAACCTGTGCTTTACTAATTGCTGAGCTTGTTTCATCCCCTGCAGATTTAAAGATCATCCAACGTTAAATGACCGATACCTGCTTTTACATTTACTTGGGCGAGGTGGTTTCAGTGAAGTTTACAAGGTAAGAGCAATTACTTATAATTATTTATTTGTCAGTTTGGTAAAATAATAAGTATGTAATTAATAATGTATAGTTTAAAAAAAGTACCTGTCTTTGGTTGTTGCGGTGTTGAAAACAAAAGCATTTATTTTAGGTCACTCCAGGCTGTGCGTGGTATTCTTTGGAAAATATCAGAGGACGCAAACTAAATAACACAAAGCTATTGTTTTCACTTTCAACTAACGGATTTTGAGAGACACTCCATAAATCTGCTGTCACGAGTAGTAAAAATGATAAATAAAGGCATCCATTTATTTTTAGGCACGTCTCTCAGTAAACAAAGTTATGTCAAAAGCAGTTCATAACTACAAGATCTTGTTCCAGGCATTTGACTTAACGGAGCAAAGGTACGTTGCAGTCAAAATCCATCAGTTGAACAAAAACTGGAGGGATGAAAAGAAAGAAAATTATCATAAGTGAGTTTGTTGTTATCTTTCTAGCAATGTGACATTTTTTCACCAGATTTACTGGCAGTAATATTTAGATTTGAAATCATTAATTAAAGATGGAAATGCTCTTGTTTTAGACATGCTTGCAGAGAATACAGAATTCATAAAGAGCTGGACCACCCACGAATAGTTAAACTTTATGACTACTTTTCACTTGATACTGACTCGTAAGTAATTTTATTTTTCTCCCCCGTTTAATATTTTTTAAGAAATCTGTTCATGTTTATTCAGATGGTGATATTCTGTCTTCATTTTTAGTATATAGAGCCTTAACTTTGTTCTTGACCAAATCAATCTCGCTAAAGTGGTTAAATCTTTCTTCTTTGTTTGGGAGCAGGTTCTGTACAGTCCTGGAGTACTGTGAGGGTAATGACCTTGACTTCTACCTGAAGCAGCACAAGCTTATGTCAGAGAAAGAGGGACGCTCCATCATCATGCAGATTGTTAATGCTCTCAAGTACCTCAATGAGATCAGACCGCCCATTATCCACTACGACCTTAAACCCGGTGCGTCCACACACAGTGACTGATAACAGTACAACTACCTGATGGGAAATCAAGAGCAATTGATTGGCCTCAAATCGTATCATTGGCCATGATGATAAAATTAATATAAACTACAAGTTACTTGGCTCTTATTTGAATATAAACCTTTTGTCCTCCTGCTCAGGTAACATTCTCCTGGTGAATGGCACTGCCTGCGGGGAGATCAAGATAACAGACTTTGGTCTGTCAAAGATCATGGATGATGATAGCTACAACTCAGTGGACGGGATGGAGCTGACGTCACAGGGGGCAGGGACATATTGGTAGGACCCACACCAGTAGATGATACTGAGTTTGTTTTTACCATTGCACCCTGCTCCTTTAAGGGTCAATGTCATATCAAGTAGTATGACCTTATGTATTTGTTTATGCCTGACTGCTTGCCGCTCCACAGTCCCTTTTTTAGTATAGGAAAAAAAAAAAATCATAATTTTCCTGTGTGGACTAGGTGAAGTGTATTTATTAATATCAGTAAGGGTTTTATCAAATGGGTAACATGTCCTGAAATTAATTTGTCATGTAATGCTTTGGTCGCAGTAATACGTCTTAGTGTATATATACAGATGTGCATGGCATCATCGATTTAAATGACAGTTGTGTAACATCCACTAAGCTGGCTGTAGTACAAGTACACACCCAAATGTTTCCTCAACGAGATGAACCACAAAGCACCCAATTTAGTACAGCCACGCATCCCGAGCTTTAGGAAGAGCCAGTGGATGGTACATTTGGGTTTGTTAAAATGGGTTCATATCAACACAGCTACCGCCTGTTCCTCTCCAGGTACCTGCCCCCTGAGTGCTTTGTGGTTGGAAAAGAGCCACCAAAAATCTCCAACAAGGTGGATGTGTGGTCTGTGGGAGTCATTTTCTATCAGTGTTTGTATGGTCGCAAGGTAGGAGCCTCTAAAGACTAAACCTATCACAAAAATATATCCATTTTTAAATGATAGTGACGTTCTGACAATCTATAAACAGACTTTTTTTTTCCCCCAACACTTATTCTCATTTTAGCCCTTTGGACATAACCAGTCTCAGCAGGACATCCTGCAGGAGAACACCATACTGAAGGCAACAGATGTGCAGTTTCCTCCTAAACCTGTAGTCACACCTGAAGCTAAGGTAAATCCCTTTGGCCCCACTTTATTCTTAGTTTGCAGCCTTCACATTCTCTGTCTCTGACACTGTTCTTTCTCTGTCCAGGCCTTTATAAGGCGCTGTCTAGTCTACCGTAAGGAGGACCGCATTGACGTGCACCAGCTGTCTAGCGACCCATTCCTTATGCCTCACATCCGCAAATCTGTGGCCTCCTCGGGCACCTCGGCCATGGCTGTGGCCTCCACATCCAGCTCCTCCAACAGCAGCGCCTCAAACTGAGCCCGTGCTTCTGAACTGACTGAGTTCCTTTAGGAAAAAAAAACAAGGGGAAAGGGCAGGGGGGGCAGCGCAGTACGGCGTCCCCACCTACCGACAGCATCCCGCCTTGCCGTAAGGAGCCCAGAGGTGACTGGTCAGCCGCTGCCAGGAAGTGGGTGAGGAAGGGGGACCCATGTCGCTGTTCATCCCTCTCATGTCCACCCACCTCAGCCTACCTGTCCTCTTGTCTCGGAGGTGGCACTGTTCTGGGGGTCAAAGCCCTGGGCGACTCGCACAGCATTTGGGCGAGGTTTGGCACTGTTTTGGTGAAAACGGGGTTCAATGTTTTGGTTTTTTTTTTTTTCTGCTTAAAAAAAGAAATAATAGGTATAGGACAGCTTGAGCTTGGCCAGATGGGAAGAACTGCAGAAGGTATCATATCCATGTGCACTCACACACACACTCGTGCATGAGCTGTTCTGGTCCAAGGTAATCTGAACTCTCAAAGTTCAAACTTTTTTTTTTGTTTGGGTTATTTTTTTTTTGGTCTTCATCTCACTGAACCAGTCTGACCTGTCAATGTACTGAACCCCAAGTATCTATGGCACTGTCACCAAGTTTGCTGTTCTGGGATTGCGTGCCCTTAAGTTCTAGGCCCAGATAGTTTTTGACGAGGAGGCCCAGAAGCTACGCCACCCTCATCCTTCCTTTCCATCTTCTCGTCAAACTCCTGTGACCAAAGCTTATAACTTCCAGTTGGTGGCAGTGTTCCACCTCCAGTTTTTATAATGAATGGTTTTAGAATTGTGTTATTTGATATGGAGTGGAGGCTGTTTAGGAATAATTCCTTTTACATTAAAAATTTAACCAGTTTCACGGAGAAAACAGTTTGTATTCAAGTTGCCTTTAATTAGAACTTCTACTGTTTTGACTGATTTCCCCCCATTATCAACACATATTTATTTAGGTATGTTTGAATTTATTTTTGGCCAATAAAATGCAAGGGGCTGATTTACCTAATAGAACTGTCGGGGGATGATTGGGCCTTAGCAGAGAGTTACATAAACCATTAAATACTATTGGTTAAATGTGTTTGTTGTTCTGTCTGAGTGGGTTTACATCACTTGCTTTGTGTGAAGGGTTATTATTTACAGCACAGCTGACACTGTTAATGTCCCTACATTATGTCTCTACTTAGTTGTGGTGCAGGACTTCTCAGCAGCTGGTTTTACAAATACAAGTTTTATTGAGGAAACCTCTTCAATTCAGGCCACACTATGAACTAAAGGTTTCTAAAGGTTTTTACATGACACACATGTACATCACAATGTTTTTACAGAATGTGGAGTATGGATGAACACATCTGTGTAGATTAGTAAAGCATCTTCAGTCCATGTGTTTGGAGTCAACCAGCTTTTGTCAGGTGAAGATCAGTATTGATAGAAACCAAACTGGTTTCCATTATTCACTGCATGTGCTGTGAATAACCCTTGTAGGTTTTTAGTGTAAAAACTAAAAACAAGCCAGTAGCACACATCTGGTAACTGATGTGATGTGTCTGAAGTTCCTTTAAAGCGCAAGGTTTCGTGTGAATGAAGTTTGTGGCTCTAAAATATTCTAGTAGACCAGGAATTTAATGTGTCTGCCATAGTGGCTCATCTGAGCATGTTCAGGTTATAGGTGAGTCTGTTATTCAACAATTACACTGGATATTTAGCAGATACAGGATATGATGCTAATGTTTGACCCAGTGACGTACAACAAGCAGCATCGTCGGTGCTCACGTTTGCTTTTTCAAATCTAAAACGGCTGAATAAAAAAGTTTTAAGGATCACGTTTATGAAACCGAGGGTCTTCCTCCTTGTGATTACTGGATCACTGGACTCTGAAATGACAGAAATGGGTTAATGTACTAAGTTCTGATCCTTTATAAGGTCCCGGATCTGATGTTGGGAATCAAACCGTGACACTGTGTGACGCTGCTCCATTCATTTCAGTCTCATCTCTGACTCGGAGGCGGACGGAGCTCTAGCGGTCAGACTCGCCACCAACTTCGCATCATCGCCCCCGAACTAAAGCGCTCGTGCAGCTCGCGCTGCGCCTCGTTTCTCCCTCGGTGTGTGTGTGTGTTTTTAATTTTACGTCCGTTGTAGTTGTGAGCATGCAAGACAACGACTGTCACCGAAGCAAGAAACCAACGGGAATATGGACAAATCTGCCACTTGTACTTTACCATTGCACTTTATATTTATTGGTCTTCAGTCTGGAACTGAAGGGGAGCGCAACGGGTGAGACTTTTCTTACTTCTCCAGATCATTTCATCCACGTAGAAGCCGAATGCCGGGAGACGTAGACGTAGTAGTGTGTGTGTGTGTGTGTGTGTGTGTGTGTTTGTTGACACCGACATCCAGTGCGAAAACGCACCAGAAAGCAGCTGCTCGGCTCCTTTTGCTTAATCTGGGTTTAGTCCTTCGGTGTGCCACGAACCAAAAGTCCGAGCACTGAGTGGAACCAGATGTGCAGAAAAACAGAGGAAGAGAAAATTGGGGGGGGCTGTGAACTTAGTTTCTCGCCGTGTTCAAAGTATTCAGGCGCAAAGTTTATTGGGAGTTTTTGGGGGGTTTTTTTTCTTCCGTTTTTCGTTGCGTGTTCGCTCCGGATTAGTGTTTTGGGCTCCAATGGAAAAGTGCGGTGCGGAGTGACGCTACGTTTGGCACCGTGTGGCCAGATGTGACCTTTACATCCTGTTACAGTCTGCGAAAACACGTTGGGCCCAGGTTGAGACAGCTACACCATTATGTTAGATGATGAACGCAGGAGATGATGAGGGGCCTGTAAATGAGCCTTTTGTTTGGTTTGGTCCTGCAAACACAGATGTGATATATAAAAAAGACAAATCTGCTGTCAGTGCGACGTAGACCAGTACATGACCACTAACTCTGACATATAGAAAACCATTAAAACACTGGGTTTTCTGTGATCCCACCGTAACAGCTGATACACGAGCTACAAAATCTGAAGCTCCTTTGTTTTAAAATGACCTGTCATCCAATTCCCATCTGACCCGAGGTTGCGAATCCGTTTGAAGTCCCATCCAGAACAAATGGACGAGACGCTAAACTGATCCCAGTTTGTTGTAGCACGATAATAGGGTTGTCGAATCGCCAGCCTGTTGGCCAGGTTGACTTCCAAGTTTCCACTTGGCAGAAATGTAAAGTCTGATCTGTTGTATCTCTGTGCTGCTTTAACTTAAAGCCGCACTGTGATCAGTTGAACTGAGAGAAGGAGGCGTGGGAGGTTTCGACAGTGTGTGCCACTTTCCCAGACTTCCCAGTTAGCCCTGGTTTGGAGCGTGGCTGTAAAATGTAAATACACCCTTCCCTCCAGTAGCCCCTATCTGTCCTCCCCCCTGCTGAGGTGAAGTCTGTTCACGAGTCCACTCAGAGGCCGGACCACCACATAACACCAAAGAAATAAACACAGCAGCCCGGAAATTCCTGTTTTATTTGTTTGTTGTCATCGCTTCACACCAAACAGTTAAAGTCCTGCTTTTGTCCCAAAATGACAAGCAGTGCAGTTCTATGGCTCCTTTAAATGAAGCATTTGATGCACTCCAGTTTCTGAAGGTAGATGATGAATGCGGCTCTGGCCCGTGCGTGTGGTGCGTGGGTGGAGGTTCTGGGAATAGCAGCCTCTGTTGGCGACCGCCCGGCCGCGCGTTTCAGCCGCTTCCCTCCAGTCGGGAGCTGCCTTCGGCGTTGGAGGAACGGGGGATGGCGGGCGCAGGGGGGGATGAGATCACAGCAGGGGAGCCGTCGTGGCTTAGCTTTCACAGAGCTCACTGGCTTAAAGTTAATCTGGAATTCTGCACTCTCCCTGATTGCCCCGGAGTTGTCTCACATCAAACACCCAGCTTCTATTCGAATTTGCTCCTCGCTGTCTGGGACTTCGGCTTCGGGTTGTCTGCCGCTTCAAAAGGAGGTTTCTTTTGAATTGTCACGACTTTAATACTGGGCTTATACTCTCACAGTGGAGCGGATCGAGCACACGGTGTACCGCCGGTTCGTGTCGAGATGCGGCTGGTGTGAAAAGCTTCCCACAGGCGCGTGAAGCTGCGTCCCTGTATTTAAACGGCTTTGACTCCCATCGTCAAAACGGCAAAATGGCATCAGAGTGATTTACGAGCTTGTGTCCCTGTTGTGTGTCTGCGCCGCCTCAAGGATCCCAGCGTGTTTTTACTCCGAGAAGCACATTATATCAGGCCCGAGCTCCGATGGGCTGTTGTGGCAGACACCAGGCTGTAATTGCAGAGCGGAGGGAGTCACTACAAAGGGCCGCGGACGCGTCTGACTGAGCGGAAAAACACGCGTGCAAAATATTTTTGAGATCCTTTTCAGAAAACATTTAAAGGTGTCCCGTCAATGTCGCTCTTGCATTTAAACATTAAACCTAATGGATAAAACAGACAGTAGCAGTAACTGCAATAACTTCACGGAAAGATCTTTTTTATTTAAAACCTTCTCAAAGCGTTCGAGGGGTTTGGTTAGATTTCAGTTAGCATTTTTAGCATCTGTGTGACCCCCCCCCCCGCTGAACTCCCCCGTTCGCCGCTTCTGAGAAACTGAACCGCAGAGGCCGAGCGCGGAGGAGAGGGGCGTGTCCTCCGCCTCCTCCAGATTACAGGGGGTTCTGACGAGGCCCCATTGTCTCCGAGTCCATAAAAAGCAGCGCAGGATGTTTGGAGGGGTTCAAGCTGTGAAGGTGGTGGAGGCGCGTGTTCTCCCCACCTTCCCTGATTCCCGGCTTCTCGCCGGAGCCTGGAGAGTCGGTCGGAATGCCGAGGGTCTCGCGGCCGCTCTGAATCCCAGGTCTGTGTTTATGTTCCAGGACAAGCGTTTCTTCGTCATCGTCATCGCTCCCACATTCACCACCAACGGTTCCGGCCTCTTGTTGACTGATCTTTACGAAAACAGAAAAAGAGAGGAACATATTTTTAGCAGAGATTGCTGAGTTTTGTTCCCAGAATTCCAGCCGCTACTTTGTATGTGTGAAGTTTGCCACTTCTGCCGTAACAGTTTTTTATAGCTTCATATATTAAATCAGACGTGAGCGAGTCCGATTCGTCAGAAGTGAAGGTGATTCCGGGTCAGACCGGCGGAAAACCGACACCTGCAGCCGTTTCACACTTAATTGCATGACATAAATTGCTTCCTGCTGCTCTGCTGTGTTCTCTGGTGCGTGTGCAGGGTTTACGAGTGTTACCGGCTTATTAGAGGACTCATTGGACTGAAGTCTGTAACTGGTTCTCACCCAGCGCTGCATCTATTAGTGGAGATATCGATTCAGCGCCTGACCTTGTTTCTGGCCACATTAACAGCTGACAGGTTCCTGTTTTCATCAGCACCTATCGACTGACACCATTGCTCTCTCTCTCTCTCTCTCTCTCTCTCCCTCCCTCTCTCTCTCTTCCTCCCTCTCCCCCCCCCCCAGCGCCGTCCGACTCCGATGACTTTGCTTTCTTCCACGAGGGTGCCCGGGGGTGCCTGGGGGTGCAGGACCGCTCCCTCGTCCTGTCCGCGTCCTGCGAGCAGCCCAACCAGCGCTGGAAGTGGGTGACCCGGGGCCGCCTCTTCAACCTGGGCTCGTCGCTGTGCCTCGGCGTGACCGTCGGCAACTTCACCTCCGGGGCGGGCGGGTCCCCGCTGGGCGCGTACACCTGCGACCACGAGCCCCCCCGGGTGCGCTGGACCTGGAGCTGTGGCCAGATGCTGGACAACCTCAACGCCTACCTGCCCTCGCCCACGCTCCTCAACTCCTCCGCCGCCACGGCGCCGCCGGCCAAGTCCAAGTGGGCCCTGCACGGCGGCCTGCAGGACCTGTGCACCAGAACGTATCGAGGTAAGAGCGGGCCCGGTCCGTGTGTGGTGGATCGAGCGCCGGGCAGCTTCTGTGACTCACTCGCTGAGGCCACAGCTGCATCGCATCTAATGGACTCAGGGAAGCGGCGCCTGCGGACGAGTGGCTTCCTGCCAACAGCGCCGGTCCGCGAGCACTAAGTCGCCCTCGCCGCTGCCTCTCTGTCGGGTCAATTAGCTGCGTTGGCGTTCTGATCTCCCCACTGTGGACCTGTGCCGGTTCCCCCGTGGAGTGGGCTCGCTGCTGCGCGGGCTGCCTCCGGCGTTAGTCGGGGGACAGGCGAGTCAGACATCCAGCGGTGGAGCCTTTCTTCCCCCGTTTAGCACGTCTGCCCTACTTTCCATTGGCCTAATGTTTTTAAGTAGCATCACAGAGCTCTCTCTCTCTCTCTCTCTCGCTCTCGCTCTCTCTCTCTCTCTCTCTCTCTCTCATTACTGTACCAGAGGAATGTAGCGTGTGCTGGTTATTTTTGTCCTTTCCCACCTGCTTTATCATCTGAACTGAACAGCCTTTACTTGGACCTACATCCTCATCAATTGTACTATTTACTGAAGTTGAAGCGGATCCTGATTCCGCTCAATGTTTATTATCAAAGTCACAGGTGCTGGAGTCGTACTGTTAGGAGGCAATAAATACATCATATACGTTTTCCGGTCGTTTCACTTGTAGCTCGCGATGAAAGAACCCTGAGCTTTTCCCTAATAAGCTGTTTGTTTGGACTCGCTCCCTCTTCCTTCTGTTTGCACTGTAACATCACCCTTTGTTTGATGACACAAGGGGGCTGAGAAAACGCCGTGCTGCCGGCGCCGGGCCTGAGCGTCTCCGCTCCTCTGTCCCCAGAGATCTACACCATCCAGGGCAACTCCCACGGCCGCCCCTGCTACCTGCCCTTCCTCTACGACGGCCAGTGGTTCCACAGCTGCACCAGCGTGGGGCGGGAGGACGGCCACGTGTGGTGCGCCACCACCTTCGACTACGGCAGGGACGAGCGCTGGGGCTTCTGTCCCGTCGACAGTGAGACACGCCTCCGTTCCCGCCGCGCACAGGTTCCCCCGCGGCCCCCGGAGCCGGAGCTTGACCGCCCGCCCGCTCTCGTTCGCAGGCCCCGGCTGCGAGACGTTCTGGGACACGGACCCGCTGACGGACAGCTGCTACCAGTTCAACTTCCAGGCCACGCTGTCGTGGGGCGAGGCGCGGAGCAGTTGCCAGCAGCAGGGGGCCGATCTGCTGAGCATCACCAAGCTGCACGAGCAGACGTACATCAACGGTGGGCCCAGTGCAGGGTCTCTCTCTCTCTCGCTCTTGCTCTCGCTCTCGCTCTCGCTCTTGCTCTCTCTCTCTCTCTCTCTCTCTCTCGCTCTTGCTCTCGCTCTCGCTCTCTCTCGCTCTCTCGCAGAGCGTTGTCACGTCCACTGCTTTATCTGGTCTCTGGCTCTCACTCAATGTTGCCATAGTTGGTTTTCCTGGTGTTTTCCCACTGGTTCGAGTGCACAGTGCTCTCTTAGAGTGGTTTTGGTGGATTCAGGTCCCGTTTGTGTTTTAGTTTTTTTCTGTCCTGGGTTTATTTTGTTCCTTTGACTTTTTAGTGTTTGCTGCCTCCATTTTGTATGACTGCTTGTGACACCACTTATTTGCCACATTGGAAGCACGATAACAAAACTAAAGGTTGTTAATTATCTAACAACTACTCACCTTGTTGTTTAGCTGCTGTTCTCTCTGTACAAAGGAAACCTCAGAGAGGAATCAATAGAAACCAACAACTATTGACTTTAGGATTTCATTCAAGCAGATTTGATCCTGTATCCTTGTGTTTCTCTTATTGTTACTGTTTTAAGTTTATTGATCAACTTGTTAATTCCTGTTTGTGAACCCTAAGATTTTTGGTGCTGTTCAGTTCCGACCACTCTGAAAACTAAAAGTGCATCTAAGTGTTGAACCTGATCCTGGTTGATCTTCTTCTTCCTCTCCACAGCCGTGACAGATGTTTCTTCTTCATGTCGTGTTGAGCATTTGACGAAGGTGTTGTTGCTGTTGTAGGTTTCCTCACCGGATACAACGCCGCGTTGTGGATCGGCCTCAACGACCTGGACGTCAACGGCGGCTGGCAGTGGTCTGACACGTCGCCGCTTAAATATCTCAACTGGGAGCAGGGTGAGTCGCCTACGCACGAGCTGTGCTGTTAAATCCTCAAGCGTTTGTGATCTCTTAAGATGCTCATTTTTACTTTGGCCTGAGTTCAACCATCATCTCGTTTTTCCAGCCCGGTCACTGTGTTTTTCCTCTTTGTCTACTGGCGCGTTTACTGATGATGATGATTACTGATGATTTTGCCTCTTGTCGCTCCGCTTCCCAGACCAACCGAACCACGAGGACGAGGAGAACTGCGCCGTGATCAGAACCGAGTCGTCGGGTCGCTGGCAGAACCGCGACTGCTCCGTGGCCCTGCCGTACGTGTGCAAGAAGAGGCCCAACGCCACCCTGGACCCTTTCACCACAGGTCAGCACCGAGAGGAGCTCACCGCAGTCAGACGCCGCCGAGGGCTCTGCCCGACTTCATCCTCTCGCTCCCACAGATTCGTGGGCCGACGACCAGAAGTACGAGTGCGACGTGGGCTGGCAGTCGTTCCAGGCGGGCTGCTACAAGCTGACGTCAGAGAAGGCCGACTGGGAAACGGCCCAGAAAGTCTGCCAGAAGATGGAGGCCAATCTGGTCAGCATCCACACGCTGCCGGAGCTGGAGTTCACCCTGCGCAACGTCAGGAAAGGTCCAGCGCGATTCCTCAGTCGCCCAAGTTTAACACTGATGCTTCACTGTGTCAGAATCATCCATTCCCACCGGAATGGATGATTCTGATTTGTTCCCAAACAAACCACAAACTGGGGTTTGTTTCTAACCTCCTGTCTTTCAGACCACGGCCAGCTGTGGATCGGGCTTCATGACACGGACATGCAGATGGATTTCCAGTGGACCGACCACACGCCCGTCATCTTCACCTTCTGGCACCCGTTCGAACCCAACAACTTCCGCAACGTGCAGGAGGACTGCGTCTCCATTTGGGGAGCGGTGAGAGACCCCCCCCCCCCCCCCCCCCCACACACACACACACACACACACACACACCCCACTGCCGACCCGGAGCCTCGATCGCCTCCCGGCTCCTCCGCTCGTCTCCGTCTGACAGCTGTGCTCTCGCTCACGTGTGCAGGAGGGCCGATGGGATGACAGCCCCTGTAATATGACTCTTCCCTCCATCTGCAAGAAGCCAGGAACAAAGAGTGATGGGAAGCCACAGCACCAGGACTGCAAACAGGTATTTCTCCTTTTCTGTCCTTTCACAGTCACTGCTGGGCTTTAACTTTGATCCACACAGTAATTGAAGTCAATGCTAGACTTCATATGGAGTTTTTGTCCTTTAATATGTATGGAAAAGGAGTTTTCTATCAGGCTTTTTCTCAGCTGTTGCATTTAACTACTTTACTTTCACTCATAATATTTAACAGGACGGATTCTTCAGCTTGTCAGTGATTTGATTTGAGTGTGAAGACACAAGCAGTGTGTTTTAAACCTCACGCTCACGGAAACGCCTCTATTATTGCTACATGTCAGTGATGTTGATGTTGTGACAGTAGGATTCATGGAGTGAAAGCAGAGCGTGCGCTTCCGCCTCTGCAGCAGCTGGAATCTTTGAGGTTTTGGCCTCGAAGCCAAGTGTGGCTGAGGTTTGCCTCATTCACACACTCCTGTGACCTTTAAACGGCCTCTGTACACATGTGGCCCGGCAGGAGGGCCGGAGGCCGGAGAAAGGCCTCCTCAATGCTTCTGAAACTAACTGACCGTGTGCCTCCGCTCAGGGCTGGAAGTGGCACAGCCCGGCCTGTTACTGGGTCGGAGAGGATGTGTCCACCTTTGATGAGGCGAAGAAGTCCTGCGAGCAGCACGGGGCTGCGCTCGTTACCATCACCAACCGGTGAGCGCAGCAGCATTAGCGTTAGCGTTAGCATTAGCCCCTTTTAGCCTCGCTGCCCCCTTAAAGGCCTCTCTGGCCATTTTCAAGGTTCGAGCAGGCCTTCACCAACAGCCTGGTGTTCGGCCGCTCCGGGGACTCCTTCTGGATCGGCCTCTCTGACCAGGGCAGCGCCGGCTCCTTCCACTGGCTCAGCGGGGACGAGGTGTCCTACACCAACTGGAACCGGGACCAGCCAAGTAGGTCGCCACACGCTGAAACGACGGCGCGATCGACTGGATCGGAGCAGCTGTGAAAACAGAAGCGGAAAATAGTTCACAGACACAATATTTGAGGTTGAGCTGTTGTATAAGTAATTAAAGAATTACACAGGAAAAGCTCCAGGTTTATTGAGCACAGGTATTGATACCAGGTGGAGCTGTGTTACTTGTGTACAGCTGACGGGGTTCTACACAGCACACAGGCCTGTTCTTTATTTATCTTCCTAATGAAGTTCTGGTGTTTTATACATGTGTCTACAAGTGTTGGATGTTGCGTTATTTCCTCCATCCACTACCAATTAATTATTTTTAAACTTGTTGCAGATATGTTTTCACTTCCCTGAAGGTTTTTATTAGGGTTTTTATTTCATCTTTAGCTGCAGTTTTCAGTTGCTTATAACTTTAACCCACTACTGTGCGTCCTCAAACTGCATTCGGCTTCATGTATCAATGTCCTGATTAGGAATAAGAAAATGTTTTGCATCCAGAACCAGCGATTAGCAGCATGAATTGATTCTGATCAGTGGGTATCAGTTCCCTAATCAGAGCTTTGAGAAAACGGCAGCTGAGCAGAATGCACCTGAGATAGAAAGACTCAATATAATCTCGGTAACTACACTTGTACGACATAAGGATTTAACAGAACACTAATAGTACTTTTATTCAGTGCTCAAAAGGTCTTTGAAACGTGTAATTCTATGCATCTTTGTTAACACAGAGCACATTCCTCTCTCTATCATCTACATTTACCCTGTGTCTATTTCAGTCAAAGTCAATGGCGGCTGCGTCTCCATGGCGACCGGCTTCGCAACAGGTCTGTGGGAGGTGAGGGAGTGTGCGTCATCGAAGGCGAAATTCATCTGCCGACAGAACCAGGACACGTCTCTGAGCCCCGAGCCCCCGGCCCCTCAGCCCACCCCCAGCCTCACCGGCTCCTGTCCCAGCGGCTGGAAGAGCAGCGACAGCCTGCGCTACTGCTACAAGGTCCCCGTCGCTGAGGCTGCGCGCGCTTCACCCGCGCCGTCCCGTTGAGAACCTTTTCCGTACGTGTAACGTGTGCATGACTGTGACTTGTGGCCCGCGCAGGTGTTCCATTCCTCGCAGCAGGACCAGCGGCTGAGCTGGCTGCAGGCTCACCTGTTCTGCCAGAAGCACGGGGCCAACCTGCTGAGCATCAGCGGCCCGGAGGAGGAGCACTTTGTTCTGCAAGTCCTCCACGAGGCCTTCGGGTAGGCACCCCCCCCCCCCTTCCCCCGCACCATACATGAGCTTGAGCATCACGCTGCTGCTGCTGCTGAAGGTGATGCTGATGATAATGGCAGTAATAAGCAGGATAACGATGCGATCCGCAGGGAGTCTGAGGACCATGAGCAGCACTGGTTCTGGATTGGACTGAACCGCAGGAACCCCATGGACAACGGCAGCTGGAAGTGGAGCGACGGCCTGGCTGTGAGTGCTGAGCGGAACGCCCGCGGCTTCCACCTGCTCGCACATGGGCCCAGCCCGTTCACTCTCCGCTTGTGTCTCAGCTCACGTACCAGAACTTTGGACGCTACTACTACAACATTCGCCAGTGCGCTGCGGCCGACCTGGGCACCATGACGTGGCTGGCCATGCACTGCGACTCCGAGTTAGACTTGATCTGCAAACTCCCCAGAGGTACAACAGCGCCGCACTTTGTGTCAGGCCCGGTTAAGGACTCCTGTGTGTGTGACTGGACTAGAGTTCTAATCTCACACCTCAATGCTTCTGCTCTTACTGTGCCTTTAGGTAGTGCTGAGAAGGAGCCAGAAGCCTCTGAAGGTCTGTCTGATCTCCAATTTGACCCCATGAAGTTATATCTTAAGTGTTTATTTCATAATCTCCTATAATGTCTCAAATCTGTCCGTCAGGCACCAACTCACCAGAGTGGATCGGCTTCCAGGAGGCCGAGTATAAGTTCTTTGACCACCGCACCACTTGGGAGCAGGCCCAGAGGATTTGCACCTGGCTTCATTCCTCGCTGGCATCCGTCCACTCATCTGAGGAGGAGGCGTTCTTAGCCAACACTTTACGCAAGGCAGGCGCCCCTCATCGTCACAGCTTTGTTTGCAGGAAGCCATTTTATCCAAATCGATTGCTTCCGTCTTGGCCAGCGGTCGACCTTTGACGGAACGAAACCATCAAGAATCCACACTGTCACTACACGTCATCTGTACATTTACTGTGATTATAATCTTCAGAGTGTCTTTTCTCAGCATTGTTATAAAGTGAATGTGTAACTGTAGATGGTGAAGGTGGAGGGCGACAGCTGGTGGATCGGGCTCCACAGCTACGAGAACGACGGCCGCTTCCGCTGGTCTGACCACTCTGTGCTCAATTACGTGTCCTGGGCTCTCGGGCGCCCGAACCCGGTCAGCCGCGACGGCAAATGCATCCACATATCGGCGGGTAAAGGTGAGCGCAGCCAGAATCTGAGCCCCCGGGAGGCCGAATCAAGCGGAGGTTGAGGCCGTGTTTTCCTGTCGCTCAGGGGATTGGGTCGATCACAAGTGTCGCTCCGACCTGCCGTACATCTGCAAGAGAGTCAATGTAACCGGGACCATTCCCCCGACCCCATCCTCCCCCCACCCCCCGTCAGGTTGTCCCAGTGACTGGTCTTCGTACCAGCACAAGGTACAGACATACAGAATGACCTGTGCAAATATTCCAACGCACACATTTATGGAAGCTGCTGCTGCTTTTTCTGCAGTGTTTCCGGGTGTTCAGCGATCAGTCCAACAAGCTGACGTGGTCTGCAGCCAAGCTGAAATGTGAGCGGCATGGAGGCATGCTGGCAGTGGTGTCCAATCATCTGGAGCAAGGTGGGCTCAGGACAACACGACCGGAGAGCTGCTGGAGGCTGGTCCGTTTAAATAATATATATGAGGTCAAATGTGTTCATTTCGCTCCCTGCAGCCTTTGTCACCACCCTGCTGTCCAACGTGAGCGTCGACCTGTGGTTGGCTCTGACGTCAGACTCCAAGGGGCACTTCCAGTGGTCCAAGTCCAGTCTGCTCAGCTACACCAACTGGGCTCCGGGGGAGCCGGTGGACAACAGCGGGCCGCACCACAACAAGTCCCCGGTACTGGCTGCTCCCGCGCGCCTCCCCACCCGTCGGGTTTCTCCTCTCACGCTCTCGCTCTCGCCCCTAAGGGGAACTGCGCGCTCATGGTCCACGGGAACCCGCGGAGGAGCACCGGCATGTGGGCCTCGCGGGCGTGCGAGATGGAGAGCCACGGCTTCGCGTGTCAGAGGCAGCAAGGTGCGACAGCCAGAACCTAGCGCCGCCGCGTGAAAGGCTTGAAACCGCAACGATTCTGTCTTTGTCGCGGCCGCAGACGCGAGCGTCCCTCCAGGACCCCCGCTGATCCCCGCGTCCCTGTCCAAGCCCGTGGTGCTCGGCGGCGCCACGTACCGCGTGGTGGAGAAGACCCTGGACTGGACCGGAGCCCTGCACCTGTGTGAATCGCTGAACGGGACCCTGGCCAGGGTGAAGGACCCCTACCAGCAGGGCTTCCTCACGCTGCTGGTCAACGGCCTGCGCCAGCCGGCCTGGATCGGCCTCTACAGCGCCGGCGTAGGGCCCGGTTCTCCTGAGGTTCAGCACCACGCCGCCGGTCGCTGCCGGAGTAAGTAACACGGGCTTTTGCTGTCGCTCAGGGGCGGGCGGTGACCTGGCTGGGCGAGGAGGAGGCGTCGTACACGAACTGGAAAGACGAGGAGCCCCGGCAGCCGGGGGGGTGCGGTCACATGACCACAGCCGGGCTCTGGACCATGACGTCCTGTGAGGCTCAGCTGAAAGCAGCCATCTGTCAAATTAGCGGTAAGTGTTAACAACATACAACAGAGTATGATATAATAATATATTTACACAAAACATATGATTGATGCACGGACACTTGTTTTGTTTGCCAGATGAGCCTGTGGTCCACCAGTGGGTCTACCCTGGCCAGTGCCCCCACTCACTGGGCGAGTGGGCCTGGGTGCCGTTCAGAAACCACTGCTACGCCTTCAACCTGCAGAGCCTTAAGCTGCAGCAGGAGGCTCACAAGTCCTGCAAGAAAGGTAAGGACGCTCGTCTGACCTCCTCACCGCGCGTGCATTCGGCGGCGCATCGCTCTCCTTCCATCGCTGTGTCGTTTCTAGTGGGAGCAGAGCTTCTTTCTATCCTGGACGAGACCGAGAATGGGTTCGTGTGGGAGCACATCCAGAGCTATGCGGAGCAGGCTTACGGCGCTTGGCTGGGCATCAGCGTCAAAGGTTCGCTCTCTCCCCCCGAACTTCCCGACCTTCGGACTTTCAAAAGTTTAAACGCTGAGTCAAACTATGGTGAATCTGTGCTCGTGGACATTTTAGCTAATTGGAGAAGTTTTACCTGATTGATTATGTATAATATGATGAAACAGTTAATTAAGCAGAGGAACCGGAGACAGAACCTGATTAGGACTCTTCTCCAGCATCAAACAAAAGCGATTAAACCAGGAATTATCAGTAAAATGTAAATTTACATACCCTGAAATGTGCTTGGTGAGCTCATGGTTCACGTTGGAAACGTGACTTGACAAATTAGCTCTCGTTGCAAATGAGGCCGCTTGGTGCTCGTCCTGCAGGCAGCGGCCTGGTGTGGGGCGAGGACACGCGGATGACGTACATCAACTGGGAGGCGCACGACGCCGGCTTCTCCTCGCTCTCCCCCAACTCCTGCTTCTGGATCCAGAGCAACAGCGGCCTGTGGAAGCCCGGCTCCTGCAAGAACCGCACGCACGGGGTCATCTGCAAGCGGCCGCGCGGTGAGCACGGGCGGGAGGAGTCAGGCGGTCGCTAAAGCTAACAGCGTGTTCTTAGTAAAGCTCTTTGCTTCCTTTCACAGGCGCTGATGACTCGGTTATAACAAGTAAGTAGGAGTTTGAGCTGCTGGGTTGAACAGGATTCCCTTTAAATCAGTGCATCAGTGGTTAATGCAGGTTATGGTGCTACATCTCCCAGTGGATGGTGACCACCTGCCCACGCTCATCGTCGTCATGGTGACGGGCCTGGTGCTGGTGGTGCTGATCGTCGGCGTCATCTACCTGTACCGCCGGCGGACCGGCGGGCCCCAGGGCTCCTACGAGGGGGCCCGGTACAGCCGCACCAACTCCAGCGCCGCCGAGCAGACGGAGAAGAACATCCTGGTGTCCGACATGGAGCTGAACGAGCAGCCGGAGTAGCGAGCCGCGAGCCCCGGAACCCGCAGGAGGAGGTCCACGTCCAGTTCTGATCCAGAAACGCACCGTGGCGTTTTAATTTTTTTTTTTTCTCGTCTCTTCTTAAAAGCAAAAAAACAAAAAACAAAAAGATTTAAAGTGCCAGGTGGCTGCGTGGAGCGCAGCACAGGTTTCCAACTTCAACCGTCTAATTTCCCTCCAGACAAATCAGATTCCTTTTCCATTTCCCAGTAGCACACAAAGGCGCAAATCCATCATTTATTGGATTCATTGGGGCCTTAGTCTCATTTGTAGCTGCAAAAGTGCAACTCAGAATGAGTTTCATTAAATGACTCACTGATGCCGAAGCACACTTTTCTTGGTCCACACGTCTGTTTATAGAAACGCAGAGTCACGGCAGCTCCACCGGCCGATCATTCAGGACCCCAATGCATTGTATGGTTTGCTCCTTTCGCCGTCACAGTATTCACCTGAGCGCCTCCGATCGGTGCAGCTGCAGACAGCTGTTGCTGATGTTTGCATGCGTGGAGGCCGCCTCCCCCTCCCCCCCCTGAGCTGACACGTCGGCAGCAGCAGAGGCGGGGGAGGGAGGGGGGGGGGGGGGGGGGGTGGAAGGTGACAGCGACCCGTGACCTCAGACCGTCCGAGGGCTGTACACTAAAACTGTGCACATAAGTAGACGGTAGTGCTGGAAGCTGGTCTTTAAATGGGCTCCACTGTCCACACCACGCGCTGCGTCGCTGACAGGATTGGAGGTTGTCATGAAGTGATTTCCTGCCTCCATACTATTATCCCCATCCACAGCACACTCGCCGCTCCGTGATAATGTTTGCGTTCCGGTTGCGTCATCGTCACCCGATGCTGATTCAGCATTTTTACGTTCAGTTGTTTCCTTTGTATTCAGCTTAAATTGAATTTTTGTCACATTCCTCATGTTTATGGACCACGAATCACTTCTGTATGTTTTTTTTCTTCTTTCTTTTTAGACATGAGGTTTTCATTGCGTGTTTTGATTTCACTACAACTGGCAGAGACCTTTGGAAACATTTCTACTTTTACGGGCTAATCGCCAACATTTGAATTTCTCTTATGCCCACGAAGGGAAACATCCCCTGTGTGAATGAGTCCTTTGTATATGAGAGAGAACTGAGCTCACTCTTTCAGGTGAGGAAACGTCCTTCGGTTCTGTCCATATTTTCAGGATTTTACTTTTGTGCAGCAAAATGACCTGAATTTTCCGTGTTCAGTTGCCTCTTTAAATATTTTCCCTCTCCTTTGGCTGTTGCTTCTGTGTGCATTTCTGTCCTCCTGCTCGGAGGAATGCTTTGGAGCCATTTCAGTCTGAGGCTTTTGGTGTTTCACTGAGCTGCTGTGAAAAAAGCCCCTTTTTTTGCTCTGAGTTGGACTAAGATATAGGGGGAAGGGCGGAGGAGACGGAGCAAGCAGGAGTGCATGTGTGTGTGTGGCTGCGCGGGTGTGTGGAGTCTCCAGCTGTGGAATGTTGAGTCGGCAAGACGAGCTCAGTGACACGTCTGGAACAAATCAGAGAACGAGGGCTCCAGGACCTGGAGGGTCAGGAAGAAAAGGGAAAGCAGATGAAGGAGGCGCGTGAAGAGGAGCAGAAGGAGCAGGACGCAGGCGTGGAGGGGAGGTTCCAGGCGTTAGTCTGGCCCCTGCTGGCGGCTCACTGCACGTCGGCTCTGCTCTGTGCTGGTGTGAGGGTTCAGTGAGATCATGACTGTTATGTTATGCAGACCAGCTCTCGTCCCTGTGAAGAATCTGAAGTTTTTATGTAAGTTTTATATGAAATGAATAAAGTCTATGTTTTCAAAGCGTCTGCTTTCACAGTCATTCTTGGATCATTGCTATGAAGATTACAGTTCCAGTAACAGTCCAGTTTCTCCTTATGCAGAAGTGGGAAACTGTCCAACTGTAATGCGGACTTCGTTCCACTAGAGGGCAGACTTGCGCCGCTGCTGTGGTTCACGTCGGAATCGCAGCTTCCCGTGGTTGCAGCATCCTCCAGCCTCACGCTGTATAAAGACCAGCCAGCTTCACCACATCCGCTCGGATAAAGCGACACACACCTGTGGCCAGCACCTTCACAGCATCACCTCCCCAGCCTCTGGAGAGCTTGCTATTCAAATCAAAGTGGCTGGGGGCAATCCATCACACTTAGGATGAGTGTCACACCCCGTCCGACTGCGAGCCGCAGGCGCTCCGTTCACGGCGCCCAGGGCTTGTGTACTCCGGCGGTTGTTTGTGCGTTGCCTGAGGTCTTTAACGTGTGTGTGGCGTTTGAAAACTACCCTCAAGGAACATTTGCTTATTGCTTAAATGTCACAATCTCACTCTGAGGCCCAGACTTCCGCTTTAGCATTAGCCTTCGTGTACGTGCATCAGGAATAGTTTATGCTTTTATGATGACACCTTTATCTTTTAGTTCTTTTTCCTCCGTCACCAACTATTTCTTGGAATGTTTCCTTAGCAACACCTGAAGGCTGATGGAGATCAGCACCGTGTATTTGCGCTGCCTTTTCTGTGCTGATGTTTCATCAGTCGCTTCCCTGCTTCCTTTATGTTTCAACTCATCAGGCGCGTTTCATTATTCATTTCCTCATCTCATGATGCAATCGTGTCTCGCTGAGATGTCACTAATGTTGAAGACTGGTAAAAAAAAAAAAAAAGGCCTCGTTGACGGTTTCCCTGCTCTTCCTCTCGGCGTGCGTCGCAGAGGAAGCAGCCATCTTGCCGGAGGCGGCTTAAGCGCACCTGCCGCTGGTGATAGGCTTTACAGACAGGTAGCAGCCAAGGAGGCCTGTGCTGTGGGAGTAGCAGAACAATATGGCCGCTTTGTTCCCGCTCGCCTCCTCTGAGATACTCGAGTAAAACCCTTCATGATTAATTAAGCGACAAAAGAGGGAGAGGAAACTGGAACTCTTCAAATAGCTCAGCTCATGCTTAATGAACGTGCTCTTAATTTGAAGGCTCCACGTTCAAACCCGGCTTTGGTGTTGATCACCAACTGCTGTTTCACCCCCCCCCCCCCCCCTCCCCCCATACAGCTGTGTTGGCACCACAGGTTGAGGGAGGGAGGGGGGTGGTGGGGCCCAGCGCGTAAGCGGCGTTAACAAGTGAAATTAAAAACCCATTCACTCTCCTGAGTCGTCCATTTGGAGGCCGGCCAGCAGAGAAGCAGCTGGCGGCTGGCGGCGAGCGAGCAGAGGCGAGCGAGGACCCAGAAAAGAGCCCTGAAAGGACCGGGATCAAGCGCTCGCCTCTGCGCTGCGGCGCTGGAACGAGCTCCTTTCAAAAGGAGCCGTTCAATAATAAACTCGCTCTGCACTCACGATCGCTATTGGCTCCCATAATCAATCGCTATGAAGGCTTTGTGTCCGAAATGACGTCCGCGAGCCGGGCCGCGGAGCTCATCAGCAGACATCACCTTCACTGGGTCGCCGTTGGCGCCCCACAATACGGGGCTGATTGTGCTCCAGGGTGGAACAAAGGACGGAGACGCAGGCTTTGGCACCTGGTGTCACTTATCACAGCGAGTACGGAGAAAAAAACGCTTTAAACGTCACGAATATGGTTCAAATGGCTGGAGACAAATCTGTGCATTGTCTCTGTGTTCAGAAAGCTTTGAAAAACTCAGCTCTTTATAACTGAAGTCATGCCGCCACATCTATTTCAGTATATTATTATTACTATTACTAAAGACATTTTAGAAGCTTCTTCTACAAACTGGTGATAAACCTTTAAATGAAAGTGTATAAAATGTTATTAAAGGATTTTCAAGCTTAGAATTAGCTTCGAACTGAACTCTTCTCTAGTGAAAACAAAACTGTGGAGTCTTTTTCTGTGGCGGCATCGCGGTGACAGTGAGTCCAAATCCCTGTTATCTGCGGCACTAAGAGCTCTCGGCTGAGATTGACTCTGGTGCGTCATCACGCAGTGCGACGACTCTCCACCTGCAGCCGCCGCCGGTGAACTCCTCCGAACCGCAGGGGGAGCAGAAGCTCCTCGTTTGCATTAGTAGCTGCAGTAATCAATGCCCGCGGCGGGTCGGTCGCCCGCCACAAACCCGCCTGCGCCTCCACGAACCCGCAGCCGGAGCCTCGTTCCCGGTCCCCATCAAGGCCCCATCTGGAAGCGGCCATTGATTTTCAGCCGGGATCATTTTTTCGTGGCTGTAAAACAACCCCCGTGTGCCAGCTCCTTTAGAGTGGGGATCAAATTCCCTAATCTTTGTCTAAATCAAAGACTGCACACTTCAAAGTGACTGGAGCGGCAGATACACACGCCGAGCGGCAGAGCCAAAGCGAGAGGAGGAAGAAAAAGGCCTTTCTCTCACTTTGCTGTCCAAACCCATTTTAACTCCTGTCTTTCTTCTCTCTCCTCCTTCCCCTCAGTGTGTGTGTGTGTGTGTGTGTGTGTGTGTGTGTGTGTGTGTGTGAGATGGACAGTCATAAGAGACTAAAGTCGAGGGCCAGGACAGATGGATGGTGTGCAGAGGCAGGTTGGTGGTGTGTGTGTGTGTGTGTGTGTGTGGGGGGGGGGGGGGGGGGCTGGGTGTGGTGCAGCTCTATCTCCTCCGTGCAGATGAGAGGCTGCCTTCGCCTGCAGGATGCTGCTCCTTCTCAGGCCAGGCACAGCACGCGCGTGGTGAAGGGGATTATGGGCACGCCGTTTCCAAACCACGGGACGCGCGCGCGCTCGTCGGCCATTTTTTAAGCGGCGTCATTCGGATCCCTAATAGCTGTAATTAGCGGCTGCGCCGTTTGTGCTCGTTTCAAATCCCCTTTGTTTACAGGTGATTAATGGATAAGAGTTCATCTTCCACAGATTAAAAAAAAACATTATTATTTTACTGTTTCTGTATTTTCTTCTACTTATTTCCGTTTCTCGAAGAATTCTGGGACTTGTTGCTCAACAGACGCTCTTCTTCCAGTTAAAGCCACGAAATGAGTGATCATTTCACAAGGTGCCCACATCTCCACCTGATTAATGATAAGTCCTTACGGTAAACGAACAAAAGGCACCATTATCATCCCCAAGCAGGAACGGGATTAGACGCGTCCTCATTTGCATGGATTTCTACCCTAAATAATAATAGAAAGGCACAAATAAGCAAGACATAGAGACAAAAGGTGGAGGTAATTTATGGAAATCTTGGCTGCTCCCATGCTCACTGCTTTGATGCGTAATCCGCCATTAACCCCCACAATATTAGGCGTCCATGAAGATGCCTGCGCTCTCCCAAGCACACACACCTGGAGGAGCTGAGGGTTCGTGACTCAGGGAGGGGGGGACGGAGCCAGTATCACCCCCCTGGGAAATAAAGATAGGCTGAGTGTGCAGAAGGAGCGAGATGAGGCCACTGTGAAGACGCGCTGCGGAGCAACATCCCGATTCAGCCCATGTTTACCCTCGCCGGTTTCCAGGGCGATGGCGGGAGGCCTTCCCCGTGGAGGCGAGAGAAGAGCCTCAGCCTTGAGCAGGAGACGTGGAGGGGAACACGCTCCATTAACAGCGGCGTTCGTCCTCTGTGCACAACACATCCTGTACTGTGCATTTCCGGGCTGCGTGCGCGTCCGTGTGTTTGTGTTACAGACAAACTACTTTTCCACCAAAGAGCTTCTTGCAGCAGAGCAAGACTTGGAAATGTCACATCTCTACATTTATAAGTGTATAATAAGTACAGTCCTAGTCAGTCTGCTTCAAATAAACGCAGACCTTGTGGTTGTGTGTGTGTGTGTGTGTGTGTGTGTGTGTGTGTGTGTGTGTGTGTGTGTGTGTGTGTGTGTGTGTGTGTGTGTGTGTGTGTGTTGCCACTAAGTGTTTTCCTCCATGAAGCGGTCAGGATATGCAGAGATGAGCCCCATTGTTGGTATAAATTGCTTGGCCAAGGCGTGCTGCCTCTCCACTTGGCTCCCATCCACCCCCCCGCCCCACCACCCCACCCTCACCCTCACCCACCACCTCCCCCCTACTGATCGATCTAATCCTTGGCTATAATGAGTTTCTCTGTCGGCAGGAGTGGTGTGGGCCGTGCCGTGAAGTGGAGAGGGGAGGGGAGCGGTGGGGGGTCCTGACGGTGGCGGCGGACTTAGACTGTGAGGAGCGGCTGTGATGCGTCGGAAGTTATGACGTGACAGCAGGTTGATGGGGAGCTGTTATCCCGGTGGGACTGGTTTAGTTACAGTAAGCGGCACTAACGACAACAGTGTATCAATGTGACAATAACAAATGCGCAACAAGCACTCACACATAACGTGCTCAGCGGGGAGCAGTGAACGCGGCGTCACTCCGCTCTCAGCAGAGAGACGAAGAAGAGACGCGAGGAGCTGAGACAGAAACAGAGAAAGTGCCCGTGGACACATTGTCCATCGTCTCCCGGAGAAGTCGCTCTCTGCGCATGAAGGTGGAGGGCACCGGGATTTTTCACCACATAAAAAGGCTTTAGAGGCGCAATAGGTCACAGAGGCCGCTTGTATGCGTGAATATGTGCAGCTCCGCTCCAAACGCCGCTTTATTGCGTTTAAATGTGATGCGCTGTGTGGAAACACTGCAAATGTCACCGTTTCCCGGTGTTGGTCGAAGCAGAGCGGCGGCTCCGTCGGGGGCTGATTCGCCGCATTACAATTAGCCACGCGGCGCTGCTCCCGCGTGGATCGGCGGCCGGCGACAGTCGGTGTCTGTCGCTCTTTCACTTAGCGATGACGACAACGAGGGTAAATTGTTGGGATTTGCGCATCTCAGACAGACTTTGACGGCGAAAATGCAACACGCTCGTCGGTTCCCACGCTTTGTGGATATATTTAGCTGGGCAATATTTTAGATCAGATAACAGACAGAGATCAGGGCTTGTGTCATTGAGCAGGAACGTGGCAGCTGCTGAAAAACGTCTCTCCTTGTAGATTGATGATCACCTGACGAGAGGAACCACACTGGCCTGCATTTAAAATGTTTGGTGCCTCTCTGCTTCATATCATATCATAAATCAGTGTTGTTGGTAGCGAATCCCAGGTCCACGTCTCTCTCTCATTACTGTGGACCAGAGGAGCAGAGACCCGGCTGCTTTCAGCAGCGTGACGGTGATTTCCTCTCCGGTCCTGCTGTCGCTCACGCTCTGTGGGTGGATGTTTGCGTGGAGCCTGTCCCCCGGTTCTCGCCGGGCTCCTGTTAATGCTCTGCTGACTGCAAACAAAGCAGCTGTTGCAGGCCCAGCGTCGGCGTGTGTGAAAACCCTGCAAGACCAGGAAGCAGGAGAGTGGGAAATCATGAATGCACCTATTAAAACATATTGTGCTGATTAATGACGCTTGGTGCCTTAACTCTGCTGCTTGGTTTCATCATCGACTCCGGGCGTCGACTGGGTTTTGTCAGTGGTGAAGGCCCAGTTCACGTGAGAGGTCTCCACTGAGTGCGTCATCATTTGCATTCAGCGGGATCACATTCCGCCTCGAGATCCGTCCTGTAGCTGCCGTTGTTGGAGCAGCGTGCCACAATGTCAAGGAGGAGCTGCGAATTTACATAGAAATAACTCTCACGGTCGGCAGTTTGGGATTGTGTGGCAGCGTTTCCTCCGTCTGCCCCTCGCTCGCCCGCCCGCCCGCCCGCCTCTCTCTCTCTCTCCTGTGTCTTTGTGCTTTTTACATGTGAGCGCTTTTCACGAGGAAACAGATGGTTTTGTTCGGCTCGAGTCTCTGCGCGGTGTATTTAGAGCGGGTTTGGGCCCTTTTTACCTTCATGTGGCAGCGTAACATGCCAGAGTCAGTAAATATCTGTGAGCCTCAGTGTGATCGCACCGCTCTCTGACGGATGAAACGGCAGCCAGGAAAAGCAATTATGAAGTGAGCTGGTGTTGAGTGGAGGGACTTTGAGGCGCTGGCTCGGTTCTGAGTTCAGATCCGTGGCATTCATGTCTCACCTCTTTCAATAACTGCGTCTCTGGGTCGTCCGAGGCCGCTTCTCCAGCTTCCATTATAGAGAAGCACAGAGCAGGCGGAGATGTGATCACGTTATCCCAGTTTAGGTGTCAGGATGATCCATTTCTCCCCTAAATCTCTCAGAATACGACAGACACTTCCATCCTTCACAATAAAAGCCTCGACCAGACGTTATACATGTATGGAAATGTAGAGATTTATCTGTTAGATAAATACGGATTAGTCCTTTAAAATCCCGAAAAGCCTTCAGATGACGCCTTTGATGAGTTTTGCAACGACTGGCGACGTCTCGATGGGGTTTTCCACATTAAAAGCTCATTTGTTTCACTAAGTGGTCAAATCAGTTTTAATCTTGCACATGTCACAGCGAGCGCCGGCGCCTCTTCTTTTCATCGCTCACAAAAAGCAGAGTGTGCATTGATTACGCCGAGGCTGCACTGACATCCGCCGTCTCATTATTATGGCAGACACACAACAGGAAATCGATGCGGTCGTTGTAGACTTAATAAAGGTAATTTCTCCGTGGTCCTGCCTCTCGTGGCGCCTAAGTGGACCAGGCCTGTTTCATCCCTTTCCGCCGTTTTCGTTTGTTGCCAAAAAATGCAGGCGCGATCGATTCGCGAGGCATTTAAACGCTCAGAGGCCGACGAAGGAAGAGAAAGGCTTTATTTTAGCATCTGAGTGAAGACGTTGTTTTACTTATGTGCTGCATATGAGGCAGTAGACAAGACGCCGAGAGGCCTCTCAGTTCCTTTTTGTGACATATGTCGGCGGATATGAATAGAACTGATCAGTCATTCCACAATCTTCCTCTCTCTCACATCAACATATAATATTGATGCATGTGCAGAGAGATCCTCTTTCAAGAATAAAAGTCTCATTCACATCCTCATTTCCCGACTAAGTGTTATTGGTGCCTCATCTACAGAATATATTTGAGTGATCGGTGCAAATAGAGTGTTGTATACTGGTGTGAATGCTTAGCTCTATACATGAATGTTGCCACATTCAGAGTTAAATGCAACGGATACAATAAAAGTACACATCAATGCGCACTCTGTCACATTTTGTGTAAATCATTCTTCTCCATCTGGAGAGTTTTCCAAAGAGTGCAGCCATCAACATTCATATTTAAATGTGCTTTCTTGTCCACGTTATCTTCATCTTTAATTCAATATATATGATAATGCACAGTTCCCCGCAGAAGTATCAAAATGGCAAAGCTAATGAAACTAAAGCTAAAGTTCTCATCGCTATATGCAGGTATGACGTTTGATATTTAGCCTGAAAGTGCTCAGCAAAAACTAATGAATTAAGCCTGTTATTTGTGGAAGGGGGGTATATTTAAGTCAGTCTTAACATAGTTAATTGCATTTTTATCTGTATGAGCATTTAACATTTAACAACTATAAAACAGTGCCTTTTTTGTGGAGGGGAGCAAGGAGAGAGTCTTTAAATAGCTCCAGTCGGCGGACAAGAGGCTGGAGAGGACGCTGCCGCTTAAAGAGGACTAAGCCGGCCTTCAGCGAGAGCTTATATAACGAAAAGCAAAGTGAGGGCGCTCGCCTTGCAGCCATGCATCGGATCAAGGACGGCTTCCAAATGCTGCCATTAGGATCATTTCTTGTTTTAAAGTCAGATTTTAGTATGGTCGGCGCCGCGCCGGACTCTCAGGAGACCCTACGGGTGGTGAGACGCCGTGTCCTGAACCCTCTGCAGAGGCGGTCGAGGTTCCCAAGGACCCGCCGGTGCTGCTTTGGCCTGGGGCTGGTTGTCGGCGCCGGTCGGACCCGCGGCTCCGCTGTTTATCAGCTCATCTCCCAATGTAAAGCGCCCCGCCATGAATTCTAATGTCCACTTCTGATCTTGACCCAGCGACTAGACAGAAAAGCCCAGACGCTAAAATAAAAAAAAAAAAAAAGCTCTGACACAGGGTTCCAGCGTGTGAGCGGTGTCCCGACAAAACAGACACACGGGAGCGCGGGTCGGCAGCGCTCGCTGAAAGCCAGCAGCGCCATGAATTATTAAACGGACGTCGAGGGGGAAAGTGAAGAATAAGGAAACAGTGAGTGCAAAAAGAATACGCAGACTTAATTTAAGGCTCTCGCAGAAGCCAGGTAGAAGTCAAACGCAAAATAATTAGTTCCCTTTAGGAAATAATGCTGAAGGAGCCGGTCCACGATGGACTGTGGTGTCTTTCATACAGTTCTAGTTTGGATCCGAAGGTCGGACCAGAAGCTGGTTATTGGTGTGTCCACTGGTTTTAATTAAACCCATAGATGGAGCAACTGTACACGTCTGTTTTTATCTTTTACTCTTCACCTTTAAAGCAGTTAGAGATAAATTTTCTTTAAAATTCTTGTTAATGGGGAAGTTTTTGGAGTCAAGTTTTCACTTGAGCCTAATTATGTGCACGTTGACAGTCAGTCTTGCTTTGTCTGAATTTTTAGCAATGCTGCTGAATCCCAGTTACTCAGCGATGAGACGCAGGTGAAGCAAAGTGTAATAAACTGGAATTATCTTTAAATTTGCTCTCGGGATAAAAGAGCAGTTAATTAAATGAGGAGTGCGTCGCGACGATGACGGTGGGGAGTGAGAGGGCCAACGTTGCTCCACGCGTGGAAGGACGTATCCCAGCATGCACTCTGTCTCCACCCGCTCTCTCCTCATCCTGCTCTCACTTTCCTTCTGTTTCCTGGCGATTTGCATGAACGTGTGACGCAGTACAACCAGCGAATGCTGAGGTGTCACCTGCTTGCGTGTGCGATGCACTGAAGCATCATCATCATCATCATCATCATCATCATCATCATCATCATCATCATCATCATCATCATCATCATCCTCCTCCTCTATCCGCATCCCAGGACATCAGCAGCCTCCGTGTGGGTGTGGAAGCATTCGATCGTGTTCGCGTGTCACTGTGACCGGCGCCTCGCGAGCGATTCTCTCGACAGGCTGGATTCTAATGAGATCCCCGGGGCTGAACGAACGCAGGCTGCCTGTAAAACAACAGACGCGACTGGACTCGCTCAGTCTCCCCTCTCCCCCGACTAGCTGACAGAGCCGTCACTCAGCGGGAGAGGGGTGAGTGACGGGGGGGGGGGGGGGGGGACCAGGAGCCGGTCACCTGGGCCGACCCTTCATCCGGGAGCAGCTCAAATGTCAACAGCTCTGTTGTCATGTGAAGATGATGGGAGCTGCTACTGATCCCGCAGCTCAGGAGCAAACAGAACAATCTGACATTTAAAAGACATTTGGAGACTTTCAGATAAGGAGCCACCTGTAATGGTAAATCGCAAAGTCCTAAATGCAGCAGCCTTGTAAGCTGCTCACAAAAGGGGACAATCTGACTTCTCATGAATATACAGAAAGTGCCTGTTTGCATTTTATTTGACATTTCACCCTGCCCACTGTTATTCAGTCTCTCCGTTGGAAGTATAATTCTGAATGGGCTTTTCTCACCTGTCTTTCTTCTTCGGGTCCCAGGAGAGAGAGAGAGAGACAGGAGGAGAGCTGGCGGGAGCCCCCGTCCAATGTTGCTGCACGGCGCCAGGAGCGTCACAATAGAGGTTGTGTTTGTGCAAAAGAGCAAAACGGCCACGCACGCCCCACACACACACACACACACACACACACACACACACACACACACACACACACACACACACATACGCACACACTCACACGCACGCACACACACACACACACACACACACGCACGCACGCACGCACACTCACACACACACTCACACACACACACACACTCACACGCACGCACGCACACACACACACACACACACACACACACACACGCACGCACGCACACTCACACACACACACACACACTCACACACACACACACACACACACACACACACGCCTCCTCTGGGCAGGCGGCCATCGGCCCCGCGCGGCCTCTCGCATTGTGTCTCCACCGGCGGGAACCTGCTGCAGAAACCTGTTACTGCACCGGGACAAAGGGAACCATTAGCCAAACGTTGTAGCCGCGGTTGTTTGTTTTTGGGACGATCTGATTCCAAACCATCGCTCCATGAGGGGGGATGCTACTGTACGACCTCCTCGGCCTCCAGGTCTGATCATCAGCCCACAACCATCAGGATCTGACAGTCTGGGACATTTCAGGCACGGCTGCATTGTACACGGCCTAATGCCCATGTCATTAACAAGATAATCAAGCCTGTTCCCATTATCTCTGCTCGTTTTAATGAGATGCGCATATCCACGCTCAGCCTCCAGAGACGGAGCATCACACACGGCGTCGCTCCTAATGCTCACCTAATGCGTTTAACTACAACAGGCTTTTTAAACCGATCTACGGCGTTGATAACGTTGATCAGTGCACGCACGGACCAGAGCGGCGTCCACTCCCTTCATGAATGATTTATCAAAATCCCGCACACACGCCGCGGACCCGCGGAGAGGAAGGAGCGTGTCGCGGCTCCAGATGGCGTCGGTGACAGGTGCGATCATCACAGGGAATTACGCCGCGCCCGCGACACTCCGACTCAACAACGTGTGATGTTTCAGCTCTAATTTCTGCTGGCATTGCGCCGCACACGTGCCGCGTGCACGGCTGGTCATTGAAATCGAAAGGAGCGTCCGAAAATCAAACCTACAACAGAGGCTTCCGAGGAAAACGTGACTGTTTAACGTCGTCAGGTCAATCGACAGATCCGATTTTTATTATACTATACATATAAACAGAAGGTGTTTTTATTCTAGGCAGATGTGGCAAATTAAAACCAACCATAGGTGCACAAATAATTTATAATTTCCAAGTCCTGTAACAGTTGAATTGTTTTTTTTTTTAGTTTCCCACTTTTTAAAACTGCTTTTGTTGTTAATCTCAGCAGGGAATAAACAGCCAACTTATTAATTTTATTGAATATCTTTTAAGTGCTCCATGTTTATGTAGATTTGTTCCAGACCCTGGTAAATTAGATTTTGGGAGCAAACCTTTTCATTTGTATTTTTGTCTGAAAAACCACCTGCGTGTGTACGAATCACCGCAGGACAAATCACTTTCAGATTAACTTTGGAGGAGCTGCGTCCGTGAGCTGGAAGCGGCTTTATCTCCATTAACTTTCCTCTCAAGCGGCCGTGGTTCTGTTCTGGACACCGGAGCACATTGCTTCACTGCTCCTCCTGTTTAAACGCCCTCATCTGTACACGAGGCGGTCGATGCTGCCGTGAAAAGCTAAGAGCAATAAAACAATGCGGCCCGTTGCCCTGAAGGGAAACTGCCGCCCTCAAGAATTGAACTCAAGGGATATTAACATTTGCCTCAGATAAATATGTTCCTAAGCTGCAGTTTTCACTGAATCATCATCTCCAACTCGCATTATAATTGGCATTAATTCAGTGTTAGCAAGCTGTGAAAAATGTAATTTCCAGTTCAAGAGCTCCAGTCGGAGCTTAGTTGAAGTGGGGCGCGTTCCACTGTCTGCTGAATTGGTTTTGCCTGTCTGAGATTGGCCCTGATCCTCGGCTGAGAGCGACGGGTTAATGGATCAACGGCGGAGGAGGCTGGGAGCGAGAGGAGGGAGGAGGAGGCGAGCGGGAGCGCGGCCGTTCGGAGCAGAACCGAGCCGAACCGGGGAGTTCTGGTGGAGGCGAGCGGTTGGCTTGATTTCCCCCGAGCGGGTCCGGGTCCGGCTGCGTCGGCCCGACCCGGAGCTTCGACCCGGAGCTCCGACCCGCCCGCAGCACGTGGCAATCTGCAGGTTTGATGGTCAAACATATTGGTCATCATTGCTCCTCTGCAGAAACCGAGCGAACGGGGGAAAAAGCAATTTCTTCCTCCATTTCTTCCCCTTCTCTAAATACCGAGTGGAGATTTGCTATATTGTGTTTATTCAGGCTGAAAATCATTTATGGGGCATTTGCTTCCAGTCTGGACATTTTTTTTCTGTCTTTGCTTTGTTGTTTTGTTTGTATTCTGATTCATCTGGACGTGTGTGCGTCTCAGCCGCTTTGTGCTGCTGCGTTTTACAGTTGTGTGGGACCTATTGTGTTTATTGGGTTCCTCCCCGGCCCGTTTGCCTCCATCAGCCTGTGTGATCGCTGGACGTCTCTCGGGGCTCCTAGCGGCGAACTGGGCAGCGCTGGCACATCTCCGCGTTCATGAGACAGCGGGCATGTGTTTGGTCCCACCTGGCGGGGGGAGATAGAGGGCGGAGGAGGGGGGAGGGGGGGCGCTGAAGGAGTGTGAATGAGAGGCCTGTTGCGACGCCGTGGGGAGTGGGTCGACATACTGGAGAGCAGCAGATGCTCGGCCAATCTGGGAGGCGCCCCCAGAACCCCCCCCCCCCCCTCAAAAACAGCCACCTCAAAGGAGCGGGGCTCCTGATTGGCCGCTGATCAAAACTGACAGGGGCCAAGGACCCAGTCTGTGTGCACCTGGCCCCGGGTCACGTGACCGGAGGCGCCTCAGACAGGCCCTGTGTGCGGCGCCGCTTTGAAGTCCCCGGTTCCGGCTTGTCTGCGCGGTGACCGCATGGGCAGTGGAGGCCCGGTTCTTCCTCTCAGGAGGACCCGGGGCAGCGGCCCTGTCCGTTCGCCAGTCGCCATAGACGCGGCTGCTTTTCAGCGGATGCTCCTTTGTTTCGGGCGTCTTCTGCTCGGTTCGCGTTCTATACTGGACAGAGGCAACGGCAGCCTCCACACCAGTCACCACATCGGACTGGGCCCCAATCGGCAGCAAAGAACTACTGCTATTATGTCATTATTTCCAGGAAAAGAGAGCGATAAGAGGCGGTGTCTCAGGTTTTTACATTAGAATCCTGATATATTACCATTAAATACTTATCGCTCATTGATCCTACAGCTACTAAGGAACCCCCTCTCACTATAAGCCTCGCTGACCCCGTCGTCATTCATTTGTGTGTGTGCTGATGAGCGGGAGCAGATGGCAGAAGGACGTCCCTGCGTCCGTGACACACAGCGCAGCGCCGTGCCCATCGCTCGCCCATCGCTCGCCTCTGTAAATAATTAGTGGAGATGCTGTGATGACAGGCCGACGGAGCCGAGGTGCCGCGTGCTCCAATGTAAGTCAAGGCCACGTCACATTCCCTGTGAGTGGAGTAGAGACCTTTGACACCGCGCTGACAGGAACACTAGCTCCTGCTTATTGTTTAAGCCCATGGGTGCTGAGTCCTAGACAGAACAGTCATTTACGTCTTTATTAAACTAAAATTAAACAGCTCGTATTCGGCTTTGACCACGTATCAGGTGCTGCATAGTGATTCTGCCATTGTCTGAGTAAATGAAGTAATTTCCTTCATATTATAGTCCCATTAGAGCCACTTGTGCATGTCTATCGACATAAAGCATGTAGTCCTGGGTCACATAGAGCAACTTTACATTTACCGCACACACACACACACACACACACCCACTCACACACACACACACACACACACACACACACACACACACACACACACACACAACAATTAATTAAGTTTGAGAATCTGAAATAAAATCACAAACACAGGATAATTTCCTTGGCGATGGCACGTTGAACACATCTCTCGTCCTAATCGGAGTCTGTGTCATTGTCGGGGAGAAGAAGTAATCAGTGCTGGAGAGATAAAGACCAAATTATAGGAGAATAGCAGCTGCAAAAGAGCGAGCAGAGAGAGAGTGAGCGTTTATAAATGTAACGATAGATGTATGCGTTTATGACTTGCTTCATTCTACATCCTGCTTCAAGAGGCAATCCACTTTAAACACTTCTGTCCCATTGGCAGGAAGTCTGTGCAGAGGGAAGCGAGACGACGGCAAGCGTTTAACTTATTTGTGTTATTCTGCCGCTGATTTAAAATTCATAAAACAATCTATTTTAAACTGTTCTCTGTTGTCTGTGCTTTGCTTCTGAAACCTCGCACCCACTAGGAGCCGGCGTCGTCCTCAGCATCGGATCGAGGAGCTTCATTCATCAACATAAAGCATCCGCGTTGTTCATTACAATCGTTTTCCCTCCTGCTTCATTTTTCAGCAGCAAACACCACGTTTAGCGCCGGTTGTCATGAGAAAGTGCTTCATGAAGGAAAACGCCGCTCGCGACCAAAGTGATGACATCGCACTCTCACTCCCACAGTGGATATCTGGAGAAAAGCAGTGACTGTGCACAGCTACAGCAGATTTTCAGGGACCGTGTTAAATATTATTGAACAAGGAAGCCCCGTTATGAACAAGAGCTCTGTATTTGCAGGAAATAGCAAAGTGAAAAGCAGCTCAAACTCCTCACAGCTTGCTCCAACCTATACGCTCATCTGCTGCAGGAAACGCTGCCTCATCCAGGAGGAGTCAAAAACCGAGGGGGGGTCATTTGTGTGGAGAATAAAAATAAATAGGGCGAGTACGCTGATTGCGTTGTGTGACTGAAGCCAGATAATTATAGTTATTGTACCACAGTGTTTTAAGTATTTTATTCTTAGGTTGAGTGAAAACACTGGTGAAACCCAGAGATACAGATAAAATATACGACGCCTACTTGTCATATTTACCAGAGCAATTTCAGCAATATTATTCTTACACGATGTATAATCAGATGTGGTTGGAAGGTTGTTGTTAGTGCATTCTGCTGGGAACATTTCTCACTGCATAGACACCTATTATTGTCTGTATCTACACTATATTCCCATTAGTTTCAATGCTTATTGTCAACACGGTCTCATTATAAAGTTTCTAATGTTCTCTCGATTAATGTTTGTGTAAATATGAGCTGACAGTATCTACAAATGTTAGGTCTGTATCAAACTTTTGTTGCGTTTGGGTGAGGACGTTCTTTATTGTGTTTCTTTGCGGCGACCGGTGGCTTTTCTTTTCTGGGTGACGGGCTCACGTGGCGTAAAAGTCGCTCAGCGGTGGAGCCGGTGATTTATGCGCGTCGCGCTGACACAACTCCAGCCATCAGCAGGAGTTACGTCCACCCCGAAGGAACACAAGGCGGACGACAACAGGCCGTGAACAAAGCTCACTTTATTTATTAGCCCTCGCTCGTCTGCACAAAAAGCCTCCACCCGAGCCTCCGCCTGCTCCTTGTTCACCTGCTCCTCTTCGTCCAGCGGAGAAGCGCATGCATCGCCACGGAGCATAAACAAACAGGCTCGGGCCCCATGGAACCAAGGCGCCTGATCACACTGTAAACAGGAAGGCTTGAACAGACTCACAGAAGCAAATAAGACGTCGGTCCCAGCAGCAAACCTATGGAAAGTTCACTGAGAGAAACCAGCTAATTAGGTTTGATGTTTCAGCAGATTGTTTCTTAGCGCTGCACTTTTTATCTTCCAGTTGAGCTTCATGCTACTACGTGTCAGACAGACACAAACTCATGAATGTGATTATTATTCATAAAGCGTTGCAGATGTTCTATTGCTTTCTTAAAGTGCACGACAACAAGCTCTTCAGCAGCAGACCGGAACAAAGTGGCCGTTCTGTTGCTCCGAGCGCTCGGCGCCAACTTGCTGAGTCGCCATCCAGCGTCATCTTCACCTTCTTACAGGACGATGTTGTCGCCGTGGCGATCGCGAGCCCAAAGCAAAGTTCAGGCTGATGTACAGTTTAAAGCCACGAAATGCGAGAAACTTCAGCGGATGGATGCATCCGCGGCGGCTCGCTCTCCTAAATAACAGGAACAATGTCGGTGACCTTTTCTAACGCGGAGCCGGACGAAGCAGGATGAGTGGAGAGGAGGAGGGCGGCCAGCAAACACTCCAGGCTTCGCGTCATGTTGGAGTGTGTGTGCTCAGGGCGACACGGACCTGATTAGCAACAGCTCGCTGGCTTTTTCCAAACCAATGCACCACCTATATCCGCATTTCCTCCCTTGTTTATCGCCTTCCGTCCTCTTTTGCTATTTCCTGCCGACATGCTGTACTTTGCTTGCGAGTGACTCACCTCCGGCAGGTAACTGGCAACATGCCTCGGACGTCGGCGGGCTCATTAACATTCTGCGGCAGCATCGCCGCCGACGTCACCGTCTCTGTGGAAACTGACTTGGGGATCGGGGTCAGATCCGCTCTCTGCCACAGTCGTATTACTATTCCCCTCAGCCGAGCCGGCGCAGAGCACGCCTCGAATAAGTCGCTTCGGGACTGATTCCTCCTCTGATAACAGGTGTGATTTACAATCAACACTTTTGTTCCAAGCCGCTGATTACGAACCCAGTCAAACTGTTTGAAATGCCGGCGGGGCACGTCGCGAAGAAGAGGAATCCAGCAGCAGCGAGAGGTAATGAAGCACCTGACTGACTCTCTAATGTGCGTTTAATTGGCCCGACCACACGTATTGTTGTCAGCTCACGTGAGTAGGAGAAGGGCCTCGGCGTCAGATGAGGCGGCCTGACGAACCGGCGCCGCGGCTCACGAGTGGACGAGAGTCTGATTAGTCCGTAATCACCTCCACAATGCGCTGACGCCGTCTCCCACATGATCAGCCTGTCTCTTCGCTGGCACCAGCGGCAGCGGAGGCTGTTTGAAGCCCTCGTCTCATGCGCGTGTCCCTCGATGCTAGGTACAAGCAATTACACATGTTCGCTGTCAAGCTAAGTGATGCTTCATACACAGCGCCATTAGTTTCCTGCTTAGCGGCTCCAGAATGTGTCTTAGGATAAAATATTAACATTGAAACCTGAGCGGCTTGGCGTCGCCTGCCTGACGAGATGCATTTAAGCCTCAGGGCGGTCGTGCCTCTGTTGTGCACAGACTATAGGGTGCGTTTTTGGGACTGTTGCAAATACTAATTCCTGAAGATCATCGATTTATGTGCAGAACGGCTCTAAGCTGCCTTAATGTGGTTTCAGTCTGCCGCTCTCCTGCTGCTGCTCACATATAGATTTTAATTGGCCTCACATTAAATTTTATGCCCCGATTATGTTTTATATGCGCGTCGGCTGGATGGGCTACGCAAATATAAACCGCTTTATAGCTTTGCTTTAAAAGAAGTTAGGTAATTAATTTGAAGTGAAAACACTTGGAGTGACAGCGATTCTTGTCAGGTGACGTGTTTCATTCGCTGCATCAGACAAAGGTGGACGCTGCCTCGTTGGGGGCAGTGAACAGACAGCGGTTGACAGTGATGTGCCCTTTATTAAAGCACTAAACCCCAGCTGCTCCAGTCGAGCTGCTCGGTGGTCAAACAGTGAGCAACTCAAAGGGCATCCTCCTAATGTGTGACTATGTAAATGGGTGCAGCCTCGCAGCAAATAGCACAATTGGAGCCCGAGTGTCCGAGGGGGTTGAGCTAGAATTTATTGACTCAACATAAGCAGCATAAAACAGATGAGGGTCTGTTTAAACAGAGCTGAATCTTCCTGCGCTGTGTTTGTGAGGACATGAATATGAAATGTCCCAAAATATAGATCAGGTGTTTGGAACTAACTAATTCATTCAAGTAGCTTCATCCAAGTGTGTGAAGCTCAGCTAAATCCTAGACAAAAACTCATCCACTCTGAGTGTAACCTCCATAAACACCCAAACTGTGTCCTCCCTTATTCAGATTAATGCAGTTTTATTTTCCACGAACGGCCTCAGAGATGTATATCAGACTCCAATTTAAAATCTCGAGCACTAGATACCAAATATCACAGCCACAGCTCTCCATCTTTTTTCATCTTATCAGACTTCCCTCCACGGCTCAGTCGCACAAGCAATTCATACACAACCTCTAATCCCTCAGGGAAATATGTGTTCATCCACCTGAAAACCCACGGTGGAAAAAACACTACCTTCAAAGACATCAATAACCCCCCATCAGTCAGGCTCATCCTTTTTTTGGCTTTTGATGTTTTATAAATCCTGTGATAAGATCCCAGCCCCAGATGTAAACTCAGTCACACAGACAAACACAGATGAAGATGTACACGCGCCCCTCGACAAACTATATGAAAGGACTCACACGCGCACATTTTAATTAGCAGCACTTTGGTGCAGAAAGCGCTAAACCGTGGGCTAATTAATCTCCACAGTCTGTGTTTGCGCTGCTGAGCCACCTCGGGGGGGGTGCCACCTCAGGTTGCTCTCCACTCCGCTGAGTTGATCTGCTGGGGAACAGGAAACAATAAAGTTGAGCATTTTAAGCGGCAGCATGGGAAAGGTCGTCATATTAACATGCTGAGGAAGGCGTCCACTGGCGTAGGAATGCCAAGGGTGTGCGTGTGTGTGTGTGTGTGTGTGTTGGGTTCAGCTTGGTCACACACCGCCTCTCATTACCAATCCTCTCATGACTGTATGCAATTTGTGGCTCTGCTCTGTAGCCTTTTGTCAGCAGACAGGCCCTGCACCCTCTCTCTCTCTCCATCACTCCTAAATGTGTCTCTGTCAGTTACACTCTCTCTCTCTCTCTGTCTGTCTCAGCCCCACAAGCTCATGTGCAAATTGTACTAACTAGCCAGCACACGCACGCGGTTGTGTGCGTGACGTCAACTCCGCGCTCGCCGGAGCCACTTAGAACAGCAGCGCGGCGGAAGAGAAACTCAAGAATGGGGGATCAGAGCATGAACCCGCGGAGGTGCTTCTAATCCTCCTGGCGTCTCGGCGGTAAAGGGCAACGGGCTGATCAGATTGCTGTAATCGAGGTTCCGGCATCCTGCGGTAATAAACCTGCCTGAGAGGGAGCAGATCGTCGAGATGCTCCCTGACGCTCGTCTAATTTCCCAAACAAAGCAGCTGCTGATTCGTTTTCATCTGCATCAGCATCTGGATGATTGCTTTATTTGATGAACACGCAGGCTGATGGGGAAAGTGGAGCAGAGACGCTGGCTGCCCACTAAAGGAGTACACACACACACACACACACACACACACACACACACACACACACACACACACACACACACACACACACACACACACACACACACACACACACACACACACACACACACACACACACACACACACACACACACACACACACACACACACACACACACACAGCCTTCAAGCCTCCAATGAGCGAGGGTTTTTTTTTTCTCTGTGTTTCAGTCACACTGACGTTTCGTCCATCACTCAGGTTCATTTAGTCGATAGTTTAGCGCCGAGCAGCGATCTAACAGCAGTTAAGTTGTCAGGCAACACAGACAGTTACAAAAGGTAAGGTTCAGTCGGGCTAACTGCAGATGGACCCGTCCACTCGGCTGTCGGGGTTCTGGAGCGGAGCGGTAAGCAGAGAACCTGTCTGAGCGTGTCAGGGAAAGCACGTCTCAGAAAGGTCTGCACTTTGAAATCAGCTGGACGGAGCAATTGTTCCGCGCAGGTCCCGTCGTCTGTCACAGTGAATGGACTCGAAGCTCCCTGAAACGGCAGGAACTCAGGCGCCGTCATGTAAAACACGGGCGCTGCTGAGCTGCGCTTCGCTCAGACGTTCGTCCCGATTGCTCTCCTGCAGAAGTCGCTACATGAGGGACGGTTGAGCGTCGGACGGGAAGAAGGGCCGATCCTTTCTCGACGCAGTCAAGCTGCTGCTTTAGTGAGAGTTTGGTGAAAGTACAACAAAATATCCCTGACATTTGATGCACTTTATTTTCCACAAACAGACTTCAAAAACGACAGCGTTACCTGGAGGGGGTCGAACGGACACAGTTGGACTCGATGCACAAAATAAAATCCGATATGTTGCGATGCGTTTTCCTTCCAATGCACTTGTGGTAGTAATGCTCACACGTGCATACACACACACACACACACGCTTGCACAATACTTCCGACAGTGTTAGAAAATCCCATCTGCAGCTCCCAGCGTTTGGTTCGAGCCATCACTCACCCAACTCAGTAGAATCCCATGCAGCAACTAGTTATGGGTTGAACTCTATGGCAACAGGAAGCAAACAGCGCCACTAACACATTCAGTCCTCGTGGCTGAGTATCAACACAGACACTCGTCCACCGTCCTCCTCCTCCTCCTCGCCGCCGCCGCAGCAGCGTCCTCTTGTTAGAGTGTTCTCGAGAAATTAATTCCTCCTCGACATCTGGCGGCACCCGGACGCCTCTCCGCGCTATCACAGCCTGGAGTCCCGAGGGTCAGTCCCATTCGCCATTATCGCAACACAAATTATGTAAACAGTTTAGAAAATATTCACAGAGGCAACAAAAAAAGAAAAGAATCCAAAGCATTTGCTTCCACATCGCAGTTTTTTTGTTTTTCCCCTCAGCGCAAAAAAATGAAAATATAAGGAAAAAAAACAACATTCGAACAATAAATAGATTTCTTCTGTTATATATTTCTGTGATTCTATATATGTGTGGATAAGAGTGGGTCTCTACATGAGCACGCAGCTCTTGGCCCGGTCCTTCCTCATGGCGGGGGCCGGGTCCATTTGCTCAGTCCGTCCCGGCAGCGGGGGCAGCGGCAGCTGTGAGACCCGCTTCAGGCCGCGGCGGGAGCTGCTGCGCTTCAGCTGCGGCGCCGGCGCCGGCGCCGGCTTGTGCGGCCGCCGCACCGACGCCAGCGTGGTGATGTGGAACACGTCCCGCACGCTGTTCTCCGACACCTTGGAGGTGCACTCCGCGTAGGCCACCGCCCCCATCTGCCGGGCGACGGCGCTTCCCTGCGGGGCGGAGACAAGGGGGGGTTAGAACTTCTGTTTACACAGCACGGGTTCTGAGCAGAGGTCAAAAGGTCATCACAGAAGAGGGGATCACAGAAGATGCTGCAGCTTTTGAACAACACAGCAGAGGAGGCGGTCCTGAGCCTGAGATGCTGATCTGCTCCCCATGATCTCACCACGTGTGGAGACAAATGGAGCTCATCCACGGGAGCCATGAATAATGCAGATGCTGTGACTCCTCGGCCTGTGGTAACAGGTTGGGAGCAGCGCTGCCAGTGCCGCTGTTTGGAGAAGCGCAGGACTCCTCCAGCACCGGAGCGCCCCCCCCCCCCCGTCCTGAGTAATGTTACAATACTCCCAGTTAATTGAGGTCGTAAATTGTTTGCTGGAGATCAAATCGGAGACAAATTCAATTCCAGAGTCCCTCGGCGTGTTTCATCGCCGCATTACAGTACAGCCTCGTCTCTTGTTTCGCGATCAGACCCTATTTGTACCGGATCAACACATGCGAAGCCTGTAACATATGCATATCCATGACCCGTGGAAGCGCAGCGGGAGCTTCTTATCCCCGGTGGACAAGGTCTGACTCTGATCTCGGCTCTGCGCCGAGCTTCGTTTAATAAGCAATGAAGTCCTGGTTATTAAGAATGGCACATTTATATTCAGGGGTGCGGCGGAAGGGGGGTGGGGAGGGGTTGTTATGACGCGGGGAAAAGCTGAGTCGGATCTTGGGCAGATTAGCGCGGAAACGTCCAAAGATCGCGTGGTCACTTTGCTGGGCGGCTCCTCGGCCGTGTTGGAATTCAATTTAAGATCAGTGGCCGGGGAACGACACGGGCTTTAGGATTAGAGCAGCTTCGGCCTCTGTGCGACACGCGTCAGAGGCACTAAAAGGAGCTGCCCCAGACCAGAATAGTTACTGAGAGGGTGCAAAACAAGCCCAACGCGGCGCTGGCAGCAAACAGTCCACCCAGAGATTTCACATCAACCCTGTGGTTTGACTCTGCATCCTCTGTTTATGTGTCTAATTTAAATGAATTGTCTGTTTTTGGTGCGTTTTGGAGGAGAAACAGGCTCTGTTGTTCTGAGGGCTTTTGTGTGGTGGTAAAAAAAAAACACCGCCCCTCCACTACAGTATTTGGATGTCCAACACCAGAGAACACGCTGAAAGCTGATTAAAATTCACAGATTTAGAACAGTTTATCACCCCCCCCCCCCCCCTCCTCCCCCCACGCTCCCTTGGCTTAGAGGTCATGGCGGCCGGCGATAAAAGGCCTCACTCATTCATCAACGTCCCTTTTCTATTCAGCCCGCATTTTGAAAATCCCTAAATCTGCATGAATATTTCATTTCAAAACGTCCCCAGACATAAACCTCTCCCGCCGCCCCGGTTTCCTCCGTTGCCCTTAGCTACGAGCAACCTTACATCGCGCGTCAGCAACTTTGGTCAGAAACGCCGACCCCAGCAACGTGTCCCAAGGGGCTCCGCTCTCATACTGCGCTGGCTGATTGAGCTGCGTGATCCCACTCCCACTCCCCCCATTTTGTGGGAGGCACAAAAAAAACCCACTGTCACTGAACTGCCCTCCACTTTCTGTTCTGTGTTTCCCCATCCTTCCTGCTTTCTGCATCACCCTCTCCCTCCTCTGTCTCCCACCACTCTCTCCCCCGACATCCATCGCGTGCTGGGGCTCACCTGCTCGTGGGTGACGGGGATGAGCCGCTGCTTGGACAGCTCCCGCAGGGTGTTGACGTCCGTCCTCATGTCTAGTTTGCAGCCCACCAGCACCACTTTGGCATTGGGACAGAACTCCTGTGTCTCTCCCTGCCACTGGAGAACCACAGAGAAATGGAGGAAGACAGCGCGTTTAGGTAAAACAAGTGGAAGAGGGGAGCATCCTGCCTGTATTTGCATTTGCATTCCTCTTTATAACACAATTAAAGATCACCACATATTTTTATTTCATGCCAGAGTAGTTGAGGGACCTGAGGTGTGTTTTACTTTGCTCACGGAGCCTCTGTCAACAAATCTATTTCGGGTTCTGTGGAGAAAAGGTTGAGCGCTGCCGTCTAAAACCACCCTGAGATTAAATGTCACTTCTGAAACGCGGCTGAAGCGACTCAGCACAATATGACAGCAGCCGACAGCCCCGCGATATTCCACCGGCCGTGCGCAGAATGCCAGCGTCCGTCCGTCTGTCGCGCTGAACGCAACCTTTTGACCTTTCCGGCCCATCCCCATTCAACCGGTAACGTCCATTCAAAGGCTGTGATTGTTGAATCCGCCCTCCTTCCCCATGTGTTGTCAACCAGCTACTTTTGTGTTTCCACGGTCTGATTACCGATGGTGATCCTCCAATGGGTTTCCCATGTGCTCAGCAGCAGGGGTCTGGGGTCGCAGAGGGACCCTGTGATTCACAGTAAACCCAAAATGCTTGACAGTAGCTCAGCTTCTCTCTGTTCACAGAGCAATTTGACGCCTGTGAGTTATTTGTGGGTTTAAAAAAAAAAAAAAAAGGTGTCTCGGGTTAGGTCCACAAAGTCTGTGAGGGCATTTTAGCAGCTCCCCTCAGACCACTAAACACGTCAACAGCCGGGCGTGGGAACGCGGCTCAAAGGCAAACACGCACACATGGCTTCAAGATGAGAGACTGGGAGGCCCAGACCGCTATACGTGACACATGAGCGTAAACAGGCCCAGATGCTCGGGCGGCTCTGCATTCAAGACGCCATCGCTGCTTCACGGCGTGCAGTCGGTGCAAAAACACGTAATGTGGCCGCACATCCGCCGCCGCCCTGTGTCACAACATCTGCAACTGCAGCCACCTTCTACATGTTAACTACCAGCATCTGGCCATCTGCTCCGCATAAAACACAGACTTCAGCTTCGAGAGCCTCTTTCCAGCTCTGTGGATCAGACTCGTAGCTGCAGCTCTTAGCGACGGCTGCCGTGGCTAATTTGCGTATCTGATATTCCTCTCAAACCCGCCCGGCAACAAAGAATCTCCTCCGATTCTTCACCCTGACCTTCTTTTCCTCAGAGGGACGCGGGTCAAGTATCCGTGGACGTTTTGATGAGATAAAGAATAGGAGGCGCTAACCTTTGTGCTCGTTTGCGCTATTGTTGAGCCACGAAAATGCGGCTGCCACAAGAGTTGGAGTGGATACAAGATTCTGGTCGGGGGTGGTGGGGGGGGGAGCGGGCTGGAAAGAAAAAACATTCAATTACAGAAATAGACCGACCTTCTTTATGACGCTGTCCAGAGTCTCTGGGCGGCTGATGTCGAAACAGATGAGCACCGCATCGGAATCGGGATACGCCAACGGCCTCACGTTGTCGTAATAAGACGAACCTGTGGACACAATCACACAAGAAGGTCATTCTGAGCAACTCCTGTGGAGATGCTTCCAACTGAATCCAACCCCGTGAGGTTCTCCATCCCAACCATATGCTGCCCTGTCAGCTGGCATGAAGGTCACAGATACATGGACGGCCCAGTGAAGCAGGAATCAGACGTCCACTTGAGGCCTGAACGCTCAGTCCTGCACGCTGCTCATGCAAATGAGTCTGGATCTTAACAGTCGTGGGCCTTTGTGTCTCCGGCTTCCCCACATCAGTGGCCTCCCTTTATCGCAGTGCTTCGCCAGGAATGTCGAGAGGTTACTCAGCGACGCACACACACTCCAATGTGAATTATCGGAGGCTGAGGACTTGTGCAACAATCCATAATCATCTTGAAACATCAGTGAATGCCAGCACAAAGGCCAAACTAAAGGTTGAACCCTTTAATCCTCTCCACTCATCCCTCTTCCTGTCTTTCTTGCAAATGCTCCTTGCTTAAAGTTTAACAGTTTCTGACTGCGCGACATTCACATGCACTTGCTTCCCCTTCTCCTGGCTTTTCATTTCTGCACCTTGATGGAGTCTGAAGGCAGAGCGGCGCCTCTGTACTTTCACAATCCACTCGGTGGCACGCCGCTCTCCTGCAGCTCTCATTAGAAGGCTTGTAAAAACGTCTGGGGCCTCTGGGTAATGCGGCGGTGGCTGTGGCTGTGGATGCAGGCATCCTCCATCCTGCCTCTCCTGGGACCTGGCACCGACCTGAACTCTTACATATTGACAGCAACACTACGGCTGCATAATGCGTGTCCTAAAACCTCAACCCATTTCACATTTATAAATTCTAGACGTGTGCAAACATACTGAAAACAGAACAAACTTCATCATCCCTTCACTGGCGTTCATTGTGCCGCATACCGATCCTGACACAACAGCAGCCAGTGTGTTGAAACGCTGCATGGCGTGCGTCCGTCCGTCCGTCACGTTCACTTCGCTAATGACGACCGCGGCCGCGACAATGGCTGCATGCAGCCGCCATTCAGCTCCCCGATGCCGACCTGCTCCCTCCCCGCTGAGAACAATGCAACGCGCTGACAGTCGCAGCATCACGAGCTGCACATTCAACATGGACGGGGTCTAGTTGACATTCAGTTCTCCACCCAAAACAACACCTGCGCTGCCCCCTGGCACATGCATTGTTTACAGTATATCAGCTCACAGCCTCATCTGTCTGCTGACCATGTACAGTAGACTCTAATATGATGAACTTCAGCATCAGCTGTAGTAAATTTTCTGTACAGCTTGTTCTTTGCTTCTGGCAGCAGGTGCATTCTTGACTCTAGAATGAAATATAACAGAAAATATAGTTATTGGGTTTTTATGGCCGCACTATTAATGCTGCACTGCTGAGAGCGCAGAAGACAGATACATTGCCAATCACGCAGATAAAGTCGAGAAAGGCGCGCGGCGTTTGACAGCGAGCTCCGATTGCTGCTGGTCACACATGAGCTGCCGTGGCTGCTGAAGTAAGTATCAGTGTGCAGCAGACGTGTGCTGAGGTTAGAGCTAGACGAGAGAGGAGCGCGTGGGAGGGGACAGAGGAGACTTCGACGCCGGAGCGGGGGCAAGGTGCAGGAGTAGGTGGTGATGAGAGGAGCGACGGGGGAATTACAGCAGGATCCGCATCCAGAGGCCGAGGCGCCGCGCGGAGGAGCTCGGTCGACTGAGGATGCAATCAGCCGCTGGAACGAGGCTGCTGGGATCGATCTGTCGATCCCAAAGATCGGCATGATCGTGGGGTCACGGTCGCAGGCCGGCGTTGCCACGGCGCAGCAGATTCTGAGCTGCTCTGCCCTGAGCGACAGCGAGGCTGCCTCAGCACTTTGGCAAAGTCAGGGGGGAAAAAAAAGGCCTCTGAGGAAGAGGAGAGAGGGAGGAATAAAGCGCTGTGTTTAAAAGGAGCAGAGCAGGCACAAATAAAAGCCAATCACCATAATGATGAAGAACACGAGGAGGAGGTGGAGATGGGAAAAAGGAGTTTTCTCCCAAGCAGAAAATAACGGATCACCTCCACTGCCTGAAACGCACTCACAGTAAAAAACAGTTATATCTAAGCAGAGGAAAGGAAGAGTGGGGGGGGGGGGGGGGGGGGGGGGGGGGGGGGGTCTGTGGGTGTTTGGGTAGGTAATGAAAGCCCTGGACCCGGCAGGACCGATCAAATAAAGAGCTATGAGAGCTCTGGCTTGGCGATTGGTAGAACTGGCCTGTGCCCATTGACTGTGAGGTGGAACAAAAGGTCAATTGAATTTCAGACAGAGGCAGGATGAGATAGATGGGGCAGGAGGGTGAGGGTGGGTGGGTGAGGGAGGGGGGGGGGGGGGGGCAGCCTGGCAGGAACCACCGAAGCCATCACGCCTGGCACGGAGCGGGACCCCGGCACGCCGAGCCAAGGGCATGCATAAAACATCCCTCCTCCAGCATTAGCATTAGCCCGATTTAGCGCCGGCGTCTTTCCGCCCGTCCGCCGCGCTAATTAGCGCTAAGCCGAGCCGAGGTGACAGATTTGGGAGGAGGGCGCTCCTCGCCAGCCGTCGGCCTGGCTTCATCAAAGGCCAGAATGATCCCGGAGGACGAGGCGCGCTACTTAGCGGAGCGCTAATGTACAGTAATAAGGCTCCAGGGTTTGTGGTATGACTTCATTCATGTCTCCCGTCCCCCGGCACGTCGGCTCCCCCCCAGAGACAATCTGTCTGAGACATGACAGCTCTCTATTCCATTGTCTGCTCATGCCTCTGGAGGGGGAGTCTCCAAGCCGTCCAGTCTTTAGTGCTAATTTGTAAAAAGACAGCAGGACTTTGTGTCCGTCTTTATACGTTTCAAACCGTCGTGATTAAGCAGGAGAAGCCTAATCGTTGCCTCAAGTCTCGTATGTGTTCATGCACATACGGCAGCTTGTCCGCGGCCGCTAACAGACTCATAGCTCCACTGTGCGGACACTGGCGCATGAGGCCAAATCAGCGGGTCAATGGAAACGGTTATTTTGAACGACCCCAGAAACAAGCCGGCTCGTCCTCCCACCGCGCCTTCGAAGCTAAAGCAAAACATTTAGACGTGTGGACGAGTATCGTAGCAACCTGGAGGGATGCAAATGGCTTCATTGTGAAGCCCTGAAAGGAAGAAAGGGGGAAAAGAGCAGGAAAGCGAGGGGATCGTGGAGGCTAATGACTTTGGTACACTGACAATTAGAGGTAACTAAAAGGAGAGGAGAGGCAGGCACCGAGCACACTATTTATTGGTGAAGGTCCGGCCTGTGCTGTGAACTGTGATGGCTTCCTTCAGTCGGGGCTTCCACTCAAACCGAGATAAACAGAGACTGAAGCAAAGACACGTCCTTTGAATCTGCGCTCTACTAAAGGCAGCCTGTGTTTTATTATGGGAAGGTAGCAGCCTCATTTTACCTCATGCTGCCAATGACCTTATTCACATGGCAGGGATTTTGTTAAGTAGGTAATTACCCTTCAGGTGTAATTATGTACCTCAGATTGGTATAAAATTTATTTATATAATAAACCTGTCGCTTGCATTTGAATGCAGGCCTTAAAATAAAGTCATACTGAGTCTAGAAGCCATAACGAGTCTGACGTTTCTGCTGAATTTAGAGTTCATAGCATCAGTGTGGTGAGGCATTTAGGGACAGTTCAGAATGTAGTTCATCTGGGTTTTGAAAGCCATCAACCCCCAAAAGACTAAACTCAGACCAAACCAATATAGGCCAATAGATTCAATAGAATCGGGAGCTTCTTTAACTGGTTAGATGAGACAGTATCTCATTGTGTCTGGAGAAACCAGACACAATGACCAACAGCTGATGAGCTGTAAACGCCGCTCGGCACAGAAAAGCCTTTTTGGTGAAAGGATGAGCAAACACGCATTTAATTCCTTGCAAGTGTGAACAATTAATGCTGACAACTGTGACTGGTTGCATATTAATGCAGGCGGCTTAGTAGATTTTATTGTGATTCAGTTTTGGTTGGAGTTTGCATAATCTGGCCTTGTTTTCTGCTCACATGCTGCATAAATCGACACAACGCTGGGATTTCAGATTTAAGTTAGTAAATGAAGATTTGCTTAAAGATTTTAACTTCAAGCTCTTTTATCTGTTTATATTTGGGCCAGTTCTATTCTCTTCTATTTCTTGATCTGAATGCATGGTGGCTTCTTTTATTTTGGCTGTAACATTCATCAAGTACAGCTGTCTTCTATACAACCATCCAGTTCATATACATAGAGATGCAATAGCTCTGACCAATTTTAAATAAAATAACTTTAGCAGAATTTCCATTTGCTGAATAATTGTGAGGATTAATGAAACAATGGTGGGAAATGATTCATGAGACAGATTTTCATTAACTACCTTCGTATCTGAGGTGAAATCATTCAGCTGCATTTTGTTTACTTCTTACTTTGGTACAGAATAATTATAAAGAAAAGTCCTGTGTCTCAGAGAGCAAAAATTTATGAAACAGAAATGAACAGGAAATGCCGTGTTTCCTAAGATGAAAGTGAGGCACTGACACCACAGATGTGTGTAAATGTGTCCAGTTACCATTTTCGTTCTCACTGAAATTGCAGCTTTCAGATTTCAGATTTGGTGCAATATTCCAAATGGCAAGAAAGAGTCCAGAGTCAGAAAATAGATTTCCTACAGTAGACGTGAGATCGTCCACAGTGTGAGAATCAAACCTGGCTGCTCATTCAGGCTGACATATACTGTATATATAAACCATGCATGCATGCACGGATCTGTGATGGAGATGGATCTGTCGAGTTTACAAAGGCGTTATCACACTGACGGGACGGTGGAGGTGACGCGGGGTTAAATGGCCATTAACCTTCCGCGTCTGCAGCTTTCGCACGGGGGCTATTGATCAAAGTCCCACCGGGGGACGTTGAGCCTTTGAAGGGCGTCGAGCGCCTTCCGCAGATCCGCTCTGAGCTCTGCTGCAGCATTAAGAGGCACCGACACCTGGGGGAGAGTAGAATTACTGTGTCCAGGAAGTCATTGTGGCCCTGAACGCAACACGGCAGTGTGTAATACACTCATCACTGGTGGCAGCTGTTACATTTTTGATCATCTAAAGGGGGAATCCATTCAAATAAGAGTGGAGCGTGAACGCCCTGGTGTCCACCTCCCACACGCCCCAGGGTGAAGGAGACGGCGCTCGCCCCCAGCCTCGCTTTAATAATCACACACTCCCATTCCTCCGCATTCCTTCTGATGTTTGATCTAAAACGTCGGCTCGCGCTGTTCTTTTTCCTTTCAAACCTCACTCGGCTTCTTTTGCAGCTCGTTCGCGTGTCTGCTGTGTTTTGTCCACCCCCCCCCCCCTCAAACCCAGATCACATGCGATGTGCCGTGTCAGGCTGCCGGGGGTGATGCTCCTGATTCCTGGTGGACGTTATAATGTAAACTGCACCTGCTGTGTGCCGGCAGGAGGACGTGCGTCTGTGGACGACTGCTGTCTGTGCACAGAGGGATCACGCGCAACCTGCTTTCCTGTGTTGCCGGGTTTCGAGCCCGGCGCCTCTCCGCAACCGCAACGGCTGAATCTCATCAAAACAGCAACAGCGGCCGACAGTTTGGACAGGATTTACTGAAAAACAAGACAGGAGCTAGTTAAAGAAGACCAGATGCCGACTGGAGGCTTATTTGTTCTCTACACAACCTCTTTTGCCGTTCAAACCCCAGCTGGATCGCACAAAACCAACACATACAACACAGTCGTTTTTGCTTTGTTTGTTTTTGTCTGGTTGCTGAAATGGAACGTACTGTATGAAAGCAGAACCTCAGAGGGGGGTGGGGGTGTTGGGGGGGTGGGACTGGTGCTGTTTTAAGAATATATGGTTTCACTGATCAGACCAGACAAAGGCATCAGGACTCCCTGTGTCCCATGTGCTGGACAGAGGAGCTCCTGTTCTGGATTAAAGGAAAGTTCCACTATTTTATACTGTAAGTATAATAATCATTATACAAGCATCTTGTTTAACGACGATCAGAGCATTGTCAGAATGTTCTGAAAGCATGTGGTGTATAGAAGTTGATCAAGGGAAAATCCTACTTCTATGTAGTGCATGAAGCTGCAGTGAGGTTTCTATAAGTGTCAACTGTCTTTGTGGAAGGTTTGCTGCCTGTGTTGAGCTCCAGCTCTTCGAGCAACGCCGGGTTCTGCTCTGACATACCGTCATCCTACCCTTCACATCGCATTCAGATCCATCCTTTCTATTCCTTCTCACCCGCACAACAAGATCACATTCTTCATTTCCACTTCTACACATCTTTCAATCTCACACTGCGCGGGGCCCCCTTTTCAAAATCTCTGCTCCCGCTCAGGGATTTTCATTAGGACTTGTAATAACACAGGCTGCCGCCTCTCCGTCCACCGGTGTGTGTCTGATATGAAAGGAGAGGTAAGAGTGTTCAAGCGGGTTCGGGAGTGGAAAAGGACATCCTCCGCTTCATCGACTTGGCTTCCTCCAGTGCATAACCATGCAGACACGTCTGTATCATGGCGCTATCCGTCCCCTGTCCCACTCAGCGGGCCCTCGGGGAGCCGCCAGGGAGACGCGCCGCGGCTCCAAGTGCAATCTCACTTCCACCAAAGCGGTGGCGGCGGCGGCGAGGGGCAGAGCGCCTCCGATCTTGTTTATAAATAAAGTCATCCATAAATGATGGGATCTGTCGAGTGTGTGAGAGCGAGGTGCAGACGGGGGAGGAGGCATGGAAGTGGAAGACGGATCCCTTTGCGCTCAGATGGGTTTCAGACACGCGCTCAGAGGGTTCTGCCCCCGTGGCGTCGCAGCTGCGGCGACATGCTAATCGTTAGCGTGCTGTGCCTTTGAGCCGCACTGGCTCTGATACAGCCCCCAGCCCCCCCCCACTTGACCTTACCCTGTCTGACCGACCACTCACCTGTTCTCACTTTGAATTCAGTGGTTCTACTGTACATCACCCTCCTTTGCCCTCTGGATGCTGATCCTGTGCTCCACCTGTCCTCTTCCGTTTGCTTCCCACCGTCGACCGTATTCACACTTCAGCTAAACTCGAGCCGCCCTTTCATCTGTTTGTGTCCGAGTCGTGCTTTTGGGCCCTCGTCCGCCTTTACCGGGCTATTACAGCAAGTTATTCGGGAGAGCAGAACCGGTCAGAGTGACCGTTTGAAGTGGGCTGATCAAAGCCCAAAGCCATCGCAGCCACAAAGGTTCTGTTGCATTCAGCGGAGGAAGTGGACCGAGAGAGAACACAGGATGGATTTCCTGTCTGCTCAGTAACTAGCCAACAGTGTAACAGAGACAGAGTTAAGACGTAGAACGAGGTGGTACTTTATTCAAGTTATGACTACTCAATGTCTTAACACATGCGACCTTCTAGCTCCAGGGATCAATAACTTTCTTTCACTTGTGAAAACAAATTCCTTTACATCCAAAGTTGCACAATTAAAGCAGGTCCTCCAGTTTCCTGACACAACGGACCAAGAACTGCTTTCAATCCCTACAGGGCCATGTAATTTTGCTGTATGTATGTAGATGAGCGTTTTGCATGAACAAGTCCTCTGCAGTGCTGTAAAAGTGTGACACAGTTGGCATTTGTTTGCCTGCTTCCCCGTGGACCCGAGTGGGTCAGGTCCCCAGGGCGCCACAGACAGCACAAAGCCTGGGAGGGTGAGGTGGGGTGGAGTGTGTGTGTGTGTGTGTTGGGGGGGCACAGATGCACCCTTATCCTTCTGTCGGGTCCTTCTGTCCCTTTTCCCACTACGACCCACTGAGCTTGCTGCTCCTGGGGCAGCCCCACGCACGCGCACGCGCGCACGCGCACACACACACACACACACACACACACACACACACACACACACACACACACACACACACACACACACACACACACACACACACACACACACACACACACACACACACGCTGCCGTGCCTCCACTCGCCTCCACTCCTCAGTCCTATCGGCCAAGGCAGCTGCTGCACTCTCCAGCCTCATTGTGCCCCAGCTCCCGCTCCAGGACCCTCATCATCCCCCATCGCCCCTCTGGTCAGCTGAGTTAACGGGTCAGAGCTGTAGTAATTCCCTGACATTGTCCTGTTCAGTGCAACGCTTGCCCTTACACACACATACACACACACACACACAGGTTAACAAGTGTGCATTGTTGCTCTTCATATCCTCGAGGCTGAACAACTTTGCTGAATGCATTCCTTAATCAAAATGTATCTGCATTAGTCATTTTTATCTTTTTAACTGTACATGCTGAAAGAAAATATGCCAATTACGGATAATGATCACTAATTTAACCTATAATTTTTTCTATATGTTCCGTTGTAATGCCTTTTATTCTCACCTCCTCACTTCCTCTTTCCTTCTTTGCTAATTTAAGTTCCCTTTCTTAGCAGCATGGTTTGGTGCGATAAGCCACGTAACGCGAGTCAGTGTCGACTCAAAGCCAAGTCGTCCTTTTCTTTGCATCCAACCAAAAGTCGGCTTTTAATTCTGTCCAGTGAATGTGCAGTGATTATTCAAATGGCTCGGTAACTAATTGAGAGTCAAACACTGGGCGGTCTATCAGCAGTGTGCAGCGTGGACATGCTATTTAAGCAGATTATACACCGGTGCGTGGCCCTCGGTGTTGGGATGACAACGCATGGAGGTGGAGCAGAGGAATCTCATGTCGACGCTGCGCCCAGGGTCACGTTTATCACATTTACAGGCCCGCGGATAAGAGAGGCGCTTATTGTTTATGGGTGGAGGGGCCGGAGAGTCGACAGAGCGGCGGTGAGAGGTGCAGGTGGAAGGTTGCACTCGCTTCTGTGTGTGTGTGTGTGTGTGTGTGTGTGTGTGTGTGTGTGTGTCACTGAGTGGAGTAGGTTCTGCGGTAATTACAGACTGTGAGTTCCAGTCGGAGTGACTGCCTTCCACTCAGCACTTCTTTCCCCCCGTTGGTTAACATGACCTCTGACCTCAACACAGTGCTCAGCACGACCCCAACCAATGCACTCCCACAGACGCTCAGTGGGAAACTACAGTAATAGAAGGAAAATTGATCACATAGGTTGGAGCTGCAGCTGCTGGGTTCCTCAAGGACCATTACATCCAGAGGTGCAGCCCTGGTCACGAGACTTATTATTGAATCTATTAAGAGCCGTCTGCAGAGAGGAAATAGATGGAGGTGGAAATGCTCAAAAGAGAAAGGTGGTTGGTTCCTCTCTGCCAAAATAATTATATAGTCGTTACGAGGTATCCATGCGTCTGTATGTCTGCAAGCTCGCTCCCACTTATTTGCATTCATGTGCGACTGTGTTTAGTGAGCCGTAAAATACACGTTGGGTCTTATTTAGGGGTAAACACGGACATTTACAGCTGTTACAAGTGGCCATTAAAATTAAGCAGAGGCCATTACAATGAAAGTAGATGTTCAAGTGACAGAACACGGTTAGAATCATTCATGAAGTCGGTAAAAGCCTCGTCTGACAGGTAATTGCCTCTTTTCTTTACCTGATTACAAACTGAGTATATATATATATATATATATATATATATATATATATATATATATATATATATATATATATATATATATATATATATATATATATTGTTTTGGTTGGACGACTACAACAGATGTAATTTTTAAATTTGGTCAAATACAAAGAAGTATTTCACCAACATTGCACTACCTTTTGTTTACCCATTAGCCCAAACTGTCATGCAGACACTCATGAGTGTGTTGGAGGAGCCTTCCAGCCTGTGCATCGTCAAAACAGGTTCCATTCATGCAGTCATTGCCCCGTTCTGGTTAAGCAAAGCGCAGCCATTCAGGTCTTTCAAGCTTTCGTGCGTCCAAACAGGCACGTGACCGTCGTTTGAAAGGGTGTCGTCATCCTCATCCTCCAGGATGCTGACGAAAATAAAGGACACAAGGTGAGTTTACAGTCGGCGGTCGAATCCGCAATCGGATTCTCCGGCTGGAAACTGTTCACAGCGAAGTGAAAGAGAAGAAGAATGTTGGTTTTAATCATTTAACACTGGCTCCTGCATTACAGCGATGAATCAGTGAGGCCAAGCAGGCCGGCAGTGCGGATAATGCTATCTCCTGCCATCAGCCTGCTCGTGCTGGGGGGCCTCTCCCAGCATCTCCCAGCCTTAGCGGACCACGGGCCGGCGAGCACAGCGGGACGTGTTGGTTTTATTTCCTCTCCCTGTTTTAGCTGTACTTCAGCCGCTCGCTATTAAAGATTAATCAAGCAGAAAGCGTCGAGGGACGGAGAGCCCCCCGTGCACTCAGCATGTTTTCACAGGCCCGCCGATGCCCCACTGGTCCAGTGGGCCGAGAAAGCGGAGCATAAAGACGCCAGGAATGTTGGAAATTCTGCCCGAGAGGAGGGAAAGGGGCGGACTTTGAGCCGGAGCGGGCCGGTTCAGCGGTTGTCGTCTCGCGTCAAACCTCAAATCACACCTCTGAGTGTGACGGCAGCCGGACTGGGAGCGGAATCACAGCTAAACATTGGAGACATAGCTGAAATGCATGCGAGTGCTAATCTGTGACATTTCAAGCAAACAGCCTTCCGACGCTAACGGTGCAGCACAACAACGCTTCCAGCTGCGGCCGGCTGATGAAAGCTCTTGTGTTTGTTGCCGTGACCACCTGGCGTCAGACAGCAAGTGGCGGCGTTTCATGTTCCCACCGCACATTGTCTGGGAATAAACGGAGGCAGGGCCGGGCGGTTAGAGTGGGAAGGCCCATCAAAAGAGGCTCAAAGTCCATCCGCGGAGTTTCCACAGCGAGAGCTCCCAGGACGGGAACCGATGGGCGCGCGGTTTCAAGGACGGGGGACGTCAGCGAAGGCAGAAACAAACACGGGATTCCTGCGGGCTCCGAAACGCACTGTGGCATGACTGAAGGGGATCTGGGGTTCCTGTGATGTTGTGAGAACCGGGTCAGGAGTTAGAGAGGAGAAAGCCAGTCTGAGTGTGACGCTAAGGTTAGAGGGGATCCTTCCCATACTGGGAAGCCTCAGACTGGCTGACGACCAGTGGCTCTCATCACTAATGGTCCTTGGACCAGTTCTGACCAGGCCACTAAGAGTCAAGTTTGCTGCAAACGTCAATTACTACACAAACATACGGCGACAGACGGCACCACGTTTACCCGTGTAGAACAGACTCACACAGCGTTTTTCCTCATTTGAATTCGATTCAGTCACTTTCTAATTGTCTTAATTCTCCAGATGGTCCGGGCTGAACGTGGGGCAGAATACAAAGCACGGCTGAAAGTTGCCCTCTGGCTCCCGAAAGGCCCCCGTTTGTGGTCACATTCAACCACAAACACACAGGCTTCACTTAGAGGAACCTCGGCCTGTTCTCGGCGGCCCTGCGAGAACCGGCCCTCGGAACCAACCGCACTCAAGTGGATCTAAGCTAATCAGCGTTCAGCTCTCATGTTGCGACAATGAACCCTGGTAGGGTTTCTGATGGTTCACACGTGGACACGCCGGCGGTAGCGGGAAATTAAGAGCCAGACATTATTTAAACACGAGAGCGAATACGTTGTGGTCGGGAATTCAACCGCTGCACATCTGGGGGAGCGCACGTGGAGGACTGACTCATGAATGTCATGTCAGACTGTAGTCGTCCACTGCACTGTAAGTCTGCTACCACAAAGTGCCACAGTGAAACCCATTTGCATGTCCTTTCAAAATAAAAGGAACCAAAATGCTCAGTGACTTACTGGTAGGTCGCGTCGGGGCCTTTTTGTTAGAGGCGGTTACTTTTGTTAAAAGCTAAATGGAAACAGAGTAAAGCTCTGCCTGAGCACAATGACCATTAGAGACTCCTCCAACGCCGCTTCTTTGTTCTCTTAAAAGGTCAGCATTGTAAGGAAAGTTTTAAAGCGTCCCACAGGTCAAAGTTCATTAAGGTTCAACTCTATGACAAACGATGTCACGCGTTCACTTCCCCTCCGGTCGAGCGGATCCACAGATCACAGCGATTCCGCCGAGCTAAATGGATTTCACTGTGGAATCTCGTTCGTTATAAGTGATGGTGTGGCCGAGCCCTAAGAACCACCGGAAAAATAAAACGCGGCTAGAAAATGGGAGTTGAAAAGGGAGATGGATGAAGCAATAAAAAAAAAATCTGATTCTCAAAGAGAAACGATGGGAGACGGGCGATTTTCCTCAGATGAAAGCCTTTTTCATCTAAGTGTGAGCCAATTATTTTTCTTGTTGAACGAAAATATGAACATCTGTGTTTGCTGTGAATCAGTGAATAATGGCACACACACGCACACACACACACACACACACACTCGCCCTGTGGGCTGGGTGACGTCATGTTTGTGGGGTGGGCGGCTCCTGGCTCAGAGCTGAAGACGAACGCAGCCAGAGGCGCTTCAGGACTTTAAAGACGGACAGAAGCTCAACATCGATCATTAGGCCGCTACAGTGGAGTGATAAGAAACTCTTTAATGTGGCCCGGAGCCGCGGACGACCTGGACCCCCGACCAACAGGCTGGGGCACATTTAGTATCTGGGCTGACGAGGTTCCAGAAAAACAGCATTCCTTCACTAACTGCCCAAATAGCAGAGCAACACTGGATCCTGTCTCGTACGCTGGATTTTTGGGTTTGGGAATGTTTACAGTGGAAGGGGAACGTTCCCCCGGGAGAAGCCAGCGCTCCGATGGCCTGACTGCAGCGGTGGCAGCAGCCTGTGACCTGAGATGACTGATGAGATGCAGATGCCAGGGGAGCTCAGGGCACTGAATCCATCCTCGGCGACAGCGACGAAAGGGGAACGTGACTCTCTGAAGTTCGACTGGCGAAAAATGCGTCCGCGGCAGCTCATTCACACACACATTCACACGGTTGTTTAACAGCAATACATGGATGATAGGTTTTCAACTGAGCTTCCTGGTTTCAGCAACGCACTCAGGGTATGAAAACAACATTAACATCATGACGTCGCTGTTCTGCTTAGTTTAAATAGGAATGAATAAAACTGAAAGGGCTGAATTACTTTCAAGGTGACAGAAGGCTCCGTAGGTGTAAACACGCCTATGTTAATACAATTACTACTCAGCTAATAAGGAAAGCTCACAAACGGCCTCACATCTGGCCCAGTATCAGTAAATCAGCCACTGATCGACCGTTTAAAGTACTCGGGCACATCCTGTCTCTATTAGCAGCACCCACAGCAGCCGGCCCGACCAGAGCATGGGAAGGGGGGGGGGGGTGAGCACAACCGGCTCCAAAGACAACAATCCCACAGAGCACATGGCACGAAAAACAAATTATACATATCTATATAGGACAAATATACGGGGTCAAAGAGCTGACAGCTGGAGGTTGGGAGCGGGGAGCGAGAGGTCCTCCCACGGTCACGGCCGGGGCCAGACGCTGCAGCGTGATGGGAAGGGGTCGATTCAGCGTCATCCCCGTGGGCAGAGACGGGAAGCCGTCTTACCTGACGTGTCCCACATGTTCAGCTCGATCCGGTGCTTGTCGATCTCAAAGCTGGCGGTGTAGTTTTCGAACACAGTGGGCGCGTAGTTCTGGAAGGAAGGCATTCGGTTTAGTCACGAGGGAGGAGGACGCGTTTACACGAGCGCGGGCTTCGTAATTAATTGGAACGACGCGTGACGAGCTAAAGTTTCATGACCTTCACTGCAGACACAGTTCGAATAAGCAATTAACTCAATTATTATGCGTTAGAACACAATAAACTCCGACCGCTCAGTATAATTCAGACATTACAGGAGCGTCGCGTCGGCTGACAGGTGTTAATCGCTCCGTCCCCACCTGCGCCGAAGTTGCGCAGGTTCCGCAAAGCGAGGCGCTAAGTTCGTCCCCGCAGACCTACCTCCGGGTAACAGTCCTTGGCGAAGACGTGGAGCAGCGCAGTCTTCCCACACTGCGTGTCGCCGACCACCACGATCTTGCAGCGGCTGCCCAGGCTGTCCATGGCTCTCTCAGAGGTGTGTTCTCGACGCGGGGACGGCTCGCGCATCCGTCCAGCATCCAGACTCGACGCTCCGTGGAATCGAGGAGTGGACAGAAAGGGGGGGGGGGGGTCGAACGCGTGCACCGAGCCGGTGCGTCCCGTCCTGCGCAGCCTCTCCGCTCAGACGCGCAGCCCTCGGGTCCCGGCGACACAGTGCGAGCGGCTGATCGCTGCCTGGAGCTCGGGCAGGGCGCGCGCGCGAGCCCTCGCTGGGAACTGTGGCACGCTCTTCACTGGCCACGCCTTCCGTGTTCACGCCTGAGACATCAGTCAGGAAACAGACCTAAACTCTATGTCTCTTCTGTTTGCTGTCGTCAGTCTCTTCATAATGGCAGACTGACCATTGTTAATGTGGGGTTCACAGACAACGAAGCTGCTTTATTGGTCCTTATATTTTTTCTATAATCTAATGTAAGGGATGGAAGGGGACGTCCCTTCCATTGATTTCATTAGGGAACATTGCTTCATGGCAAGTTAAGGGTCTCTCACTTAATGGAAAACACTGACTGAATACGGTTTTTGCACCAAGAGTCAACTCAGCGGCTTAATAAGAGAATCAATATAACTGACAAGTGAGATAGTTAATAAACTGACAGCAGCGTGAATAAACCACATGTTAGGGGTTTTATTATTACATTAACATTTATTATGCAGCCTTGAATGCCTCCATTAAATGCTCAGCAGGGGAGTTGATATTTAAAATGTTTGTGAGGAACTTTATTTAAAAAAAAAAATATCGTCTTCCATTGAGAGACTGAATCTAAACTCTACTTAGCTTGAATCTGTCCAGAAGGTTTTGTTTGTAAATCATACAATCTCAGTAATTTGTTGTTAATTTGTTTGTTTTATATTCACTGACTGTAAACACTCATTTTCTCTCCACCTCCTCATATTACGCCTGTTGATGTAGTGCCAACATAACCTTTTAATGGAGATGCATAAATGCACCGTGCCTGGATAAAGTGGTCCATCACGTTAAGTAGTTCGATGTGACGGAGATGTCTTTATGGGTCTCATCGCCTTGAATTTAACAGATCTTCCTGGCAACGGTCCCACAGAGGAGCTATTGGATTTGTGAATGAAATAATTGAAGGATGGCGAACCACGTGCCAGAACAGGTCAGCAATGTGGAGTCATGGTCTGTGCCCTGAAGTCCAACACTGCCTCCTGCTGGACACACAGCAACAAATCGCGTCAAGTCATGAGGCGGATGGAGGAAACAACTTGGACGACCTGCAAATACAAATGACCCGCAGCAGAACCAGTCGTTTGGCAGCTTTGGGATCTCGTTTTGCTTATGTTTTGTTTACTCTGTATAACGTTCAATAGTTGCAACTGGGACATATGGAAATTTCCCTCCACACGTTTGAATCCTGCAGCTGGTTGGGATCAGCATCCCATGGTCTCCTGTTTGTTAGGAGACAGATCTTGCACTGTAAATATATTAGCTCGTGCATTTTTAATTATTGCAATGACTTCACTTAACTACTCAGTTTGATTTGAAAGAATGCACATTTGATTGGGAAGAATGCAAACATGCACACCCAGTAAATCCTCAGCACATACAAACCTTGCTTGGATGATGAGATTGGCTTCTGCAGATACATTTGTCAAACGACTGTTTTGATTTATAGCGGCAGCCTCTGGACCTTTTAAGACTCCGCCTCTCCCTTTATTACTTAGTTTCACTTTCTCACCATGTCTTGCAACTGTGTCTCGTAACCTTGAAGGGGACAAACATCTTTTGCTTTCCTTTCGCCTCCCTTTGGAAATCAATGGAGGACAGTAGAGATCAGTAGAGGACAGCTGAAAACTGGGATGAGGATCACGGAGGTTCAGCAAAAAATGTCTATGTAGTTAAAGACGGTGATGAATACAGTAATACGGAAGAACAACCAGCAGTGTTGGTGTTAAAACAGAGTCATGCGTAATTTATCAAATCGTGTTTTTTGCGGTCTGACCAGCAGGGGGCAGTGTTAACTGCACACAGTACTGGAGGTTTCAGCGTTCTAGCCAGGACCCTAACTACTATGTACAGTGTGTACGTAGTAATAGATGTCATCATACAGTCAGAGGGTTTTGTGCAGGCAGGTCACACTCCACAGATCTGCATCTACACAAATGAGTAAACACAAAGCGGGTGCAGTGGGCGGACGCTCATCCTGACATTAAACGCAGCCTACCTTCCCGTGGGTGTAGTGATCTGCTTTCCCATTTTCTGCATATCAGTAGGATTGTGCTGAGCTGTTTTGTGCTCAGAGAGGCTTTGATGGATACACTACTCAGCTGGAGAACTCATTACACTCAGCGAGCAGCGGTGCCAGGAACTGAAACCGTGGCTGAATCGCTCTGCACTGACTTCTGGTTCCTCAGCTCTTTGCCGCTGTTGCCCGACAGAATTGATTCATCCTCTGCTTTACTGTGAAATAAACGAAACTCGTACACAACTCAACTCGTGACTTTAATTTAGCGTCCTAAACTTGCTGTGTCACGTGCGTCACGTTTCTGCAAATAGCGTAGTTAGTGTCCTTCACCCTTATAGGCGTTAGAATGCCGCATGCTTTTTACAAGATGATCAACAAGTCTTTGTTCCTAATTTAATGATGTTTGTGACTTTTCTGTTTGAAACTACCTAAAAAGGCGGCAGCACGTTTGTTTAAATCTTTTTACAGCCTATAAACCAATAAAGACAAAAAGCTGAAGGCCAAGGGTCAAATGAGGATCTAATGCTGAACTGTGCAATAAATCACCAAAGAGTAAAGTCTGTGACTCAGCCTCAACAGACTAATAACATGAACCAGCTGATTATGTGAAGCTAATAATACTCTTCATAGCTGCAATGATACATTGCGTTCAGTAACCTACTTCCACATTGTAGGAAATCTCTAAACCAGGTGTCCGAGGCCGCTCTTCTCTGCCGCTGCCTCCTATTCCTGTGTTTATTCAACCACAGCCGCTTCCTGTGATGACCTCGGACAAATGCAGAAAGCTTCTACAGAACTTTTTTTTGTTTCTGACCCGCGGTCCGAGTCGTGTCCCTTCACCTCACCAGCCTGGTCAGCGCTAATGACCCACAGAACTGTGATGCGCTGGAGTGGCTCCGTGCGGTTGATGGGGAAGGAGCGGTCACTCTGTGCTGCTTGTGTCAAAGTGGCAGGTCAATAATGGCGGCATCCTACATCATCGCAGCCCTGTGGCGTATTGATCGGGACAAAGCTGACTGCTGAGTGGCACTTTACAGCCACAAGGTGTCTCACCACTCCTGTTGGGACCACGTGTGACTGGACACTGGGTTGGTCCTTACTCAGATTGTGTTTAGTGACACACCAGAACAAAAACCTGCCCAAAGAACCGGTGGATTGGAGGCGTTTTGATGGCGAGGTCGTCCCGTCCTGTGGCCTTGGGTCCCGGTGCCCAAGCGGAATAATACGGCGCAGGTTGTGTTTAATCCGCCGCTGGCGTAACCTCAAAATAAGCTAATATTTTTCGGAGCTGTCTTCGCGAGGAAGTTAAAACAATGAGCCGCGCACAGGCCCGAGGTTCCTGCAAATGCCGCTGCAGAATAGGGAGCATAAACAGACGTTTCCTTCTGTTGCTGCTGAAGCTCACTGTTAAACACGCAGCAGTGAACACGGAAGAAATAAGGAAAGTCCTGCTGAGGATAAACATTGAGTCATTAATTGAACTATTACTCCTTCACAAGTGACACCAGATGTGCTCTACGTCACAAACAGCCCCATCAAACATCTGTTCATTATGATTCACTTTTATTATTTCATTAAACTATCCTGTTACTCCGTGTCGCTCCGCTCGTTAACCGGAGCCACTACATTTTCGCCGGGCTTGTCTTTAACTTCATCTGCCTGTTAGCTCTGAGAGATATTTTTGCAAATCACCCCGTCGCTTATCTTCCAGCCCAACCCCGAGAAGCCAAGCCCACTCCGCCGCTCGCACCAATCCCCGGGTTCCGCCAGCTCTCCGTATTTTCCAGGCAGCCTCCGTCTCGTCCCACACTCTCAGTCAGAGCGCGGCGTTGACAGCTCCTGGCCACTCATCAGCCCACTTTCTCGGGTTTTCACGTCTCTATGTAAAACTGCTGAAAAGAAGCTCTGACTTTTGCAAAAAAAAAATTTGCACGCAGCGAAACAGGAAGACCGTCCAGCGAAACCCCCTCTACGTGTGTTTTTTTTTTTTAAATTCTAGCCGTATCACAGTCTCACCGCTCCCCGCACGATGTCTGGAGAGGACGCACCTGCCCAGCAGCAAAACGCCGTGGACCAGAAGCAGGAGACCAAACCCGCAGACGAGCCCAAGTCCGAGCCGCCCAAGACCGAGTCCGCGCCCGCGGGCGCCGCGGAGGCGGCGGCGACCCCCGCCGCCGCCACCGAGAAGGCCCCGGAGGAGGAGACGTTCACGTACCGCGCGCTGGTGCTCACCGGCTACGGCGGCTATGATAAAGTTAAGCTGCAGGTGAAGAAGGGCAAGCCGGCGCTGAAGGCGGGCGAGGTCCTGGTGCGGGTCAAGGCTTGCGGGCTGAACTTCGCGGACCTGATGGCGCGCCAGGGGCTGTACGACCGGCTGCCGTCCCCGCCGGTCACCCCGGGGATGGAGTGCTCCGGGGTGGTGGAGGCTGTCGGCGAAGAAGTGACGGACAGAAAGGTACGCGCGCGTGAACTCTTAATTACACCTTAATTGCATCCGAGCGGCCCCGTCGTCGTGAGCGCGTTGTTGATGAAGCGATAAACGCCCGCCTCGCCGCGCGGTGCTGAGCGGCTTCATCTGGACATGGGCGTGTCAGGCTGCGCTCGCGGCGCAGGCGGCGGAGGTTGCGGCGCGCTCCGAGAAGCGAGCCGTGAAATCGTTTGAATGCCCTGAACACGTAGAGAGTCTGCACGGCTGCTTACTGCTTGGTTTGGCTCTGATCCGCTCTGGATGCTCATCCACGCATCCATTCATCCGTGCGCGGAAAATAAGACGGCGCTCGTTGTACTGTGCGAGTGAGAGGCGTTAAAGCTCGGCTGTGTTTTCACGTCGTACTGTAAGAGACGTCTTCACAAAGGAATCTCAAAGGTACAATGAAACCGGCGACAGGCGTCGCCCCTCGTGTCTCAAACTGTGCCGCCTTTGCGCACTGATAAACTAACGGGCTCAACTTTGTGCACGACATTAAACGGTGACGGAGATGAATGTTGGTTCGGTGTTGGCACAAATGGTGTGGATTTCATCTAAAGTCCTAATAAACGCACGCAAAGCTGGAAGGTCCTTCTCCCTGGCTGCGCCTACCACGCACGGCGTCTTGTTGTGCGCCAACGGCACCGTCAAGTCAGCCAAAGATGGCTGCGATAAGACCGGAAATGAAACCGTCCCTTCTTCAAAATTAAGGCCTCGCTCAAGAGTTTTCTTTGTCTTCTTGTGGCTGGAAAATGAGATCAAAATGTACAAGATAAAGAACCCGCCGTGCACGAGGGGTCGGTGGCTTTAATAACGTCGAGGGGCACGTGACAGCGGCAGCTGTGGCTCCGGCCTCGTTGCTTTGCGAGACGGCGCCCGTTACGGTGCGCCGCTGACGCCTCTCGCCCTCCGCGCGAGCGAGGGGCATTATTTTGGAAACCGTGTGCGGTCGGAGTCGTGAGCGCGGCTGACTTGACGCCGGTGGCGACGAGCGGAGTCCCTGACGCCTTTTGTTGCCGGTGGCGCACAGACGCGCCGCGCGGAAATGGCGAGGCGCACCGCGACAGACGCGTCGGTGCGATGAACGGGACCGGGCGCCTTCTTTGTCAGCGGAGAAGCCGTGGCCCCTGTTGTCTCCATCAATTCCTGGCGTTTAAAGTTCAGCACCACGCGCTGTCAAACAAACGAAGCCAAGTCAGACAAACAGTCATCATAAAATACTTTATTTCATATTCAGGTAAAGACGGGGGGGAGGGGGGAGGGTCGTCGCCCTCTCACTTTTGCATTGCATGATGAGTCAGAGCTATATGTCTATATGCATGGCATCACCACGGCAACGCCTCTGTCGGGAGGTTAACTACAAAGCCCGAATGTTACACATCAGCGAGTGAGCGATGACTCACGGCGTTTGTTGTTCGAGCGTCAGCCAGTTAAAATCTGTGGAATGCCCCGTTTGACGGAAGGGCACGTTCTCCACATCTGGATGGGAGTGGCCCGTTGGACGGAGAGTCTGCGAGCGTCGCCGCTTATCACCGGGGGCCCCTCGCCCCCCCCCCCCAGCCCTTAGCTTATAGAATTAAAAGCCAATCTGCCTAATGGATGGAGACCTCGGAGGTGTTTTGGCAGGAGGCGCGGAGGGAATGTGCTGAACCCGACGGCACGGGGCTTTTGGAGCTTTTTGAGGCTCATCGCTCTTACTGTTCCTCTAACGGTCTGTCTGACGAGTGTCTGGATTCTCGATCCACATGTAGTCGCGCGCTTTCTATCACATCAGCGTTTTCATATCGTTCGGAGCCTTATGTTGCCTCTCCTGCTTTCGTTTTAAAGGTTAATGTTCATGGATGGAGGCATCAAATGACCACTGTTCATTCAAAAGCTGCTTTTTCCCCATTGTTTATTTTCCACTGCGTTTGTATTTCAATATGCGCTGCAAAACAAGCGTCCCTTAGAGGGGCCGTAACGTTGAGTGAAGTCATACAGTAAACTCACCCCAAATGACCCAGGATGGGGCGTAACAGCGAAGGAACCCAGGGACGAGAGGAAACATCACAAATCACATGAAGCTCCCTTGACTCGAAAACCTCCACGCGTTTTCCCAAACCTGCGTGTTTTTTTTCCCATTTCCATGCGCTCCCTGGCTGAGTTTTCATCAAATCTGACCCATATGTTCTCAATTACCTCCCTCTGGCCCACATTGTCAGTCTGGTATTTCCTCCATCCCTTGTTCCTTTCTCTCCGTCTATCTCTCTGTTTTGTGTCTAATCTCTCGATCCTCCCCCCGTCACTTAGAGCGAATCCCGCTGTCACGCCGCCCTCCTTTCATCCCGTCCCCTCTCGTGCTCCTCCTTTTGTATCTGCATCTGCATCTGTCCTTCAGGACATCACAAAGATCCTTCCTGTCCTGCACGTCCTCCCTTTGTCAGCCTTCACTGTAATCACAACATTTACAGCTTGAAAATGAGACGTGTCTGCTGTTTTATTTATTCTCTCCCTTGGGCTTGTCCAAAAAGCGGGTTCCCAATAAATGCCAGAAAGTCCTCGGATCAAACGTGTGGAGTTCCATCGATGCTCCAGAAAGTACAGTAATTTGGCTCATTGCCATATAAATAATATCGAGTGTGTTTGTTAGCGTGATGTGTCGATTTGCGAGGTGCTGCATAAGCTGTAGCTACACACCAACAGTGTGTGGTTGGATCTTTATTCTATCTGCCATAAAGCACCGCAACAAGTAAAGCTGCTCCAGGGAGATATTATGTTTCCTATTAATTACATTTCCGGGAGCCATCCAGGCTGTGTGGGTGTTGTTCATCTTCTCTCTCAACCTGACTCAGGAACTGGGTATCGGGAATTTTGTTTGTCTTTTTTCTTTTTTTCTTTTTTTTCTTTTTTTTTGGCCATTTTTCGCTGAGATCATCAAATTTAAGCCTGGAGTCAGCTGAATCGGAGGCGAGCGTGCCCCAAAACTGAATCACCTCCTGATTAAATCCATTTATATACAGTTAACTGGAAGTGTCTTTGTTCCACACCCCCGCACCCCTGACCCCAAATGTGACTACGTTTGATGCAGTGGCACGGAGACCGAGAAAGGAAACTCGTGTGTGTGTGTGTGTGTGTGTGTGTGTGTGTGTGTGTGTGTGTGTGTGTGTGCGCGCGCGCGCGCGCGTGTGTGTCTCACTGTGAGCATGTTGTAACAGAAGTGTCACAAGGCTGGTTTGCTTGGCCTTCGCTTTCCTAACCAGTTTCTGTGTGACTGACAGTAACTCATGTTTTTCCGTAGGCACAGAAGAAGAGCGTGACTCATGTTTGTGTTTCCTGTAAAAGCCTGAACTCCTCCGTCTATCGATTTGTGCCACACCACCTCCAATTAAACGAGGTTGATGAATGTGTGAACTCCCAGCGTAAAGCGCGGAGAGAGGCGACGATGGAGCCGGTGTCGGTAACAAAAGGAAGGGCGATGAAGTAGCCTGCGGTGAAAGAGTGAATGTGGACCTTAAAAGTGAACTAAATGACTCGGCCTCAGACTGAAAGATGTGGGCATGAAAAGAGAGAGAGACAGAGATCTCTCTAATTGGAGTGGATACACAGCGAGGCGCATGGCTCCCTCCAGACCATTAGAGAGTCCCGGGTGGAGAGGGTTCGTTCCCAGGAGGAGAGAGCTTGTCTTTTGCTCAGCCATGAGGAAGAATCTGGCAGAGAATTTGATGAGTGGAGAGAAGCCAGGGGAGAAGATGGGCCCCATTGTCCTGTGTCGCTGATGAGAGAGAGGCGATACAGGACAGAGAAAGAAGATGGAAAAGACGCTGGAAGATGAAGAGGTGGGGGATGAAAGAGAGTGTGTCGAAGAAGGCGGCGGGTCTGAGACGCAGACAGGATGAGACGCGGTGGATAAAGAGGAAGGAAGATGTTCAGGAGCCGAGGGAGAGGAAAACAGGCAGGAAGTGAAAGAGAAAGAAGGGAAGAGGAGAATGTATCGAGAGGTGGGTAAAAGGGGAGGAAGAAAACAGGAAGAGAGTTATAATTCTGCTGCTGTCTGTGTTTCCCGTGTCCCTCGGGTGGGCTCCGCTGATTGGTCGGCGGCGGCGCCGAGGGAAGTTCACGCGGAGGCTGGTCTTCTTCTGGGGAGACGCGGCGCTGAACTGGAGGATCCTGCCTCGATAAGGGTTAATCTGGGAGGAGGTGGATCGGGGCCCGCGGCACGTAGCACATTTTCATTAATAATGCTATCGGGCCGCGTCCAAAGCCACAAACCGCTGCAAGTTACTACAGTAGAATCTCACAGGATCCGGTCCCGGTCGGCCCCGACGCCCCCGTTCCCTCTCTGTGGCTGTAAATCAGCGAAGCCTTGGTTATTACTCTATCCCTGTCTTTGTTTGCTTCGCACCTTTTCTCACTCTGGGGTTTGGTGGACAAGGTGCCGCCATGTTGAATGGCTCCCAATACGCCCGACAACACTCCAAACCTTCAGGCCGCGGAACCAACATGAACTATTGTTAAAGACACAGAGCTGTAATTGTTTTTGCCGCTTTGTTCACCTTCTCCTTCGTCTCTTTCAGGTGGGGGACAAGGTGATGGTGCTGAACCGCTTCGGGCTCTGGCAGGAGGTGGCGGCGGTGCCGGCGAGCCACACCTTCCTCATCCCCGAGGGCATGAGCTTCGAGGAGGCGGCGGCGCTGCCCGTCAACTACATCACGGCCTACATGATGCTGTTCGACTTCGGCAACCTGCGGCCCAACCAGAGCGTCCTGGTCCACGCCGCCGCAGGTGCAGACGCTGACACAGCTCTTCCTGTGCACTCTCTATTGGTGTCCATTGAATTGATTGATAGCGAACTGTTGGTGCTCGAGATCACGAATTCACCAGAGCATCCACGGTTCAGCTCCTCTGTATGTCAGAGCACCTGTCACCTGCTCGTGAGGTCAAAGGTCAGGCTGAGCGGGTGGACGATGGATGGGGGCCGGGGGAGTCGCAGCACCTGTTTTGGGGAGTGACGCAGCGTGAGAGCGTTTGATTTGTCCATCTGGAGCGAGCGGGAGCGCTGCCAGGAGACATTGTTCTGTGTCGCTCTCCACCGCGTCTCACTTTTCTCATCCACTCTCTCTTCGTGGAACCTTAGACGGGGGTTCGTCTCGGCTTTTGGGCCGCATGGGTGTGAGCAACTGAGGGGTGAACAGCACGTATTGAAACCTGAGCCCGCTTCCTCTGTGCGAGGCGAACTCCACACGTGGCTCCGTCCCGTGCTTTTATCACCGCGCCGCCGCGAACCTTGGCATTTTCCCATTTTCTCAATGACAGCTCCAGACCTCATAGTTGTGGGCTCGGTGGCCACGGAGGAATCCCAGATGTTTGTGCAGAGCGTATCACGGGGCCGGTGCCTCTCGGGCGTCTGAAGGCGCGGGCCGGCGGCGCGGACGCCGTGGGACGGGCGGGAACAGCAGCCGTGTGGCGTTTCGGTGGAGGCGGCGTCTCTGGTTTCGCGGGGCAGGCTGCCAGGCTTGGCCGGAGATCAGGACCGGACGAGCACAATGCGACGACACAAACATTTGTGCTGCTCAGATGTTGAAAGCCGTGCTGCAGCCATGTTACTGAATAACATGGCTGCAGCACGGGATGCATGGATGAACAACATCCAAGCCCATCAGTATATTCTGACTTTGGCCTATTTACATGTCACTTATTTGGCTGCAGTGCTGCAAGTGAAAATGTGGAACTCATCCACCGTCGCCTCAATTAGAATTCCTAAAGATATTTCAAATGCATTTGGAGTCAAAAACGCAGCAACACATCAGAACACAGGGTGTGTGTTGTGTTTGCATTATGAAACCGCTCTGACCACAGAGACAGTGAACACCCCGTTTAACCACATGCCGTTTTATTTAGATGGGTCAAAGTCACTTTGCTCCGTCAGACTGTTGCAGCTGATGGCGGAGTACATTAAGACAACGCAGCGCTTTGTGTTGAGTGCAGATCAAACGCTGAGCTCCAGAGAAGCAGGCGCTGGGCTGCTCTTCAGTCGGTCGCGGGTCTGGACTCTTCGTATCTGGCGCCGTTGTTTCTCGTTGAATGTTTGAGGGGCTCAGCCTCGTCGACCTGCCTCATGCTTGACCTGTTTAGTCTCATAATAGGGGTCGAATCCACTGATTTGATCACTTAAAGAATATAATCAGCCTCCTTTTAGTGACTTGTGACTTATACATTATGATGATGCGAGCAGTGCACAGACCTTGGATGGGTCTCAATCAGTCCCATCAATCACTGGGGTTTTTATGCTGCGAACCCTGGTGACTGGGCCTCAGCTGTCCGTCTCGTGGGTCTGCTCCTGTCCTCACTTTCCAAACAATGGCTTGTTGTACTTCCTCCCATCGTGCCTCCCTTCTCCGCTGCACCGCACATCTGCATCCTCCGCCCCCCCCTCCCTCCTCCAGACCTCCGTTCTCTCTCATCGTCATCGGGGAACGGACACTCGTTTTCCCCACGGGGGGTGGGGCTGGGCGGGGGTCGGCGCTGAGCGGCATTTCCACGTATCTCGCGGGTCTTCCCACTGTGCCCGGCCAGCAGCTTTTCCTCCGACCTCTCCCTGAACCGGCCCTGGTGTTTATGGACCCCGGCCAGCCGCCCCGACACCGCACCCACGTTGTGCATTCCTGCATACATATGGGGCTCCGCTGCTTCCAATGATGACGTCCACTGGTGTTTTATTTATGAGATCTCTGGCGACTCCGGGCCGATGTAGAGTGTCCTGCATTGTGCTGCAGATGTGGAATTCATAATATGAAGTAGGTGGCGGCTGCAGGGTTTCGTGTCGTCAGTCGTTCTGGCTAATTTGTGCTTGTGCGACAGTTTCGCCGGAGACCTACAAGCACGGCGAGGGGCTATATCCAGTAAATACTGTACGTTATCAACGTGTCCCCGCGTGAAGTTGCTCAACCAGCTCTGCAGCAGAACGTGTGAGGCAGCGTGAAGTTGAGGCTTTTGAGATACAGCAGACACAGCTGAGAAGTTAAACCTCACTAATCTATAGAGAGTTGAGCCGCTGGCTCTGGAAGTAATTGTTCCTGTTGGAAAATCCTCCTTGGAAGTTTTCTTTTCAAATATATCCTCATTGTTCAGTGTTCGACATCAAAAAAGTCTCCTCTGGATAATGTTATACTTTGGGTTTATATGATGTTATATGTGAGCTCCGTCTTAGAAGCCTGTGCTCTGTGTCTGGGATGACAGATGGCTCTCAGCCAGTTGCAGATCACAGCTATGGTAAATGCCAGACGCTGCAATAACCACAACAGAAATCCCATTCAAAATGATCCAGAATCTGAAAGGCACTTGATTCAGACCAAATGATTTAAGAGGTTTCTACAATCAGATTATTATTTTTATTATATAACATTTGACTTGCAGAAGTTGTTACATCACCTTTCATTCATCCAGCTCCATAGAGTGTCTCTCATCTCTTTTACTTGCATTTAGCTTCATCTGTGCTCAACATGAACTTCATCAGTCTTTACGTCACTCAGTCATGAAGGGCTGGACTGTCGGCGCTAATGTTAGCAGTGCTGCTAGCTGTGAACGCTGGAAACGGGTGTAACAGGTGGCTGGCTCCCCGGCGGTTTGCTGAACGAGCTCCTTCCTGGTGTCGATCTTCATGACTGCTGTCAGAGCTGCAGGCAGGGCCTCGGGCGCATGAGCCCTGAGTGCACAGCTGCTTTGCACAGCACAGGAATTATGAAACCCGTGAAAGAAATATAGATTCCTGTGTATTTCATTCATACGAGTGAAGCCCACTTTATTTCTCTCATTTATTATTCACCAGACAACAGAGCCTCTTGCTATGCGAGCATTGGCTCAACTGTAGTTACGTCTCACTTTAATAGATCCATTGTTTCCTCGGAGGCACGATAGAAGTTCGATGCGCCTTGAAAATGGTTTCCTGCTCTCTCCTCCTGGTCTGTCTGCTCGGGAGGTCTTACCCTAATTCAGAGAATGCTAATTCAGTCTGACCACTAAGCGGGAGTCTGGGCTGCGCGGTTGAACTGTCTCTGTGTTCCCGGGGCCTGGCATTGCCGGCGGCAGATCAGCTGCACTGATAGGAGAGGGAAACCAGGGCAACCTCCGACCCAACCCGCCAATCACGTCGCTCCGTCGCCGACTCGCTGCTGCAGCCGTTGACGAGTGACCCCATCCGCCCCCGCCCTAACCGCTGTGCAGGTGTGTGTGTGTGTGTGTGTGTGTGTGTGTGTGTGTGTGTGTGTGTGTGTGTGTGTGAAACCTATGTCAGGGCACCTGTTTATGAATGTAAGGGGGAACAGGATGAGTGTGCACCGGCTCCTGTTTCACACATGTACACTCGCTTCCACGTGTCTGTGCCAGTGTGAGAATCTTTACTCAGGAAATCACAGGGACGTCGTTTTTTTACACATTCGCCCAAAAACGACAGGCTTCGTCCATTCTGCACCATTGGAGAGAGAGGAGCACATCAGGCCTCACTTCAAGCCCACAGTGTGAGCACACTCACACGTCATCTAAAAATAAAAAAAAACACCGAAGTTACATAATGAGTAATATTTCAGAGTCCACGTCCACAAACAACTAACCACGTCTCCTTTTACAAGGCTCATAACTGTTACAGAGCTGCAGAGCGTAGCAATAAACTGCTCATTTCTTTGCTCGGGCTTGTTGTTGAAACGCTGCCACGGCGGGTTTGGGGAGAAAGGATGCGTGGATCCACATTTGTGCTTCTCTCCTCCTCAGCTGTTACCACCGCGAGCTAATGGTAGGTTAGCAAAGACCAGAGTCCTTGAGGAAACGTGGAAATAAATGCAAATAAAATCACAGCGAAACAGCAGCTCAGACGACCACGTCGTCCCCGGCAGCTGCCATATGGCGAGCATCCGTCTGCCGACTCGCACCTGAGACCGTAGCGTGGCCCGCGTGTGCGAGAGTGTTTATCCGGACGCGAATACGAGTTGAAAGCGAGGCTGTCACTCCAAAGTAAATTGAGATATATGTCGTGATGCGGAAGACAGGGGATCCATCCCGCTATCTTTTTATGAAAACCGATCCTGACGTCCCCACCCACCCCTGCTGTTGAACTCTGGGTGTGGAGCAATAACAGTGGCCTCAGTGTCAGTCCGGATTCCGCTGTGTTTTAGGGAAAATTCCTCCTCACTCCAGTCGTGTCATGGAAGCCAAAAGCAATTTGTGCCAGAATTTCAGTATGTAAGAATTCAGGGCGAGACAAAACCCCACTGTGTATCCTGTTGCTCCGGAGAGAGAAAGGAAAAACGAGATAGGCAGGCGCTTTATTGACGTTTCCTAATTGCCAAGTGTAAACAATTCAATTGGATTTTGAGCAGAACAAATGCAATTAGCAGCAAGAATTTTGCTTAAGTTGCTCTGTCTTCCCCAGACGGAGGCTAAGTGTTTGTGGATGGCCGTGAATCACGCTCTGACATTTCATTTAAAAAGACTACTTCTAGTGTGAAGACGTCGATGTTGAGGGGGAAAAATATATTTCAGGGACTCAACGATGGGAACTAAAGCACCGGGTTAATGGAAGGCTGATATTTTAATCCCTGTGCATATTTGTGAAGATTAGTAGATTCTAGCAGGCGCTGAGGAGTGTTCAAGGCTGAGGTCCTCTCTCTTGAAGCGAGGTAGGACGCAGTGGAGGCTTCTTGGCAGCGCTCAGCGGTCTTGTGATCAGAAATCAGAAGTTTGCTCACGAGAGATTCAGAGACGGGTACCTTCGCTGGGTTGCATCATCTCTTTGGCTGGAAACGCATTTCAACTTAACAGTTTTGGCATTAATGAGACGGTCGTCACATGAACCTAATGATTTATGGCTCGATTGGGGAGTCTTTTGTTTCTTGAAGTAAAAAGCGAAAGCAGGCCGGGTCTCTGCAGACGTCGTTTCCCCACAGCTGCTGGTTAAATATTAATATGCGACTGCCTGGCAGTAAAGGACAGAGTATATGACGGCGGAGTCATTAACCAAAACCAGCTTATAAATCCGTCAGACTGGCAACGCTGATTTAACCGGCCCTACTACTTCACATGAGCCGCGCCTCGCTGATAAGCCACAAGTCAAAGGTAAACAGGTGTAGACTCACATGATTTCACTGGGAGAAACAAGTAAAATGGCGGATTTATTTGTCCTTCCCCTAGAAATGAGTCCTAAATATACACATGCTTTCTCACTGTTCTAGTTCAGGGCCTGTCAGACAAACATATCGAGGGTAATATTCATCTTCCAGTAGTGATTCCCAAAAAACACTGCTTTATGTCCAAAGCCGGAGCAGTCAATGAAACAAAATGGCTTCTTTTGCTCAGTCATTGCCGGTAATTTGCCCAAGGTTTCCTTGGCAACACAAACTTGGTTTCTCTCGGAGGACAAGGAGAGATGGGGATGTTGTAACAACGCTCGCATCCAGCAGCAACAGCAGCGGTTCTCCTTTCTTGTCCGTTCCCTCGTCGATGTCAGCGTTGCTCGATCAGGGCCTGCTTGATTAAGCGCGTACGGACTCTGAAGCCAATTTTGATCTTGACACTGAAACTGAAGATAAGCAAACTGGTTGAATTCAAATCGTCTCTTCTGCCTTTTTTTTCCTCTGGGGAGCTGTTTTGTAACAAATCACTGTTGCGATTACTCTAACATCAGCTTCTTTTTATTCTCTTCCTGGACAATGATTAATAAAGTTGATCATTTGAACTGGCCTTAATCTGTCGGCTGGATCTCAGGTCATTTTTCTGGGCCGTGTCAGTGCTGCTTTAATGCAGCTTCACAGAGGATCTGCCAGGATCTCATTGAGGAAATTGTGCTTTTTAACCGAGTCATTTTTATCCCAGAATAAATCAACTTGTATGTTTCCCCATAAAACAAATGATGAGCTGCAACATTAAAGATGTATTGATATAATAACTTGCTACAGAGAATATGCAGCAGTACAGATTGTAAAATATGTTGTGTAGTGTAGGTTTTTATCTGTTTTTAATTTCTACATATAAATAATTAATCTTTGCTTAGTTTTGGACAAATCGAATCCGATGCATCAGCGATCTCAGGTGCGTTTACCCACCGTGCTGTGTAAACAAGCGAATCATGTTTGGAGCCTTCGCCTGTCCGGCATCGCAGCTATTTCTCTAAAATGGACGCGGCTCCAACCTATGTGTTGCCCGTGTTGCTGCGCTCGCTGCCATCAGATACCATGTGCTCTTTACTCGGTCAGGCATGAGTGACCTTTATGGACGCCTTTCAGTCCAGGTCCTCGAGTCGGCCTCCATTTCAAACAAGCCACAGCTTATCAGTAACCTATTAGTTCTTGCCTTGACTGCCTCAACAAACAGTGCGCACACTTTCAGATACAGTGGAAAACATCTACTGAAACACTGCGTTTGTCCCTGAAATGCATCCTGGACAATGTGGCCCGTTTTGTTTTCACCAATATGAGGAGCCCTGCTTATGTAATTTGCGATAGAATGTCATCCAGCTCTACTTCCCTGACAAATCAGGTCTGTTTTTCTTGTCCTGAGGAATTTTAGACAGGTTGTCTTGAATAGAGCGACTAAAACCATAGGTGTATCATTTGAGCTACAATGGCTGCTCTCTGCCCAGATGGATGCGTCTGTGTCTTTGTGTGGGCGTCTATTCTCTCCCGTCCAGATGGGTTAATGTGATCACGCTCTTTACATACCCCAGAGCAAACACATGCTCGCTCTTATAATATGGAACAACAAATAAAGCTAATCACATTTACCTGTTCGAGAAGGAGAATTCTTCTCCTTAATGGCTCCTTTGTCTGGTTTTGCCTTAAACAAGCGTATTTAGCTGCCACAGGTGATGTCCTGCAAACGCGCGTGTGTGTGTGTGTGTGTGTGTGTGTGTGTGTGTGTGTGTGTGTGTGTGTGTGTGTGTGTGTGTGTGTGTGTGTGTGTGTGTGTGTGTGTGGCCATATATAACCCACCTCTCCTCCTCCAGGCGGCGTGGGCATAGCGGCGACCCAGCTGTGCAAGACAGTGAAGGACGTGACTGTGTTCGGCACGGCGTCCTCCAGCAAGCATGAGACCATCAGCGAGGGCGGCGTCACGCACGCCATCGACTATCGCACCAAGGACTACGTGGAAGAAGTCCGCAAGATCAGCCCCAAAGGTGAGGAGCCTCTGCACCGGTTTCCATGTGGAAATGCTGTTATTGGGGACGAGGCAGATTGTTTTGCATGTACACGTGTAGCTCAGTTCACGAAGCAGTGGTTGCTCATCATCATCCTTGCTCATCATTCATCGTTTCTGTTCTCAGATACTGAATCAAAGTGCAGTGTCTCTTTCTTTTTAGTTCTTGCTGATTCTTAGTGGGACGAAGGCCTCGTTCCAGGGGTTGGACGCTCCTCTTCCTTCCACCTCTGTTCTTTGTAGCACAGAGCGAGACAGACAGACATTAGAGACGGATGGGGCGAGAGCGAGCGCTGACACTTTAGACAGTATGTATCTAATTAGAAGCTCGGATCAATGTGCAGCTACCTTTCTCTCTGTCTTTGGCTCTCCGTCAATTCATCCGCGCCGTGGTCAAGGCTCAATCCTGCTGTGAGCCTCCCACAATCAATAGAAGCGGGGCTTAGCGGAGCGAGGAGGGGTAGCCCAATTTGAGGAGTCCCCTCTGGCACAGAGAGGCATCATTAAGGCCCAGCTTCCACGACCAGACATTAATGAGCCACAGAGAAACCTTCGTACTTAGATACTTTACCATCTGCTCAGAGGTTAGTTTGTTACTCGTCCACCGAGGAATGGAACGGACCGTGACTAAGAGACATTTTACCTCTCGTCTTATCAGAGGAAAGAAAATGAAAGGCACCTAAAACTCACTCAGTCAGTCACAAGGCCCTCGTCTCCGCTTGGCACACGTATGGGTTCGTCTTCATGCAAACAAGACACAACTTGGCCACACTCGCTACTTCCACCGATCTCTGGCGTGCAGAGGGGGCTGCTGCAGTTTGTCCTCTTTGAATTCACGCTGTCCCCTTCTTCTCTCTACTGCTACAGGGCTGGACATTATACTGGACCCTCTTGGAGGATCAGACACCCACAAGGCCTACAACCTGCTGAAGCCCATGGGCAAACTCATCACTTATGGTAGGAGCAAGTGAAACATCATGGTTGGTTACTTGCACAAGCTAACGTCTATCAATACAGATTTTTTAGATCTACTGAATATAGACAAAAATAAATCACAACTTTTACTGCTACAGAACAATATTAGGATTATTAATACATTGTGTAGAATAGATTCCACGTTTGCTGCAGAATGGAGTTGCTTCCTGGTGGGAGGGGTGACCCCTATAGATGTCCGGGTCCTCGGAGTGCTGCGTGTCTTCCGTGGGAAGGCCTTTACGCCTGTTCTGTTGCGATGCCAATCTGCATGCATGCAGTAGTGGGTGTGGACGGCATCCACGGAGAACAGGGCTTTGCCTTTGCATGTTGCAAAGAAACCCAGCGCGGTGCCCCCCACTCCCGGCCATTCCCCCTTTCTCACCCGCTGCAGAGCCCACCAGCCCCATCCCATCCTCATGGTCCTTCTGTGCAGGCCTTCTCCTCCAGCGTATCTGAAGTATTCATGGCAGAACAATGGCCGTTCTATGCACACCAAACCTGGAATGTGTCTCAGCGTAGCAACTCGGCCCCTCGTTTCGCTCAGAGCAAGCTTTGTGTCCTCTGGTTCCCTGCGCCAGTGAGAACGTGAGAGCATAGGAAGGAAATGTGTTGACAGCTAAAGCGCTAACAAGGTTTTCAGGGTTAGAGACACATAGGTGAGAGTGAGAGGTCAACGTAAGAGGGGCTAGAAAGGAAAACAATATGGAAGTCACCTTAGTATCAATCAGTTGTTGTTTTTGTCAGCATTGTTTAACCTTTAATAATTGCATCCGTCAGGTGCAGCTAACATGCTGGCGGGCCAGAAGAAGAACCTGATCGCCGTGGCCAAGAACTGGTACCACCAATTCTCCATCCACACGCTCAGCCTGATCCAGGGGAACAAGTCCGTGTGTGGCTTCCACCTGGGCTACCTGGACGGGGAGACGGAGCTCATCTCCCAGGCCATGAGCACCATTTTGGACCTCTACAAGCAGGGGAAGGTCAAGCCCCGCATCGACTCCACTTGGCATCTTGAACAGGTCTGTTCCTCATAAATGTGAAGGCCAGCTGACAGTGAGCTGGGTGTGGCCTCGGATTAAGCGAGACACCGAAAGGCCAAAGTTTGTCCAGAAGACGCTGTGTGTCTGTTCCAGCAGGACTCACTCAGCCAGACAGAGTCAGATTGTTGCTGGCAAAATTAACAGCGCTAGCAGATATGAATAGAGAGAGTGTGACAAACACGGAGGGAAGGGGGAAGTCGGCGGCTGACATCTTCTGTTGTCGGAGTCGGTGCTGGACGGTGTTTTGGCCCGTGCGACAGTGGCCGCAGAGAAACAGCCGATGCCTTTCTTCGCCATCTGACGCTCTTTCTCTGCCTCTCCATCTGCCTGCTCTTTACATCGGACTTGTTCTCTCTGTCTTTAGGTTATTGACTGCCTCTCTCTATCTCGCTGTATTCTCTCCCGTCTTTTTTGCATTTTCCTCTCCTGTTGCTATGGCGACGTCCTTTAGTCAGTGTGTGCGTCTGTCTCAGGGAGGGGCCCTGAAGTATGAGACCGAGACATGGGAGAGTCATCCATTGTACAGATGCAGGTATATGGGTGCGTAAAGTTTTTGGTGGAAGTCTGCACGAATGAGGGCAACAGCTGCAGGGCCGTGGTGCCACGCCCTGGCGTCATCCATCGCAGTCTTTTCTCTACAATCACCCTTTTCCCCCCTCTTCTAATCAATATACATGCGTGGTAATATTTGAAATGAGCAGCATCTCTGCCTTCTCTGGCCTCTCGCTTCACTATCTGCATCTGCACAGATGCCCGAGAGGATAATGGTCATGTCTGTGGCTGAAAATAGCACACGCCAGCCCTAGATGAGAGACGGAGAGGCTGACAGATCTCGGAGAGTGAAAGGGTGCATGTGGGTGGAGTCGTCAAAAGAGCCTCAGTCGCTCTCGCTGTGACTTTCATTCACACTGAAGATGATTCTTATAATTCCCGTACTCGCTGCTCCCTCCCTTTCAGTTTCAGCCGTGTTCCTCTTCAGAAGGACACCAGTTGCTCCCTGCACCCCCCCCCCCTCACACACACACACACTGCCACCCCTCCACTTCAAACTCCCACACGCTCTCCTTTTCCCATGTGTCTGAGTCGTCAGGGCCATGTTTCAGCCAGGCTTTACGTTGCTAGGAGATGGCACTGTTGCCGTGGCATTGGTCGTTAGGTGGTCTGCCTGCACGAACGGGGGGAGAAGGGAGGGGGGAGGATGGAGATGAGAGCAGGCGGTGGACAGAGCTTGGTGGTCAAGAGGAGGGTGGGGATTGGGTCTGTCCTCCCACCGTTATGACTTACAGTGTGCAACCAATTCAGGCTCCGGACTGAAAACTGATGTAACTTTCTAGTTTTTAGTGATTAATATTGAATTAGCATCTTGTGGAGTTGTCGCCAGTGTAATCTTGTGAGCGACGTGTCTTATACACTCCTGATGAAATGCTCTGGGATCAATAAACCAGAAGCGGTTTATCGATTAATTCAACTGCAATGGCTTCCTCCGTCACTGGAGGAGCACTTTTACATTGGACACGTCCAATGAAAAGAGAAATTAAATCACCTAAACTTGTGTCACAGCACTGCTTTGAATAAATCATCACATAAGCATTTAAATTATTCATCCTTAAAATCCAGCATCTGTTTTTTATGCTTATAATAAATTTCAAAATGATTAATATATTTCTGCTAAATAAATCATGAGCGTCTGTTTACATTATGTATTATCCCCTTTGTGCATTTAATGCTGTATTCTGTTCCAACAGTGCATTTCCCTTCAAAGATTTTTTGAATCTCCTCTCAATCAATGTAATTTGACACATGCTGCCTATTAAAGTAAAACTATTCAGTCTGTGGTTTCAACACAGAAAATCAACAGCACAAGGACTTGTGGAAATGTAGGGGGTATAGGAGAAACAGGCCACTACTGTTTACGTGCAACAGAATTTTGTTAATGAAACATGTTTTTTAAAATCCTGGTAGTTCTTGTTACATCTCTTCTTATGTAACCGTCTTTCTTTTTCTGTCTCCTTTAGGTGGGCGACGCCATGAGAAAGATGCAGGAGAGGAACAACATCGGGAAAGTTATCCTCACCACAGAGCCGATGCCCGAGGAGGAGAAGAAGGAAGAGCCCAAGAAGGAGGACAAGAAAGAGGACAAGAAGAAGGAGGACAAGAAAAAGGATGACAAGAAGAAGGACGATGGCAAGAAGGAGGAGAAGAAGGACGACAAGAAGAAGGAAGAGCCCAAGAAGGAGGAGAAGAAGGAGGAAGAGAAGAAGGAGGAGCCCAAGAAGGAGGAGAAGTGAGAAGAAGAGGAGGGAAAGTCGAGCAGACCAGCAGGGGGTCTGTGTCCTGGGAGCGGGGGTTGTGGTGTGGGGGGGGTGCCTGGGTGGGGTTGGGGGTTAGCTAGGAGGGGAGATCACAAAAATGATCACACCAATGTCAGTCTTTCATCCTCATGAGCGATTTCTCAGGCCTGGCTCCAGCCACCTTCCTTCCTCCAATCTCATTTTCTTGCCTTTATCTAAAACCCAGTCACCTGTTACACGCGTACGCTCCAGTTGTTTTCCTTCTGCTTCACCAGATTAATAACGCGTCCTCAACGCTCGAGAGGTTTTTCCCATCGGGAATGACAGAGACAAGAAAGCCACGGATGGTTGTGGACAGGGTCCAGGCCTGGGGCAAATTGCCCGTTTCCATGACAACCACAGTCCCTGCTCGCTCACTGGTCCCACCCTCGACCCCCAGGCCCCTTTCTCACCTCAGCTCCCACTGTGCTAAATCGCTCTGCTCTGACTTCCACCTGCCACCTCCTGTCCTCCCCCGCCCCACCCCCCTCCCTCACTGCGCTGAGTCCGCCCTCACCTCCCACATCACCCACACCCGTCGTCCACGGGCCGGACTCGCAGACAGGCGCAAAGACAGGCAGATAGACGCAGAACCACGCCCACCCACACGTCTCTTGGTGTCCAAAGCTTAGTTATGTCACAGTATGAGTCAGACCCGACTGTGATTGGCTGATGCACCCCACCTTCCCTGGACACATTTGCATCATGGATTTGATCATCATGTTTGACAATAGTGTTAACGCTACCATTGGTTATTGTGGCCTTAGCTTGGCTATAAGCAGCATCAGTTATCTGGAAACTGCTCCACAATGCATGTGTTCACTGAAGTTCATGCAGTGGCTGCAGTTTTGCCCTTGCCTGAATATGAATTTCCTTAATAATGAGCCTTTCTGTGCAGCATTGAATGGGGAGGCAGAAATCATTGCTCAGCTTCCTTCTCCCTAGTTACAGATTTTTCTAGCTGAACAACTGTTGGCAAGCGGAGCGCGCTGCCAATTAAGAGAGAATTTGTTGCTGTTCAAACAAGCCACAAAACGTACACACTCTGAATGCGATGAAAGAGGCACTGTCGCGCTGAGACAGTGAAGCGTCTGAAATGAGCAAGTTAAGAAGGTGAATGCCGGCCCTGCTCCCTCTGGATCAGGCTTTGCCTCCCTGATCCTCCTCGAGGCGCTGCGTGGCATTCAGCCTCTCGCCTGCCCATCACTGACCAGAGAGAGGGGAATTCAATTCAAGCTGCCGTCCATACTTTGTCTCCTCTCCTCCTCCCCACTCTCTCTCTCTCTCTCTCTCTCGCCTCTTTCCATTTCCCTCTCTATGGTCGGCATAGCAACAGGCGTCAGGCTCATCAGAGATGGCACTGTGGTCTGTTCTTCTGACTCTCTCCTTTCTCTAACCCTGTATTTAGCAACGGTCACAGCCATTTACTAGAATTTAAGCAGGTGTAAAATGTATTTGAGATTCTGTAAATACCGAGGTGGTGAAGCAGATTTCAGGGCATTTTGAAGCTGAATTAAGCCGAAATTGAAGTCTAGCCTTGACAATGTGTGCAGTCTTTAGACAGAACCGGCGCACCGCTCCCCCTAATGGCCAGAATGGGTTTCGTCTGGCTGTCCTGACGTTAGAAGTCTGTTAGGTGTGTTCTGCGTTGTTTTGGATCATAAATCGTCGGTGTGGGTGGATGCCAACCTTGCATCTTCATCATCACCATCTTCCTGCCTGTCTGCCTGTGAGCCCGGCCTCGGTGTCCAGACTCAGATGGTGACTAGTAACTTTGTAAAAAAAAATCAGAAAAAAAACAAAAGCAAAATGTCCAAAAAAAGAAGAGAGGAAAAAAAAGTTGTGTTAGCATGAGTGGCCTCCCTCATGTGCTGTGTGTGGTGTGCCATTGTGTGTGAAAAGATGTGTGTCCTCAGGTCGTTCGTCAGGTTTCAAAAGCACCCACCCGACCCTCACATTTCCCCATCGCACTACTCTGCTACAGTATTATGTAGCTTTCCCGCCACAGCCCTTCTTCTTCTTCTATCTCTCCCTCTGTCTGATAAGAGGCATGTGTTGTGAGGACAGTTGGTATTAGTATTTTGCACTCTGCTCGCTGATGCACTTACAGGCATGGCGGTCACGCTCCAGCCCCAACGCAGGCTCCCGGTTCTGCCCCACGTCCGCTGCCTGCTTCCTCTCATCCACTCCCGGCGTCTCTGCTGCGGCTCGGCGAAAGCGCAGGTGGCACCGCATGCGCACGCGCGACGGTCGCCGCCTCGGCCGACTGCGCTGGGGCGGCGGCAGAAATCGGAGCGCGCGCGTCCGTCCTTAAGAGGTGGAGCGGGGCGGGGCGGGGCGAGCTGGGCTGGCGCGCGACCGCCATGCAGGTGTGGGGAGTGACTGTGTCCCGTTAGCCTCTGGTTAGTGTTCTGTTCTAATCTGCTGGGCTCCCTTTGTGAACCTGTGGACGGTGCTTCTGTTCCGAGTGCCATGTGAGAAACAAACGCTTCAATTAAAAAAAAAAAGTATCTTTTACTTAATATGTTATTTTGATTTACCTGTATATTTTTTTTGTTTGTTTGTTTTGTTATCCAAGGGTTTAAAGTTCAAAGTTCATACTCTACGTGGGGACCTGCTAACCTGCACTCCTTTTAAATGTGATGAAGTCTTTCTGTTGGTCTGAACCATGTGTGCCAAAATGTATGTATATTCCTCTGTCGATGCTTTGAATATTAACAGTGCATAAAAGTATGAAAAAAATGAAAGAAAATCTGTTTTGGAAGCATTTCTGTCAACCATGGGGTAAAAAAAACCACAGTTCTCGTCAAAGTTGATCCCAAATGTTCATGGGTGCTACTGACGATGTCTTTGCTGCAGTTTACAAACGGTTTAACACAATTCGCTGTTTTGGACCGGTTGCAGTCTTGCCGGAGCGCAGGCCCGGCCCCATTCGCGCGTACCTCCAGCTGAGGCGGCTCCTCCGTGTTTGTATCTTCTCTGTGTTGGAATGTGATTGATATGTCGACAGGCCGGGTTCATTTCTCCTGTGTGTTTACGACAGTATCGCAGAGAAAAAGGCACTTTTAGGTTCACAAACTTCCCGACAAGACGGATTAAATCAGCAGCATTCCTCCAAATCTGAACCTTAGTGACTTCCCCTCTATGGGTTTGTTCATTTTCTTTACAAATGACCTGGGCAGCAAGTGAGGGACCAGATGTTTGCATGCAGCTGTGGCGCGGTATCTCTGCACAGCTGCACACAACCCTCATCCTCTTGGTCGATCTCATCTCAGCCCTGGCCTGGTGCAGATGCAACACTTCCGCTGCACAGCTGATCTCCGTTCAGTCCTTCCTCTTTCCCCTGTGCTGCATCCGCGGAGCCTCTTGGCCGGCGAAGCGGTCACGGCGCAGCAGCATCCAGCCGTTCTCACTCCGCGCACATTTGTAGCAAATGAAACATCGCTCTGACATCTGGAATTAGATGTTGCATGCATTCATCAGCATGTGGAAAACAGATTATCATCCCGTTTCTTTCTAACATGTTCCTCATGGCTCTTTTATGCTAAGATGCCTTTGAGATGAGCTCAATCAGTGGGACGGGCGTTTGGCGTCTGGGGTTGAGGGTTCAAGTGGATCCGTCACTTGAACTCCAGCCCGCTTCTCTCTGCTTTGGCCTGACGCCCGAGCGCTTTTCCACCGTGGCGAGGCTGCACCTTGAAATGGTCTCGCATCATTCCAGACACTTATGCAAAAGTATTCAACAACTCAGTGATGCATGTAAGAAGTGGAAAATAAAGTGGTAATTTTCAGAACATCTGCAGTGTGGGATTCGATATGAATCTTCACTGCTTCTGGTTTTACATTGAACATGCGTGTAATATTTTCAACAGCTACTCCTCCAAGTGTCTTGGCTTGTACAGCCGCCGTCCCTCGCAGGCCCTTTCTTTTTGTTTTACCCATGATTCCTCAGGCCGCTCCAAAAAGCAGTTTTCCTCATTTCACTTTTGCTTTTACCGACACACTTCGCGTCACACCTGAGGTGACATCGTCCTGTTTCCCCGCACACCGAGTTCACTGCGCAATCTGCCACTATCCGTGTTTGATGTGAGCTTTATATTATACTGTGAGTCAAAGTCGGGCCGCCGTGTTCACCCGTCCGCACCGAGAGCCACATCTGCCTGCAGCTATTGTTTTCAAGGTGTTCTAATGCAACCACATCACACGCGCACGACGAAGCCTTGTCACCTTCTCTACGGGGGTGCATGTCTCATTGAGCGGAATAGAAGGCGCGCGTCTGTGCAGCTCCGTCTCCTTGTGTTGTGCGGGAGGAGAACGCACTTCCAGTCGTATCACGTTGCCAACTGAAGCCAATCCACTGCCCCCCCCGACTCCCCGGCCCCACGTTCAGCACGGGCCCCCGTCACAGCGCGTTCACGACACACCTTAAACTCTGGGACTGCTTCAGAACCTCGCGTCACATCCGTGCCACCACGCTCGTCCTGCTAGAGTTCAGTCGTCCGTGGTGGTTTTCTACAGGGCATACCCAATAGGTTGACTTCCAAGCTAGCGCTCCTCGGCCCCGTCCGTCCGACCGTCCTTGTGTTGTATTTTTCCCCCGGTTGAAAACGCTCTTCTTGTCTCAACTTTGTTTTTTAAACCCTTTGAATTGATGCTGCTTCTGTGCTTGACTCTGGGTTTACTGCGTGGTGCCATGTTGTCCACATGGCCTCTAGAGCTTGTAACGCTTCAGTGTGTAATGTTACCATATGCCTTACATGTTTTCCAGGACTAATAAAAAAAGCATAACAAAAAGCCAGAAGGTGTGATTTTTTTTTATTTCTGTGCCCATTATAAAAACCAACAGATTGTTTTAAAATATTAACATATTTTCCTATGATACAATATCCTAGAATCTACGATTTGATGTTTTATCTATACAGTATTATGCTATAAAATACATTATTACTAAATAAAGATGTTCAGACTCATGTAGAATAAAAAAATATTACTTACATTATCTATTCAGTCATGGCTCCAACTGTTAGAAAAAAAATCTCAATGGTTTTATACATCAAAAATATTTTATCAGCACACACATACAGTGCAAACGTCTAATTACAAGAAAGATAAAGAAACTGAACTCCACAACAACTAATCTCGACTCTCCCGTTTCATTCTTTTATTCCGGAGATCTGGCTGATTTTCACTGAATCCCATTGGAGGCCAAGATGTGTGACAAGCGCGACAGGTAGGTCGTATCTGGGTAACCACACCTGGGAGAGACACGAAGAGGAGCATTCATCTCAGAAACGTGGGCGTTTGCTGACCTTTACTTCCACCGCCTTTTGCCTCCACATTGACTCACTCACCCTGATTTGCCTCCGAAGACTTGGGTTTTGTGTGGGATGCCGTCCCAGGTGACCCTGGCGTCTGTCCCTTTGCCGGCCACTGTGAAGGTGAGTCCCTGCCTGAAGGCTTCCTGTAGCCTGGGCAGCAGCCTCCGTGCACTCTCACAGTCAGGAAGGTAGGCCTCAAAGACCCCTCCTTTGAAGGGTTTTCCAGGACTCGGGTGACCCTCCTAGTGGGTAGGAAAAAAACACATAATGAGCTTAAACAATGCTTATTATGCCTCTTTCAGATACAGTTATCAGTAAAATACAAGGATTGTCAGGTAAAGCTTCTCACCGCCTGAACACCATCAGGAATGTTGTATGTGATCTTGATGACCAAGTCCTTCTTGTGACCTGGTATGCTCATCTGCAGTCTGGAGCTGCTCATTCTGCCCCAGACGCCCTGAGGTGTCAGGTCCGCCTTGTGACAGACTCTGCATCGGGCATGAACGGTGTCCAGGCACTCGGAGCACAGCGTGACCCCACACTCGGTCCTTACGAGCGACGACTCTTTCCGGCCGCACACACAGACGCGGTCCAGGTGTTCCCGACTTGACCTGGATTCCTTTGGGATATCTAGGTGTCCTTGTTCTGTGCTCTCGCTTGGAGCAGAATGAGCGTTTCGTCCTTTATTCTGAGGAGCCACGTCTTCAGTGCGGCCTGTTGTCGAATCAACACCATTTGCGTGTTTCACTTCACTTTTATCACATCCTGCTGTCAAGTAGTTGACAACTGTATCAGTCTTCTGCTCGTCACGCTCAACTGCACTTGTCAATTTCACTTTCTCCTTGATGACGGCGTGCTTCCTCGCCGATGATTCGTTAACAGATCCATTCAGATCTGTCTCATTAAAGTCACTTGTGTGGTTTGTTCTCCACTTCTGACCACCGCCCGTTTGAGCGGCTGCTCTTGCTTTGCTGTTATAGTGTAGATCAGTCAACTGATCCTTATTTATTTGAGAAAATGAACTACTGCTGAAACTACTGAGGGTCTGTTGCTCGGATATTTGGGACAAATCGCCAGAAAACACTTCCAGGAGAGTAGCGGCTACCTGAGAGCACAACAGTTCTGGGCCGAGGAGAAGCAAATCTTTCTTCGTCATTAGAATAGTAACCTTCTTGAAGCGGCTGCGCACTTCAGCACAGCAAGCCTGTAAAGTTTCATCTGCTGAACTCGTGACACCCAGTTCTGATAATGGCAGCACGTTCTCGGTGAAGTCTTCACTGACTGACTCAATCAGTTCCTGTAAAGCGAGTTGACACGAGCGTACTGTGGGTGCGCTGGCCCCTCGTAAGGTGACAGTCAGGTCTCCGCTCTCAGGGTGACTCTCCTTCATCTGGACATCAGAGGTCAGGTCATCCAGCTGAAAGCTGTAGGCTTCTTTTATGTGCTTCCACAATTTCCATGGAGCTCTGATCTCTACATGGTGGACGCCCGTCTCTATGTTGGTACCGAAGCTGGCCTTGGGCCTGACAGCGGACTTACTGGAGTCATCTTTACTCTTCTGGTCCATCAGTTGGGCCTTCTGCTGAGGGGTTCCTGAGAAACTATTGGCTCGCCTCACAGAGGGTCCGGACCCTGCAGGCAGTAATGCAGGACCTAAATTGGACTGCGTGGTGCTGAGAGGGGATGTTGGACTCTTGGATTGAGGTTCTATGAAATTTGAGTTCAGGCCACTTTTCATCGGCAAAGAAACGGTTGAAGGTACATAATTGCCACTTCTAAACAAGATGTCCTTGTTGGTGTTTAGGGCTAAAACTGGGGAGGCTCTTTCCCCAGAATGTCCAGTGGCTCCTGACAGTACGTCATACTTTGACATTAGCCCAGAGCCTTGTCTACTAGAAGGTGAGGGCCCTCTGAAAGGGTAGTCAGTTGGTCGATTGCCTAATGCAGCTAGTCCTGAATCCTTGAACCGCGCTGCTAGTTTATACTTTTTAGCTGCTTCACTTCGCTTCTCATCCTCCTCTGACCTCAGAATATCATTTATCCTGTCATCCAGAGCATCTTCAGGGGTGGACATGGTGAAGGGGGCTCTCTCCCCACCAGCAGGATTTAATGAATTTGAATCATATGAAGGAAATCCAAAAAGGCTGGCGACATCATCTTTCGCACCCCTTAGTTTGTCGAAGTCCATGAGAAGCCATCGTCTGGCTTCAGATACGTCACTGCTGCCCCCAATAATGTAAATGTTTGTTTCATCTTCTTTCAGAAGAAGTTTGGGAAATTTGACACTTAGGTTTTCCAATGCTTTACGCAATCCTCCTCTGGAGGAAAGGATGCTCTTAAGGAGCTGGCTTCGACAGATCTTGGATTCATTCTTCTGGAAAAACGTGCTCATTGCCTTTCGTGCCGCTTTCAGAAGCTCCGGACCACCCTCCCCCCCTGCGCTAGCAACCTGGAGAAACAGCGTAGTCAACCCCTGATTTGTCATATCCACCACCTCAACACCAAACTTTTTAAGGATATGCTGGTATTCTTTCTGGCAGTGTTTCTGTAGATACTGGAACATGTCTGCATCTACGATTAGTGAGAGGTCCTCCTCCGGTGTTGTAGGCTGCTCAGACACCTGGAGGACTGGGTTGAGTGTCTGAGCAGTGTCCTCTCTGCCATAACCAGTAGATGCTCTGTCTCTGTCTATGCCTGAGTCCCACTCATCAAATTGTGGGTCCAAACGGACCTTTTCCCTTTTTTCCATTTGCTTGTGATGTTTCTTGCTCTGATATACTGACTCCTGAGTATAATGTGTGGTCTGAACTGACCTATAGGGAGGGGTGGCAGATTTAACAGAGTCCTTGTTTTCTGCTGACTGTGAGCTTCCATAATGTTCAAGTAATTGTGCCAAGGCAGCCTGGACTCTGGAGTAGCTGCCATTTAATGCACACAGCTGGTCTTTAGGAAAACTTATCTGGACATCAGGGTGGCTCGTTTGAAGGCCTGTCACAGCTCGGATGCCCCCAGGAAGTTGTCTGTAGTCAATAGTTGCTGCCAACCTTAAGATGACCTACGATTGTGGATAAAGGCAACAAGGCAATAAATAATACTCAGTAGTTTTTTATTATTCTTTTCAATATTATAGTACGGTGTACCTTGTCTGGGTGCAGCCTTTCACAATGCTCGGTTGCAGTAAGTTTATATTTTTTCCCGTCCACTTCCAGAGTGTGCCGGCCCTGTTGAATAACTCTTTGTGCCACTGTGAGAGAGGGGGTTACCATAGGGAAATCAGTCTGAGCAGCATCCTGACTAAGCACTAAGCAACCACTGGTCACTCCATTGACTTGCATGCCAACATTCCATTGGGCTGCATGCCAACATTCCAGCCCAGTGTAAATCACTGGTGGCAGCCAATACAATGCCATTCCCTACTAATACTTACGCAAATGAATGAAGTTAATTTTTGAAGTGTTTTCCCTGAAAGTTAACGACGCATGTTACGTTTTGTCTCAAAACCAATGTGTGCATGTAACAAAACCAAATAATTCCTCAGATATATCCTCATGCATTAAATTGTATGTGCACATACAGTACATGTGCAAACAGTGACCCTACTGACCTGCACTGTCTTCATAGGTGATGAGGGCAGAGATGGGTGTCGCCTTGTCAATAGTGAGTGACTCTATTTCCCCTCCTCCATTCCTGGTTTGCATAAAGTGAATAAGTAGCTTGTCTTTGAGCCTGTCTTCCTCGAAGCCTGTGGGTAGGCCGGTTACTCTGAGAGTCCTGCCCGGCTCCGCCATCTACTGGGAGAAAGACCATTACTGATGAGGAGAAGAGACTCGAGAGTGACAGCAATACAGCAACACCATAAATGTCATAGTTCAGGATAAAGTGTGAGCATGAATGCCAACACGATGATAGCAAACACAAAGATCTCTTAAAGGAACTATTATTTTTAGTATCAGGCAGCCATGAAAAGACCCCACCCATACAAATAGAGAGGGAGACATATTTGATATTATAACACCCTCTGTTGGGGGTTACTAACACACTACATCAGCAAACACAAAAACGTCTATTTAGAATACTTATCAATAAAACGTTTGTGTACTTTAAGCATTTTTTATTTCAGCATATTGTTCCTATTTTTCAATATAATGGTCTCTTTTCAGATTTTATTAATGGTCTATAATAACTGCTAGAATATTTATTCATATTTTGCATTATAAATAGAAAGGAAAGTTAGGTTTCATGGGCAGAATTTGACACTTGATCACGTCAACAACCAGTTCCCCCATTTCTTCCTCTACTCCACCGTTTGCTATATCCTCTTAACAAAGAACAATCTGAGGCAAAACGGCATTTTAATAGCTACATGTTGCGTTTCGCACGCTCGACAAGCATTTGCTATTATAATATTACACTGACGGAGGCTGAAATCTGAATTCCTCTGAGAAATGCATGTACGTGCGAATATGAAGTGTTTACTGCCACAGGATGCCAACCAAACGTATTCAGACGAGGTAAAGCCACATTGCAGAGTCGAAAGTCAAGGAAGTGAAAGAAATCAAACACGTCTGACAATCCTACGATCGCACTGCCGGCGGTTCTGGCGAGAGCCCAATGCAATCCGCCATAACACAGGTTGGACGCACACAACGTGATCACTGACCTTACAAATGTTTCATTGGTGATTTGGCGTTGTCTTTCAGAGACTGTCGCACAGTCTGTAGAGGAAAGTGAAACTACCTTATTGTTTGAATTCTCGTGTCAGCGCAAGGGGGCGTTAAAGTGCCATCAAATGCTCATGGTCAGTATCAGAGGGTGTGCGTTTAAGTGCCCAGACGGGTTTTCCAAAGAGCTAAAGAATGTACCAGTTTAGTCATCAACAAGATATCTATTAGTTATGTGTAAATGATGTATAAGAAAAACAACAAAACTATTCTATTGTTCATTGTTATTGATGTCTACAATTCAATCATTAGGGTAATATTTGTCTATAATTGTGTCTGTATTATGAATGTAACTTAGAATGGAAAACATTTATTTGTCCCGCAATTGGAAAATTTCCAGAATTCTCTGAATTTGACCCATCCCCTAGGGGGCAGTGGGCTGCCATGGAACGGCGCCCGGGGAGCTATTATGAAGTATCACGCTCAAGAATACACCGTGTTGCCAGAACCAGGGATCGCACCGGGGACCTTTTTTCCCTCACCCACTGAGCTACCCGGTCACAATCCTCCACTGTGGTGTTTTGATTTCATCATTGCAGTTGCACGTTCTACGTGAATATTTTGCAATGCAAATAACAAATTATAAATAATATTCCAAATAAATATTCTGAATGTTTGCTATTCTGCATGGAAAGAATATATAATAGTTGAATTGTTGAATTTCAAGGCCGTACAGTGGGGTATATAGTGATTTCTATTGGAGTTGGACTACGACTGGTGGATAATGTAATTAATGTACTTATTCTTCACGTAAAGCGTTTCCATTTAGCCTTAAAATCAGCAGGTGGCGGACGGGTTTCATTATATTAATATATACATGCATAGAAGAAGAAGTTTGTGTCTTGTCCAATCAGAGGCCACGTTGCTTCATTTACTACGCATGCGCTGTACGGCAAGTGTCTCATGTGCAGTACGTCGTGTCCGGTGGAGGTCATAGACGCCTGACTAAAACTGAGGTGAGTTATGTTATGCACATTGTTCATGTCGTTAAAATATTTTATTGTAAAGCGAAATGATTTTGTAGCAGTACCACAAAGCGAATTGGAGACAGTTTTTACGCATGTGTAAAGATCTTTGCTGTATACAAGTAATGTGCAGGGCGAACACGAGTTACCACTTTACCAGTCAGCGGCAGATAGCATGCGCACAGACACTCGGCGTGCTTTTTGGAGTGGGAATTCTCAAGCTTCAAAATGTTTATAATGTAAAGAGTCCCTTATGTAGTCATTGCGATGCTGTAAATGCTGACGTACAACGCTCCATTAAGTCGCCTTGTGCAGAAAGTTCACAGCTAGCTGGTGCTCTAAAGCTAATAAGCTACTGACAAGGCATCACCTAGCTCAAGGCCAAGGCTAACTCCTGTTTGTTGGAAGGATTTAAGCTGTCTTCCCAAGGACTGTCACCAAGGCTTAAATGATTTACACCAAGTAAAGTAAGGTTGTTGACGTTTTCGACCTCGTGTACTATTTGCCTGTAGGTCGCTGTCATGGCTAAGCTATTTGAGTCTATTGGGAAGTTGGGATTGGCCCTTGCCATCGGTGGAGGCGTTGTAAACTCTGCCCTTTTCAATGGTGAGTGATGCTCAAACCTGACAAACTGTAGGGAAAAAAATGTTTTACTGGTTTAAAAAAATGTTGGTTGGTATTACAAATTAGCAAGACATCATGACAGAATAATTTTTGAAATTAAATTTGTTTAGGCTCAAGGTCGTCATTGCTACACAATCATCCAATTAGACCATGAATATGTCTTGACCCGAAGAAAGATACATGAAAATGATTAGTGTTTGTTGCAGTTGAAATCTAAAGTTTACACTACTTTTTTAATGATTTTATTTCAAGCTATATAAAGCACAAATTTACATTAGTTTTAAAATAAACACACAACCTCCTAAAGAAAATAGAAACACCAAATTAAATATTGAGCATGTTAACTGAAATTCTGCTGAGGTTGTAAGATCAACTGTTATAACTGAACAGATACAGACTAAATATCTTGCTCCCCACAGTTGATGCTGGGCACCGGGCTGTGATATTTGACAGGTTCAGAGGAGTCCAAGAAGAGGTTGTTGGTGAAGGCACCCACTTCCTAATTCCCTGGGTTCAGAAACCGATTGTCTTTGATTGCCGCTCCCGCCCACGCAATGTGCCTGTCATTACAGGCAGCAAAGGTACATCAATGATCAACTGAACTGTTTTCCTGCTGTCCTTTTTTTTTCCAAGATGCTTTGTTAAAATACAAAAATATATAAGCAGGCAAGAAAGCTATACATGTCTACAAACTCTGAAATGAAGTTATATTATCTATAGGACAATATGAAACTTCTTTACTATAGCCAAATACAAACTATGTGTGTCATTCTGTTCTTCATGCTTCTACAGATTTACAGAATGTGAACATCACGTTGCGTATCCTTTTCCGTCCGGTCACAAGCCAGCTACCACGCATATTCACCAGTATTGGTGAAGACTATGATGAGAGGGTTCTACCGTCTATCACCACAGAGGTCTTGAAGGCTGTAGTTGTGAGTAATATTGAAAAAAATAAAAATGAACTTGGGCACATTTTATTTTGAATATGCCTGGTAGATACACATGTATTGCCTTTCCCACAGGCTCGGTTTGATGCTGGTGAGCTCATCACCCAGAGAGAGCTTGTGTCTCGGCAGGTCAGCGAAGACCTTACAGAAAGAGCCTCCACCTTTGGCCTTATCTTGGATGATGTTTCCTTGGTATGACAGTGCTGTTAGACTTGCAATTATGTCAATGTTTTTGGTTTTCTTAAAGGAGGAGAATTTTAACAAATTGTATTCCTTCAGACACACTTGACGTTTGGCAAGGAATTCACAGAGGCTGTTGAGATGAAGCAGGTGGCTCAGCAGGAAGCTGAGAGGGCCCGTTTTGTCGTAGAAAAGGTATTTCTTTTTTACATATAGATGAGTATAATCATATTTGGTCATCTAAAACCTGTATCACTGTAATCTCTCTCCTTTCAGGCAGAGCAACAGAAGCAGGCTGCCATCATCTCAGCAGAGGGAGACTCTCAGGCTGCCTTGCTTATTGCCAATTCTCTAATGGAGGCTGGTGATGGCCTGGTAGAGCTACGTAAGCTAGAGGCAGCTGAGGACATCGCTTTCCAACTCGCCCGCTCCCGTAATGTCACTTACCTGCCCTCAGGGCAGGGCACGTTGCTCCAGTTGCCTCAGTGATAGCACTTCATCCGATGTCCACCCTACGCTTGCTGTCACCAGCTATTACATGAGCCATGGAAGGGGTGGTTGGAGGATTCAATGAAGGACTCTTCAAACTTCAAATGCATTCCTCCCACTCTGTCTCTTCTTCCAGCTGTGGGCCGGGCTCTGCTGATGGCAGCATGGTGGGAGACAAAGTGAGAGTCTGAGACAAATACATTTCCACCCATGTATAAGGATGTGGAGGGTCCGATCCTTCCATTCGTAGTAATTGTTGTATATCTAGCCCTTTTCAAAAAGAATTGATAATGTAGTAAATTAAATAAAGTTGTATTTGCTGCATTGTTTCAGATTCAGAGCACTGCATGTCTGGAAATCAACAATTCTTCTTCTTTTTTTTTTTTTTTTTTTTAAATCAAGGTTATTTTTTTTGATTTAGTAATTTTAACATTTAGTTCCAAGAAGTCATAATGCTGAGTGTTCTTGTCTTGCTGGGAAGCTTCATGAGACTTCTATCATTGGAAATAATTAAATTTGTCAGTGTTCTGATTCCTAGGTGTTAAATTTGGCAACATACATTTGCTTTTCCAGCATATATTTGCTACACCCAGTCAACTGAACCTGTCAGAAGATGTTTGTTTTTTTTTAAACATATGTCTCTGTATCTTTTGTGTGGAGACAATGCAGTTCCAATATTTCAGAAATTGCTCAATTCAACAATAAATTTCTTTCTACCTCCCGGTACTCCCGGCTTGTTATTTAAGACCTCCAGGTGATTGCACAGCAGATCCTCTGTGAAATAATAATCACCATAGGAGTTGGCTTCAAATCATTCTTGTTCTATAAAGATTAGGGATGCAGCCGTTTACAGTTTTTTCCTGTTTAACTTGGAAATACTACATGCTCTTTTGTCATTTTGGGAAAATGGTCATTACATTTGGTAGTATGTTTTAAAAGAATATTTTCAGTAATCCGGATATTTAATATTTTCAGAGGCATTTTAAATCACTACAAATCAGTTAGGATACTTATTTATTGTACCCCTAGTATGTAACAATATACATTTAATCTGATGCTTTGCCCCTTATTTTCACCAGGAATAGTGATAATTTATTGCCATTGTTCACCTTATATACAGAAAAGCTCTTTTTCAGAAACATTCTGACTGGACTGATGTCTGCTATGATCCTTGTCACGTTTAATCACACCTTAATGAAGTATTGCATTTTTAGTACTTTAGAGCATGTACAACTTGACAAAATACGTGTCAGACCACAGTTCGGTACTTATAAATACTGAATACGGTTGCAGTTTTATTTCCTGGGGCTTTTTGTTGCTTTGGACAGTGGCCCGACTCGCCCAGATGGTACGTTTTTAATATGACAGCCCAACTGAATATGTGTATGGGCTCTGGTCTAGGACATGGATTGAATACTTGTTAAAAGTGAACGAGTGAGCCTTTATGGAAAACCAGTATGATTACCCTTTTAGACTCGCCCTCGGAGATGATAAATGGTCCTCGGGGTCTTCTTATTATTATTTCATCAATCAAGGGGTTCGAGCTCAGCGTGCGCGCGCGCGCCGTGCCCTGTCTGGTTTGGAGGGGAGCTCCAGACACGCCGCCGCGCGCCTGCCCAGACAGCGGCCTGGATGCCTGGGATGAGCGCGGGACGGCGGTGTTACGCGCGAGAGCTTGGCCGGGCCACGTAGCGGGGCTGAGGACGCCGGTGCGCAGGCATCGCCGCAGTCCGTTGCGCACAGCAGCACGCAAACCTTTGGCCTTTTGCACTAAACGACCACTGGCACCGGCCTTTCTGAGCGCACATCCGCGAATGTGGAGGGCGAGCGACACAAGTGCGCGTGCAACGCCGAATCTGTGCAACTATGACTGCATGAACGCAAGAGGGAGGTCGCTGTCGACAGAGGTAAGACAGCAAACCGACAACAAAATGTTGCTTTATAACTTAAGTTTCGGGAGTTGCGTATGTGACAAGCGTGACAGCTGCCGGGGAAAGCACCTCCCGGTCACCGGGAGCCGCTGGCACAAGCTACGGTGAGAATTGCCCGTGAGCCGAGCTAGCAGTGACTTTGTGACTGTCGAGTTGAGTGGGTTTGTCAGTACAGCAGCCTGGGTTTTGTCACCAGAGCGGCGCTTGTTATCTTGCACTAAATTGATAACAAAGCATCGACATCGACTTTTCATCTCGCTTCGCTTCGCCCCGAGAGCGTCCGCACTTTCTCATTAAATTGCACCATCTGAATAAAGAGTAGCGTGAATGATAAATATATCTGACGTTAGTGCTAGCTTGAAGCTAACTAGCCAAAATCTGGGCGGTTTGGGCTAAAAAAGTGAAAGCCTTCTATGTGTCGTTCGCCCATGCATGTCAGCAAACACTGGCTTTTAGATGGTGTCATTTGTGCAAGATATTGCGATTGTTTTTCATGCCGAGCGATCTTATCTGTACTAAAACGCACAATTGCTGCACCTTAAGCTAATGTAGCTGTTAGCTTGTCATGTGTGTGTGCAGGTTAGTACCTAAGGAGAACGGCTAGTTCGCTAAGTAGCCTAAGTTGGCCAGGCCTGCATAATGTTGATGCTGATCTGTGAACAAAGTTGTGATTTTGCTAATGAGGAATCTGTGTTTAACACCGATTGTAGCAGTAAAAGCAAACTGTAGCACGATCAGCATATCTCTGTACAATTCCCCAAATTGTGGGTACCGTGGGATTCTCACTTTTTAACTGTACTCACGAGTTGAAGGCATGCTGGGCTACAGTATGTCAGTTCTGTATTGTGGGGCGTGTTACAGTTACTAAAGTCGAAACTAGATTTAAAATGCTGTTAAAAACTGTTGCAGGACAGAGTTTAATGGCAAGCATCAGCTGTCCCTGTCTCCTGTCAGCTCTGATTTTGATAATAACTCTTTTTGTGTGGTAATGAGAACTGTGGTTTGGGGCTGAGATCATACTTTTCCACTTTTCTATGATACCACGGATGATTTATAGCTGACCAAAAACACTAGGTATTGCTCTATGACCCGATTATGGGCTTGAGGGCCAAATACCTACAGAGGCATGGAGCACCCCTGCAGCGTACCACACAGTGAGCTGGTTAAGGTCTTATGAGTTTGGACAGAGTGAGGAATGTGAACCCTCACACAGTCCACTACAAGCTGCGAAAGGGAAAGCTCATTAAAACCTAGACTTGAGAAGGAGAGTGGATTTGAGTAGCACTGCTACATAATAAGATGTAAACGTGACATCGTCTGACTTCAGGACTCTCGTCTTTTTTACACAAGCAGTTCAGCCGAACATTTTTGGGCAGTGTATGTTTTTAAAAGTGTGTTCAGCAACGCTCCCATCCTGTGTCATTCAAACCTGAAGCCACAGTAGCATCTATCCGGTATGTGACTGGCTTTGTGGCTTACCCTACGGTGTGTAGGAGATAAGTTTTGGTTTCTCATTAAGTCTGCGTGATTGGGACAGGCTATAAATTGCATATTGTTAATTTAAGCTTTAGTTTATGGGTGTTAATGAGCGTTACAAAGGGTTGAACTCCGAGAAATACATTTATGTACTTTGTGTGCATCATGAAGCAAAATTACTCTTTGAAAATAAGTATCTATCTATATGCCTATCTATATATCAGTATTACAATAGATTTACCTCCAAGTTGTTTGTGTAGAGTAATTATCGATATTGCGAAGTCGAAGCGTTTCTTTATTCCCACATCAAAGCGCTGAATTATTTCAGTGAAACTCTGAAATGACTCATCGTTGATAATGTTAAGTAGGGGAATGTTTTAATTCATTACATAACTGCTGTGTGTGTTTGTGTGTTTTGGTAAATAAAACACCACCTTCTTATTGTTTTTATAATGTGAATGTTAAAAATTAATGTGTGTGTAAAGTTTGCTGCTTAGCATAAACATTTTAAATAGCAATTTCTTTTACAAAAAAGACTTCAGCTCGTTGCACGTTAGACCAGGTTCACGCTGTGGTTTTTCACGTGGTTTTTCAATTCATATTCCTCTGTCATCCAAGCGATAAACTATCAGGCTTTATGCTAAAGACAGCCATGTGAGATTGCCTGTCGGTGCAGAGCTCACCCTCCCTCTGTGGTCTTAATGCTCTCAGAGCTGCTGTCCAATTCTCAGAAAGGATCACAGGCAGCATGCACAGGAAGACAGGTGTGTTTTGTATGTGTGTATAGTCAAATTCTGCATAAATGTTTTACGCTTGTCTTTGCAAGTTGGACTAGTGTAAATTTAACTTTAAAATCTTTGTTCTTTTTACAGTACATGCCATTATCTTTTCTTATTTATACTCTACCGAGTCTAAGTAACAAAAAACAAAGTTTAGTGTATAAAAAAACGTTTATACCTAAATCTGATCTAAACACATCCTCTGCAATAATTCATATGCCTTAGTTGAAAAACCTGTAAAGACGAAAGTTATTCCGTCTTTGGGAGGTATAGTGAAATTCTATTGTGTTCAAGTTACAGCGCACAGTGTACATTTGTTTTTGCAAGTACTAAAGCAACTGTTAGAAGTAGCCTCTTTGTGATATGCTTTTCTGAGAAAAACACATTTTAGTGGCTGAATCCTAGGGAAGTTATTGAGATAAACAGTTTATATCTTTCACTCTCCACACCCACAAACCCTCAATTCTACATATGACTGCAAAGTGTAACTCCACTTGAGTAATCCTTTAGTTTGGTAGGAGCTGTTTGAATATGAAAGACCCTTTGGCCTATTTATCTTTGCCTCTTAGTCGGTAGTGCATCCGTTTTTTTTAAAGTGTAACACATTTGCAATGACACAGAAGGGAGGATGTCTACCGTCTCCAAGAAAGGAAACCTGCTCAGGGAGGTGTTATAGCGAGCAGCCCTGGTGCTCACTCATTATGATTAGTAGGGTGTAAGGTTGTTTGAGGTCAGCCAAATGTCACCCAGGTACATCTTACCACAGACGTACACACAAGTCAGGAAAATTATAAATGCCTTCAGTTATAGACGCAACAAGAAAATAATTTTAATCAAATTTGTTTGTGTGTCACAAATGCTACTGTAGACTACAAACTATGCAGCACTCTGTCTTCTCTTCACTGAAAGCCCAAAATACAGTTTCCTGTGGTTGTGTTTGCAATAAGCTCCTAAGCTGTGGTTACACTAGCTCCAACAGTCAATGGGAGGTGTGTGAGCAGTGGTATGTGTTGTTTGAAACAAAGCACAGTCTTGCATTTAATCAGAGCTTTGCTGTCAATCTGTTGTTTTTTCATACCCATGGGCAGTTTGTGACGGGAGAAATTATCTATTTTATGCTTGGGTTTCAAGTTGCACGTTACAGGTAATGTACCAGTACTGTACAGTGATTGCACGTGTGTTAGTGATGTGATATTGAGCTTCCGAACATTTTCTTTGCACAAACTGTATCGACTTTCAGCCGTTGTTTTTTTGTTTCATTTTCTTTGTTGCAAACACGTGTTTAAATTCACAGGATGTATTGTCTGCCACCATTGAGCATAAGTATCTTTATATTTCACGTGTGGTCTGGAAACATTTAGAAAGCTCAGTGTTTGAGATTGAACCAACTCACATTCATTGCAGGCTGTGGTTTCAACTCCTACACAGAACACTGAAACATTTGTGGGCAAATGTGGTAGTCTGTTTGAAAATCTGACAATATGGCTGTAGTTTCAGTTCACAGACTCTCTAGTGACACTAGAGAACGGAAGACCTAACCTTATGTATGTTTCTTTTCTCTCCTTTCATAGGTAATGCACTGTAAATGGCAAGTTGAAGCAAGTTGCACAGGAAAGAAGCCTTCAGACAATACTGTATCAGCAACTTGCCTACACCTCGTATATCAACTGGAGAGGAGATTGGTTCAGATGTTCACAATCAAAGACTCCTAGGTTTTCTTCAGATTGATTTTTAAGTACATGAAACTGAAAGTGGACCAGATTGTATGTCTGTCCAATTGGATTTCCTGCTTTGGTCAGTATGGATGCTCTTTTTGAATCAGGCTAACTGTGACTTGCCTCATTCCCTCCTTCTTGCCTCCTTAGCAGAAGGAGGGTGGGGGATTGGTGTGGCATCCCCTGCCCTTCCTGAGTAATTTAATCAAACAAGGCACCATACGAGTTGCTTTTGTCTATTTCTTTTAACTTCCATCAATCCATCTTTCAACTCCTTCACCCTCTTCATGAAATCTTGCCAGAGCCTCAAGGAAGAGGTTTCCGTCCCCAGCCTTGGCGGGATGTCACAGGAGGAAGGACGCAGGGCGCCAGTGTCCCAGTCCTATTTTCACTCCCCCAACCCCGATCTGGACCTGACAGGAAAGCTTTATAAAAGGGAGGCTGGTGGCAAGCCTTATTCTGTGTTGGTGGACAATAAAATGGCATCAAAGACATCCGTTGGGGAGCAAAACGTTGGTCAGTTGCCCACTCATGTTTCTCCGCAGCAACACCAGCAGTATTTCAGAGAGGGGGGCACTGGACCGGAGGTAACACAGGGGTCCCAGGCGAGCAATGATGGCACTTCTGATGAAACTGAAGATGATGAAGAGGACGATGAGGAGGATGAGGATGGTGAAGAGGAGGGCTTCAAGCGTGAGCAGATCATAGTCGAGGTCAACCTAAATAACCAGACACTTCATGTATCCAAGGGCGACAACAAAACTGGAACCGCAGTGGATGACTCCGAGCGAGCGGGCAGCGATGATGACGAAGAGGAGGAGGAGGATGATGACGATGAAGACGAGGAGGAGGAAGAGGACAGTCCAGAGGAAGAGGAGGAAGAGGATGAAGAAGATGAGACTAAGAGTCGAAGAACAAGGTCAAAGAGGGCCCGTAGGAGTGGGAGTAGCACAGCAGCTCCCAGCCAGCCACAGAAGAAGAGCCTCAGATCGACTCTGAGTGAGTCTAGTACTGGGATGACCACAAGGGGGCGACGCAAGTGCACGGAGCCTCCAAAGAGCAAGCGGAGGTCAGCGAGGTCGGCCCCAGCCTCTGCCGGTTCCACGACGGCCTCGGCAGGGGGGAAAGCAGAGATGGAAGAGAAGGAGATGCTCGCGTGTGAAAAGTGCCCCCGAGTGTTCAACACACGCTGGTACCTGGAGAAGCACATGAACGTCACGCACAGGAGAATGCAGATCTGTGACAAGTGTGGTAAAAAGTTTGTCCTGGAGAATGAGCTTGCCTTGCACCAGCAGACGGACTGTGAGAAGAACATCCAGGTAACAGGGACCTCCTCACTCTCAATGTTTATTCATAATTATAGTTTTAGTTATTGCTTTATATGTTGTTATAAACTAGGATGCTTTAGCATAAAGTGTACTGAGATAAGTTTGTTTTTGATTTATTGCTCACTTTGATCTGTTAAGCTGATCTGCAAGGAAGGCAGTATTTCTTCGTCATAACAATTCAGCATTTGAAATTGTATTGTTTGAACTAACGTTTGTATTTCCTGTTTTGAGCATTGTTTAAATATAAGAGTAAATAGGGATATATGTAGTGTAATTATAAGTTAATTAACTTAGATTTAATACATTTGTGAACTTATGAAGGTAAATGTCTGCAGCCAAACTACTACTACTTATTTCGTTTCATGTGAGTTTTTGGTAATAGTGATGGCAGATTAAATGTGACACTAATTCATGGAAATGGATATTGCCCAACAGTTTACCCAGACCAGATTTAGATCTCACTACCTTGGCATTAAATGACCTGTATGTAAAATAACGGCAGTGACACAGTGCAGTTTTGCAAGCGAGTTAAGACAGATGAATATCCACATTATCCCAAGATGGAGAAATTAGGAACTACTGATAACTTATATAAGGATTACTTGCATGTTTATGTTTTTTTATTTTGTAGTGAAATCTGTGTTCTTTAATTAGTGTCAAACATTGATTTTTCTCCCCACACATGTAATGCTGGTTTTACCCCAGCAGAGGGAGCTGGAGTATTGTAGCAAAGCTCAGCTCATGGTCGTCAGGTTTACCTGCTATTGATGTCAGACTGTTTTATTTGATATATTTTAATGCCCTTTTTTTTCTTTAGTGTGTTACCTGCAACAAGTCTTTTAAGAAGCTGTGGTCACTGCATGAGCACATTAAGATTGTACACGGCTATGCTGAAAAGAGGTTCTCATGTGAAATCTGTGAGAAGAAGTTCTACACTATGGCTCATGTCCGTAAGCACATGGTTGGTAAGTGGGACCTCGTCACTGTTCCTAGTTAATATCCCATACAGATCATTGAAGGATTACATTGCAAAGAACCCACTATATAACTTTATGTTCCTTATTTTCATGGTGATGACAATGTTGTGGCTGAAGATGGATTATCTAGTGATTTGTCTTTACATAAGCATGGCCCTAAGTAATTTATAGTTTATCACTTAAGTTAACATTTTTGTAGACAAACTGTCAATTTGTTTTTTTTTTGTTCGTTCTAATTTAATGCATTTGAGTCTAATCTAATTAGTAGACGTCTCACTGCTCAGTGTTGTTCTCTCTATCTCCACTCAGCTCACACGAAGGACATGCCATTTACCTGCGAGACATGTGGGAAGTCGTTCAAACGCAGCATGTCTTTAAAAGTTCACTCGCTCCAGCATTCTGGAGAGAAACCCTTCCGCTGTGAGGTACGACGCATTGGATAACTGCACACACAAACACACCCTGACATAGAAGTGATAGAACAGCATCCTGTTGTTGTTGTGTGGCATACGTTTTTAAGAACCAAACCTAAATTCTAACCTTAGCCCTAAAATCACATCTTGACCCTCAAAAAGGCCTTTAAAGTTGTGGGGCCCAGCCGAAGGGCCCTACAAGTGACCATAGGGCCACTTTGGTAGGAAAAAAAGGATTTTGGGCCTTTGGTTATTTATTTTACTGCTTGTGTGTTTAGTAGGACTGAATCTTATTTTTTTTGTCTTTGTGTTCTATCATTTTTCCTGTTACACTGTCACATGTATTAAAAAAAAGGGTTTTCACATACTGTAGAGGTCTATGTGCAACATAGACACCAAGACAGAAGCTGTTTTAGTTCCAAACCAGACAGTTTGAACTGTGTTGAGCACTAAACCTTCCTACGCTCATGGAAATGTAAGAGATGTTTGTCATGAACACAACCAAATGCCCTTATTCCTTGTCTCTATTTATTTTGTGATGAATTTAGCACTCGCATTAGCCTTTCACACTCCTTCACACAAGGTTGAGTTCATTCTTGTTTGCCTCTAAAGGCCCTTGAGGTTGATTTTCTGTGGTTTGTGGTTTGACCAGACCATCATAGTTGAATTGGATTAATCCTTGAATGCTGCTGTAGTTTCGGTTGTCACTTGCTTAATATAGAGAAGCTCAGTCAAACCATTTCAAATATTAGCAAACCACACATGCAGCATTCATCAAGTACAGAAGGGTGAGAGAAATATTTCCAAGCTTCCTTGAACGGAGTTATTAGCAGTTATTAATACTGTCCATGTTCTGACTCTGCAGTAAACAGGAGCGGTGCTTCAGATCCGTCTGAGGCCTTTTTAATGTTCACTGACTCCGCAACATGTGTGTATGGGTGGAACAGCTCTGATTTAATATTACCCTGGAGCAGCATAACATGTGATTACAAGCTTGTTAAGTGTGTGTGTAACATGTAGCTTAACATTCTCAGTGTCTTTGCTCTGCCGCCCCATATGGAAACTGTCAGTTTTCCCACAAACCTGTATTTATGCAGGTGGTGCCACTGAGAATAGAAATATCTCACTTCTGGAAAGGCCTGACCTAAAAAGTAAATTAATTTAGTTACATTAGACCGATTTGGTAACCGGCTGGAGTGAAACAACGTGTTAAACATTATGTACATTAAAGAGGAAATTCCACCTTGGATACGAGATTAAGCACACACAGGTCTTTAAGAAACCTAATTTTTTTGTGTTGGTGCCCCTCAAACGTGATGCATGTCAAATCCAGAAGCTGTGCAAATCTATAACTTTCCAGCGTGACTGTTTTTTTCACAGGTCCCTTGGTTTACTTTTATGTATGTAGATGCACACTATAATAGTAATGACCAGGTTTTAAACCAAGAAGAGAGAGGAGTCTGAAATGTACTGTATACACAGATAAGCTCATGGTATCTGTGTACTGACCTGTTGTGAGCACGTTGTCCTAACGACTGTCCGTCTCTGCTGCAGAACTGCGACGAGCGGTTCCAGTACAAGTACCAGCTGCGCTCGCACATGAGCATTCACATCGGCCACAAGCAGTTCATGTGCCAGTGGTGCGGCAAAGATTTCAACATGAAACAGTATTTTGATGAGCACATGAAAACACACACAGGTGAGAAGGTTTCTGCTTAACTTAAGATGCAGGACTAGAAACTACCAGTTCCACTTTATTCCTAACCATCATGGAGTTGGACTTACTGTATTTACGTATATGCAGTGGAAACATAAGCACAGCTGGTAATAGCCATAACAATGTGTGAGCGAACGTCAGTGTTTGTGACTGTTCACTTCTGACACTTTAAACCTGCATTAGTTGTGCTTTGATTGTTTTCCTACCTTGTTAGTCATCATGTGTCATCTGCTTTGCTAAATGTCAGTATTTTGAATAGAAAACCATGATGTAATGTTTCTATACTGTCTGTAATTGTAAATTTGTGTAAGCGTAAACCTTTGCTAATCGACCGTGCTCCGTGTCAGCTCAGCCAGCCAGTCTCCACGCGCTCCTTAAAAAAGAAAAGACACAGGGTGGTGCCAAGTTGAACATTATAGTGGTGGTAGTTGTAATGACAGGGAGGGGATACATCAGAGAAGCGCCTTGCATATGTCGTGGCTTATAATGACTACCCAGACCTTCGCTATATTGCATCCCTCTGCTTTTCTGTCCTGTCTGCATTGCTATTTCTAAGACCCAACTGAGCGGTGAAGCCTGTACATCCTTCTCTGTTCTTCTGCAGCCATGCCTGCCGTGGGTGGACACAGCTCTCCGTTGGCCCTCTCGCTGTTCTATTTGTGATGTGTAATTACACTAGCCTCTCCTCTCCCTCCCATTGGCAACCAGTGTAGAGGTCTTGTATGATGGGACACACCCATCTATGCCCTGTAATGGGCACACATCCTAAGTTTGGGTCACTACCAACAGTTTTGTTTTGTTTTTTTATTCTCATGGATTCTTATGAGAGCATGGTTGCAGACGACGAGCATATTAGCTGTCACCTTCTGATATTCAGTTGGTTTGGAGGAGCGTCACACATAACGTGCCAGGAAAAGGCTCAGAGAGCTCTTCAACAGCCTGCTATTAGATGGCTGTGTGGGTGGCAGCAGGCACATTCAGTGGCTCCATGGAGGGAGGTTAATGAGAGCGGCATTCCAACAGAGCTGCTGTTGTTCACTTTCACATTTTGCCTCGAAGTGGGAATAGTAATAGCTTCCTGCAGAGTGGGTGGGTTGACAGTAAAGACCTTTAATTCAAAATGGCGTCTTATTAGCATTTTGAAAGACAACTGCTGCTCTGATTGAAAGGGCTAAAAGTGAGGTGGGAATTACCATTGTAATTTTTAGAGTTAGTAGTCTTATATGATTATCAGCAAAGGTTTGAGCAAAGCCGCATCTTGTAATTCGTCCTGACTGATCCGTCTCTTTCCCTCCCGTGTGTCTGAATCTGTGCAGGAGAGAAGCCTTTCATCTGTGAGATCTGTGGGAAGAGCTTCACCAGCCGGCCCAACATGAAGCGCCACCGCCGCACCCACACGGGGGAGAAACCCTACCCCTGCGAGGTGTGCGGCCAGCGCTTCCGCTTCTCCAACATGCTCAAAGCACACAAAGAGAAGTGTTTCCGGGTCACCAGCCCCGTGGTTCTGCAGACCAGCGGCCCACCCGTGCCTGTCCGCCTCTTTGCCAACACCTTCCTGTCCTCTTCCTCCACGGCCGGCCCCGGCCCCGGCCCCTCGGCCGCTGCCCCGGCCACCACGTCTGCTTCGCTGGGCCTGAGCCCAACGGGAGGCTCCATGTCTCCGCGGGGCCCCGTGGGACAAACATTCTCACATGTACAGCTCCATTCAACCCCCGCTCACCACCACCCACACCCGCCGACAGCCCAGCAGCATCTTTCAAACGCACCCCAGCACGCCCCACCTCACCCCCACCACCACCTCGCCGTGCCCCCGGTCTCCCACCTCCCCCCTCCCCCTGCTCTTTTCAAAAGTGAGCCCCTCAACCACTGTGGGCATGAGGACAGCAGCTACCTGCACCACATGCCCCCCCCTGACAAGGGTCCAGGAGCTCCACAGCACCACTGACCTGTGCTCCAGCTCTGCAGGCCCAAACCAAACAACGCCTTCTCCTGCTCTCATAGTCCTGCCTCAGACTTTAAGTTTCAAGACCCCCAGTATAAGGGTGCTCTTTTCATACAGATGTAATCAGACTAAACACACAGCTGTGTATGTGTGAGACCTATCAAACTAATACACCCTCGGTGCACACCCTCACTTAAAACCTGGTCAACTGACAACCTCCGTTTTTTTTCTTTTTGTTTATTTTTTCTTGAACACTTAGGAAGTCTTCACAGCGGTTTCTCTGCTATCTGTACATTGATGGGTGTAAAGTATCTTTTTCATCAAAAGCTGCTGATGGTAGTTGACATGTATTATTGGGGTGAATCACAAAAAAAGAGATCAGTGTCATTGAACTTTTTGTCAAGTTGACTTGTGCTTGCACAGCGGTCAGGACTTGCTCCTCCCAAAAGCAATACTCGATCTGTCCTAGTCGTACTGCAGAGACTCAGGTCCTGCAGAAACGTGTGCTGAATGTCGTGGTTCCTCCGGAGCCTTTCACTGACTTAAGGCTGAGGCTTCCTCTCAGAGGGGCCACAGCAGTAGTGCAGACGCCATGTAGTGACCGTGAGGAGGGGGCAGGACATTTTGTAAATGATCAGCTGGGTCTAGACACAGTCTGGGGTCCATGTCAGAGTAAAATGGTGCTTTCCATTCCAGTACATGAATATTACTTAATTTTGCTTTTTCCATTTGAAGTGTAATAGTTAAGAACAGTGTCTTGTGTCCTGTCTTCGCTTTTCTACAATGAATTTGAAGTTTTGGCTAAACTCGAGTTATGCAGGACACACGTCGGGCACACGTCACCCTCACACCTGAGCACACGGAAGACGAAAACACACATCGGTGCAACCTCAACTTTCTCAGTACTGCTGGTCAACAGATGCTTTTGGGTGACTGTCAGATACTGCCACTGTGAGGGGCCAGACACGTGGCCCCATCAGGATTTACCCCACCTCCTTTCGCTGCTGTTGAAACAATACGGGTTACCATGCTACAGGTCATTTACCACAGCACACACACACACCTGGGACCTTTTTCATTACAATTTTAACAGTTATGCATATTCCTCTCAGCCTCTATTCCATTGTTCGGTGTGGGACATTGTAGTAAAGCAAGGTTTAGTTCGTGACCTTCACCAAGCTGACATACCAAGGCCACACCGGCAGATGTGTCCAAACCTGTTGAATGTTGCCTACGCAGATTGATGACGTACGAGTCATTCACATGTTTATTTTTTTATAAGTTCTGTTATGATACTTTGCTCGGTTTGAAGCTAATGAATGGCTCCGTAGTCTAGATAAACTGCTGTTGGCTCCAGAAATACGGAATGTCAGGATAATGAGCAGTGGTCAAAACCATTAGAGTTTGAGTTGTCGCATATATCGGCGTCCATGTGGTCAAGTCAGCGCGAAACATTAGGTTTATTACTGTAAGAAGTGATGGCGTGAATGTCGTTTTAAGCAGAAGTGGCCGGCGACTACTGGGCATGTGATCAGGTTGTCTGGCTGTGTGTTAAGGGGAAACGTTGACCTTTGCATGAGAGTGCGAGTGCATGCATTAGTTTTCCCATTCTGTCTGGCTTTCCCCCTTTTTCACTGTGTGTGTGTTTGGGGATACCTGAGCTGAACAATAGCAGTAAACCACAATCCTCCTCCTACCCCTACAGTCTGAAGTGGTTAAGCTCAATAGTTTAGGATGTCCTTATTTTGATGAGACCTGCAATTATCCTGCCATTTCTGTGGGTCTTAATAGCGCTGCATTAACAGCTTATTATCCTGTTCCCTTGGGTTGACTGCTGTTCTTGAGCATTTTGCAGTACAGATCTTTGTCTAGTTTCTTTTTTTTTTTTTTTAAGCCTTTGAATTTGTGTGTATTCTCTGCACTTTACTGCTGCGTGGGTGAGGCGCAGGGATGGGAGGACTGACAATGCATTGTGGAACAGAACGGGGGGAAAAGGGTGGAGGTGATTACTTTTGAGTGGATGTTTTTAGGCAAGGAAAGGAGGAGAATCCCAGATGGAGGTGGGTAGTGTGGAAGGGACCAGAGCATATGAATATTCCTTTTTTTACACACGCGTATGTTTCATTATGCATTTTTAAAAAGAATCAACATTTCTGCTGAATTCAGACCGGACCTTAGGGTGAAAGCGATGTTCTTTTTGCTTTGGCGACTTTCCACTAGCGCCTCTAGTCGACGTCTGACACACATTATTCTGTCATTGTTTGTCTGTGAAGCTCTTTTTCTGTCACATGTTTGATCTTTCAGTTTGCCGAATGATTCTCCTCCTCCTTTCTTTGTTATATAGAATGCACTTTCTACTAAAATTCTTGGCTAGTTAAGGAAAATAACAATGTATATTCTTTAAAGATGTTTTAAAAATCAATATACTTTTTCCCCTTTGTATTTTTAACCACTTAATGTAGCATTGTGTATTTTATTATTGTATCTGGTACAAAATGTGCAGCTTTATAATGTCCTGGTTTGTCTTTTTTTGTATGTTTCTGGAGATTGAGAAGTGAAAAGGTTGGGCCTTTTTGATAATGTACATTTAACTGACTGCTAACTTTGAGAAGTAAAAACAAGTAGCCATGATCTCACACGTTGCTGTTCCTATGTTGATCCTAAACCTGTGCTGGGTTCCTGATAGTGGGTCATTGGATTAAGGTAGACTTTACAGTGAGCTTTACTGGAAAGCTTATATTTCAGCCGACTGGATAGACCTGTTCGGCCTCATTATTTGACTCTATTAGGGTCACTGGCTTGTTGCCATCTTAGCTGAAACTGCAGCTGACTTGTTTACATCTTAAAGCTGAAACGAGGGTTTTTTCGAATTCCTGTTTTAATATGAGCTTCTTACACTTCAGCAGGTACAACATTTTTAAAAAAGGTCATTGAACAAGTTTTTTTTCCCTAATCGCGTTCAAGTCCAAAAGTAAGAAGAGGTTCGCCTGATGAGTGTTGTCACGGTAACATCGCATTCCTTGGTCTCACGCGGCTCCATCGTCCATTAACGCTGTGCTTCCTGTGAAGGTGCATTAGGAGATCTGCTGCTACCTGTAATGCACGGTGGCCTTTATCACCATACGTGGGTTTAAGTGGCATAACAATGAGTCACATCATCCTATAAGGTAGCAGAGAAGACCACTGGGTAGGGAAAAAAGTGAGTGACTCAGTGATGGTGAGTGGGTGGTCAGGTACCGAGGCTCACTTCATGAGCACTGGAGATAATAACACACCGTCTGTACATCTCCATTCCCATTTGGGTTTAAAAACAGTCGGCCGCCCCAGCTGTTAGTCATTATGCCTGGTGGTTCAGAGAGTGAGGGAGGCTGCGTCTGTCGGGAGGCAGAGGAGTCGTGCCGGGCTTCAGACGGCGTTCCTTCAGGCGCTTCGCTGGAAGTTGCTGTTTAGTAATCGGTGTATTTTTAGTTTCGCGTCTTGTGGAGAAACAAACAGCCAACGTGGACAGTTTCTCCTGAGTTAAAAGCATCGTGACAACACGTTTCATTTATAAGTTGCTCCGTTACGTTTTTACGCCGTGTGCATGCGAAATGTGATGGGCTGTCGGTGTCTACATTACAACACAGGTTAAAGGTCAGCAGACGCTTCACAGCGAGTGAATGTTCCCGCGCTCACAGTAACGCAAAGTGTAGTTTTTAGGATCTGATGACGTGCACGCTGCTTTGAAGCAACACGGATTTATCTCATGAAACAATCTGAACTGTCTTGGTTGAGATTATTCGAATCTTTCCCTACTCGTACTTCAGGTCCAGACTGGCTGATACTTCCCGTCCTCCCTCCCCTCCCTCCTACAGTTCCCCGTTTCTCCCCCGTGTCTTCTTTTGAAAGCGTCGTGAACGCGCACGGCGGGGCGCTATTAAATGGGCGGACTTGTAGGCGCGGTCACGTCCACTGCGGCTCCGGAGGTTTTGACGGTCACATAAAAGTGCTCGTCCCACCCGCGGACCCACGTCTCTTCCCTCCGTGGGACCGGATCGGACCTGATCGGGACCAGCGCTGGTGAATTTTGTTTCTTTTTAAATCAAAATTGAAGCTGCGGAGCTCAGCATCTATTTATGACTCTCACTGTTGATGATATTATATAGTGCCGCTGTTTTTAGATTTTTAGAATCACAACACACCGTTTGCTGGAGGACTAGATGGCGCTTCTACGGATAAAAAAATATCCATCAGTGATTAACCTGTCTCTAATTGCTTTTCTGTGGCTATGTAGTCTTTAGCCCATTTCCTATTATGAAAACTTCCAAATGATCTCGATATAGTGATTTTTAAATCACCGTCTCTGCTCGTGTGTTGTCATTTAAACCCACCTCCACCGCGTTTCCCCTCAGACAAACCGCGCTCAGCTTAAAGGCGTCCGGCTGCGGAGAGACCCGTTTGACACCGGCGGACGTTCACCGACATCAGCCACAATCAAAAGGTATGAAGTGAGCGACGCGCTCTGTTGGACCGAGGTGCTCGTTTGTGCCAAGTTGCTGATTGTTTGCTTGCTTTCTTGCCTGATCTCGCCGGGACTCCGTTTTCCATTTCCCCCCTGCTGTGATCGCGTTTCACTCCTGTCAGCAGTTTGACCGTCAGCTCTTCCTATTCACTCCTCACGTCTATTAAAGGCCTCCGCGTGCCTCAGACAGCCGTGAGCTGAAGATGCTGCCTCTCGGGCTGAAACGTCTGCTGTTGCCTGCATGGGTCTACACATAATCCACCTTATGAACTAGTAAAGTTTCCATTTTGTTCTGTTTCACCCTCCAACTCTCTCTCGTCTATTTACACATTGATGTTTCTCAGGGCGCATCATCTTTACCAGCGTGGCTCGTGATTTCCGAGGGTGGAAGCGCACGAGCGGACATTTGATGCCAACAGTAAGAACGCACTGAATAATGGGGGACTCATTCTTCAACTGCTGTTATGTCCCACCCCACCCCCCAGGCGAGGAGGACCCCCGCGGACCCACGCGCTCGCACGTCATGACCTCCCACTCGACGCGCGTCCCCTCCGACAAGCGCTTCCTCATCTTCTTCGACTTCGACGAGACCATCGTCGATGAAACCAGCGACGACATGGTGGTGCAGGCGGCCCCGGGGCAGCGCCTGCCCGGCTGGCTGAAGGACACCTACCACCCCGGGCGCTACAACGAGTACATGCAGCGCGTGCTCGCCTACCTGGCGGAGCAGGGCGTCACCGAGAGCGACATGCGCGGCATCATGGAGAAGATACCGGCCACCCCCGGCATGATCACCCTCTTCCAGTTCCTCCGCACGCGCCCGCAGGACTTCGAGGTGGCGCTGGTGTCGGACGCCAACACCTTCTTCATCGAGTCCTGGCTGCGGCGCGTCGGGGCGCGCCAGCTCTTCCATCGGGTCTTCACCAACCCGGCCACCTTCAACAAGGACGGCCGCCTGCTGCTGAGGCCCTTCCACTCCCACGACTGCCCGCGGTGCCCCGACAACATGTGCAAGCAGGTGGTGGTGAGGGACCACGTGGCCCGCAGGACGCACGAGCGGGGCCGCCCGTATCAGAGGGTCTTCTACGTGGGCGACGGGGCCAATGACTTCTGCCCCGCGCTCGCGCTCGGCCCACGGGACGTGGCCTTCCCCCGGCGGGACTTCCCCATGCACCGTCTGATCACGGAGACCCACGAAGCCATGCCCGGCGAGTTCAAGGCGGTGACGGTGCCGTGGGTGAGCGGCGAGGACGTGGTGCAACGGCTGAGGAAGCTGGTGGCAGAGTAGTGGGTCGCTGATGGGGCGGTGGACGCTTGTAGTGTAACTCAGGTGAATTACTCCCACAGACTAAAGCAATAAAATCATTTGTACTGTCTGTAATACATGAATTGTTGGTTTGTTGCCACATTAGTAGGTTCCTGAGAGTTGCCACTGCTCAAGTGAGGAAATCAATAATCCAATGCTTCAGATTTAGCTGTAAAGAAAATAACTGGACATTGTTAGGAGTATAATAATAATAAAATTTTATAACACTATGAAAAGTAATTTTAAAAATGCACATTCATTTACTAGGTGCTTAAATAGTACAATCATACATATTTTATTACAAACTGCACTTTTTCATTGTTAAATTCGCCTTTGGTCTTAATGTATAAAGTTGACCAACAATGTGAGAGAAGTGTATGTTTAAAATGTTGTCTGTCTGTTTTGTTTATCTTTTGTTTATCAGTGTTTTTTCTGTGTAGGCCATGCCTACTAAAGAATTATTAGCACCAGCAGGAATAAAGCCATCAACTGAAAATCTGTGTCGAAATCTATCACCACACTCCTTCATCATCTATGCGGAAGAATTCCTAACCTGCCTCCATCACAGTCACACAGCAGGGGAACATTTGAGAAGCAGGCCTTTTCAAACACTAGTGGGATTTTAGGCAAATGTAGCACATGCCATGCCAATCCTACAAAGCCTCACCCTGTAATTAGAGTTAGCCTAATGTTACCAAAGCCCTAATTATTGCCTATATCTGTATTCAGGGTTACGTTGGTGGTTTAGGCACATTCCAGAGTTTGAGCACAGAGTGTACTTGGATTCTACACACACCCTTATTTTTACCCTTTAAGCTGCTTGAATAATTAATCAGAAAGCCTCTATTGGGTTCACCTCTTAGACTAGGTACGTTATAATCAGTCTGAAAGGAATGCTTCAGGTAAATTCTGTGTGTGTCGCCCTCCAGTGGCCACAATGAATAACTGCAGTTCATTTGAAAGTCTTAATTGGTCTATAAAAGTATTCTTCTAATATGTCTACCCTTACTTTGGGCAAGTGTATTTATGGGATGAGCATTTTCAGACCAACTGAAATTAACTGTTTTATCTTAATTTACAATCAAAACAGTATATAGATAACAGATCTAACGGCTCATTATTTTATTTTCCTAAATAATTTAGAGGATTTCAAGTACGTAAAATTCTATTTTTCAAAAGTCATAAAAATCAGTTCTTAATGTCTAGGTTTCTACAGGGGGGTTATAATTTTGCATACAATGGGGCATGTACTGTATCGACCAGCGTCTATTAAGATGCCTGTAGTAAACAATTCCACCACTAGGGGCGGAATTGCTTTACCTTCGAATGCTCAACTGTTCAACAGAACAAGAGAAGCGGAAGTAGTTTCCATGCGCATGGCGCTATTTGAGAAATTATTTATCTTCTGAGTAATTGCCGGACTTCTGCCTGACTTGGACTATATTTTCTATTAAATATATTGTACAATATTACAGGTGAGTCCGTTCTGCAGTTTTAGTTTGCAGCTTGGTGTAGTAAATCATTGTTTGCTGGACAGCCAAATAACAACGTAAGTTAAACGTCGTCCATTCATTGCAACGCTTGTTAGCGGGCTAGCATGCTAGTTCTGGGCTAGCCCTAACTGATGATACTGCCAGTATAAGAGGAACAATACGCTAAAATAAGCGACTTAATTCACGCTACGTGATCTTGTAATGTCAAAACTGCCCCAGACGGAGAACACCGGCCGGATAGATAGATAAACGAGCTAAGCTACGGTGGAGCATAGGATGCTAGAGGCAGAGTTAGCCTCGTTAGCTCCATAAGGTGAAGTGAATACTTCAACAAGCGAATTTAAAATGGAATTTGCATTTCAGGAGACCAACTATGAGCACAAACAACCTAATGATCCCTGACGTGCTAAGTGTAGTTTATTAAGTTGTAGGTGTAAAACAGCAAAGAACGCAGCGAGTGCTCAGTTACAGTGGGTCATACACGTTAATGTTGTGATATTACCTTATTGGCATTAACAATAGATTAAACCTCCTCACAGGTTTCTAAAAGATGGATGCTGATCTCTACGATGAGTTTGGCAACTACATCGGTCCAGAGCTGGACTCTGATGACGATGATGATGATTTGGACGCAGAGGACAGAGATGCTGACGAGGTGCTTTTAAAAATCAGTGTTAAATGTTATTAATTTGTAGTAATAAATATTTGCTTATCCAGTGCTTACACAGTAACACACTCTTTGTGCAGGCTGATGAAGATGATGAGGATGAGCCAGCGGACGCCGAAGAGGATGTCCCAGGCATGGAGGTGGTCCTGCATGAGGACAAGAAGTACTACCCAACAGCAGAGGAGGTTTATGGGCCTGAAGTTGAAACCATTGTCCAGGAGGAAGATACACAACCTCTAACAGGTTAGCAATAAAACAAACAACTTTGACAAGTTCATACATGCATGTAGATGACGGCACAAACATTTGTTGTCTTACCAATTTTAGAGCCCATCATTAAACCTGTGAGGAACAGGCAATTCACGTTGATGGAACAGGAGTTGCCGGCCACCATCTATGATATGGAGTAAGTGCCTCCAAATACTTTTCCTCAGCTGTTGGTGTCAAAAATGTTCATTTTGCGACATACTTATGTCTCTTATTTGAATTTAGAGCCACATGACCCTGGTAGGGTCTTATTTTCCTGCTGTTTAACAACCTCTTTGCTCTTTTCCCAGATTCCTTGCAGATTTGATGGACGGGCCAGAACTTATTCGCAACGTGACTCTATGTGGACACCTTCACCATGGCAAGGTTAGAGCCTGCATTATGGTTTTGTTTTTCTAGACAGAGTGTTTTGATAGAGCTTATGTTTAAGAGATTTAGGAGCTTGGGAAGGTTTTAAGTATATGCTATTGAAATGGCTGTACCTCCGTATCTCATAGACTTCTCAGTGAATGTGTTTTTTCTGTCCAGACCTGCTTTGTTGACTGCCTGATTGAACAGACACATCCGGAAATCAGAAAGCGAGATGATGTGGATGTGAGTGTTGCTAAAACATATTCAGTATTTATAAGTAGCTAAATATTTGTAATAAATGCTGTATCTGACAGCAGTGACTAAACCATCTTACAAACCTTTTCAGCTCCGGTACACAGACATCCTCTTTACAGAACAGGAGGTAAGTTTGAACAACTCTTGTGCCACCGATGTAAAAAATAGGATTAACCAAAAAACAGCATTGATGCTAGTATATTTCATTTCTTTAATTATGTAATTATCTTTTTTATGTTACAAAGAGGGGAGTTGGTATCAAGAGTACTCCTGTCACAATGGTTCTGCCAGATTCCAGAGGGAAATCTTACCTTTTTAACATCATGGATACTCCAGGTAATGTGTTTGAAATAGAGCAATGTATGCTTTAAATATAAGTTAGAGCAAATGACATAACAATGTTTTCTTCCTCAAAGGTCACGTAAACTTCTCAGATGAGGTCACATCCAGCATTCGGATCTCGGATGGTGTGGTCTGCTTCATTGACGCAGCTGAAGGAGTTAGTTCCTCATTTTTTTCTTACTGATACTCTCCCAATCTTGCATGTATTCAGTGCACATGTTGGATTTTCAGCCTTCCAATGATCCAACCTTTGTGTCTCTCTGCTCAGGTGATGCTCAACACAGAACGTCTGATCAAACATGCTGTTCAGGAGCGTATGGCCATCACCATCTGCATCAACAAGGTCGACCGGCTCATCTTGGAGCTCAAGCTACCTCCCACAGATGCTTATTACAAACTTCGTCACATTGTGGATGAGGTTAATGGATTGCTTAGGTAATTCCCTTTAAGACTTAATTGAGAATTAATTAATAAAAATCATAATTCAGACCTGTGGTGAACATAAGGGAAACATGAGACAAATGTGTTAATTCAGTACTGCAGTTTGTGAATTTTCATTGCTGTAGTGTTGTGAAACCTTTTGTGTTGAAACATTTTTTTCTTTATATGATTTTATTAATCACAATGATCTGTAGTATATGGTTCTTCATGACTGTTTATTTCTCTTCTCCTTCAGCACATACTCCACAGATGAGAACTTAGTGGTGTCTCCCCTCCTAGGAAATGTCTGCTTTGCCAGCTCTCAGTACAGTATTTGTTTCACTCTGGGATCATTTGCAAAGATCTACTCCGATACCTATGGTGAGAAAATGTTGATACCATGAACACAAACAATGGCTAGCTGTATTCCTACTACATCGTTTTGAGATGGTGGCCGATTCTCTTTGCAGGTGACATCAACTACAATGAGTTTGCCAAAAGGCTCTGGGGAGACATTTATTTCAACCCAAAAACGTGAGTGTCTAACTCGGCTTCGAGCATAGTCAGTGTTTCTGTTTTCTGTCTTCTGTCTAACACATGTGTATCTTATTGTCTTGTTCAGTCACAAGTTCACAAAGAAAGCTCCCAGCAGTAATTCTCAGCGCAGCTTTGTTGAGTTTGTCCTGGAGCCTCTTTACAAGATCCTTTCACAGGTTGGACATATTAATCTATTTTTCCTGTCAAGTTCAGGCCTTGTATTGAGCTTTTTACACATCACACACCACTTTTAAATCCTCTTTGTCTCCAGGTTGTTGGGGATGTGGACACATCTCTGCCCCGGGTTTTGGATGAATTAGGGATCCACCTGACCAAAGAAGAACTGAAGCTGAACATTAAACCGCTTCTGAGGCTCGTTTGCAACCGCTTTTTTGGCGAATTTACTGGTATTTATTTATTTTTGTTTGTAATGTTTTATGTTGCTATTTTATATTCAAATCATTATAATTTAGTTTGATTGCATTTATTTTTTAAACCTGTTAAGTAAAGGTGAATAGACCATTGTAACAGGTGCCTTCCTTTCAGGCTTTGTGGACATGTGTGTACAGCACATCCCTTCACCACAGGAGGGCGCCAGAACCAAGATAGAGCACAACTACACAGGAGGCCTAGACTCAGACCTGGGAGAGGCCATGGCAGAGTGTGACCCTGAGGTGAGTATAGTAAAACCAGAGCAGGAGTTTCCTGTTTATCTTTTTAGTGAAGCACAGAAACGCTAGTTAAATGTAAATGACTGCAGGCTGTTTGTAGTGGATCTCAGTAGTCTCCATTCACTCCGTTTACAGCAGTTACGCATTAAGCCAGCAGGCGTTTTTAAATTTTAAGTTGGCTTGAAATAAATAAACAAACAAACCAATAAAACTCTCCAAAACACATAAGTCAGTTCAAGACAAGGCAGTAAAATTTCCAAGTGAGTCTTTCTGCCACTTTGTGGATGTTAACTTTCCCAGTAAGCCTTCACCGTCCTACTTTCTGCCTCTAATCTGTCTTCCCTGCTCACCTAATGTCTATTGCCCTCAGGGCCCTTTGATGTGCCACACCACTAAGATGTACAGCACTGAGGACGGGGTTCAGTTCCATGCGTTTGGCAGGGTGTTGAGTGGCACCATTCAGGCCGGCCAGCCCGTCAAGGTCTTAGGAGAGAACTACACTCTTGAGGATGAGGAGGACTCTCAAGTCTGCACAGTGGGCCGACTCTGGATCTCTGTTGCCAGGTACGATCCAGAGGTTTGGGGGATTTTCTTTTTTAGAGCCAATAACCAAATTAAGTTTCCACTTCATTAATATTTTAGATACCAGATTGAGGTGAATCGTGTGCCTGCTGGCAACTGGGTCCTTATCGAGGGTTGTGACCAACCAATTGTCAAGACGGCCACAATAACGGAGCCCAGGGGCAATGAAGAGGTGAGACCTAAAATAAAAATTGTGAAGAACGTAAAACACCTTTTTTAAAAGTGACGTTTACATTTACATTTTACATTTCTCTTGACAGGCTCAGATTTTCAGACCACTAAAATTCAACACGGCATCAGTTATTAAGATTGCAGTGGAACCCGTCAATCCATCAGAGCTTCCAAAAATGTTGGATGGACTAAGGAAGGTCAACAAGAGCTATCCCTCTCTTACCACAAAGGTGTGTTTGTGAGCGCTTCGTGGTTCTGAACAGATTTCCAATGTGGTTCAAATAGGTTTGGTTAAAAACAAATTCTTTGTGGAAGATGAAAGTAAATGACCTTCATCATAGACATTCAGTTGTAGGTAACTGCTCCAGCTCCAGTTGTGCTCCAGTTGTAATCGATGTCTTGCTTGTTGGTATTTGTTGTTGTTTAGGTAGAGGAGTCAGGAGAACATGTAATCTTGGGGACAGGAGAACTCTACCTGGACTGTGTCATGCACGACCTGCGCAAGATGTATTCTGAGATCGACATTAAAGTAAATATTTTTGAGATTGTCCTCCTCATCAGTTTCTACAACTGGAATTAATATAAAATGTTTGTGTTTTTAAACAATAATATTTTGTAGTTTTTAGTAGTTTAATACTGTAATTCTTATAGTATTATCCATACTGTAAAGTTTGTAATGCTGCTCATCTTTATCCACAGGTTGCTGATCCAGTTGTGACGTTCTGTGAAACAGTTGTGGAGACATCTTCGCTCAAGTGCTTTGCTGAAACCCCAAACAAAAAGTGTGTATTAGTGATGATTCGTGAAGTTTAAATTGTTAAGAAATTGATGTAATTTATAGTCTTCAATGTCTTATATTATCTGACATGATCTGTTACTTTGATTGTTAGTTCGTTTGCTCTGTTTTTTGTTGTTGAGATTAATGTGCACTGGGCAATGATTTGGAATCTGTCAGAATCCGTGAATGATTGACAACTGTATGATGTGATTGACAGGAATAAGATCACTATGATTGCTGAGCCCTTGGAGAAGGGACTGGCTGAGGACATAGAGAATGAAGTGGTGCAGATCACATGGAACAGGTAAGAGAAGTTGACATGCCTATATTTTATCTAATGTTGAGGTCTTATTTAATCAGCCTTTCAAAACATTCAGTCATCCTAATTTACTTCTTAGTAAATAAGACTGATTATTAAAAAAACCTTCAAGCCAGCATGTGTTACTCAGTTTTTAACTATTATTATTTAAGTGTACGGCATTAGATTTAATTCTGCACTAAAGAATGGAGGTAACTGTCTGCTGTTAGAAAAGTGTTTGAGCTGGTCTGGCAGTGCAACCGAAGAAATACAGTGTTTGTGCTGCAGCGTCTCCATCTGTGATTGAGGACAGAGCTCAGCCTCACTTACCAATATAAAAAAATATATATATAATATAAAAAAAATAAAGAATTGGTCAAATGAGTTTATTATTAATAGGCGTGTAGTTCTCTTACATTTAGTATATTTGTCTTAGTTGCATCATTAAATTGTTGTTTTCTGATCATCGCCCTCCTTGTTTTTGAGGATTAGCATTCGCAGTCATATAACTCATGATGACGGGCTCGTCTCAATGCGTATCAGTACAAATTATGGAAAAAGTAAAGAATACTTGTATTTGGAGATTAAAGCTGAATAAAGTACGACCTACGCATCACTGATGCATGTGCTCATTAGAAACCTTCTCTGCTATATTGATCAGTTCACTCACTGTAATTGAATCGTGCACTAAGAGCAGGCATGAATCTCCCTGTCACCGTGACATGAATAGTACCCACGACTCTGTTCTGTGTGTGTGCTCTGCTTGAAAGCAGATTCCTGTCAATGCTCTGCACATCGTTGAGGCCATCTGGGCCCAACGGTGCCAGCTTGGAGTAGAAACGCCAGACGAGTGACATACTTCACACACCATTAAACTAAACCTTTGCTCTACTCCTCCTGTTCCATTAACCTCTGCCCCACGTCAAGCCGTCTCCTTAATGATCCTGCTGACACAAACCTCCTCTCACCCGCTAATTGTTGTTTCCTTCTTACAGGAAGAAGCTGGGGGAGTTTTTTCAGACAAAGTATGACTGGGATCTGCTGGCTGCCAGGTCTATCTGGGCCTTTGGGCCAGACACAACAGGACCAAACATTCTCGTAGATGATACGTTGCCTTCTGAGGCGAGTTTGACTAATTTTACTAGAACAGACATAAATGATAAGCAAACAAGAAGCAGTAAGCTCTCGCATGAGGATGACATGCGGCTACTGAAGCTAATTTGTGTATAAGCATCAGAGAAACATCTGTGTGTTCTTTTTTTAGTAACGTCTTCTATCTAACTCATTGTTCTTCCTGTGTAGGTGGACAAGACGTTGCTCGGCTCAGTCAAGGACAGCATCGTGCAGGGCTTCCAGTGGGGCACCAGAGAGGGGCCTCTGTGTGATGAGCGTAAGTTTCACATAAATGCGTGGAGTTTGCACTTGTTTTTTGTGCAAGGAGAACGTGTTTTAAGTCTGTCTTCCTGCTTCCCTCAGCCATCAGGAACGTCAAATTTAAAATCCTGGACGCTGTCATCGCTCAGGAGCCTCTGCACAGAGGAGGAGGCCAGGTCATCCCTACAGCCAGGAGAGTGGTGTACTCTGCTTTCCTCATGGTGAGGTCATCCTTCCTACGTCTCTGCTCACGTCCTCATCCTCCATTAGCTCCTGGGGACTTCCTTTTCATTTCTTTATAGTTCCATTACCTTAATTAGTGCTGGGGATTTTGCTGATGTGCATTTTAATCGCCTTTGACTGCTTGGATTGTCCTATTCAGCTTTTCCCACAGCTGCTGTTAGTTTTGCTCGGGGTGGCCGTACTGTCTCCACAGGCTTTCATGTGTGTTTCTGCGTTTCAGGCCACACCGAGGCTGATGGAGCCCTACTACTTTGTGGAGGTTCAGGCTCCAGCTGATTGTGTGTCTGCTGTCTATACAGTGCTGGCTCGAAGGAGGTTTGTCTGCATTCTTTATGATTAAACTGTTAACCTATTTAAGTAGTGGTAGTACTAGAGCTGCTATACTATGGACACTGGATAATCAAATGTTTCTTGATTTTGAAGATAGAAAATTTGTAATGAAATGATCTTTTTCTTTGTCACCAATCAGAGGTCACGTCACCCAGGATGCACCTATTCCGGGGTCACCGCTCTACACCATTAAGGCTTTTATCCCAGCCATTGACTCCTTCGGCTTTGAGACAGATCTTCGCACACACACACAGGGACAAGCCTTTGCTCTCTCTGTGTTCCACCACTGGCAGGTAACACTTTTACCCTGGGTTTGCATCTCCTTTTGTCAGAGAAATCAAGTTGTAGGTGCAATTATTAAATGCACTTCAGACCCAGATGTTCAGAGCACTTCAGTGAGTGTTTACTTAGAATAGCTCCTAAAACTGCTGTTTGATTAAAGCAGTGCATGTGATTGTTTATATGGCAAATTCGACTTTAAATGAACCCTTCAGTTCCCTGTGCACACGCGCCAAATAAACACTGTCACCCAGAAAACTGGCAGCTCGTGCAGCAGCGTGACCGGCCGCGTGCACACGTCTGCCACTCTGGCTAAACTGCTTTTGATGTGCATGTTGAGTCATTAGGTTTTAAATATAATGTGGCTGTGTGTCCCTCCCAAGTCTGACATGTGTTTATGTCTGCACTCTTCAGAGCTGCGTCAGTGAAAATTAACTCCACTTAGTGTAGATTTTTCTAGATGAGAAATTAATTATAGCGTGTTATTGTCCAAATGTGTTGGACAATAAAGCCAATGTGGGTATTTCTTTACAGTATGTGTATTGTTAAATCATTAATTATTTACCTTTTATACAAAGCTGTTACTAAGTCAGATGTAACCCTCGTCAACATCAGCAGTTTTATTCAAGGTTTATGTCTACATGACCTTTTTGGCACCAAGCTGATACCAAACCTTCATTCCAAGGTATTAAAGGTTCCATCACAGTCTTAATGCTAGAATAGAGTAGAGTTGATGCCTCACAGAGCCTTTGATCTGTGTTGAGGCAACATTAAGTCAGTAGTTACTTTGAGTATTGGAATGCAGACAGCACAGTGTGACTGGTCTGCAGCTCCCGTCCATCTGTTGACTGGGCTTCTGCCACTCCATTGATTATTTTTTCCCTTTTCCTCCTCTTATGATCGTTTCCTGCGGCTGGAGATGTTGTTATTTATTCACTTTGCCCTAGTTTGTTTTTATTATTGAATAGAATGCTTCCTGCCAAGTCTTCCCTCTTCCTTCTATCATTTCATTCAACGCTCAGTGTCATACATCCATGGCAACAACATCACCTTGTGAAGGTCATCACATGATCTTCTTAAGATAATGGGTTTAGTGAGTCATTTTAAAAGCCTGATGACTTTTACCTCAGCTTGGTAATATTACACTGATGCCAGTTACCAACTTAATTAGTGACAGGACTTGTTCCATTATGTTGATGGACGCACTCCTGACTCAGTGCACTTGCAGTAAACTTGCAAATAAATCAAACATTCAGTAAAATGTCTGCCGATGTTAAACTCAGAATGTGGTGAGTGTTTAATGCTGTCAGATGGTTTCTTACACTGTGTGTCAGTGAGTGAAGATCTCTGTAGCTGCTGTTCAGTCAGTCATATTTTCCTTCAGATCGTCCCTGGTGATCCATTGGACAAGAGTATTGTGATCAGGCCTCTGGAGCCTCAGCCTGCCCCTCATCTGGCCAGAGAGTTCATGATAAAGACCCGAAGGCGAAAGGTGAGACTCGTGTTTGCTGGTTTATAAATGCTTCTCTTAATTTTACCTTTTTTCCAAATTATTCATGCAATTGCTTGTTTTGCAGGGTTTGAGCGAAGATGTGAGTATCAGCAAGTTCTTCGACGATCCTATGTTGTTGGAGCTGGCCAAACAGGACGTGGTGCTTAATTACCCAATGTGAGAATGCAACACATACTGCAGACCGTAGCGACAGCCAACAACATCAGCCTCCACTACTCATTCAAATCCTACATGAAAGCTACGGTCAGCTTTCATGCTTTCAGATTACGATGTAGTGGTAAATCTGACTCTCCAGTACCTCTGCAAAACAGCAGCCAATAAGAACTGTGACAAGGAGAGATCACCTGGATCAGTTTAATAAAAAGATATCGAGGATATGACTTGTTTTTACCTTCGTAGATAAACATTACAGATGTTTGTTGCTGAGCTTTTCTTTTTTTGTATTTTTTTTTATATGTACAAATGATCATTGTTTATGTAGAATAACACAATTCGGAAGCTTTTTTAAAAAAGAAAATGTGATGTCATGGATGTGTATCAGAATTAAAGAGAATTCATAAAGTTGCTTTGTATACAAAGTATAGATGCATTTAAAATGTACACGTTGTGAGTGAAGTGGACTCGGTTCCGGGTTGGAGTCTTGCTGATGGGTGAGTGAGTGGTGTGATCCTGTTTGGACGATGACTGACAGGCTGAAGGATGGATGCAGGCAGAGAGGAAACGAAGCAAACGTTAGTTAGACTGCTGAATACAAAGGAAAAAGAAGCGAGGATGCAGCTCATCAAGGAAGACAGGTGTCGCCAAAACAAGAGGTCCTGACACGGGTGAAGGAGGTTGAAGCTAAAGTGTCTTGTGTCAGTATAAAAATTAGTAGACCATCTTAAGTGGAAATGAATTTAAAAGGATGTTGGCTTATGGAAGTAGCGCCCCATCTGGAGGCCCGTGTGAAGTTTATGGTTGCTTCACTATGACTTTCAGATGATTCTTTAGTTCTGTGCCCAGTACAGCTCAAAGGTTAAACCTCACACAGCGAAGGCCATGAATTGGGCGACTTCTCTCCACCGCCTGATGGATTTGTGTGCGAGTCTCTTCACACCTTCAAAAAGGCAACCTTGTCTGAACGGTTCAGTCCTTCATCACTCACCGCTGACAAGCCCCCCCAACTGTTCTGGAGGTGGTGGAGATGGGGAAGGTAAGAGGAGGGACAGGAAGAGTCAAACATGGCTGGAGCAGCTCTGACATTTGGACTGAATGTCAATCCTGTCCACTCGGACAAGTGATATTTTTTTTATTGAAGCAGACAGGGGAGGATGGAGATGAGGCAGATGCTGCGCCCATTTCACATTCGTGCAGAACCAAGAAGTGCAGAGATTCACTAAATGCTGTGGACGTGAATCGTGCCGTGATGACACTTCCTGCGAAGGTATCGACATGCGGATGCTCTGAGGGTTCGCATCCTCTCGCCTCCGATTCCGAGGCATCTGCTCCAACAGAATGTGATCGACTGTGCACACGTGTTAAGTAAACATGCACTCGGATGACATGGTCCCATCACTCCTCCCTTGTGCTGGCGTAAGCTGCGATCGTGCCTGGCCCCGGGTGCTGGGACGGATGGCAGCAGTTCTTGCCGGTCTGAACAAGGCCCCGGAGCACTTGTTACAATCTGTGGTCCCTGTGCTAAATATAGAGCGCACCGAGCTGCTGCATCGGGTTTAAGGCCGGCTCGGGGCACCGTGCTGCAAGTCAGAACGTTTCCATTTTCCTCTCGCCTCACCTCCATCTGCTCCTGAGCACCTCATCAGTCACCTTTTATTGCAATAAATCTGTCCTCTGGTCCTACCTCTCCTTCATCTTCTCCTGTCTGGCTGCACCTACACACCTCTCTGGCTCCGTCATGTGCCGGTGACTCAATCACGCTTGTCTCTTCTCGCTAACATCAGGAGCGGACCTTTTCCTGCAGAGCATCCAGGCCAATGCAGCCAGGCATCGACGGCTAGAAGCGGCTCGTCAAGACTGAGTCAGCCTTGAGGCAACACCGCAGCTACAGCAGCAACAGGTAAAAAGAGAGCAATGTTAGAGACATGAAAGACTGTAAATGATCAGAAAGAGGCAGAATTATGACAATACAACGATAAATGATCAGCTAATGTAAGAACAATATGAAGTTTCATCTCTTCAGCGTCACAGGCCTTAATTCAGGAATTTGAGGTCACTCTGAGGTGAATATGATTTTAAATGCTCTGTTAAGTGGAGGTCACTGATTCCACAGGGCTCTGTCCTGGGTCCTCTCCATGAGTCGCTGCTGTGCTCTGGACATAAGTTCCATCGTCTAACACACAGACAGACACCAGGTGTGACCTAAAGCTCAGCTCAAGCTTCTGTTTCTCCAGAGGACATCGTCCCGTTACAGAGTTGTGTCCATCAGCAATGGTGCCCCGTGCACATTTAGGTGCTGGTCAAATCTCACAGTCTCTGCTGGTTCAGCTGAAGGCCAGGGCGGCCCTTCTGTGGCCGCATCGCTCCCCAGCAGCTCGGTGACAAAAAGTCCGGCAAGGTCAGAGACGCGAGCAGAGACAGAAAAAGCCCGTGACCACATGACTGTGTGACTCCAGCACCCTAGGGCACCTGAAGGACCCACAGCTCCGAATCGTCCTCAGCTCACAGAGAGGCAGCTAATCCACAGCTGCAAGTGTGCGGGTGCTGGAGGGGAGGGGGAGGCAAACAATCAGGTTGTAAATTAAGACAAGAAGCTGCTTTAATTTACCAAATGAGGCTTGTGTTTCTTTGTTTTGGGGGCTCCTATAAAACAGGTTGAGCCCAAGCGTAAGCTCTTATTGAATTTTGTAACCAGTCATCATCATCAGTCATCATCAACGGTGAATAACAGTATAATAACGTTTGCAGCAAACGATTCTTCTCATTATTATTATTATTATTATTATTATTATTATTATTATTTTAAAAAGTTTAATTTAGAAAACAAAAACGAAACTTAAATCAGCTTTGTTGCCCTTTTATTTTCAAACAGATGTTTATGGACCGGAGACGTGTGACCCGTCGGGGGCGCGCAGTGTCAGACGCGCGTACGCGCAGCATCCAGCTCGTTGCTCCCCCGTGATGACGGGTCGCCAGGCTTTCCGGGAACCCAGCTGCCTCCGCTCAGCGCGTCCGCGGCGACGGCTGCCAGTCCCGATGAAGACGCACGCTCAGGTGGAGCTCCGGTGATCAACAGCTCGACAACTTCACCGTCTCCTGCGCGGAACGTCAACATGAGGGGACCCGACGGACGAAAGCGGAGCCAAGTATCACGCGTGAGCGCCTGGTAGCTGCTGTGCGTGTTGCCACATTCTTGAGCCATTCTTGAACGAACGAGCTCTCGAGGTTTGATCTTAATCAGTCGACGGAACTGTTATTTTGGCAGCGGAGCGCGTGGAGTCTGTGCCAAAATGACCAGACCATTGTCTAGCATCGCTGCAACGGAATGGGCCCACAGGAATTTTGGCACCGGTTTTACGCAGCAGACCACCTAGTTGCGTCGACGTGAACCCGACCGGAGTCAGAACGGAGGCGCAGATGGACAAAGACCGCTCGCACGTTTCGCCGTGGTGATGCTTTGAGACGGAGAGAAAAGACGCGTCGGTGACACGCGCGGCTGGTTCTTCCCGAGGAGTGGAGCAGATAATCAACGACGGGATCCAAGTTTGGACCTCACCGAGTCCAACGCGACCTTCCCCTCCCCCCAGACGGATCATCTTATATCTTAAAGCATCTTCACAGACTCGCATAGCGGTAAGCGCTGATCTACTGACCGCCCGTGTTAAATCCGCGTCTTTAATTCAAACGCAGCGGCTCGAACCCAGGGAGCACTGGCACTAAATGTCGGGGGTCACGGACGCGCCACGTCGCGCCGTGACGCGCGTAACGGTTCCATGTGCGCCATTTATTTGCGTTTTAAGTTGCAACGATGCGTCCCCTTTAGCCCACGCGCGGTGGTTTTTGCACGTGCAGCCCGTCGGTCGAAGCCAAGCTGTGAGCAACAAGAGATGAACTTATCTGAGCGAACGCGCTGCAGCCGCGTCGTGCGCGTTTAATTGATGCACGCGGCCAATTTGACGTCCGCGTGTTCGCCAATGAGTTTGGAATCGAACCCGGTTACAGCCTTAAAAGGCGAATGCAGCGGCTGATGCCGGACCGCTGTGCCTCGGAATCTTTTGTTCTGTTCATCTGGGCAGGAACATGGTGTAGATGGGCGGTGCGTGGGATTCTCCTCGGGGTTTGGCTGAATCCTGCAGGATTTGTAATTACCGCAGACTACACACGCGTTACGATGACTACATCAGTGAACTCTGGAGATGAATTAGTGGCGAATTGATTTAATCTGCGTCGTCAAGCTTTTCACTCACTGTCAGTTTAGTGATTGGACAGAATCAGAAATCAGGCTGATGTGATCAAACGAGCTGAATATTGGTATTTGACGGGAAAATGCTGATGGCAGCAGTATTGATGTAAAGATATATATCTTGAACAGGTCTCTGCTACAAATAAGTGCCTCCAAATTAATATGCAACTGCAAAAACTCTGTATATAAAAACAACCTGAGGTTTGATTCATATTGGAGCTGATTGTGTTCTCCCTCTAAAAGCCTTTCACCTGCAGCGTCTGGCAGCCTTTTGCACACAAATGTCCTCCATTCAGCGATCATCTCGAATACTTTGGATTCAAACTCATGAAAAGGAACATTCTCGCCACCACGAGCATTTAACAGCAAATGGCACCAGTATTATTCAACGCGATGACATGAGGCTCGTTTGTCAGAAACTGAAGCTGAAGCTTCCAGCTTCACTAATCCTTTCTATGTGTAAAGTCATTGTGATGGAATTGGGATGCTGCCAACGCAAAGAGCTTAATGCAGATGAGTGATGCTTTACTTTCTACATAACATATGAATGCCATGAATTTATGTTGAATTTATGCTCTGGCCAGTAGAAACATATCTGCCCTTCTGTCTTTCCTACTTTTTCCATCCAGTAAGTGCAGTTTTGGCATTTCCACACCCGCACCTTGTGGATTTACTGAACATTTGCTGTGACGTGATTCCTGCGAGGCTGTGGGCCTCTGCTGATCAATAACCCTCGCGTTGTAACACCCCCACCCAAAACCATTATTTAACTCTCTGTGGACGGGAGGGGGGGGGGGCGGCACCTGTACACTCCAGCGCTGAGAGAGCGATGAGGAGCTGATGCTGCGTGGCAGGAAGGATATGCCCCATCCTTTCACCCAACCGGCGTGATCCTGAGCTCTTTTCACTCCAAACCCACAGCGTTTTATGTATTATTACGCTGCCGGAAAAGGGGGAAAAAACTGACTTGGCAGAAACAAGTGATAAATTGTGCATAGATGTTTATTAAATGATCAGAAGACGCCCCAGAAAAGGGTGAGGATTGGCCTCTGTTGGCTGCTATGTTGATTTATAACATATCCAATACTGTATTGCTGATTCTCCAGGGATTCAGAAGGAGAGAGGCACCGAAAATGGCAAGTAGACAGCTGCAATATTTACGAAGCTCACAATTAATCAGAATGACCTTTGAACTTAAAAACCTGCTCCACGTGTTTGTTGTTCACTGTTATAGCAATGGATTATTTAATTGAGACTTGTTACTGCACAGCTTTTTGGTCGTAACTAACTAGAATTCGGGTTCTATAGCAGGACTTTGCTTAAGTGGACTCAGTAACAGTCTGTCACTCGTGAGTGTCAGCATAATATTATTCAGCTGTAGTAGTAATGTGTGAAGGCTGCTCAGCTCGGGGCGGAGCTACTTAGTAAATACCTAAATTCCCAATGACTCCTGATGAATGTTCAGTCATTATTGCCGTGCATTGCAGGATTTATTGTTCTGTTTCTCCCCCGCGCTGGACTGAATCTCTGGGGGAAGTAATCAATGCGAGCAAATTAAACTGGAGCCCTCAGTGTCGCGGTCTGATCTCGGGCTCAGCGGCGCAGGAAGTGCTGCCGGTTTCACGCCCCGCACACACGCACCACATCCTAGTTAATGGATCCGTTAGGATCTAATGTTTGTTGAAGACGAACGCGCAGCATCGTGCGCTTCCATCGCTGGAATCTCTACAAACCCCTTTAATAAGCAAACATTAGTGGATTATTACGCAAATTCTCCACCTTTCTGACGTTCTGCTTTTCATGTTAATCACTTGCAATTAATTCAGGCATTTCTAATTATCATTATTGTAAACTGAAATGTCTGCGGGATGTGTTTAAGTCAATTACATGCTTTACAGGCAGCTATTTTGAATAATTGGAGTAATTCCCTTCCTGTTTTTCCCAATCTTTCCCTTTAGAGAGTGTGATGTGGAGCCAGTACAGTAAGAGGTAAATTTTATGCTTTTAGCCACTACATCAAAAATCACCAGTGTGTGAGGAGCAGGTGCATAAACTGTCAACATGCTATGATTGTGGCGTCCTCAGGATTGTTTCTATGAGCTTTTGCAGATGAGTTGAGGCGTAAGTGGCGATAACGAGGCGGCTGCAGCCTGACTTTGTGCGACGTGAAATATCAAGGTGTCGCGCGTCTATCTCGTGCAGCGGACGCCAGCGAACTGCCAGAGTTAATCCTGAGAGTGCGGCGCTGAGGGGAGTCTGCGTCTGTGCGGCTGCCAGCTAGTCTGGATTCCCTCCGCTTGACACACGGCGCTCTGCAGCGTCCTGTGAGAGGCCGTTTGGACTGGAGACGTTAGCGGTCGTGAGCTGTGAATGGTAGACGTGCTGCGAAGGTGCAGTCTGCATGCAGTTTGTGGACGGCGATGAGGCCGTGGGGCTATTTCTGGAACGAGCAAACGGTAATTTTCTGGGAGAATAGTTTCTAGAAGATTGAATGAATCCAGTGCAATTTGTTCCGTAACACTGGTATGAAAATAATTGGTGAGTCGGCCGAGATGCGTGCATATGTCTGCGATAATTGTAAAGATTAGAGGAGTCGTTACATGTAGAGTCGCATTAGCCTCAGCTCAATTAGAAAGACTGTGACCTTGACTGTTTGTCAGATGACGGCGGTGGAAGCTGTGTATCAGCGGAGCTCCTCGGCCGCGGCGCCTGATGTTTCTGGGGAGACTCCGAACGCTGGACGACGATGAGATGAGCGGCGCCGTGACTCAGGATGAGTCCTGGCGAATACGAGCCCCGCAGCCGGCCCCGACCCCTGGCGGCGCACGTGTCCCGGTGACGGGACAGCGGATCCCGAAACAGTGGACGGGGGACGTTTGTGTGTGACAAAGGAAACCCTGCTGTTCTCATGCTGCGGTGACATGTGACCGTGGTGTAAAACAGCAACGCAGCATCTTTTAGTCAATCAATAGGAAACAGGAGATTAAATAATAATAATGAAACACGGATTCCAGAGTAAGGATTTAAAACTGTAGGTTCTCAGCTTCCAGGTCAATGTGAGATGATCAGGCTGTGACTTAGAGAGTGAGAAGGATTTTCAGATCAGCAGTGAAACAGCAGCAGGGACGCGTAGTGGAGATCCAGACAGAGCCCCGCTGAGCGTGGATCAAGTCAGATGTCACGTCCGCGCAGCCTGGACTCGGGAGGAGCTGCGGCCAGTGTGGCCAGAGAGCGAAAGCAGTCGCGGGGGCTCCTTCCCACCGGGAATGTCAGCGCGGCGTCCCGGGATCGGCTCAGACGCACACATGCACCGAGACGCTGCGGCTGCGTCAGCGGTGAGCGTGCATATTCAAAGCGATCCGTCCGACTCACGGATCTGCTCATGCTGACACATTTACATATGAGCTGGGCTGTCGCGGCCCGGGCGGTGATTCGGGGTGACAGGTTATGCCACCTCCCTCGGGTCACGGCGGGCGGGAGGGGGGGGTGCACAACGTGACCGAGATGCCTTTCATTCACTGTCACTCCCCAATGACACAACCTTGGCGCCGCTCTGCTCCGACTTGGTCGCCGGGCGGCATTTGAGCCTGTGCAGAACTGACCGCGTGCCCGCGTGACTCATACCTGTGGGTTCACGATGTGCTCCCGACGGAGGTCCAACGCGTGCGCGTGTTGGATTCGATCAGAATGAAAGCAGGCAGTGCGGCTCTTTGAAAAAACAATAAATGATGGTTATGAGGAGTAGTAAAAAAAAGTCAGTGGCTGATGTTAGGAAAGACATGGAAACCCACGATGCTTCAGTCATTTCAGTGATTTTAATAAAAAATAAACCATGATTTGACTGTTTTTGGCTTTAGAATTCAAATCAAGAGCTGTCAAAATCTAACTTCCACACTTCAGTCATGTGACGTGTGATGCGGCGGCGGGCGGGCGGGCGGGCGGCGCTGGTCCGTCCAGGCGCTCACGCCTGATTGGCCGGAGCCGGGAGACATCCCCCTCGCTCTCCGTCAGCGGCGTGGAGGGACCGCGAGGACGGCTGGAGCAAAGAGCAGACGTGTATATATGGATTATAAGGGCTGAGTCGAGTCCACATTGTAATTCTGGACGGGAGGCACGTCTGCTCCCCGTGTAGTAATGATTCATGGTAACAACCGCCGCATCAACATATTACTCCCATTTCGTCAGTGCTGTGTCAGCTGTTGCAGGCCCAGGACCTCCTTCCCCCGTCGCTGCGCACTCCAAAAGGTCACAACCTCCATTTCGGGCTCGCAGAGCTAATTATTCAGTTCATGATAAATCTACATGAGCACGAACCTTTATTTTCTATTAGGCACATTCATCAAGTCCTGCACACTTTATTCTCTCCAGTACAGCGTCCTCCTGCTGTGGGTGCCAGCTTCAGTGGTGGAAGCTGTGAGCGTCTCCTCGTTTCAGTCCATGGGGCGAATCTGTGAATGTCTAATTTCACTGAGCGGAGTTTGATCATCAAACAGCTGGACAGGGACGCGGCGCGGGGCTATTTTTAGCTGCTGGTGTATACGCGTTCCTCCGGCCTGAGACGCTCCAGGGTCATGACGCTCGTGTTTATACAGACTCCTATGGAAAGTCTCAAACACTGAACTGCATTTAACCGGAGCATCAGGAATCTAGAGCGTAGAGGGAAGGACATGCTGCAGAGTCGGGAGATTAATAACCATAAATACAATTTGAATGTGTGATGTTTGATTTAAAAGATGAGATTTTAATTTTAAAATAGAATTGAAATGCCTCAACTTTATTGATTTCTGCTTTAGATATAATTATATTATAAATTCAAAATATTAATAATATTGAGCATACATTATTATCGATATATACTGTATTAGACAAAATGATTAATAGCTACTAAGGATCTTATTGAAATGGAATTAATGAGTATTTTTATTATTATTAAATGTTATTGTCCTAATTCAAATATATGAAACTTGATGAGTATAAACTTTTATTTCTAAAGGAATATTCACCTGTAAAACAATCAGCTTGCTTTTCCCACTCCCAATCATTTTTATGTGTAATAAAATCGTTTGTAGAGGCTCAATGATGCCTTAATATCAGCAGCAGACTGAGGAATGTCCCGTACACAAACAGCGCCGGCACCAGAGCAGCGAATCCTTTTTTCTTTCCTGTTACATCACCAACACGTGACGTGTCTCCCAGGACTGTCCTGTCCTGTCCTTTCCTCCCGTCTCTTCTCCTGGAGTCATGTTTAAACAAAGTAACATTCATACATGAGTGGCTTTCCATGGCCACAAGGCCTCAGGATGATCTGAGCCGTGGCCCACCATGGTGTGATGGGTAGGAAGCGGCCCAGAGGCGCGCGCAGATGCTCTCGTGCTACTAGTGTAGCCTTGATGAGAGCCCTGCGGGCGAACACTTTGAGCCTCTACGTCTGAAACAAAGGGGAAAAACAGAAAGAGTCACTCGACAGAAGCGTTTAAGGCCAGACTTTAAATAGCTCAGAGCAGAGTCTTTATTTCTCCCTTGCTGTTTATTATTAGTTTGGCCCTTTGCTGCATCTTCTTGAATGAGTCAGGAGTCGAGGGAGAGGAGTTCTCCTAAAGGCCTCTCTCGCCCTCAGACACAACGTTTACATAAAGATTAGCAGCGAGTTTGTTCAGAGGGTGATGATGACTTTGTGAGTGTGATTGAGGCCCAGGAGACGGAGGCTGTGCTTGTTTCTGGCCACATCGCTGGAAACGGACTCGTTTTGTTCTCCACTCATTCAGTGTGTTTCCTTCTTGGCTCCTCCATCGCTCTTAGGGCTTTTCAGTCCCCGCTTTCCTCCCCTCCTCTCCGTCCTTTAAGTGTTTTGTAGGAAATGTGATTGCGGTTCCGTTTACATTCACTCACCATCTGCTGAATTTGGCTGCGACTGTGAATCAATTCTTAATGTCGGCAGCTTTGCATTGATTTGCCTCGTCTGTTTCTTTGTGCCTCCGTTTTATCTTTTAATGGTCTCGGGGATGTTTTGATCTCTAAATACAAAACAAAGCACCAGTGCAGTTTAAATAAAGACCTGCTGACAAAAAGAACAGTATAAAACAGTGGACATGGACATCATTCTGAATAAAAACATTGAGTAACCGTAGCAACAAAAGAATGAATACTACAAACACACAATATATCAGGGAGCCAACTGTCTGTGGCATACACTGTAAAATAGCAAGTTGTGCAGCAAATTAGTCAGAAAGTTGTTAAACAATGATTCATATCATAATCAGTTTAGTAGGAATGAAAATTTGGACCAAAATACTACAAAAATGTAAAACAAACAACAAAAAATTCTTGCATTTGATCATTTAATTTTTTTTTATTCTTTAAATGTCAATAAACCGTTGTTTGTTTACTAATAAAACCAAATACCAAATAGTTTGTTTAATAGTTTTGAGTTATTATTTTAAGTTACATTATCTTTTTTTTTAGTAGATTTGGAAATCTGTGGATCGCTCATATCCGCTGTTGTGTCATCGTTACAATGTCACATCTCTGGTAAACACCCAGGATCACAGCGACATTAAACCCACAGACATGACAGGAAACTGGACCAGAGAACGTGGCAAGAGCAATGGATTCATGACCAGACACCCAGAGGACTCCCAGCATGTTGGACTCTCCGCGTTACTTATTTATAGCAGATCACATTCAGCAGCTTATGAAGGCTCAGCTCGATTATGTGCAATTAAAGATTTATGCTGAGCATCATATCACAGAAGTCGAGTTGACGGTCTTTGTGCTTGGGTGGGTTTTGCCTTTGCACCTGTGTTGCTCCACAGTGTGAAGACATGCGGTCCCACTGGGGCCCAGTGGTGACTCCAGTCTGCCTCTGTGTCGGCGCTGGGCTCTTCCATTACGCAGGAAGGCGCTGGAGATAATGGATGAGCGGAGGAACATACACATGCAGATCTAGATCTGGTTTTCATAAATTCAGGCTGAACTCTGTATAAACCCTGCGCTGTCGCCTGATAAACCTGCAGCCGGGATCCTCGCTCAGCCTGATTCGCTCCTCAGAGGCAGCGGCGTGAGCCATCAGATGGAAGTGGATGATGTCTGAGGAAGGCTTTGCACTGACACTGACTTATTACCACATAATAAAGCATAGCAGTTTGGAAGAGCCTTGTCCCTTGTCAGTCCTGGCACCGTTATGACCACGTATAAATATGAATGATGTCCTGTGGACTTGTTGGTAGAAACGGGGTCAGGGTCAGAGTCTGCCACCTTTGGATATTTTTGTGATAGTGCGTCCCACAAGTGGAAGGACTTGGTAAATGTCCTTGAGCGAGACGCTTGACCCCGACCAGCTCCTGGTCCAGGATGAATCATCCTTTGAAGGCATAGAAAATATTTAGAATAGAATAGAATATATGAGAAATAACAGATTTAATGTCAGGAGGAACACATGTTTATGCCATTGGCTCACACGTACGCTCCTTCTCCCGACCTATCGGAGGCAGACAAACCCGGCTGCAGCTAGCAGTCGCGTGCGCTCCTGCCTGCTAGCGCGTTCGTGGCTGCAGCGATGCCGGGGGGGGCGCTCCTCTGAGGAGCCTGCTTCTGCCGCCGGCGCGAGAGCCACATTTCATTACGCAAAGCTAATTAATTTCTGCAGGAGCCGATGCGTGTTTCTAAATGATTGACTCATTGTCACGCCCTAAATAGATGGCCGCGGCTAGCGACGCGCGTCGCGTGCTATTTCACACCCGCCGCAGGACTGAGAGCTAAGCTAATAGCTCGTAGCGCCAGGTGTTAAGAAAGGAGCAGTTTAATGGAGCAGCTGTTAATCAGGGCCTCATTAGTGTGTGTGTGTGTGTGTGTGTGTGTGTGTGTGTGTGTGTGTGTGTGTGTGTGTGTGTGTGTGTGTGTGTGTGTGTGTGTGTGTGTGACATCCAGCGACATGTTTTTGATTGACACTCTACTGGCGCCTCCGTTAAACTCCGCTGCTTTGCTGCTGCGGTTGGCTGATCCCAGGTCTGCTCTGGAGCCTGGCAGCGGCACCTGGCATCGCCACAGACGCGGCCTAATGCTCTTTGTTCCCCCTTCATCTTATTCCCACCGTCCCGCTTCACGTCGCCCGGTCCATTTGTCCGCGTGCCACCAATCCCTGGGATCGCTCCCCTCCGGTCCGGCTAGCGGAGCCGAGCCCGGCCGCTATTCTTGGTCCGTCATAAATCTCCCCTCTAATCAGCTCCTGTGCTCGTCAGCTGGCAGTGATGCACCCTGAGCTCCATGGATCAATGTCATCAATGAGGGAGGAACTTGTGCAGTAATTGACCCCCGAGCTGGAGTCTGGAAACCTTTGCGCTCTCTGTGGGATGTTTCATGTTTCGCTAATTGTTAGCAGCTAGTTTCTCTCGGAGCAGATTACGCCTGGTCCAGATAACTGGACGATGGTCTGCACGGACACAAAAATACAGGAATGAACTTGAAATGCAGTTGTTCAGAAGTTTGTTAATTAATCACTATTCCTTTTACTCCGACTGTGCTGAGCTCAGCCTTCTTTAATCCTTTTCTTTATTGCGGAACACAGGACCCTGAAGACGTGAGAAAATCAAAAGACGTGACTTGTTCACATTAGAGGGGTAGGAAACACTGGGAGCCATCACTTTGCTTTGTTTTGTCTCTATTAATTAGAGAAATGTTCTATTACTGGCTCTGTGTTTCTCGTAATTTTACTTCAAATGATGATGTGAAATTAGGACATGGCTACAAATGTAGACTATGTAAGTTCTCTGTCCTTGGTACAAAAAAACAGTTTAGCTCAAATGAAATAGTTGGAGCTGGACATGATGGAGGTGTTGGCTGCTCACTGAACCCAGCCTTATTCATAAACATCCCCCAACGTGAAGCTCTGCCTCCCATTATGTGTCTCCGCGGACATCTCGTCTTAAACCATGGGATGCTTTTTCGATCTGCTGTTAATCTGGTCTCCAGCAGACGACGGGTTCTCCTTTTAAGTTCCATTTTTGCACTTGTCATTCTTGAAACATTTACTTAAAAAATTTTGAATAAATCGTCTCGACTCATTAAGCAAAATAAATATGTCTTTCATCATAACAAATCTGAAGATATTGCTGCATGAGCAAATCACCTGGAAGTAATGACTTTCATATGATCAATAATCAAAAAACACAGACCTAACCAGGCCGTGCTTTGTGTATATATCAAGGTCGTATGTGGCTGTTGTTTTTTAAAAGCACCTAGAGTTGTGGTTGCCTTTAAAGACAGAGGCCGACCCAGAGGCAGCGTACTGTACACACTGTACATGACCTCTACCGGGAATCGGGCTCATTCTTCACATCCAGTGTCATGCTGTGTATGTGATGTGTAAAAGCAAGTGCTCCGCTCCGTGATGGACGGCGGCGACGAGGAGGAGGAAGTGGAGGTTTAAAAAAAGGGGTGGGGGGTTGGGGGGTGGGGGGGTGGACAGGAGGGAGGGTGGGGAGGGTGGGGAGGGTGTGGGTGCGGGGGGCGGGTGGTGGTGGGGGTGGAAGGAGTAGTGGGTGGTGGGGGTGCGTGGGGGCGGGTAGCGAAGGCCCTCAGGGAGGAACGTGGGGGATGGCGAGGAACCGCGGCGTGCTACTGAGCTGATTACAGGACCGCCACACTGCTGCTCCGCTATCTGCCCTCGGTGCCACACGGTGAATGGGGAAGTTGCATGAGAGCCTTGTCTGAGCGAGCGCTCGGTGCCACGGGCTCCAACAGGCCCGTCCATTCATGCGCTCGCTCCCGTTTTCTTCGTATCAGGCGCCGCTCGGCATCTGTGTCCACGGACGGGACTGATCAGGGATCAGCTCCATATTCATCCACATTCTCCTGCACACATGCACCGCGCTCAGCGAGCGAAGGCCGCTCCTCCCCGCTCGTCTGATGTTTTTTGCCTTGCTTTATTAACAAGACTGATGCCATTTAAATCTTCCGCTTCAATTCACTCCCTTGCAAATCCAGCTGCATAAGTGGGTTGTCTCTTACTGACACACGGGCGAATGCGGCTCGTTTTCTAACTGATACATTAAGTAAAAACGAAACAGAAGCCCAAAATGCATGTAGAAGACTGTGCAGGATTTATTAATTGCTGGAATTTTTTAAAATTGTCACATGTACAGAACATTTTCACTCTGTAGAAATGGACACACATTCTCCTTTCCTCATGTGGCCCCCACCCAGCATCGCTAGCTCCTTCAGAATTAAACATGTGCTGTTACAAATCCATATGTGCCGTTTCGCCTCCGTGACGGAGACTCATCAAGGTGAGCACGCCGTATGATTTGTGGGTATTATTAGCACGGTAATAGGCTTTTAGCAGACACAGAATGAGCGAGAGCGTCACACGCTGTGCATCCAGGTGCGTGATATTTAACAGCAGCGGTCGCCTCAGGAACGGATCTGTCACACAAGTGAACACACGCTGTAATGAAAGACTGTCCACTTCCCTGGAGAACGGCAATAATATGAATAAGAACAACACATGTACGGTAGTGTGTGTGTGTGTGTGTGTGTGTGTGTGTGTGTGTGTGTGTGTGTGTGTGTGAGTGTGTGTGTGTGTGTGTTTGTGTGTGTGTGTGTGTGTGTGTGTGCCTTTGGTGACAGGTTTGGGGGGCAGAAGCGATGTGCGTGTTTGTCACACACACACACACACACACACACACACACACACACACACACACACACACACACACACACACACACACACACACACACACACACACACATCCTGCTCCATCCCTGCCTGAGGACACAACAAGAGACATCAAATTCTGAGTCACTGTCAGCCTGAATCACACACATGCACATGTACATGCACCTACATACACACAAATATAAACAAAGGCACAATCACAGAGCAGCTTTTTCCCTTGGACCCTTTTAATAAGGCCATTTATTTGGTTGCTGGGAAACATTTGGTCTATAATTCAGCATAAATTGTTCACATACTATATAACTATGCTCAGACTACAGACTACTAGTCACCTCCTCAGGTCAAAGTGCTGACTCAGGGAAACATGTGGTACTTTAAGTGTCCAGTGTGTAGTTTTCTCTTTAAGCTGAGGCTTTGTGTCTTTGTTTATCCATCCACTCAGAGCTGAGGCCCCGTTACAGCCCAAACTCTGCAACACTCTGCAGCTCTGAAGCCCTGTGACACAGTACCAGTGTTTGACAGGTGTCAAACTAGCGCCTTTTGACAGTCTGCAGGTTTCCGCTCCAAACTCCCAACATTCACTACACTGGAGGTAATTGTCCTAAGACGTCCTCCTCCCCGGCAGCAGCTCTGAGCACCGGTTGTTACACAGATCAGTTCCCATTAGCCTTTAAAATAAAACATGAGCTCTAAATGAAAGGAGTGGAGCCCATTTAACCTGTGGGGAGCACTTTGTCCAACCATTGATCCACTGAAGTGGTTTTAACACGGAGGCCAGATTATCATGATCTCACAGCTAGAAGGCATTCAGAGCGGAGCCGTGGTATTTATTAAAGGCTTTTCAGTTGCATTTTGGATTAAATGAAAATGCCAAACACCCCGTAGAGCTGAGGTCAAAGGTCATCGCCATCGCGCTAGGAAGCGCTGTTAGCGTGACATTGTTAAAGTGTAAAGCGCTCAGAGGGACGTGCTTCAGGTTACAGCCTCGCATGCTTTTTTTTTTTTCGGGGAAGAGAGAAAACACATGTCCTGTTTGCGCCACGTTTGCCAAAGGCGGCGTCCAAATTTAATCTGAAGGCTGCGCGCTTTGCATCCCAACACGTCTGTTCACGCTTAGCTCTGGACGCGCTGAACCAAAGCCTTCGCGCTGCCGCCGTGTGAACAGAGGGCGACAGCGGAGGCAGGTAGAGCGGAGGCGGCGCCTCCGACCTGACCTCACGTCACGGTTTGTAATCAGGCCGGACCGCAGTCGGGCTTCTCCATGCGTTCCTTCCACCGACGGGGTCTCAGTCTGCACAAATCCCCCAAAGTCTCATCTGTCTAAATTGTTTATTCGTATAACAGACATTGTTCTCTGGCCTCGAACACAATGAGCCGAAATCATTCTCGGTGTCTTTTAATCATCGACTTTTGTTTGGAAACAAAAGTTAACTTTCCCCCGTTTCTGTTCCAAGTTTATCATTAACCGCTGTAGAAAACGCGGCTCCGCTCAGCGCAGCGCTGCCGTTTTACGGCTGTTGCCCCGTAAATATTTGCAAGGCGCGCGTATCTTACAGTAACAGCCTCTCCTCCGGGCTGCGTAGAAACTATGCAGACGCGGTAAACGCGCCGTCAAATGGTGCTTTTACTGTCACGGCGTGGAATCGGGACGGAAGAAGAGCCACCCGTCGGTTTAGCGCTCCGGAATGGAGCAATTTCTGTAATGGCCTGAGTGGAAGCATACTGCAAAATAAACTGACAAGAATGCAAGTGACAAGTCCGTCACTCAAGCCTCCTTTGATGTTTCCACGGACGATGCGCTGACATGAGCCAAATTAGCTTGGCTTATGCAGACAGGCTGGAGGATTAGGGAAGTTAAGCGACCCTAAACTCCTCTACTCCTCCGTGAGCAGTCAGGGTGATGCAGCGCGTACACATCTGTGCTCTCAGGTTTATGTAGAAGGCGGTTCACGACCCCTTGACGTTGAGCTGCAGTGACCAACACGATGCTGGTCATCATCACATCACTAGTCTTGTGTTTTTTAGATGTTAGATCTTAGTGTCAGTCAGAATCGAACGGGGTCCCGTGCGATTAACTGTAGCCCGTCTCCTCTGTGAGGAGCCTGCACATCATCATCCCGTGTGTGCAGCTTAGAGGAAGCCGCTGTAATGTTGACAGTCTAACGCTGCGCCGAGAACAAAAGGGATCAGACGCGTGCGAGGCGTCCCTCAAGACGAACTGGAGCAGCGTTGCCAATTAGTGTTAGTGTTGATGCTGTGATAAATGAGTGACAGGACTCAAGGTCGTGTTGCAGTGCACTGTATGATGCTGTTGAGCGCAGGGATGCAGATTAAAGGTGAACCTGATCTCTTCTGTGCTGCAAAAATGTAGAGGAGAGAGTTCAGACATTTAGGTTTTGCTGCATATTTAGTAGCTGTTTAACTATTTAACAAGGCAAAGTTTAACATTTTTCATTTTAATGATTGTTATCATCATTATTTTGACATGAGCATCATCTCCACGTCGAGCGCAGACGTCTGTTAATACACATCTAGCGCAAAATAATTGCTCCACAAAACTGCTCCCATCAACTCAGATGACAAATTATTCAAGGTTATTACCAGGAAGGTCTTATCAATTTCTCATTTGTGGAGGCCAAATCTCTGACAGCCATAAATTAAAGCGGCAGAAGAAGAAGAAGTACAAGCTAAGGATTTTGAGAGACGCGATATGAATTTAAAGAGGATTTACACTCTGTGATTTCTCAGCTCATGATCTGTGAAATTTGTTGATAGCGCGTCGTCCGCTCGGAGGAGGGAGATAAGAAAAGAGGCTGAGGAAGCATGTGGTCCTCATTTGAGCAGCCGTTGCCGTGGATGTGGACAGTATCAACATAACATCTAACTTTGATCATTACGACTTTATGAGAGGGCACGGAGTCGTAGCTGTGATGGAGGAGCCAGGAGGCCCAGACTGGAAGTGATGGGAAGGAGTGGGACCAGTTGTCCACGTTTCTGCAGCCACCAGTCAACGTGCTTTGGCCTCAGTGTGTCGATTGAGAGCTCCCACTTTCCTTTCATGACTTTTCTGACTCTTCCTTCTTATTGGCCTCAAACCTTCTGGCATTGATAACATGCAGCATGTTGGGCATCAATTATTTCTAATTCCGTTGACACATTTTGCCGGTGCCAATGCTGAGTATGGACTTTAATAGAGCTGGGCCAGTTTAGCTTCTTTTCCATAAACAAGCAAAGGCTCCATTAGTTCATAATAAAGACCACAGAGCCGGTCTGAGGGCGACGTCTTCATTTTCTGCAAGTGCTTGTTCCAATTCTAAACACATATTTTTGATTTTTCCATATTTCCATGCAAACATGCTTCGATTCATGTGGCCTTCACTATAATTGGAACAAGGTTATAAGCTACGAAGACCCTGATGCCTGTGTCCCGTCATGGCCAGAGGTCTCACAACGTCACTGGCCTGAGTACCCTGTACTTCCCCCACCCCCGTCCATCACTGTCTGTCCGTCCCAGACGTCCCCTCCCTTCATCTCTCCAAGGGATATTAAAATCCCGCCACCTCCCCTTCATCCTCATCACCAGCACATAAAAAAACACACACCCATCCCCACCCACAGCCATGACCCAGTTTGGAGGGGATGAGGGGGTAAGTGAGGACCATTGTGAGTACCACAGGGAGAGAGTCAAGATGCTCAGCCTCCCTCGTTCCTCTCCCTTTCAGGGAAGACGAGCTCACACTTGGTTAAGCACATATACTGAGGCTCTTCATGGGAGCTCGGCAGCAGGGATGGGGCTTTTGTTTTGACTCTTTGTTTTTGGGATGCTGCGGCCGGTTTCGGGTCGGGGCTGTTTGGTGCCGGCTGAGGTTATGTGAAGGAGGGAAGTGAGAGGAGACAGAGATGAGGGGCCTCGGGTTGAGAGACAAAGGACGCAGTACCTGGCATCCGGGAAGGAAGGAGTAGAGTGAGTATGCTGCCTCATCACTTGACTGCGCTTGCTTGTTTTTCCTTTATTTCACGATGGATACGATCTCTTCTTTGTCATGAGGTCTATCAGGGACCAGGGCACAGACACAGGTATTGTCCTCAACTTGCTCCTGGTCCTAATTAAATGCAAAAACCGAGCATTTGCATGGATTTGTGTCTACGTGACGCTGAGCTGAAGGCACGGTTGCACACTGAGAGTCTGCTTCTGCCTCAGAGATTCCTGCTGTAACATATGGAACCAGTTTACCGTTGTGTTTCCCCCCTTTGGACATTGTTAATGAGGAAAGTTTTTGTTTCGTTTCCCACGAGCGCAGAGCAGCGCTGCTTCAGAACGCACCTCCCTCCTGCTAACGAAGAACAACGCCTTCATCCCCTCGAATGAGGAAAAGGCTTCGTTGATGAGATGAGGCTGGGGGTCAAGTTTGACCAGACAACAAAATGTTCAGCAGCTTCTGTTTTTATAGTAAATCATAGTTTTATGTTTATGTAACAAGCCCAAACCAGGGAACCATTATTTCTACTTTGATCAGACTACAAGTATGTTTTGAACAATCTGGAAAAAAAAAACATCTGGAAAAAAAACACAGTCTCTGAAATAGGCACGATTACCAGCTCTGATTACCTTCTTTTCTTCATGACCCAAACCTTATTCAAACTCTTGGCATGTATTTAATCACTGTGGGACAAAGTTGTGATTTTTAGCTCTCCTGGGGTTTTGCTGGTTTAAATATCTCTGAGTGTAACAAAGGAGCTTATCTGAGCCTTCAGACGAGACACAACACAAGAAATCCTCTGCTGGTGGTGATGATTCTGTGCGGCCCTGCTGTTATCTAGGCTATCTCTGCTGCCAGCGAGGGCCGGTGACATACCGACGACATCAATTTGCAGGTTTTTATTTCATAATGAAAACCGCTATGATTTAACCCACATATTAGGATGCAGGGGGTTTTCGTGGACAGATGTCTGGCCAGCCACAGTGTGAGCAGATTAGTTTGATCTGTGTGGGACAAGGTGGAGGCTCAGAAGGGCATCAGTGCAGCCTGGTGGTGGAACAGAAGTAGAGGGTGATGAGGCAGTGACCCCCAGACAAGGACTGTCGGAGAACCGACAACATACACAATGGACTCGCTCTTCAGCCTCTTTGCTTTGTGTTACTTTTATTTCCATCCATTTTTGATGGCTCAGCTTTTGCTTTTCCTGCTTTCATCCAAGTCTTTTCAAGGTGAAACTTTTATTAAGGACCAATCATGAATATAGAGGAAATGTAACAGTGACAGCTTGTTTATTACTCTATCAATTATTCTATATTAAGCTTAAAGCTTAATAGGACTTTAAGTGTTCCTGTGAGTTGATGCTTCGAGCAACTTTGAAGACAACAACAATATTTTTAAGTTGGATTCCAGTAGAGAAAGCAGAAAATACTCCCAACGTTGCAAACCACAAGGATGAATTGTAACCGCATAAAAGAGTGAAGTAAAAATGATGGGTGTCTTAAAGGCAGCGGTCCAAGTGCAGAGCAGCAGGATCAAGAGAAAGATCAGTCTCGGCTGAGGAAAGTGCTGATGCTCCCCGAGATCTTGTACAATCAGACTAAAAACCCTGAGAGCGATCCGGCTGATAATTAGTATGATGATGGAGCAGAATGTTTACCTAAAGCCTGTACTGACAAAAAGACGCAGAGCACACGTCTACTGAGAGCTGAGTGATGGATTGAGGCTAGGGCATCTGTCTGCAGACGGGTTCTGGCTGAGATTAACAAGGAAGCACAGGCGGAGGAATGAAACGGTAACAAGGATAAAGCATGATGCTGCCTGCGTTACCTTTGTTTAAATTATGTTACATCAGATATATTTCATTTTACCAATAGACGCCAACATGTAACAATATAAGCAGATTCCTTTTCTAAGTGGTGTTGCTGGTGATGAAGGCGCCTCTCGTGCTGTGGCGCGCTGATTCCCTCTAGTGTTCCTCCCAGGGCCCAGCCCTCCAGCTGGCCCTCGCTGTCCTCGGTGAGTCAGTACGGTGAATAAGGAGCAGCTAATGCCACTTCTCGTGATGTTGGGCCTTTTTTTCTGCAAGGCAGTGCACGTGTGTCTGTCTGAATCTGTGTAGAACCTAAGGGATGGAACTTGGAGGCGGAAGAGGAAGTTCCCTCGGGTGTTGCTAGTTATAATTCTTGTCATGAACTCAGATATGTCAGCGCGATCGATCTGTTAGTGACCTGTGCTTGCGTTTTAGCTGAAAGCTCCGTGTGACGTAATCTCCACCTATTTGCTGCTCCTTCTGTACATCGGCGTAACAGACAGAGAGGCTGCGTACTGTGTCAGCTCGGTGCTGTTTGGGAGGCTGACTCACCCCAGTAGCTTAATGCACAAAGTCAGCTTCTTACCCACAACTGGCCCACTAGCTCCCAAAGACATAAATAGGATGGGAAAGCAAAATGCCAGCTTCTATGAGGCCGTGGTACCAGGAGATTTAAACTCAGGCTGCTCCTGTGGTCAGGAGGGAATGCCCCGGTTCCTGGTCCAACGGAAGAGCAGACACACGAAGGGGGAAGTAGTTCACTGAAGGATGCACGTGCAGGGACTTAACTAAATACATTTTTTCGCTTATTCTTACCTTTTTACGATCTGCCATGAGGAAACAGTGCAGCCTTACAAACACCTAAGAATTTCACTGGGTGCTGTTTCATAGAGGTGCTATAAAGGCGTCTGTGACCCAGACTAAAGCTGGTAGAAGCAGCACAGACCTGGTATTATAACGCTTTGAATGTAGGATAAATGAGATTATTATATATTATAGAATAAATTGTGCATCCATTAAAGCACAGTTTTACATTATTTTTTGAAGGTTTTAGAACAGAAAAAATATCTGAAAATATCCAATAAATAATTCCCTTAAATATTAAAGTAATAATAATGTATTTGTTGAAGCCTCTGCATTAAATGACATCAAGCTGTTTAATTTAAGCAAGTTGAAGAGCAGCAACTAAGCAGCACAGCAAGAGTTATGTAAAGTAATGAAATGATGTAATGCAGGAAGAGTCTGGCGGAGTTGGACCATGGAAGGACGCGGTTCTGACAGACTCCCAGCTCCGGCCATGTGCTGCTTACTCATACATGTTGGCTGGAGCTCCTGCAGGGATTTCACCTAATGTCCAACTGCAGCACCGCACACACATGCGCACGCACGCGCTACTGACATAATGCCTTCCCTAGCCCCTAACCCTAACCATCACAAATAAAGGCAGACGTCTAACCTTTGCTCTAATCTGAACCAAACCTCGATTCTAACCTTAGCCCTAAAATCACATCTTGATCCTCAAAAAGGCCTTTAAAGTTGTGGGGCCCCACAAGTGACCATAGGGCCCCCTTTTGTTAGAAAAAAAATTTTGGGCCCACTCTGATGTAACTGCAAGGACACACACACACACACACACACACACACACACACACACACACACACACACACACACACACACACACACACACACTGAGCATTCCTGACATTGACATCCTGTCTCCCAACCGTGTCCTTATATGGTCGGAGTGATCAATTTTTGACACGTTTCATAGCGAGCCTTCTTCCAAACATTCCCACCCTCCGCTCCCACTCAGACGAGAAGCAGAGAAGCAGAGATCTGGCTGGGAGTTCCTGTTCGTCCCCTCCCTCTCGCTGCAGCTCCAGCTCCAGCTCAGTCAAAATAAGCCCTCAACCTGCTTGGTAAGGATATCGTCCCCGGGAGCCCTTTAAACCCGAACCTAAGCTAGCATTCATGGCTGGATTTTCCTCTCAGTCTAGCTGACAATAAGCCGTGCGCTATTGCCGCTTCATGAGGGTGAAGCACTGTGGAGGTGTCATCCTCATCCCCCAAAGCCGCCCTGAGGGACAGCAGTGTTTGGGTTCAGCTCCACTGCTCGAGCTAATGTGGGTCTGCTGTCTGATTCCCCGCTCCAACGGTTTGTGCCGAGCCACCTGCTGATTCTGCTGGTTTGGATCGAGCGCCCGGAGCCCAGACCTAACCTACATAGGCAGCGTGGCCCCGCTCCTAAACTGTGCTCCAACGCACACATTCACAAATGCGGCACAATGTCATTCACCTCCCCGACCAGAACAAACAGAGTTAATGCAATCCTGAAAACTGCACCTCACACAGAAGAAGACTGAATAAGAGGATTTATTTCTTCAGAAAGAGATAATAAAGTTGTGTGTGTGTGTGTGTGTGTGTGTGTGTGTGTGTGTGTGTGTGTGTGTGTGTGTGTGTGTGTGTGTGTGTGTGTGTGTGTGTGTGTGTGTGTGTGTGTGTGTGTGTTTGGCGGCAGCAAATTCCCTATTTGGATTATTTTGCCTCCTTCTCAGTGCCGCTTGATGGTATTTCCTCACACTGATATCTTCTTTCCTCCCGTGTTTGGTCTTCTAATTCCCCAAAAGCCCAGACTTGACAGTTGCCTCACTGAGCTCTTGACTTCAGTGTGTATCTGAGCCACAGGAGGCCACAGATCAAATTAAGCACTTATTAATTGCTTGAGCTGAGAACACTGTTTTCAATTAGAACCATTATTATTATTTCACCCCTTTGACATTTTGCCAATGACTGTGCATATTTTAAAATCTGAGAAACTAAACTGTGGACTCATGCTTTTGCCCCCCCCCCCCCCCTCTTCCTTTGCAGAGTCTGTGAACAGGTGAGAGAGGGACACTGTCTGCCCCACTGTCCAGCGACACAATGAGCTGGAGCTTCCTCACGCGGCTGCTGGAGGAGATCCACAACCACTCCACCTTCGTGGGGAAGCTGTGGCTCACCGTGCTCATCGTCTTCCGCATCGTCCTCACCGCCGTCGGGGGAGAGTCCATCTACTACGACGAGCAGAGCAAGTTCGTATGCAACTCGGGCCAGCCGGGCTGCGAGAACGTCTGCTACGACGCCTTCGCCCCCTTGTCCCATGTGCGCTTCTGGGTCTTCCAGATCATCCTGGTAGCGATGCCTTCTCTGATGTACATGGGCTACGCCGTCAACAAGATTGCACGACTGGATGAGGCCAAAGGGGGAGCCGGTTCCGCCGCCGTCAGGACGGGAGGAGGGGGCTACACGCACAGGAAGCCCAGGAAGATCTGCTTCGGAGCCCGGCAGCACCGGGGCATCGAGGAGACCGAGGAGGACCAGGAGGACGATCCCATGATCTACGAGGTGCCTGAGATCGAGCCCCCCAAAAGGCCGCGGGACCCTCTGCAGCCCACGCCCAGACCCAAAATCCGCCACGACGGGCGCAAGCGCATTCGCGACGAGGGCCTGATGCGGGTCTACATTCTGCAGCTGGTGACCCGCACGGTGTTAGAGGCAGGCTTCCTCGCGGGGCAGTACCTGCTCTATGGCTTCCGAGTCACTCCGGTGTTCGTATGCTCAGGGAAACCGTGTCCCCACAGCGTGGACTGCTTTGTCTCGCGGCCCACGGAGAAGACCATCTTCCTGCGCATCATGTACGGCGTCACCGTCCTCTGCCTCACGCTCAACGTCTGGGAGATGCTCCACCTGGGCATCGGCTCCATCTGCGACGTCCTCCGCCGCCGCCGCAGCCCGCCCCCGGAGGACGAGTACCAGTTGGGCCTGCTGGGCAACAGCGGGGGCGTGGAGGGCTCGGTGGGGGGGACAGCGCCAGAGGCCGGATCCGAGGGGGGAGTGGGCGGCGACGGGGCCGCTGATTACGTGGGGTACCCCTTCTCCTGGAACACCCCGTCGGCTCCGCCCGGCTACAACATCGTGGTGAAACCCGAGCAGATGCCCTACACGGACCTGAGCAACGCCAAGATGGCGTGCAAGCAGAACCGCGCCAACATCGCCCAAGAGGAGCAGCAGCAGTTCGGCAGCAACGAGGACAACTTTCCCACCGGGGGGGAGGCCCGCGTGGCTCTGAACAAGGACATGATCCAGCAGGCCCACGAGCAGCTGGAGGCGGCCATCCAGGCCTACAGCCAGCAGCACCGGGCCGAGGAGCAGCTCGGGGACAACCAGGACGACAAGCCCCAAAGCAACATCATCCAGGCGCAGCCGCAGCCGCAGCCGCAGCCCCCGAAGGAGCGCAAGCATCGGTTCAAGCACGGGAAGGGAGGCAGCAGCGGGGGAGGCAGCAGCAGCAACAGCAGCAGCAGCAAGTCGGGAGAGGGGAAGCCCTCGGTGTGGATCTAACTCCACACGCAGCACCCTGAACTCGAACCCTGTACATATTAGAGACAAGCAGGTGCAGACTTACTGGATAATTATACACTCGAGTGCCTTAGAGAATCCTGCAAGCTGGAGACGAGGTGGTTTCCAGGACGAGGCACGTGTAAGGAAGTGATGTTGCAGCTGACACTTCGCTTTGTCTGGGCTATCACTGTCTAACTTGAAAAATCACCGCCACGCGAGCCGTTTACGTCTCATTCTCCTCAGTTTCCGAGAGCAGATTCCTGACCTCTCCTGTCTCCTCGGTGATGCTTTCTTAGGGATTTGTGCTTAGGGAAAAAGTTACTGGATGATAATGAGTTCTGTCGCGAACCAGATTGATCCCAGATTTGGCTTAGCTGGTTTTTGGCTGAGAGCGCGGGGCCAGAGCCGTACGTAGACAATAAGGTCGCGTTATTGTGACGAGCGAAGTCGATGCCTTTTGTTCCTGTCATGATGTGAGCAAGGCCGTCCCAATGTAAACGCTCTGCGCCGCAGTGAGAACGTCACCTTCCCGTAGGCCGTGTCCTGTTGGGCCTGTCCCGTGTCGCCGCCCGTTCCAGCGTCGATCACAGCGTCATGTTGCTGTGGTGACTTTGCATTTCGCCCACGTCCTTGTGCGTTCCCCGCGTTTTTTTAAGCCAGCTGCGACTCAGGAACATATGAGCACAGCTGGCGGCTCCGTGTCCGGTCCACGCTGGGCCAAATGTTCTTTTCAACAAGGTGCAGATCGGTCCAGTTTGATGCGTTGTCGTTTGGGGGCTTCTCGGTTCCTCCCCGGCTTTTCACGGCTCAACAAGGCCGCTCGCTAGAACACTGTTCTTCTATCTGCCTTGTAGTTGACTGCCCCCTGGCGGTTCCGTTCTGAGTCTGGAGCAGACGCCAGCTTGCAGCATCCAGCAACACAATAGCCAGCTGTGGTGTTCCAGTCTACTGACCAGCCTTGTATTAGCTCCAGGTCTTCCCAGCACCTACAAGTTTGGTGTTAAGTGCCACCATCTTGTACCGATCAACGTTCTAAGCCATTACTGTCATATAGTGAGACCAAACACTGTTTGTGCGATGCAAGCGTCAGTGCCAAGACTTTAAAGCTGGGCTGCTACAGAGCCCAGTTGGGTGTAGCTTTGGAATACGGTGGCCATGCTACTCCGACCGTGGAAATATGCCTACGTCAGACCAACCCTTTTATAAAAGCCACTCGCTTTTTCTATGCCATACGGAATGGGATTTAAAATAGAAAACTCCAAAATGGAGACTTTTTTTTTATGTTGAAGCCAATTTTTTATATAAAAACAATCACACTTTTGTAAAATAAAATAAAGCAAACAGGTTCTTTTAACGATGACTTAGCTGTATGTATATTTATGGTTGTTGTGTTTTAAATTGCCTTCCAATTGTAAAAAATGTTAAATATGACATAGTTTATTTTTATAATATGTCAGCAACAGTGACTTAAAGATAAATAGAAAAAAAGCCAGACTTTCTCTTGTATGTTACAATTTCAGTAATTAATGTCTGTGGCAACTCTCTGGGCTGTATTTATATAATAAACAGTGTAACTATTTTCTGACATTGTTCTGTGATCTGCTGAACAGACGTGCGTGGAGACAAACCCACTGGTGAAGTGGTTCAAAGAGCAGGGTGTCTAATGCAACAGTTCAAAGACTGACTGACTTTCAGCAACGGACTTATTCGTTCTTAAGCACAGCCAGAGAACTGACTGGCACTCACTGCTGGGCCAAACAGGCCACAGGTGATTGGCCAGCTCCTCCTCCCTGGAGGCCGATCAGCTCTCATTAAATCTAGTCCTGTAGAAAAGCTTCTAGAGTTTCTAAAGTAATTGCTGCTTTTAAAAAAGCAGGAAAGACTCAGACGCAGACTCTGCTGGGGCCACTAGAGGGCGACATTGTGCCAAAATCTCCAGGCAGTCAGAAAGGCGGAGCCTCTTCAAAATGATTCTGTGCTCAGATTTGTCTGCGTTCAAAGCGGAAGTAAGAAAATCATGCAATTATTATTACACTATGGCACTGCCACGTGTTGGCTTTACCCTGTTCTCTGCTTCCTCTCTGCTGAGGGACCAAAACAGAGCGAGAGCAAAATGAAAATACTCCTTTTTTTAGGTTTCAGGGCTTGTTCTTCTGCATTTTGCTGCCCTCTGATTAAAAATGAGTTACGGAACCTTTTTCAGGGAACAGAAACGCTCACAACAAAGGACGTAAAGTTTTGAGGTCTAGTAAACAAAAAGGTCGTATATAATAAATGCAGACATAAAGTCACAATTTCAGGTATATTTCCCCTGAAATGAGCGGTAATATGCATTTGAGACTGAAAACACTGAAGGTTGGAGAGACATTTTGTTGAATGAATAAATGATAACCTTAAAAATGCGGGTGTGCCACTGTTCACAGCACTGATGTGAGCAGCATTCACTAATTAACAATGTTTAAAGACATCACATTCATTCCCGTGGGATTTATCTCTGTGCTGTATCTCACCACAGTCAGAACGAAAGCCGGTTGCATCAGCTGAAGTCCACCCTCAGCGTCTGTCGTGTTCAGAAGGAAGACTGTGATGAAGCCGTGTTGTTTCCTTACGTGTGTCCCCCTGATGTGGGACGTGACAATAAGACTAGCACTCCATGCGTTTGTGTTTTGTGTGTGTTTTTATAAGCCTTTTGTAAAATGTACATCTCTGTGAGTTTCCCCCCGGCCAAGATGTTTTTCATAATCTTTAATAAATACATTTGATTTGCATGTGAAAAGACATATTTTCCTACAAAAAATAAACCAGAAATGCATATTGACTTAAGTGTCTGTATCTTTGTTTTGGCTCCACAGCAGAAAGAAATAAAAGGCTTCTCCAGAATGGGCCATAGTCCTGTCTTTCCAGATGTGGGTTATGTTCAGACGGACTCTTGTCAGCTGAACTAGAACTGAGGCACCGTGTGTTATCTGACGTGTTTGAAAAGATACAAATGTGAAGTTGTTCAGTCCTGAAAACCACTGTTTCCTCATACAGTCACTACAGCAGTGGTGCCTGTGTGCAGAAATAAAATGGAAGTAGACTGTATGTAGGTCTGCGAGGAAGGGAGGGAGGTTTTAACCAGCTGGATTAATGACTGACGGATATAAAAGTTAGAACTTTGCCCTAGAGAAAACTAGAGAAATGTATCAGATTTTAAAAATTCTGTAGGAATTTAGGAAAATATGGCCAACCTTTATTTCAAGGCTTCCTTGTGAAAGCATCACCACAATTTATGACATGAAGAAGGCAATAAAGGGGAAGTGGCCGTAACATGGAGGCATCTAAAAAAAACAAAAAAAAACAAGCTAAATCACATGCTGGTGGAAAAGACTGAAGGGGACAATCGAGTCTCAGACATCTAGTTAAAAGCTATTGTTGCCTGATTAAATAAACATAACTAGCAAAAAAGTACACATTTATTTACATGTTCTTCTTTTATTTTTCCCCTCTGATGTCACAAAAACAAAATGTTACAAAACATTCACCTGATCTGTAAACACTTCTGAAAACGTTTAACTACTGTATTTGTAATAGTTTCACTAAACACTAAGATAGTGAATAGTGAACAGTCTTTTAGTCTGTCTGTCAGTCTGTTAGTCTGTCTGTCTGTCTGTCTGTCTGTCTGTCTGTCTTTGACCCAATGAAATATATCATACAGATAAACCTCATTTGTTTTTAAGGCTCGGTGTCCATTGTGGCACAACGCCGGGTCACCGTGGAAACAGCCGAGACCCATGTGTTTACTTCATCTTTGCTAAGTCTGTCTGTAGCGTCTGTCGTCTGAGAGGCACAGTCTACGAAGGGGCGGTGACGGGGCGTAGATACAGTCACTCACAGCGGGCACCGACCTTTAACGTGTAGGATGTAACAGTACAGCGGTACATGGTTAGTACGTCCCAAAGAACAGTATCACAGTCTTTACATTTAGTCAAACAATGTCTTTTTGAAGTAAAAGAGGTATTTACGCGTTTAAAAATACATTCCACCCAGGTTACTGGTACTAACTAAATATCATAAGGCACTACCCCTTAGACCTCCCAAAAGGGTCAAATCATCCTCCAAACTACTGCTACAACAGTTATAGTAATAAATAGATTTGTAGGCACCAAGTTACAGAATGATTGTGATGGACACATTTGGATTTTAGTGCAAATGTCTTTGCTGCTGCCGCACAAACAAACAAGTCCATTCATCTTAAAATAGAGGAAGTCGTCCACATCCTGGAAACACAGAGAAGGCACTTGGGCGGCCGCCGTCCGCGGGCCGTCACTTGGCGCCGGGCTAACACTGGCCCAGGTGCAGCCGCAGCACGCCCTGGCTGTGCAGCCCCAGCAGGTGGTTGAACTCGGTGGGCAGGGCGTGGATCTGGTTTGTGGCCCTTCTGTCGTCGTAGTAGTGGTTGGTCAGGTGGCGGAGGTCCTCCGGGTGATAGCTGAAGGGCCAGAACCCGTAGAGCTCCACGTTGGTGCAGTGCTCCAGGGCCAAGCTGACCATCATCAGACCGGTACTGAGCCGCACCTCCTTCAGGCCCTGCGAGCGCCAGAAGGCCGCCAGGCTCTGCAGGTAGTGAGGGTTGAGGGACACGGCTTTGACCGAGCTCTCGAAGTCCTCGATGCTGTAGACGACCCGCATGGACACGGGGGTGTTTGAGCCGAAGGAGAAGGCAGGGAGGAGCAGCAGGGAGTTGCCGTACTTGCGTAGACTCTCCACGAATGGACGCCGTCGCCCCATCAGAGACCCGTGCCTAGGAAACCAACAGCAGGCGTGGAGCGGACCGACCAAAGGGGCCATTTAGAATGAACCTACTGGACTGTTCTCACTTCTCCACCACGATGCTCGGGTTCGCCGTCACAAGGTTGGTCTTCGTGCCCACGTCTCTTTCGTAGCCATTTTCCAAAGGAGGTAGGTTGCACCTGAACATCAGCCAGGAAACATGCAGGACGGTTTAACTCTGTTGGTGAACTCTGTCCCCCTCACAGACATGTGACTCACCTGAAGACGAACTCAGCTGCATCAATCGTGGTTCCACAGCTGCTGTTGGACAGGATCCCCCCATTACCAACGACGGCACACGTGTCCAGCATTTTATTGGGGAAAGGATCCTCCTAGAATCAGAAGCAATGAACACATAATAATGCGACAGAAAACAAAGACAAATGATTTGCATGTCAGGATGTGCAAACACTGTGAATTCTGCACCATAAACACAGACGACAACAAACCTTTGGGAAGGTTTTGAAGATCTCCGAGGTCACGACCAGGCTCTTCCTCCTGTCCCCATCGTACAGGAGCTTCGACCCCATGGGGGTGTTGTCCTGCGTGACGATGGCCCTGTCAAAACCTCGGCACTTCCGATTCAGCTCAAATCTGAGGGACCAGGACAACTTTACTGAATGAAACATAGGATGGCCTTTGACAGCAGCAGATGTCGAAACCAACATTTTAATCACTGTTCTTTTATGTAAAGACTGTGGAGTCATGAAAAATGTGTGTTGCTGAACATTAAGCATCATGAGGAACTTTTTCATGTAAGTTCCTCAGGCTCATTTTTAGATTTGCCACTTCTCCTGTGTTGATCTGAGACATAAGCAACTTCTAGAAAAACACCATTGTTTTGTGACAGACAGACAGACAGACAGACAGACAGACAGACAGACAGACAGACAGACAGACAGACAGACAGACAGACAGACAGACAGACAGACAGATCTTACTTGAGGTTTTCATAGTTATCTTCCTGCTTCTTCCAGGTCTGAGAGTAAATGGTGACTACTTGTTTGATGACCTCCCTTTGACACACACACACACATCGACACACACAGTTAGGTGTCTAATCCCTGAAGCATTGAGACGGCCTGATTTGATTAAAGCACAAACACATTATGGTGCACTAATGGGCTCCGAATCGTGGTTCCTACCTGCAGTCTTTACACGAGAGCTGTGGAACATGCTTCTTCCCAGAAGACGACGTGTAAGGTCCCACATTTCTTTGAAGCCATAAACAGGAAGTGATTAAAGAAATGCAGAAGTTTATGACGAAGCTGCTCCTTCACACGAACCCCAACAGACAATTGATCTCTCTCAAGCATCAGCTGATGCTGATGTTGCAGTATTTGTTCTGTGGGAGTTCCAGCAGCTCGGCAGCAGACACGTCATCGCAGACCTGTATCAGCAGTTTAAATGTTGTGTATTTGTCTTAAGAGGTGGGGGTTTCGTTTTATATAAATGGGTGTAACTGTTTATTCAGTTTCCACTTTCTAAAACAACTGTGAGCCTTCACTGTGTTCTGCCTTCAGGGATCTGTGATCTGAATATGACTTGAAACATTCCAGTTTTCAGGCATGTCTAAAAAAAGGCAAAAAAGACCACAAGTCTCCTTTGGGGCAGTGGCCTCCACTTCACTAACATTCTTACATGTGTTGCAGCTGCTTTCTTCCCATCACACCCATAGACTTTCTATGCAGGTCAGTTCGAACCAGAAGGAAGCAGAATCCTCTTCATCCGAGCTTTAATGAACTTTGACCTCTGATCATTGTCTGTATAGTGAGGCTCAAACATCAGCTTCCCTAACAGATGCTGATGCATTCTTTAGCATGTGAGATACCTGATGTGTGACAAACCGGATGGAGGACATTTTTCAAACCCATAAATCAACGAGAAAACAAACATACATGCAGAGACCTTTGCCTCCCGGCAACGTGTGCCTGCTACTTTGTAAATGTGTCGTAACATAAGTGTCGTCCTGCAGCGTGTGACGCCTGGGTCTTCATGCAGCTGAGTGGCTGAGGACTCAATCTCTGTCCTGACTGATTCAGTGTCACCGTAGAGTTTGATTTGTCTTAAATGTAAGGTTTTATTCCTGCCGAGCCTAAAAACAGCATTTTCACATTTACGCTTCATTTTGAGAACTTAACCACATAAAGAGGAAACTGTCAACATCCTCAAAGCTCTGGTGCCACTGAGGGCGGTCTGGCTCTTTACTTACTTTACATGCTCCCACCAGAGAAATCAGAAAAGCCCCAGAAGAGAGACCGTGTCTGTGTGGAGGTGCTGGTAAAAGGCACTTACCTGCTGTTGTAGGCGTACCAGATGAGGCGCAGCAGGCTCCCCACGCAGAGGACCGTGAACGTGGAAAAGCAGGCGGACTTCAGGAGCTGAGTCCTCATGCTCCCCCTCCTGTCCGTCTAATCCCACCCACTAGCCCCCCCTCACTGTCTGCCTCGCTCTCTGTACCTCTGTACCCTACTCACCGCTCTCCAGCCTTAGTTTCTGCCTCTCACCAGAACCCCACAGCGTCCGCGTTCCCTCCCCTTCGCACACACACCGGCTCCACCTTTCGAGGGGGTAAATGTGCTGCCTGGGTGCCTCGCGAGGTTTCCTACCTCATCTTCCCCCTCCTCGCCTCCTCGCCCTCTTCCTGTCTGCTTGTTCTGACTGTGCCGGCGTTCAGTCAAAGCACGCCTCCCCCGTCTGAGACTCCTTCTTCCTCCAGTCTCGACAAGTCCTCTGCCTTGTCTGCAGTTCCTCTCTTAATGTGTGTGTGCGCCCAGATCAGCTGAAATGAAGCCGATCCCTGTCGCTCCACATCCTACTTGTATTCCCTGCCATGCCTCTCCAGTCCAGCCATCCTCTTTGGTAAGTTTCTCTCTCCTTTGCTCTCATGCACTCAGGCAAAACTCAGAGTCCTACTTGTTCACTGAAGCCCAGAGCTCTTTCTGTTCTCCGCCCCCATCTGAGAGCCCCCGCCTTTTGCTCTTTGCTTTCCCCTCCCTTCCACAGTCATCCCCCGCCCACACCCTTCAGCCCTCTCCCCCTCTGCACTAAAAGGAGGCAGTAACATGAGTGTCCAGCACTGAATTAGCCCACAGATTGCCTCTTGACTCAACGGTGAGAGCATGTGCGTGTGTTAGGAAACACTTTGAAAACCAATGAGGGACCGAGCGGCCAAGAGGGCTTCCCTTCCATTCTCACAGCCCTTTAATACTCCCAAAACACCAGCCTCTACACCCACATCAGCTTCTCTTATTACTTACTCATTATTACTTACCTATTATTATTAAGTCACACTTTAGCAGGTATTTCAACTTATTTCCTCTGTCAATAAAAGTGATTGTTTCTTGTCTGTTTGTGTTCAAGAGCCAGGATGCATTCAGAGGGAGGAAGTGAAATCAGGAGGAACTGCTTGTTTGGTCAACAGGGTAAAAGCAGCTGAAGGTCTGAGAGGGTCACAAAGAGAAATGGAAACGAGGCAGCGAGCTGATGCACAGATGAGCCAACGGCCATCTTGTCTGGCTTTCATTTCAAAAGCTCCATGTTGGCAGCTGTTCGGTAGCAGGAGAACTGAATGATGGAGGCTAACAGGAAATGTGTGGAGCATATGCGAATGTAACCATTTAACAATAAACACCCACAAATAGACGACCACACCCGGTTCACATTTTAGGTTTGACTTAGCTTTTGGTGGGAGGCACAAAGCCGAGCTACTCGTGTTAAAACAAGCGTGCTGAGTAAGCCGAGCTGCACCACAGCGACCTCAGCATCATAGGCACAGAAAAAGCAAAACCAAGACGAAAGCAAAGAGGCTTTTGCAGCAGCCTGTGGTTGTTGGGGACTTTTCTGGGACTAGACAGAAGGTGAGCCATTCGTAAGTGTAATACTGCTCAGAAACCAAATGTGAAGTGTGTGACGGTGTGGTGTGATGACCTCTAGATGACAGCTCTCCTAACAAGCAAAGTGCTCATTCCACAGGTGGCCATGACCATGATGAATGCAGGTGCTGTAGCCATCTACAGCGTTATGTGCACAGTGTGGCCAACGTTTGACTGACTGAGACCCATGTGGACCGTCCTTAGTTGACAGTCTGTACCAGACAAAAAAATCCTTTCACATTCAAAGTGGGGCTTTAGGGGGCAAAACGTACTTGTATCGCCTTTAGCTTTGTCATTAACTTACAGATATAATGATCGACACATGACTTTGTACTGAACCATTGACGTTTGCCTTAGGTTTACACCTTTGAGACTGTTGGGACGTTCATGTAAACATCAGAATAGATCCCATTTATTTTTCACACATCTAATATATCACTGTATACTGGGTCACTCAGGGGGTCACTCACATGCACACTCTCTATCCTCAGGGTGCAGCACTCAAAAAGCAAGAGCACAATACACATACACATGAACAAAATGCTAAATTAATTTCACCAACGTTATAACATTACTTTAACTGTAACACTACAAACACAAGGATGGTTACTTTACCCATAAGCCTTAGGGACGGGAATTGCCTCCCTGGGTTCTACAACATGTTAAAATGACTAAGTATTTCTCTCAATCTGGAGAAATCTCTTCCGCTATGTCCTTGTTTGCTCTAGATATATATCCTGTGGTTCAATGGCTTAAGTCCGTGACTTTAGAGTGGAAGGCCTAGGTTTGACACCCATCTAAGCAACTTAGTATGGCTGAGTGGTTAAGAAGCCTTGCTCCGACCCTGGCAATCCTAGTTCGATACCTGAACAAGATCTTTAGATATATTCAACTAAGCTATTAAAAAATGTTTTCAATTAGTATATATATTTATTGGTTAAATTAACGTGACTCTGCGGTTAAGGGCTTGACTCCAACCCTAAAGATTCTGGTTCAAGTCCCAATTAAAGCAACAGTAAAAATAGAAATGTATGTGTTTTGCATTAAAGGGGGCATAACCAGCACCAAAGCCTATTCACTCTACCAAGAGATCAAAAGTAAGGACTTTATGGGTTACTTTTATTTTAAACGGACCAGTGCCTCAGCATTTATATACTGTATATGTGCAATTCAAACAAGGGTGCATACAATGCTGGATTTGTTTCAAGACTCCTGTTGAATAAACAATAACTAAAGGAGCTATCTATTCAATTCCAGCTTTTCCAGTTTTTAATGTTTAAACTACTTTTAGCAATTCTTCAGCATTACATTCAGCATGGAAGCATTCACTGTGCATTTTCTTTTGGAAATGCTTTTTCTGGTTATTATAGTTCTTCTGTCTGCATCTAACTAGTCCCACATACTTTAAGCTACAGAAACCATTCAAATATCAAAATGTGCAGCTTTTTAAGATGATGTAGGCTATTATTTTTCAAGTTATTGAGCTTTTTTCAAGGAATTCTCAGCTTCTCCATTAGTGTGCTAGAGTGCATGATGTCACAGCTAGAGTGTGAGGACACATTTTTTTCTCATCATTACAGCCACAGTTTTCACGAACATATTTCTTTGACTTAGTAGTAGTAATACTTCTAAAGCCTATACTATACTAAAGCCTTCAGACCTACACTTTAGTCTGTATCTGCCTTAAAGCACAGAGAATTCCAGAAATCCTCCCATAGACGCTAATGCATTTACCCATAAGACTTCTGTGGAAAAATTAAGGATATATATTTATATATTATATAGTAATATTTCTGCTTTCAACTGGTTTATTATGACTTCATTATATGACTATTTTACAGTTTAGTAATTAGGTACACACTTCCTCCATATCCTTTTAAAGTGAAAGCACCAATCTAAATCTTTAGACTATATAGCACATTTTCTGCTTTTGACTGGTTAATTGTGATTAGGTAATGAGACTATATTATTGTTTAGCAATCACCTGCACATGCTTTCTCAAATACTCCAACTTTTCCAAATTCCAAAGATTCAGCTACTCCCTCTGCAGCTACTGTCAGCTGTTTTGAAAGGTTCCACAACATTCAACTATTCTTTGAGATCTTGGACTCTAATTACCTATTTTGATACATTCAGCTATATTTCATTAAATTCAGCAATCCTTTACATACTTTCTTCATTTTAGCATTTCTTGAATTTCAGCAGATCTCTGAAATTCAACTGATTCAGCTTCTTTTGAAAATATTCTTCCTTGAATGGGAGTTGGTGACCCCAGTAATTTGGGTGTTGCTACAGCTACCGCATCAAACAACAAATTTCCTCTTGCACAAACAAACACTCCAACTTCAAGAAGGAATGTAAACGTCTGACGGTCTGTCACATGACTTCACTGGGCCAGGTCAGGTAGATCAGGTTTGGAAATATGCTAGACCACTGACTAGGTATAGTAGGAAGCACCTTCCTCTCTCAAATCAAATAACCAGACCTCCCTTTCTGCTGCCTCCCACGCACAGTCGGCGATTAGCTCATTAGAGGCCGTCCTATTTCCATAGAAAGACTGCATAAGCCTTTTAACCACATTACATCCGAAGGAGTGATTCTTCAACATGACATTCATAATCTTGTAACACAGGAGATTTTTCCTACATTGTGCAGCTTGCGTGTGCCTGTGGGGAGCCTGTCGGTCTCTTTCACTCAGCATGCATGAATCACGCCAGAATTATTATCTCATGATGATTGTGTAATTAGAAGTTTCATTTGGGAGAAGGAAGAAGTCAGTGCAAGGCTGACATAATGATCCACAGGCTGCAAAGTGGTGCAGGTCTAATTTCTGGAACTGACAGCGGATGTTTGTCTGCTCGTTTCATAACAGCATAGCTGTGTTTTCTTCCGCTGCCATTGATGGGAAGTGTGAACAAGCTGTGCATCAGGGTGACACGCAGTAATGGTCAGAGAGTAGCTGCAGGAGGGAGCAACGCACTTCCTGTACAGAACCCATGTGACCTGACCCATGCATCCAAAAGTCAGAGATGGTGATTTTCGGTGCAAGTTGCAGATCTATCTGTGTGCGTGAGTGTGGGTTCATGCAAAGGCAAAAGCAAAGGGCGCTTCCTGTTAGGTTTCTTGGTATTGTGACCACAAGACTAGATGACGCTGACATTGGGTGAAGTAGATCTTTTTGTTGCTGTCTTGGTTTTGTCATTACTTCATTTTTGGGGTAAACATTTGCTTTGAGGGATAGAAATAATCAAGGTCTCCAATTAGCCCCATTAGCCAAATCACGATAGTCATAGACTCACACTTAAAACATTTTTTTCTTTCCTTTTCTTTATTCACCCACCTGATTAGGAGCTGCTGTGTTTAGTACCCGACATTTGCATGTATACTTCTGTGATGCTTTCTAAACTGTGGATCGATAAACTGTCATCACCTCCCACCTCACTGGAGATAAGTGTGAATGGTGAACAGCTGCTCTGGGAGGTGTGATACAGAACATGGGCCTGAGGAGGGCAGTAACGGCATCACGTGTTAACAGCTGATCCCAGTGCATTCCACAGCTGCTTAGCATTAGGCTCCTTGACCTTGTGCTTTTCTGTTTGAACCATTACAGTCGTGCAAGTGTAACAACTGAAAGAACCACAAAATTAATGAATGCAAACAGATCATTGGGTTGAGTGCACACATGCAAACATGCCATGGATGTGGACCTGAGAAACCCTCCATGCTAAACAATACCAAATCAGGACAAAATAGCTTTAATGGAGTTTTGTGTGTGGTTTGAAAATGAATGAGGTCATTAGTTTTCTTTTTATAGTTGCTGGTAATTACATTGACTTAAATACTGATGCTTGCTAATAACATGTACAGTAATACCTTAAAAATCTGCATCGGACATAATTTCGGTTGAAAGTTTAAGCGGTTTATTAAAATTAGCGTTAATCTGCCATAATTTAAAGCCTCTCTCCACCTCCACCTCATGTTCTTGGAAAGAGGGCTCCTAATTTTAAAATATATGTCACTGACTGAATGCTGCTTTTAATTTGAAAGTCATTGAAATTATTTCAATTGATCGTCATATCATAAATATGCTTAAATCATTATTCTAGTTTGACAAAATCAGGTATTGCACTTCTTACTACAGGTCCAACCACTAGATGGCAACAAATTCTTATTAGAGCACTTGCCCCATACTGTGCAAATACATAAAATCATACCCTCATCGAAATTTTATCTCAACAGTCACAACACAAAATTGGCTACTATAATAAATTCAACATTATGCCACATATGAGCCTACATCTGAGTATTTAACAATTAATGTGATTTTAAGAAGTTCTTTACATGTATGAAATCCATGTACATAGTGCATAGTCGCCACTGTGCAGCAAACTGGAGTAACAACAAAATAACTTTTTTTTTTCCTAGAGACTGAAACGATCTGATCTAAAATCATCTTTCTTTACTAACAAAGAATTTTATAGTAAGGGCAGAAGAAAGTACAGGAGACCATCAGTGTCTTTATGTACACTTTTATTGTCAGCACTTGACTTGAGTCAGGCAGGATGCACAGGGCCAGATTACTTCTTGGTCTCCTCCTCCTTGGACAAGTTCTTAAGAATTTCTTCCTTCTTGGCCTGGAGACGCTCCTCTCTGCGCTTACGAGCCTCCTTTGTCTTGTTACGACGAGCCTCAGCCTGATCACTGCAGATATAGATAAAAGACATTTTAAATGACATTTACAAAATGATGAAAACATTTATTAAGTGATTACAAATGCCTTATTTCATAAATAAGACATTAAGTAAGTGTTACTTACGCTAGGAGCTTCTTGCGGGCCTTGTCTGCCTTCAGCTTGTGAATGTGCTCCATAAGAATGCGCTTGTTCTTGAACACGTTACCTTTGGCCTTCAGGTAGAGGCTGTGGTACCTAGGAGAACAGAACAAATTAAGGTAAGAAAAGCCATTATTAAAAACATTGTTACCATCATCATATTGTCACTTAGTCAATGCCTTCACTGTACTACACAATGAGACGAATTAATTTGCGACACTTCCAGCTTTCTTCCAGAGAGAAAGCCAAAATGCCTGGTCCCACAAGGTGAGAAAATGAACAACCAATTAAAAGTGAGTCATGAACCTACATGTGTTTGTCAATTTTCTTGGCCTCCCTGTAACGACGCAGCAGACGACGCAGGATTCTCATGCGACGCATCCAGCACAGCTTCACTGGCATACGAGCGTTGGCTGTACCCTTTCTCTTACCTGGTAGAAGAAATTACAAAAAGTCAATAATACTGTTTACTTATATATGTATATAGCTATAGATATGAATCACATCAAGACACTAGATATTGAATAATTACTGTGTCATGCAGAAAGCTTCCAGAATGAATTTAGTGGAATTCATGAACTGTTGCATGTTTTGACATTCATGCAACTGCCATGCTTTAAATATAACAAATTATTAGACTCAGGACAAATTTACTTCAACCTACCAACACCCATGTGTCTTCCCTTGCGGCGTGCCAGCGTGTTCTTGCGGCAACGTGCCCTGGAGTGGACCGTAACAGGTTTGCGGATGATCAGACCATCCTTCACCAGTTTACGGATCTGCTGACCTGAATAAAGAAGAAAAGTGAGCTACACACAAACACTTGGTGTCGTCCCAAAGCTGCTCATTCAAATAATTTGAACCTAACAAAAATTGTACTGTATGACCTGGTGCCTTAAAACCTCAGCTTGTTCTAATTTATTCCCCCAATGCTGTCTAATGTCGACACCAAATTCGTTTCCTGATAGCGCTTTGTTGTTTCTGAATAACACACTGAATAACAACTTGTTGGACTCACGGGAGTTGGCGTTGGCGATCTCATTGGTCTCGTTAGGATCCAGCCAGACCTTCTTTTTGCCGCAGCGCAGGACGCTGGCGGCCAGCCTCTTCTGGAGCCTGAGCATGCTGCAGGAGACAAGACATGTCCACAATTACCCCAACAACTTAGAGCAGACAGGGACCTAACGGGCTTTATGACACACAACGGGTAGGTCTTATAATGGGTTCAACGTGTTGTAGCACTGGATGATTAGCTAGACAGCCGTTAGCACAGCTAACGTTTAGCTACGTCTCCGCCGAGTTGACAACATGGCCTCTCCGTCGGCTACATCGTATCACACAAAGGCACATAAAAACGTAGTAATTTAATATAGTGGGGGCTTTTACACTTTATATATTGATAAAGTGAAATATATGTGTCTTTATATGATGACGTTTAAGAAATATATGCCCTTTTTTATAGTTAAATGCCAACTTTTAACTTTGGCATCGCATGTACTCCTACCTCATGGCTGCTACTTCAGTAGGAAAAGGAAGATTTCGCTGACGGACTGGGAGCTACCATTTCAGAGGAGAGACCATCTGTGAGCTCCGAAAAGATGCAATACATAAATACGTCACCTCGGGCATTTTACAACGGGGTAATATTACCACTAGTCCTTTAGTACAAACTGGGAACCAATCTCATTATCAGCCGAAACAAACAACAGCAATATGCCGTACTTATTAAATGCTTAAACTCCCTTAACCCAAAAATGGGACCGACCAGTATATGTGCGGTGCATTATGGGTCGTTGGTTGCATTCTACAGTTAAACATTCGAAGGCAGTGTTGAGTCGGACATACAGTATATACAAACATTTTGCTAACATGTAATAACAAGAATGAGAAAAATAACTATTATACACTATTTACATTAGTATATTTAGTATTATTATATATTTTTGTGTTTTCATTTTCAGTAGTTGATCCTTGTTATTTCTTATTATACTTCTATAATACCTTTGACCTAATTTAAGTAGAGTAATTAAAAATTTGAAAAATGTAAACCACAAGTAATTTTAGTTTTAAAAGTGGCCTGTTTAAACTGTAATTTAACTCTGCCATAGTAGTTACACATGAATAAACTGTCCTATTATGTTGTTGTTGCCATGACTAGTGTTAAAATAAGTGCAGGGAAATTATTTGTTAGTGTGAAGTAACATGCAAATCCAAACAATAAGAGGCCAGATTTGCAAAAATAGCCAACTAGTACATTACCATCTGACTGGATACTTATTAAGGTTGCATCCTCAGCTCTTCTGCAGCAGCCTGTCACCGTGGCAACGCTATGTGCTCGCAGTGTGGGTGCATGAGGAGCACTTGTTTGACTTCTTCACCTCCAGTAACCCAGAATATAGACTGAAATCATCATCTCCAGGCAAAGTGTAGTCCAAAACACTGGATTGCCTCCTACCACAGCTTCAACTGACACCGTTCTCTTTTATGCAGGATAATGTTCTGTACGAAGAACAGTACATATGACCCTTCAGCGAGTTGACCTGGCTGAAGCTGATCTAATGTCCCACAGGGATGCTCAGCGCCCGCTGACTCTATTGCAAATCAATAGAATGAGTTCAAAATGAGAATGTTTCCATGATCTTAGGTTTCCTACTTTCCAAGCTTATTCTTGTTTTTGATTTACTTTTGTTTTCTGGGAAGATGACAAACCTGGTTTTTCATATCATACTGAGGTGATGCATGTTGCATGTTTGACTGCTCATCTGCTGATTTCTGCTCAGAGAGAACGATCACATGACCTAGATCAGGTGTTTACATAAGATACAGAAAACAGCCCACAAGCGCGATTATAAATGGGTTACTGTGTGTAAACACTTTCAGCTACAATAAACCTGTTGACCGCACACGAACAGGCACAAATGCTAATAATATTATTAGGTTATAAATAGTTAGTTTTGTGCTTTTGCCTCAAAAGATTTTGAGGACTGCTTTTAGGCAATGCAAAAAGTTAATCAGTTATTGAATGTTCAGGTCAATGTTTTGTATGTATGTAACGTATTGTAATACTTTGATTATTGCTTAAGGTGCAGCATAATCAAGTCTGTATTTATAGAGCATCCATTTCAAATTTGTTCTGAGCAAGGCAGAGCATCTACTAAATGCCAAACCAACGGAAGCCACTAATTTGTAGTTGACCCTGTGCAGCTGCACAGACAGGAAGCACTAATAATCCAACAGAGGACAACCTGAAACTCAATGTTCCCCTGCTGGACATTACCTGTTTAATTTGAGGATGATGTCAACCAGCTGCTGCAGAAGAGAATCAGAGTCACAGTCTGAGCCATTGGACTGTTTCAAAAGTACACGATGCTGCTGCTTCCCTTCCTTTTTTCAGGAGAGCAGCCACGAAGGCCTCCTCCTACTCAGCTCACCGGAAGCGTGAGCTGGGCCAATGAGGGTGATCTAGTGGGTGTCCATTGTAACGACATCGGCTCTGACCGCGTCACACAGAATTCCCTTCAGAAAAAGTTTGTCACCATCTCTCAGATTTGAATCACTGAGAGGTGGAGGTGGATGAGTCACTCGCCTTTTTATAGAGGTTCACCCAATTCAGTCAATAACAATATTATGAGTGATGTGTCACCTCAGTTTTTTTATCTCTCTCAGACATCTTTCAAAACCTGTTTTATTAGAGCCTTACTCTCAAACCTATTAAAGGTCTTGGCCATTAAAATCAAATCATAATCATAAAAATAAACTTTCATATGCTGTGGGCCGACACCATTACGTTTTACAACATTGCTATTACTGTAATCTCAGTGTTAAGACTTTGTTCTAATAGACAATGCATGGGTTCGTGACAGCACCTCACTGTGGGGCCCCAGTAAAGCCCCGCTAACCCCGATGTCCCTGGGCAAGTGTTACATCAATTATAGAGCAGGGTCCCTGGAGCTGCAGGAGTCTTGAGCTGTGTTTCTGCTGAGCCCCATTATCAAATCATGGAGACCTCGTCTTCTGAGCCACCCTGCTGCCGCTGCTGCTACAAACTAACTGTGAGACTGAACCATTCTCAGCCTCATTACTGCCCTGCAGGTCTGCTGGCCCACGGGCCCCACTGTGGGACCTGTGGCCCTGACTGTCTGTCCCTCATCACCGATTTCTGCTTCTCCCGTCAATCGGTAAACGAAGGTGGGGTCTGTTCACTGGGGCGTGGACCGCCGCTCCCAGCTGGGGTGTGATGAGCGCACACACGGCGTCAACGCAGACACATAACCACAGGCCACCGCCTGGCGGAGGAAGCTGCCTTCAAAATAAAAGCACGTCTATTAAAAGCCAGGTTACACTGTAGCAGTTATATTTAATTTTAATATAGCTGTAAGAACATAAATAGGCTGTAAAATGTCTGAAGGCCTGAGACTGAGTTTTATTCTAACATAATTGATTTCTATATCAGCTGTATTATTCTATTATATTTTATTAGCTGTTCTTTCTTCTAATTATTTTTAATATGTAAGTAATAAATATAATAAAAAATCATACATTTTAAAGCAAATTTTCGTAGTGGATTTAAATGTGTCAGTTTGCTCATGCGAGCGTTGAGTTTGGTTTCCAACTGTTTTATTTTGAAGTAGCGAGCGGATGCGCAGTGGCGTCATTTCGTCAATTGACTCTACGGTAAAAGCCTGGTGCGCCAGTGTGTAACGCTATAGGCTGGAGGGAGGCAGCTGTTGCCATTATAATAGCAGCCAGCACAGATTCGGCATCTTCACCCTCCCTGAGCAGAAAAAAACATGAGTCCGCCGACACCGTCGTAAACACGCGAAACTGAGAATAGATTTTCAAAAGTTAAATCAATGGTACAGAAAAGTAGTATGTCCAGGACGCCTTCGACCTCAACCCAGGAGATCCAAATGGACATGTTCGACCATCATCCACACACACAGGTGAGAGCAAGCAAGAAAGGGACGACAGACAGAAATAATATGACAGAAAAACGAAAATACTCGCAGACCTTAGTGTATTTTTACGGTATGGGCTTTTTGAACGGCGAGGGTATCTTACTTGGGAAGATTAACAGGTTGTTCGGCGATCAAGTAGTCTGATTTGCTTTCGGGAGTCTAAAATGGTGTTTCTTTGATTTAAACCTAGATTTCGTTTATTCAGCGATGGTGATATTACATAAAAGTGAAGCATAGCTTTCGTCTTTTGGATTCGGGTGTTTGGTTTCATTCTCGGCCTGCGTCTAGCAGCTGATTTTGTTGGTTTTGGTAAGTCGCCTGTGTGTAACCGTACGTGGGGATATGATGTAACGTTTTTTTGCTGTCTGCTGATTGGGCCCTCACGAAGGCCACGCCTCTTTTTAATTAATCAGTAATTAACCGAGGAAAGAGTCACACAGATTGCTGATGTGCTGAGGGGGAGAGCATCAGGTTTTAGATGTATTTGAATGAAACTGTGGTCAGATCAAGTTGTCACATCTGAAACCAGCTGTGGATCATAAAGTTGTTCATGTTGCTTTTGGTGGCTGACATCCGATCAGCTTTTATTTATTTCCAATTAAAATGTGCCCCCCTCCCCTCCACCCAACTCTCACTCTCGGTCATTTACGATTTTATCCTCCAGCTTCCAATGGTGTCACTCTTTTCAGCACCGCAAATAGACTGGGGCTTTTAGGAAGTGACATGATGTTGTGGGCATGTTTAGTCATAACAGTTTAAATGGATGAGAAAGAAAAAAAGATGCGAATATCTAGAACAAACACGCCTACGCTGAGCTCAGTCATTGTCTCTCTGGAGAAGAAAAAAAAAAACCTCACCACAGACAACCAGTGCTTTGAACCACACCAGGTCTTGCTCACTTCTCTTTACTCCCACTCCTCCCAGCTCGTCCCCCCCCCCCCCCCCCCCCCGCATCATTCCTTCTCCCCCCCGAATGCACCACCATCCTTATCCTGCTCTCACCTCGTCCAGTCTTTTTTTAGAAATCAGATCTTTATGTGCTGCGAGGCTGCGGTGAGAAACAGATGGACCCCCTTGTTGTGCCTAGCAGGAGGAACAGGTCCATGTGTGTGTGTGTGTGACACATCTGATCAATTATAGATATAAAGTTCATGCAGAGCTGCAGCAGGTCATGCTGGTATGTGTATTTATTCCGCCATGAGCGCCTTTTCTAATATCCTGAAGGTGACGTCTGTCTTTTGAACCCAGCTACAGAAAAAGATGAGCATTGAGCGTGTTTCCGTGGAGAATAATGCGAAGCTGTAATATGGTTCGCCGTTCAGTCGCGACATTGTGCGTGGACTGACACCCTCCACGTTCTCTACCTTCCAGTTTGAAGTGCTGAACTTCCGCACAGTGTTTAATTAAGTCCTGTGTCTGAGTGGATGTTTACCAGCAGGAGGCCTCTCATCCTCACCTGTTGGCCTGTTATAGCCCACAGGCAGGTTCCTCTGTCACCTCCAGCAGCACGCCCTCAAGTGAATCAGGTGTCTCACTTCCACGTGATCCGTGTCTGTTATCACAACCTTTAATTTGCATCTGGAGGCGCAGCAGCATCTCCAGCTGTGCAGCACCTCTGCACTGAGATCAGTTTATCTGTGTACATCAGTTATTCGCTCTACACAGCAAGGTCTTTGTGACTATCTGTTTCATCTTTATTTTAATTTAAGAGTGAGTGATGCAGATTTTTGTGGTTAATTGGTCTTAAAATTAAGCCACTTCAGTAAAAAAGTGTATTTTTTGCACTGTTGAGCAGCAGAAGGATTTCACTTTGAAAATGCCACATGATTAAAATCACCCCAAACCAGCTGTCATAAACAAACCTCGAAACAAACAACAATCTGCTTTGTTTTCCTAAAAAAATATTAGAATCTTATTGTAATGTGCAAAAAACCAAGGATCATTATTAAAACCATAAAAAAGCTACAGACATAGATCCGATGACATCATAACAAAGCTTATCGTTTTATACAACGTGTGGGCTAAAACCTTCTCATAAATCATGTACAACAGCATTAAAAGCCGTCCGTGCAGGCGTGCATCAGCGATGCCTCGCTGGGTGCACACAGACAGTTTGCTGTGGAACATCACGCTGTGTGCTCGTCTAATCCGTCCCCGACAGTAAATCAAGCGTAGCACAAAAGGCGGGATGCATTATTCTGGTTCTACAAGAGGCTTAAAGATGAACTCAGATGGATGCCTGGGCTCTGTTATTGGAAAAGAGCGCGTAACAGATGTGTTTGTCCCTTATCTGTTAACGCTGGGGGCCTCTCTGCCGCTCTGGGCTTCTGCTCTCCAACCAGTTGGCGCCGGTGTAACAGGTCATGTTTGTTTAAAGGCAGGCACAGCGGACGAGTGGTCGCACAGGATGTGACGGAGACGGCAAAATAAAATCCTGAGTGAGCGGAGGGAGTGGTGGTGGTGGCCAACACGGGTCTGGGGCTCGCCCGGCTGATCCAGGAACAGCCACCAGCTCCGCAAACATACAGCACAGCGCTGACAGGTTGGAGACGGCAGAGCAGTGGGGTTGTAGTAGTGTTCACGCCACCGTCGGTGAGGAACTGTGAAGAAATGCAGTTGCGTTTGTATGAAAATCCAAACACTTCAAAACGATAACGTAACGGCTGTGAACAGAATAAATTAAATGAGGAGAAACTGAGTGTGTCAGCACTGGAGCTGCATATTAATAGATAATAATAATAATAATAATAATAATAATAATAATAATAATAATAATAATAATAATAATAATAATAATAATAATAATAATAATAAAAACTTTGTAGACAGAGCACTCCAACCAAAAGTGGTTTCACCTGCGGAAGCTGTAATTAATCCATCACTCTCAGCATCATCATCATCATATTTTATTGCAGCCTTGTGCTCATTCTAAGTGGCGCTGACGTCTAAGATTTCAGTATCAGTATGAATTATTATGGAGTCACTGAGTACATAATTATTCTAAAATCAAATGCTGTACCCTGAGCTACTGTATTGGCTCTATTGAGTCAGTAACGATTGTTTCCGCACCTTCCCTTAAGCAGCAGTTTTCTTTGTTCATGGCTAAAGGACAACACTGTCTCAAACCCAATTAGCGAGCATTGTGTAACCATGGCGATGCGAGCAGGGTGGGCCTCTAATGTAATGTGTTGCCTCTGCCCAGCCCAGATGGGCCAATTGCAGGGGTCTGCCGATCAGATTACAAGGTCCCAGTTTGCAGCAGCACACGAAAAAAACGACAAGTAATGAAGCCTGTTCACGGACGCACTGTATTGAGTCCAGTCGACTTCCTCTGCAGGCTCCGACCCAGGCCCACGGTCCGGTCGGGTTTAAAACAGTTAATCAAATGCCTCCCAGATGTTAACAGCTGTCATGCTCCCCGCAAACAAGGTTTTCTAAGAAATATGCAGCTAGGACTTAATAGGACACCAGGCAATTAAACTTATGATCCCTTTCTTCTCTCTCCTCTGCCGCCGACCTCTCGGGTTTCAGGGAAAGTACGCCAAGAGGAAGAGCCGGTTCAAGCGCTCGGATGGAAGCACCTCCTCCGACACCACGTCCAACAGCTTTGTCCGACAGGTAAAGTTTCACACTCAGTCTCTCCTTCACACCGTTAATCCGAGTGCTAGACTTTCCTCTCACCGCCTGTAATGAACAATCATAAAAGTTTAATGAGGTCAAAGTGGGGACGGACTACTTAGAGCTACTGAGAGCTCAGCGGCTGCTTATCGTAGAATAATATGACTTAGGATTTCTAATTATGTCTGATCACGTCAAGGTTTTATTTATACAGTATATATGTATATACACACATACACACACAACACATGTACATATAACAATATGTATATAACATTATATATAATAATATATATTAATATATAACATTAGATATAATTATATTACATTACATTATATTACAATATATAATATTTTATTTTATTATTAACATTGGTGGTAACAGTAAATGTCCTAATGTTTGTATAATTTGGAGCGTAGAGGCGTGACCGTCCCAGGGGTGTTTGTCAGGCGCCAGATGTTAGACTCACCCCCACTCCCCTACCTCTGACCCTAACCGCTCCCTGGTCTCTAGGTGCAGATACATTGATTAGCTCTCTGAGCTTGTTAAATGTTGCTGGACGAGGCAAAAAAAGCTTCTCCTCCTGAAACAAGAACGTTTTTCTCCTCAGGGACTTTGAGTCTGCGGCGTCATGTGTAGCTGCATTGTTTGTCTGGACATGACATTAGTCAAAGCCGCAGCGTGTCACAGCCAAATAAGCCTCCTATTCTCTTGCTAGAGGAGATGCTGCGCTAAATGACACCACATCAGCCGTCTGCTCTGCCTTTTAACGGGTTTTACCGGATGGACGACCAGGTGCACTGGACAGAACTCATAACTTTAAATAAATTACACTGGGTGTGATTTCACCGCGTTTTACTCATCCAACCCGGCAGTGGAGGGAACAGGGATTTTTAAAGATCGTCCACGAACTGGTTTAGCTCAGACGCTAAATGCACGGAGCATGAGTGTCACAGGCAACGACATGAGCGTTAACACAGAGAAAGAGCACCCTATAGGTACATATAGCCTATTTTAGCCTCCCCCGAACATCTGAAAGCCGAGCCATCTATAGGCTGTACAGTCTCACACACACCTACGCACACACACACACACACACACACACACACACACAGGAGCGCCACAATCAGCCATCGGTAGAGCTGGCTGATACACTTGTCCTGGTTTCCATGGCAACCGGGCAGCCGAATCCCCCTCCGTGTGCATGCAGTGGGATGGAGACGAAGGATGTTTCCATGGGTTTGTTCGCGTGCTGGCGCGGCCTACGTGTTTGTACGACAGACAACCCCCCACACACACACACACACACACACACACACACACACACACATTTGCGTTGACCGCAGAAACGCGCGGCGTGTCCAGGTGTGCACTGTCTGTACGGCAGACCCTGCGTCTGGTGGCAGATGTCGGCGAGAAAACACGGCACGTGTGTTTCAAAATGTTAAGTCGGAGCCAGGAAACATACGCAACTGACAGGTGAGGATGAATACATGGCAGGTGGGTGAGAGGGGCCTTCAGGGAACTAGTCTAGACTCACAGGAAGCGTCAGCCCCTGTGAGCACAGCTTCACAGTGGGTAGCTGTTGTGTTTACTGGGACAAATATCAGAGTTTATGCTGGTTTGGCCTCATTTAGAATCTGCCGTAACCTTTTCAGCGCTGCACCTAATATAATTTATTCATCAGTGACTGATAGCGACCGTGTCCTGGAAAAGGCAACATATGCCACCTGTGAGATAAGCGCACGAGATGAGAGCAGCGTGCGTAAATGTCCACATGTGCCAAAAGAACACATCTCATACAAGAGAATATTGTATTTACTGCGAGCTGTGAGTGGCGGTTGGGTTTTGGATAAAAGTAGGAAGTAAATAAATCCAGAACAGCTTTCAGAAATAAGCATTTTTAACATGGAATGACTCAAAAAACAGCGTGTGCCAGCCAGTGTTTGTGTAACATCCCAAACACTCTTTTCCATTATTGTGTCCTGGTTTGGTTGCCATCTGTGAAAGGTTTCAAGGGTCCAAATGCTGAAGGGAAACAAGCAGCCGTCCCATCGGCCCTGATTCATGAATCCCAGAGGGACTCCCAGTTGTTGCTGTGTCTGGCGGCGCGAGGAGCCAACTGGTTGGTCTGTTCACAGCTCTCCATTTTTTTTCACCTTGCACAGCTGATCGCGTTGTCATCAGCTGCTAACAGGGAGGAAGCAGCACTCGGGTCCGTAACCATGGGAATGACACCTTAATTGAGTTGTAGGTTGCCCTCTAGTGGACAAATAGGACCTCCGCCCTCACCTACAGCACGCACCTGTAAATCGCCCTTTTCCTAAAAATGTATTTAAAGGAATAATTACTCTGTGTCATGTATAAAACTAAATATTAATAGATGAGTAGACTATTCTGGAGACTTTAAAGGCATAAATACTCAATTACCCTTCGATTGAAGCTTTGCAACCCTGGTCATTGTGCCCTCTGCTCTCCCTCCATGTCCATGAGCGGCCTGTGAAGAGTAGGACCAGGACAGAGGCAGCGAGAAATGAGGCACTGAGAGAAGGGCGGGGGTTTCCCTGGGCTCGGCCCCAGCCTTCGCCCGCGTCAGCCGGGGCATTGAATGGCTGACGGCTGCATACCGTGCCTCCTCCCGGGTCCGAGCGCGTCCGCGTCCTCCAACCGGGGCTAAATATATTTCCCCACTTTGCAAATGTAGCACAAGTCCTGCAACCCGACCCCGAGGCAGCTCCAGATCCCTTCCTCTACACAAGGTTCACGTTCCTCTGGGTTGTGGAGGTGGAGGGGGCGTGTGTGTGCGTGGGGGGGGGGTAGAGAACCCTCCCCTGCTTACACACACACACACACACACACACACACACACACTCGTGCACTTGTGCGGCAGAGACTCCAGCTCGTTGCCATTATCTCCCACACACACACGCACACACACTGACTCCCTGCTTGGTCTGCGGCGGTGCCCCCCTGGTTCGCCGTGGTGAGGCAAGTGTGGCCAGCGAGGTATGGAGCGGACCGAGAGGATTCACAGGCCCGCCGTGGTAAGAACCGACTAGCTGTGCACGTCTTCACCGCGTCTGTCTGAACCGAACCCGGAGCCGCGTCTGCTTCCTCCTCCGATTATGTGGGAGTTTTACGCCAACTTTGTTCAAACATAAAGAGAGGCAGCATTCACTGCGTGGTGCCGTGTTCCCTGGTCGGCCGCTTTCCTCTGATCGGATCGCAGGGTGCGGTGCCATTTTGGGCCGGGCCACAGCTGCTGGAAGGGCTCTGTGTTTTTAATTAGACTTCCAGTGGGCTGCTATGTGCGCGGCCTGCTCGACCCAGGACTGTGGCCATTTCAGGGAGCTTCTCCCACTGCCCCCTGTCGCAACCGGGTCCGGCTGGATCAGGATGAGTGGTTTTCCATTATTTGCCTCCTGCTGAGGCAGATTAGTGGTGATTTAGTTATAAGATCATAATCTGACATTTGTTTCATGGCAATATATATAAATATTTACAGGAATAAATTCATCTAAGCAGTTTGGTGTGTAAAGTATTTGAAATAAGATTTCATCAAAATGTGGTTGGTGATAAAAATTGATAAAAACCCTTATTCTTTGTTTTCTGTATTGAAGTTACTGTTTATTTTGTATCATAGTAAAATAATCAGATCAAATATAGATATGTAACTTATTTCATCCTAATATTAGTTAGTTATGGTTGTCATTGATTCATGTGTAAAAGCCTTACATGTTTAGTCTTGAAAAACACGTCAGTGACTATTTCCTTTCAGATCAAAAGAACAAAACTCAAACAAAAGTAACTTCAGAACAAACTGCAACTCAGTTCCTGAAGTGACTGATGAGTTCCTGTGACTGACGATGCAGCGATACTGACAACCCTTTGCTTGTTTCTGTGAACTTGGGTTTCTGCTGGGTTCAGTCTGTGACTCGTGGTTCTGGTCATCTCGGCCCAGTTTTGGCGACAGGGAGCGGGACGGTGGCCGTTTGGAACCTGTCATGAGCCTCACACACACAGTGGAACCTCCCACTTCCTCTCTGAATACGTGTGTGGAGCTGAGCTTTTCTGTGCACTGTGGATTTTACCGGCCAGAAGCAGAACCCTTCCAGTTTCACAGTCCCCTCCGCTCCTCGTGTCACAGCTGTAATTGAAAAACACTTCACTGACCGCCTGTTAAAACGCTTTGTGCGTTTCCCCTCCGGGTCTTTTATTTACTATCGATCCCTTCGGCTGCTCTCTGTCTGCTTCCCGCTGCGTCTCACTTGCTGGCTGCCTGTAATAACAAGCTGCACAGACGGTTACTATGACACTGCTGGGGTCTGGAGCCCGGCGCTGCCAATGGGAGGGCGGCCTCGCCATCAGGTGGCCTGCAGCTATTTTGAACGGGAGCTGCATGTGTAGTGAAGCAAGCGGCTAAATTAGAGGCCCGGCCTGATGACATGTGAGGGAAAAGGAGAAGAACGAGAAACGGGCGCTGGAAATGAAAAGATGGAGGACGTTTGCTCCCGCCGCTGCCTCGGTCTGTCACACAGTCTGAAACGTTTCGAGGGATTATTGATCAGTTACTGTTTTGCTTCTCGCCCACATTCACCGTCTTATATATAAATTATTGACTTCTGTGTCTGTGCTAATATGTCCATCACTGCTTCAGTCTCCACTTTCCTCTGCTGGTGGGTGACATGAATCAACTCCATGAGTGACTCAGAGACTGAGGCGTTTGTCACATAACAAACACACACACACACACACACACACACACACACACACACACACACACACACACACACACACACACACACACACACACACACACACACACACACAGTCATCGCGTGTCCCTCCCACTTCTTTCTCCTCCATGTTCAGCTGCATCACCAGCCGTCCGTATCGAGCGCCTTGATGTCCCTCCGTTCAATGAGCATGTTCCTGCGGGATCCCCGTCGACGTTCTGTTAACCTGCACTTAGTCGGGATGCACCTGTGTGATTCAGAAGATGACTCAGAGCCGCCGGCCGTGGGCGGCTGTTGGTGTCCTCATTAGCCGCTCTGTGCCATTTACGGCATCGTCCCTGCTCCCGAGTGGGATGCGGGCGCTCCCGTGTACGAGTAAATGAAAAGGGGACGCGGGCGGTGGGTCGACGATGCAGTCGCCCCCGGCAACGGGGGGCGTCCACATCAGACAAGGGGTTCACGCAGGGCCTCGGCGCGGCAGGTGGCTGAGCTGGAGTCATCATTTGAGCCTCACGGCGTCGTGTCAGATACATACAGCGACGCATGGGCTCCTCTGTCATACGTGGGGATGATTAGAGCTCCAGGTCAGCACGCAAGAGTGTGAAAAGTGCCGCTAATTACTCCTTTGATTTGTTTTAATCTGTACGAGACGGTGCCCGGCAGCAACTCCAGAAAAAGTCGGTGTCTAATTAAAGATACAGCGAATTAAACAGCCCTTGGAGGTTCACCTTTACAACCGGTCACAGCATTTTATTCAGCTCATTCCTGCAAAATCAGTACGATTTAAAGCGTTGTGATTCAGCATAAGGTCAATAAGTTTCTATGTGCAGCAAATCCCAGAAGGTCTCGACGATGCCGTCAGTGCTTCCTTCTATTTGTTGTGTGTTGTCCGACCAGACGTGCGCTTACTTCTTCATCATGGTTGCATATGGTGCATGTCATCTTTGCGCATTCTCACCTCTATTTAAAAAGCCCACACCTAGTGACTCACTTCTTCTGCCTGGCACATTCAGCTGTCCGCATTCTTGTCAGCACCTCCTACAAAGCGGCAGGCAGCCTGTCAGCTAAAAAAAAAAAAAAAAAAAAAAAAAAAAAGCAAGAGCAAGAGCAAGAGGAGAACAAGTGGGACTGTTATATAAAGTGAACACTCAAACCCTTCAGAAGTTCAGGCTGCCTCCATCTCTGCTGAGCGGCGCCTCGGCCTCGCAGGAGGCTCAGGTTAGTCTGGATGAGGGTCAGCGGGGGGGGAGTCGGGTTACCGTGCATGAGCGGTGGATGTGTTGGAAACCGAAGCCACTTCATGAGAAATTGATGCGCGCGCTAATTGTATAAACAGTCCCCGGACACACCCACACACTGAACCTGCTCCACCTGAGCCTCAGCGGAGCTGCAGCGGCCTCTCCGCCTCAAAGGACGGCGTCAGCTTTCGTGCAGAGCAACGGGCCCAGACCCCTTTTGTGTTCAGGTCACGCCGCTCACGGCAGCCGGGACAGTTTGACCCGTGGAACAAGCCTCGTGTGTCTGACGGTGAATCTGCAGACCTAAAAGAGTGAGGAGGAACAAACAGCTGGTGCCTTTAGACGTTCCAGTCCAGCCTCCATTTTGCAGGCGTCTGCTCCGCTTTTGCTTGTTCCAGGGATTCATCGCCTGATGGTTCTATGCGAACTCGCTCTGCGTTTCAGGGCTCTGCAGACTCCTACACCAGCCGGCCGTCGGACTCGGACGTGTCCCTGGAGGAGGATCCCGAGGCCCTGAGGAAGGAGGCCGACAGGCAGGCTCTGGCCACGCTCGAGAAGGCAAAGGTCAGAGATCAGCCGTCTGTTTAAGTGCTCGCATTCAGCGTTTTGTCACTGATGAGGCGCCCCATGAGCGACAAGTGGACGCTGAGGTCAACAGCTCGGGCTGATGTTCCCTGTTCACTAAGAGCTGTCTCCTCCGTCATTGCTGCAGACAAAGCCGGTGGCCTTCGCCGTGCGGACGAACGTCGGCTACAACCCCGGCCCCAGTGACGACGTTCCAGTGCAGGGCATGGCCATATCCTTCGAAGCCAAAGACTTCCTGCACATCAAAGAGGTGAGGAGCTCCTTCTAAGCTCGATTCTGTGGGTTTTATAAAAGCTGCTAGTTTGGAACACACGTAAAGCTGAGCCCAAGGTGAATATAATGTGCCATTCCCGCCCTGGTGTGCAGAAGTACAACAATGACTGGTGGATCGGGCGTCTGGTGAAGGAGGGCTGTGAGGTGGGCTTCATCCCCAGCCCAGTCAAACTGGAGAACACCCGTCTGCTGCAGGAGCAGAGGATGAGACAGAACCGACTCAGCTCCAGGTGGGTCCACCGGCAAAAACGTCACGGGCCCCAAGCAGCCCCACTTTTAAAAACTAGGTCGAATCTGAATCACGCTTCACCCACCAGGCTGCAAAAAAAGTCCTAGAATAGACAAACGTACTGCGGTGAGTCACGTTACTCCTCGATGCGTGACCACAGTCTCCACGGTTTATTAAACGCTGCGTTAATAGTCGTTTGTGCCTGTTTTCTGCTCCATCACAGTAAATCTGGAGGCAGCTCCAGCCTGGACGTCGCCACGGGAACCCGCAGGCCCACCCCGCCCGGCACAGGTGAGCTCGCAGGGTGTCACCGGCTCGGTTCCGTTGGGTCAGAGCGACGTGACGCGGGTGCCGGACGCTCCGGTGGAGGTTCTAACGGGTCGATGCATCGCTCGCGAAACGAGAGGAGCTCCCGTCGCTAGCTGGAAATAGGCCCCGGCTCGTTAAAGCCTGTGTGTGTCAGCAGCGACGGTCCTCACATTAAATGAACGTGACTCCTCCCACATTACACATCAAACCCCCCCCCCCCCCCCCCCCCCCCCTTTGACCAAAACAGCCCCTCCAGCTTGATTCCTTCCTTCTCGTGCCCTGATTTGTTTCCTCGTTCCTTCCTTCCCCACTTCTCTGCTCTCTCCTCCTTCCTTTCCTGTCCCGATGATTACGTCCCTGCACCTTGCGTCATTATAATCTTTTTTTCGACTCTGCTGTCAATGTGGTCTCCACTGTAAATCATCCCCAGTCTCTTCTTTCAGTGTGTTTCATGTGCTACAGTTTCCTCTTTGCCTGTTTCTGGATGCATCTCACGTTCTTCTTTCCATCTACCCTCTTTGTTTTTCCCCCCTTCACTTCACACTGCTTTGCTCTCTCTCTCTCTCTCTCTCTCTCTCTCTCTCTCTCTCTCGCTACTTCTCCTTTTGCCCCCCCACACCCCTAAATCAGCTCACGTGGACACATCCACGGTGGCCTTTGACGCTGAGCCCCTCGACCTGGAGGCCGACGAGCCCCTTGAGTCCCAGGGTGAGCCTCGCTCGCCCAGGGGCACGTCAGGCAGCGTAACGTCCCCTCAGGCCAACATCCACCGACTGCCCTTCTTTAAGAAGGTAACATTAGGGGCCCAGGACACCTCGCCGGCCTCCCCTCCTGCACCCCCCCCCCCCCCCCCCCCCCCCTCTGACGCTTTCAGGTTGTGCTCAGGCGTAACCCCCATCTCTCACTAACTCACTGCCCCTGAATCTTACACCATCACAGCTCGCGATGGTCGTGCTGAGATTTGCTTGGGTGCTTTTGAGCGTGTTTGAACTAACTGATAGACCCGTGTTTGTTAAATAACAATCCTAACCTGTCCGTTACTAAACATGTTTGTGCTTTTTTTTGTCTCTTCTGGCTTTTTTTGTGCCGTGATAACACAGGCGGCCCGGCTAAACAGAAACAGAAGTCGGTGAGTGCGGTGTGTTCTGAACACTAACCTCTAACGTTTCAGCTTCTTTCTCCTCATTGTTCCTTCGTTCCACACGTTGCTTCTTGTGGTGTTGTGTCAGTGGGTCCTCGACAGTGTTCTGTATCGCACCTAGAACACATCAGTGCCAAAGTGATCATTGTGAATGTCTTTGTGTCACAGCTGTCAGGGCTCAGATGCAGCTGTGGGTCCGTATGACGTGTGACGTTAATGCATCCTGACATGTTTTCATTTTCACTTACGACGCCTGGTTTCCGTGACAGTGGCCCATAATTAGCTGTTTTGATGCTTTTCAGCATAATTTAAGCATGTTAGGCATAAAGACGTGCTCGTTTTTTTTACTTTCCATTTACTGAGGAAGTTCTTTCACAAGAAGAGTTTGGCCTTACATGTTTTTATTCATGTCAATGGCCGTTGTTATGTTGAGCACCGAGGACAAGAGCCATTTGGAAACTTTAAATATAAGTATATTTAGCTACTGTGAATCCAAATGAGGTGAAGTAGTGCTTTATGTAATGTAATACAGCGGAGCAGGGCCCTCTAGCTCTGAAGAGGAGGAGTGGGAGCAGAACACGGATCCTAAATCTGACTGTTGTAGAGTAGACGGGACGTGTGACTGCATTGGTCCCGTCTTCACGCTGCAGCAGATGGTTTGTAACGAGGACAGATGCTCACGGAATCCCTATAGATGAATCATCTCTGCCACGATTCACGGTATATAAATATGCTTCACGTGGCTTGTGTTTATGGGTGGGGGTTCTGCATGAATCCATAGGGTTCTACGTGCGACTTCTGACGTATGAAAGGTGACGTATATGTGGCGGACAAACTGGCGTCGGGCGAAATTATGGAGACTTTAATTATGAGACAGCAGCCTGTGGTTCAACAGAGAAATGGATCCCTGCCTACGCACATTTATAGAGTCAATAATAGGCATGAAAGTCACCATCCATCACTCTGAATGTTAACGGGGGGGGGGGGGGGTCATGTTGAATAATGTGATTTGTGTTGGCTGAAGTCAATATTTTGGTGGAATGACGACAGTATTTGTGCTCAGATGGAGCATGTGCCTCCGTACGACGTGGTTCCCTCCATGAGGCCCATCATCCTAGTCGGACCCTCACTTAAGGGATATGAGGTAAGGCGGAGCTGCAGCTGCACGTTGACCCTGAGCGAGCGTCGTCTCACTCACACGTTTCCCCTCAGGTGACGGACATGATGCAGAAAGCGCTCTTTGACTTCCTGAAGCACAAGTTTGAGGGCAGGTAAGAGCCCGGGCCCCGCAGCTCCACCCCCTTTACGAGGCCTCCCTTCACGAGCCGGTAACAGGCGCTTTGACCTTTGCAGGATATCCATCACGCGGGTCACGGCGGACATCTCCCTGGCCAAGCGCTCGGTCCTCAACAACCCCAGCAAACACACCATCATCGAGCGCTCGAGTACCCGCTCCAGCCTGGGTAAGAGACGGCCCGCCCCCGACGCCGCGTAGGGACGAGCAGCGGCCAATCAGACAGCGCACACAGCAAACACACCACTGCTCATCACTCACACTGCCCAACATCCATTCAACTACCCTCCACTATCTGTGTTTCATATCTGCATTACTTTAAGCAAAGCAAATGGTTTAAGCCTCTATGGCGGCTGTCAGGTCTGCAGCCTTCACATCTGGCACAGCTGGCGCAGCCTGACTGTCTGTGGGCACTGGACGCTTCTAAGAATAGCATTACTGGAGCGCAGGTCATTTTAATTTGTCACAACACTAAACCTCAGAAGCAAAGCCTGTTTTTAATTTCATTTCTTCCTGCTCAGTGGTAATGAAGTCATTCAAATGTATATGATTTGTCTGTATCAGCTGTAAGTTCTAGATACGCATGTTCTATTCCCTTTGATTCCGCCTCTGATTGCCTGAGTCTGACCTGGCTTCCTTTCTTTCCTCATCCTGTCTTTCCTGCCCTTCACCCATCTCCCCCCTTCCTCTCCCGCCGCCCATCTTCTTCCTCCACCCTCCCTTGATCCAGACGTACTGGGTACGTATGCTCTCCGTGCAACCAAAACAGTGAAGCCTCTCCGCGTCCCCTCCCCTGTTCTTCACACTTTATCCATCATCTGCTCATCCATCGTTTGTCTGCCTGTCTGCTTGCCTGTCAGTTTTCCCCCGGTCCTCATACTTCTGTGTGACAGCCGGCAGTCTCTAACCGAACGAAACGCGTTACAAAAGCAGAGCGGGAGCCGATCCGTGGGAGGGCGGCAGGTCTTCAGCTGTGAGTGAGCAGAGAGGGAAGCTGATACCGTCCTGCTCTCAGCCGTATGCTGTGACCTACTGTCCCTCACCCACAGGAAACCTCGAATTAGCGAAGGTCCGAGTTGCGAGGTTAATGGGAACCTGCCTTCATTTTGCTCCGTATAAGCTATAGTTCACGTTTCTAATCAGTCGGCGAAGGCCCCCGTTTTGGCCCGTAGCTTTAATTCTCTGTCCTTGGAGGCTCTGGAGACTGTGAAGCGTCTGCACATTGCCTCGCCCCCGTTATCTGTGCTGCTGGGCTCGGAGGCGCCGAGGTTCGCCGGGCCAGCCGACGGACGCCCGGGTTCCTGGCTCTAATCTCTCTCCCTACACAGTGTGATAAAACGGAAACCACTGGGAGCTGCGCTCGAAATGCTAAATCGCTGGAGCGTCGAAAACAAAACGCCCCGGCCGCTCGCAGGCTTGAATGGTTCACCTGACAAAATAATTACTACTGTGCCTGTTACTGCTAACCGAGTGTTTCATTCGTTGGACCCGGGTGTTTTTTTGTTTCTTATTATTAGTTCCTTCAAGTGTACAGACATCTCATTCTTAAGTGCCTCCTTCCTTCACGACTTCAAAACAGAAATAGATCGCAAGCGCATAAGGAAATTGCAAATGTCGGGAGGCGGCTGCAGAATGAGAATGCTGCACTGCTCCATTTAGCTGTGCATAAATGGAACTTTACCTGTGACTCAGTATAACCCATGTGCTTTGAACTGTTCTAAAACTCTGACATGCATGTTTGAGTACTAACATGTTCCGTACTCGTGGGCCACGTGACAGGAGGCTGGTGGATTCCTCCCATCTAATGGTCTCCTGTGGCTTGTCTGTCTTCAGCTGAGGTGCAGAGTGAGATCGAGCGCATCTTCGAGCTGGCCCGCACCCTCCAGCTGGTCGCTCTGGATGCGGACACCATCAACCACCCATCTCAGCTGGCCAAGACCTCCCTGGCCCCCATCATAGTGTACATCAAGATAGCCTCTCCTAAGGTACGGCAGCCGATAAAGCCGCTGTGTTAAAACCTGCCTCTGTCTAATGAAGGTCATCCACGCATCGTCGCTGGAACCTGATTGGATGATGCTGGATTTGATCACAAACTAAGGCGCTGCTTCCTTCAAAGCTTTCTAGCTGCATCACACATGAAGAGAAATGTCATTTCACCTGAGCACTGTGCGTTCTGCTGTTGCAGGTCCTGCAGAGACTCATTAAATCCCGGGGAAAGTCCCAGGCTAAGCATCTAAACGTGCAGATGGTGGCAGCAGACAAGTTGGCCCAGTGCCCACCTGTGAGTGTCACCCTCTGATTCAAAACGGCTGTGAAAACCCCGGTTTTAGTTCGTTTCAAAGCGGCAACGCACCGACTCTCCCGCAGGAGCTGTTCGACATCATCCTGGACGAGAACCAGCTGGAGGACGCCTGCGAGCACCTGGCCGACTACCTAGAGGCCTACTGGAAGGCCACCCACCCCCCGAGCAGCAACCCCCCCAACCCCCTGCTCAACCGCACCATGGCCACGGCAGCGCTGGCCGCGTCCCCCGAGCCCGTCTCCAACCTGCAGGTACAGGTGCTCACCTCCCTGCGCAGGAACATGGATCTGTGGTCCGACATGGACGGCGCTCTGGTCAACGAGGGGAAAGTGGCGGAGCACGCTCTTTAAAGCCAAGCAGACAGATGAGATGGGGGGGGGGGACTCCGGCAACTCAACTCCAACCCAAACTTAGTGCCGTGTCCTGTTTACCCCGAAGGAGGTGCAATAAAAGCCTGTTTATGCTGTATATAGAATGAGCCGACGCAGAGCCAGGTTTCTAGTTCGAGGACATTTTCATAAAAGTCTGTATTCTAGCAGGTCAGCGTGTCCTTCCGTGTGAAAACCCCACTGGACTGAAAGAATACTCCATGAGGCGCCTCTGCCCCCAAGGCCCCCATTCATTTCGCTGTAATCAAGAGTAAAGTGATACGTGCTGCCCCCACCCTGCCCCCTTTAGCACCGTGGCCTCCTTCCTCCTGCACTTTTTTCTTCTCCGCGAGGCTGGAACCAGTTTGCTGTCCTCCTCCGTGTTGCCATGGTACCACCCCTGAAAAAAAAAGCAAGTCATGTCCGCCTCTTCAAACAGAAACGCTTGGTTTGGTGGAGGCTGTTTCTAACGCTGTCCACTTTAATCTGTCCTTGTTATATAACTAATTTAACAGCAAACTACTAAATCAGATGTGTCTGCTCCCGAATTAACACTCAGAGATATTAATGTTCTAAACGTCCTGGCACTTGATCCCTGCACCTAATATGTGAATGAAAGCAAAGCATTAAAAACAAGATTTACTTAGAATAAATCTCTAAATTATGACTACATGTACTTATCTCTGCATTTCAGTGTGAAAGTCATGCAGTGCAGAGTTGAATGAATGACATTATCCTAACTTCCTGCTTTCTCTGCCGTGTGTCCAGTCCGCCAGCAGGAGGCGCTGTTGCACCAGCAGAGCTTGTCGGGTTAATGTCATTTTAACACACAATGCAACTCAGATTCAGACTAATTGTTTTGACTAATGGGGTGATTGTCTACCCGCGTGCTCCTCCTGCTCACTAACCACTCACCCTTTGCCTCTCCTCCGCCGTCTGTGTCTCTGCACGCTTCCCTGTGGGCGCGGCGCCGGCCCGGCTGCAGGGCCCGTACCTGGTGCACGGCGAGCAGAAGCGCGAGGGCCCGCTGACAGAGTGCGGCGGCAGCGGCACCCTGCACGACTACCAGACGGACGCGGGCGGGAAGGCCCAGCACGCGCAGCAGCAGTCCTACCTGCGCTCCTCCCGCGGGCAGCTGCGGGGGGGCAGCGGGCGAGGCCTGTCGCGGCAGGACACCTTCGACTCGGAGACCCAGGGCAGCCGCGACTCGGCCTACACCGAGGCCGGCGACTCCTGCATGGACATTGAGACCGACCCGTACGAGGAGCCGGAGCCGTACCGCAGCGGCGGCGGCGGCGGCAGCCGCCTCCACCTGGCGCAGCACCACGGCAGACAGGCCTCCTGGGAGGACGAGGGCGCCGAGCCGGACCAGGAGAACTTGAACCACCCGCCGGCGCCGAGCCAGACCCAGACCCAGACGCAGGCGCACGGACGCGCCAAGCTGCGCGAGCGCTACTGCCAGGACCCCGTGGACACGGGGCCCAACATGAGCCGCAACAAGAACCAAGACGACTGGGGGAGGGACGTCTACATCCGCTGAAGGCGCGTCTCCGCCGGGGGGGGGCGGGGGGTTAGGCTGAGCCAGTCAGGCGAATGACAAATTAACCTGTTTACATCACACTACAATGTAAAGAAAACGCGAACTGCCGGACGCCACTTCCATCAACTTCTTTCAACTTTATTTATGTTACAAGAACTAATATTGGTCTGTTTTCTGTTTGCTTTGTTGATACTGCATGAATATCATGGATTTCTATACTGACAGCACGAGGACAGTAACTGTTCCGATTGTGAATTTATGATTGTAACCAATCAGTGTTGGTCGGAGTGTGCCGGCTGGTGGAGCTGTGGTCTGTCACGTCTGTCCTCTGCGGTTCTTAAACAGGGTCTAGCGTCACCGTGCCCATGCTTGTTTAGTGTCAGGGTTCCTCACTCAGTGCTTCTGGACGTCCGAGTTTACTCCCATCACAAGAACCTCCACGTTCTTATCACCCAGACCTTAAATGGAGCCGGTGGAGAAGTTGCCATATTTTACCACGACGATAAATTGATGTTGCTCCACTCGTGTCATGATAGAAACTCAAAAAAAAAACAGTCCAAAGACGCTCACTTCCTCCCCGACCCGGTTCTGCGCCCGGCTGCACCGTTTCCGTTCCTCCTCTGTGGGTGCTGAGGGGCGCAGTCACTGGGTTTCTCACTGGGTGCAGATGTTCAGCGGCGCTGCCAGTTGTGTTCGTGCTGCCTTAGTCACTGCCGCCCCCCGAAAACACCTTTAACTCAAGAAAACTCCAATCACAAGTGCCGGAATGTCTCGCCAAGCCATGTCCACCCCGACCACGGTGGGATGTCTTAACTCTTACACTTGTTTTCATACCGTGTGTGTGTGTGCGGGTGTGTGTGTGTGTGTGTGTGTCCGTGGCCCATGCTGTCGCCGCAGCACGTCGCTCACCTCGTTTCCTTTGCACCAGCTTCGTCGTCTGTTTTTCAGGGCTGATGGTGACTATATAAAAAGTACTTCTGTGTGGTTGATCACTCCAAACTAACAGCTAGCTTGTCTGGTATGAAATACTCTCCTCTTACTTTTGAGTTCTGACCGAATTAGTGTTGTTTTTTTTTTCCTGTGAACATTTTCGATTTTTATAAATGTTCAGTTTAGGTACGAGGAGCGTTAAATGGGGCGGGGAGGGACAGGATCAGCTTCGACTCAGTTATCTATAATGGAGAATCCATGAATGTCTGTGGTGGGCAGCTTTGGCCGACCCCTGTCTTCAGTTGAATAATAAATATTAAATAACGATCAGTAAATAATGTTATTGTTGCATTATCGCAATTGTTAAAAAATGATAAAACGTATCATTGGTGCCTGATTGTAGCTACATTTTGCTTTTTCTGCCTTTCATTTTTAATCTGTGGATAAATTCGTATTTTAATTAAAAATTTAACCAGAAACAAACTATGTTGTGTCTGTGAATTAAACCTTAATGTCCAAGTGTACATTTGAACATATTAACAGTGTTGCCAGTTGTGTGTCTCAGAACAAAGACATCTTAGCATTGGTGAATTGTTTTATTAACTTTTTATTGTTACATAAGATTTCTGTGTAATCACACTGGGGTTAATGCAACAAAAAGACCAGTTCAAGAACAGGATGTACAGAAATAACGCTCATTCACATCTGTCGCAATAACAGTTACACTCGTCTAGCTACACTTCACTTGGCTGAGTCAAGTAACTGACATGGCAGAAAAACAAGTGGAGGTAAAGATCAGATCAACACAGGATGTGGGTTGGGTTTGGGTTCATCTTGTGATGTCAACAGCTGCAGAAAGTGTCACAAATAAGGATGTGGTTTCAGTCTGAATCTCAAACGTGAGCCTTACATCAGTTGTTTCACGAGGTGGCGGCTGTGGTGGCAAAACCCCAGAGTTGAAATTAACGGCACAAAATGAGCTGCAGCGTTTCACTGGAGTGCAAATAAACAGTCGAGCAAACTGCAGAAGATTAACTTAACCAGTGCTCAACTACGCAGCAGTTCAAAACCTGACAACATAACAATTTAAAATATTTATACATGATGTATAGTATATGGCCTCATCAGCTGTGTAGATGGTTTAATCTTAGCATTTGTGTTGTAGAATCTTAAAATTACCTATAAAACCTAATAGTAAAACCTAATTATCAAACACTGGAAACATGCGGCTAAGTATTCGGAATTTTGCTATGATGTTGATCATAATGATGATAATGATTTGTTTACTTTTATTTTCGTAAAAGGTACCTGGAAATATTATGGAGGTTTAGGGGAATCCTTGTATAATGAGTTTTCCTTTCTGTTGAGAGAAGTAATCAACTGGTAAAAACACAGAGGGGAAACAAGACGCTTTCGCTTCCCTTTTCCATATAAGGACCGGACGCGGGCGCGTCATTCGTCGTCATTCCTCCGCTCGTGTCGTCGGCGTGACTGAGAGTAAGCCTGCGAGATGGTGCGTTCAAACGCTTGTGGCTGCGCTCGGACTTTTGGCCTCTATTTTGGCGTGTACGACTGCAGAGCGATTTAGTGTTAACTTTGACTCAACTAAGCTGAAGGGCGATTTTGTTTTTGTCGTAAAACGATGACGTCTCGTAATGAGACCGCTTCACAGAAAACGACGCTTTCTGTAGGTCCTTGTGCTGTGTACGTGAGATATGTCCCACAGCTTGAACGCATCATTTTCTTGCCCTTTCACTGTAGTTCATTCGTACAAAAAATACCACCAACCTCGTGTTAGCTCCGCCCGCTTCTCTAGTAGAATCTGATACCAGCGTAAATACTGAGACTCCGGCTGACAGTCACCTGTGAATAAACACGACGTTTGTCTCTGCGCTCACTAGATTTACACTTTATTCCTCACTCACCTCTAAACTTGCTGAACATGGGATTCCTGCTGACTAAGATGATGGCTGCGTTCTGTGAAACAGGTAAGAGAGATTCTGTTTACACTTTTTGAATTCTCAAAAAGTTTTGTTTTGTTATGTGATTGTCATCATCTCTTAGAGGATTGACAGACCCAAATCACGCAATAAGTCTATGGTTAAGTGTAAAATGGAACTTTTTCAATTTTCCCAGCAGACCACAAAGTCATCATTGTGGGTTTGGATAATGCAGGAAAGACAACCATCCTCTACCAGTTGTAAGTGATTTATCTCCTCCCAGTGTTTCATGTGCCTGTCTCACACTCATCAGTCAACTCAGTCGTCTCTTGTCCTTTTTTAAAATCAGTCTCACAAAAGAAGCTGTCCACACGTCACCGACCATCGGAAGCAACGTTGAGGAGATCAAAGTACGCAACAGCAGCTTCTTGGTTTGGGATATTGGTGGACAGGAGAGCCTTCGAGCCAACTGGCACACGTACTACACCAACACAGAGGTACGGAGAATCAGTATATACACACAAAAATATGTAGAATTAATACTGTAGGTCAGAAATCATATTTTACATGTCCAAAGGACAAATATTTGTTAAAAGTAAAGAAACAGAAAGCATTTTTAACTGTCATATGCAAATGATGACAGAGCTGTATTTTGACCTAGTGTCTTTTAGCTTCTTAAGTTATTATCAGCCCCCTGCTTACTTAGCACTGTTACATAATCATTATCACACTACATATGAACGCAACATCTTGTGCTCTCTCCTACAGAGGTTACTGATAACAGGCTTTAAAACACACGTGTATTAATATTTTTTTTGGATTTGAACTAATAAATCATATTCATGTTGTGTCCTTTCAGTTTGTCATTCTGGTTGTGGACAGCACCGATCGGGAAAGACTCACGATAAGCAAGGACGAGCTGCACCGGCTGCTGACACACGAGGTACAAATTCCCAAATCTCGAGTGTGTTGTGCTTGTTAGTGATTGCAGTTACTATGGCGACCCCTTATTTGACGTCCCTTTGAGGCGTGTAGACACATCACAACAGATTGCAGTGATGGTGGAGTCCTCACGCCTCCATGTAAAGCTCTTTTGTTTGTTAGCGCAGGTGTTCGTTGTTGGTATGTGTGTGTTGATGTCAGAGAAACACTCCCGCTTTCAGAGTAATTTCGACATACCTCACTCTGACCAACCCATGACACAAAACCGTCAGGAACTTTCAACTCAAGACTGTGAAACTCAGTGTTGGCATGTTCTGCTGACTTTGCTGTTCCTGAATGAGAAAGAGAAACACTATAGGGGTTTTCCACTGGAAATATTAAAGCACTAGAGGCTTTAAATAAAGCGAGAAGTGAGCCATGGTGACCCATCCAGTCCTTTCTGTTTTTTTACACAGGACCTGAGGAACGCAGCCATTCTTATTATGGCCAACAAACAAGACGTGAAGGGCTCCATGACAGCAGCGGAGATCTCCCAGTGCCTCACGCTTGACTCAATCACAACACACTCGTGGCATGTCCAAGCCTGCTGTGCTCTGACAGGAGAAGGGTGAGTCTGAGTCCTTACAAAGACTAACACAGCCAGAAGCAAAGTAGTTTCCAACACGCCTGCTCGATACCAAGCTTCCTGTCTAAGAATTCTTCTCTGCCCCTACAGCCTACCTGCCAGTCTAGACTGGATGAGGTCACGAGTTGTTGCCAACTAGAACATCCATCGGATGGAGCTTTAAACCAAACCGACCTCATAAGCACTGCACTTTCTACAGTGTTGGATTGTTTACAGTATTCTGGGCCACGTTCGTTGACCATGGAGTCCACGGTACAGTGGCCTCGCCTACAGTACAGTATGTCTCTGCATGGAGGTGACCTCGTTCAGGTGCATGAGCAACGGGACGAACCTTGAACCAACCCCACACGTGTTATGAAATGATCAGTCAAGCAGCAAAAGCTCCTGACTCCTTCCATCCTTCCAATGTCCAGAACGCAATGTCCCAAAGATGCTACAACATTATCGGAAATAATGGAATAAGATGATTCAACTCTTTTTTTATTCACAACGCTGGAGCATTAACTTTTGTAAAGTGCTATTCTTCTCATTTTGTTTTTCTAATATTTATTTTGAATCGATTTTTCTGATACAATCATGTTGTTGGTCTGACGTTTTTGCTTCTGAAGGTTTTGTTTCATAATGGGCCTGAACTGCTCCCAACTTACAAAAGAGCTTTTTAGTTTTGAGAGAGAGAAGCTGCCTCAAATAAAAACATCTGCGGAAAAGCAATACTGTAACTGTGGAAAAAAAATTATAAGCACTGTAGCACCTGATGTATTAAATGATGTTTGAGGGCTGTTTTGCTAAACAGAAATATGTTTTATTTTAAAACAACAACACTGTTAATCACTTTATTGTATATGAACGTAATTGTCCAAACAGACAATGTCATATTTAAAATGTAATGTATTGTCACCTTTCAAATAAACACAATAACACATAATGTGTACATTTATGCCTCATAACCCATTTCAACACATCCTAACAGCGTCTACATTTGATTTGATTTTATATGACACAAATATGAACACCACGTTTCTATAAAGCGGAATTTATGTTTGCCAAAACTAGAGTCTTCCCTTAGGGGGCATCCGGATTTGAACCGGAGACCTCTTGATCTGCAGTCAAATGCTCTACCACTGAGCTATACCCCCCAGCACGACAGCGCAGGTGATATGTCATCTTAGATACCTAAGTATGTGAAAGCCCCAAAAGATTTCTTGAGCTATTTCACATATTTAATAATTTTTGTTATACCTGAACGCAGCCGGCTGTTGATGAAAGTCACGATATTTAAGGGCTAAAAATACGATACGATGACAATGCGTCACTGTGGCCACGAGAGGGCGTAATGAGCCATGTGTAGACGGACTCTAAAGGCTTCAGTTTCTTCCAGGTACTTCACTCATACTAACTAACGCAGTCCTTTAATCGGACTGTGTGATACAATGCTGTTGACAGAGCCTCTGTTTGCCTTCATGTCAAATTATACCCTTCTTCGTATTATTTGTTTATTTAAACTCTGCGGGATCTGTGTGAGAACTCGCACCTGCTGTGTCGACACTGTGACGCGTTCACGGTCTGAACTTTGGAGCGTGGTATCCCAGTGATCGGCTTCCCAGCTGGAAATCCAACAAACCGGCACCTGCCAGTGTTTCTGTCCAGGATTCCATGGAACAAAAGATGAAAGCAGTGAACAACAGAAACGGTGGCGACTTTCCGTAATGCTTCGCTCTCTGCCAGTTTACACACTATAAAAACACAGAGTTTAATAAAGTAACTTCTAGACATAAAAACTATAAAAAAGCAACGTTTATGTTCCACGTGGGCCTTGAGAACACGCTGTTGTTAGAAAAGAGCGACAGTGTTCTGAGAATATATAAACAAAGCTGACATGAAATACTTACAATCACAACTAGCACTGATTTTCAGCTTGCTCATGTTAGCATCATGGAGTCCATGTTTAATCTCAGTTGTCAGGTTTCTCGCTGTCCTAACAGCCTTCGGTCAGAGGGAGGCGCCGTCCTGCTGCTGATCAGCAGACAGAGAACAGAAGGAGGATGGATGGATGGATGTCCAGACCTTCGCTGATGGTGCGATGAGGGTTTTCTCCTCAGCGGAACCCCGTGTCTTTGCAATCACCATGGCAACGTATGAAGGGCACCGAGGAGGAGGGAAAGGGTGTAGTTTGTTAGACACAGGGTGGTGTGTGGAGGGAGCGAGGGCTTCAGAGGGAGGAAGAGAGCGACGAGTGAAAGTGGGATTTAAAGAAAAGTGCAGAGAAGAAGGGAGAAGATCCGTTTTACTTTCTTCCAGCGTTCGCCTGTCGCCGTCCAACATGTGTTTTAGTTTGGTGACGCTGTTCCTCTGTCTTTCTCAAACAGAGCCGACTAAAGTTTGGCTTCATCAGCAAACAGGTGAGCTGTGTGTTTCTCCCTCGTCATCATTTTGTTATTCTTCCTGCTGCTCTTTCTGCAGGTGCATGCGGTCTTTAGGTTTTTATCTTGGCCTATTGGAGCATTTTGGAGCCTAAGCAAGTCAGTTTTGCATGCAAACTTTTTGATTAGCTCTTTGCATCCACCTTACACAGTCAAAGCGATAGCTGATACTTCCAACGGGAAGACTGTGAGCTACTGTTGTTTTTCCAGCTGCAAACCACAGAACGTCTGCAGGAATCTTTATGGAGCAGCAAATGTGCCCGTTTCATTTTTTACACACGGGTGAATGACCCAGTTTACATTAAAGTGCACAATAAAAATACCCTTTGCCACAAGCATGCGACTGAGTCCAAACAACAAGCCGCAAACAGCCTCTGTCAGGTTTAAAATTAGACTTGGAAGTGGTTCTGCTCCTGCCTCCCTGTCGGACCCTGCAGAGACGTCCAGAAGACTCACAGAGAGGAGATGATAATAGACAAGAATGAAATGCAGCGCTGCCTCCGTCCTGTTAGCAGATTATTGGTTGACATTTATGATGAACTAGATGCAAGAAGAGTGGAAGGGTTACTTAATTAAAACAATATGAAAAAGGTTCAATTGCATCACAAATAGACTAGCAACATATTAAATTGGCTCAGTTGTGACTGACCGTTCCTTCCCTTCATTTCTTCTTCATCTGTCTTGACACCTAACATTATACATTCTTATCTTTTTTAAAAATGTCTTTTGTTTTCGGTGACTCATCTACAACATCTAACCCAGAGTGGAACGACCCAGAGGTGAAAATGAATGATGTCCACAGCTATGACCTCAGCGCTTGGCCTCTTGTGTCTTGTCCTGTTGAGGAGTTCGCTTAATGGTCTCAAACTGATCCAAAACTCTGAATCTGTGTATCAACTGCAATAATAAGGAAGAAGGATTGTCCCGTCAGATCGAATCACAGATAAGATGTTTGAACGTGTGGATCCCAGATTCACTGTATTTTTACAAAATTCCTCTTGAGAGCAAAATATTCTTGTTTTTATAAAACAAAATAACTTGACGAGAACGAGAAGTTCACCGCCAACAAGCGATCAGCTTAATCTTTGAATTCTAGTATAAATTGGACCAGCATTTGCATGGGAATTTGCTTGGGCTCTGGCTCCTTTGCGCACTTCTCTTATCACACAATGAAAAGCAGAAATAATGCGCAACCTCCCTTCCATGCACGGATTTGGTTTCACCGCAACAAAAGAGTGAAGCAATCAGAGTCCTCATATTGTTCATAACAAGACCTTCCTGGACTTGGAAAGTCACTCGTCTTTACAGTTGTGTTGCAAAACATACGTGTTCTGGACAGTCAGTGATGAATTACTTGTTACATTTTCATAAAAACCACAGTTATTGCAAGTGATGGTTAGAGGTTAGTGATTCATTTTTCTCAGATGTGTTGAAGTCACACATAAAAAGTCAGACAAAGGACACTTAATCATCTGCATTTCAACCCCGTCCTTGAGTCCCTAAGCCCTTGAACTGATGTGTTGTGGGCGATGTTGGGGATTTCTGGCCCGCGCCTCCGGCCTGGGCTCAGGAAGGGTGTGTCTGCTCAAGCCTCGCTGGGCTGACCGCTCACAGAAAAGGCAGCTAACTGTCGTGGTTTGGTAGCTCCTAAAAGACCGAGCAGAGGTCCAAGACGTCTGCCCTCTGACTGTAAAGTCAGCCCTGCTTTACCCTACTGGGACTTTTACTGACATTTGCCATCATCCCATGTGCTTAAAACGTTTGGCAATTATTGAATTAGGTCCTAAACTCAATCACAAATCTAATTAAATCACAGTGCCTCACATGCTTCATAAATAAATTATGTCGCAGAGATTTTGAATCAAAACCTTCTGACAATCAGATCACTTTACGTTGTTCCACTTAAAGTCATTGAGCCCAAACTTTAGGATTACGTTCTACTAAAAATGTGAATATAGAAAAGATGTGTTTTCCACATAATGGCAGTTTTGATGTATTCTCATGATGACATTAGTTATTGATATCTGTAAAATTAGGTAATGTTTCAGATTTTGCCAAGAAAAAAACATTATATCCTTTTGTTAATAGTCAAAAGACATGGTTAGTTAGCTAAATCATTTTCTCGTTTCCCTTAATGCACCATTTAATGCTGTCTGTAGTGGCAGAGGTCATCTGCAGTCCAGTGATTGTAATTCATATGGGATGAGTGGCTGGGACGGTATGACCTCACTGTTTTGATTATCGGTCTGCGATTTTAATACCGGCTGGAGGAGTGATGACTTAAATAGATAGAAGTCACAGCTTCACATTCAGCGTCTGCGCTCTTCCCCATTTCTACAGACACCAGTCGGTCCGCTGCACTGCTGACTTTCAAGGCTCATGTCTTAGCTCATGGATGCCACAACAGGGCGGATCCGGCACGCAATAATCACACATCGAATGCATCCACGCACCAGTTAATTGGATTAAAGGGTGGAGAGCAACACTCACGAACAAATACAAAGAAGCTCCAAATGTGATGAAGACGGCTGAGATGTCACTTGAGAAACCCAGACTGTGGCTGTGGAAGACGTCAGAGTTATAATTGTGTGAATGCAGAGTAATGTGTAAAGCAGCCCTCACCAGCCAGTGACCCACAGACTGAACTCTTTGGGCTTTGGCACAGGTCTCACCTCGAGAACCAACCGTCCTCTTTTCCCTCCCACTCTTTGAGCAAAAACTGCAGGAATAAAAAGCAACCTGAACCAAGTTAGAGGCTCAGGGACAAATTCACTCAGTCAGACTTAATACTCTAGAGTGTGCGTTCTTGTTGATTATGCAGTTTTGTTAGGAGTGCTGATCTAAATAGACTCGATGAAACAGTGCTCGGTTTAACAACGAACATCTGCAAAACTGCAGGGGAAAAAAACCCTCAAACTTTAATAGTTCATTTTATTCTCAAAAAAACTGAATCCAAGTAACTTTTGTGAACCACTTGAAGTAAAATATCAGCTCCGGCCTCTTCTGTGCATCATTTAATAGATTAATAAGCTAATTGCGGCTAACTCAGTCTAGCATGTTTCTGTCCCAAGGCATCTTGGGATGCGAGGATGGCGTCACAAGCAGGAAAGAGTGGAACTTTACTTCGCGTCCATCAACTCAAAGTGTCCCGTTTTATTCACACCAAACGCTCCCGAGGCTTCCGCTTTTAAGGGTTAAACAAGGTGTATGATACTAAATTAAATCCGAAGCCCATATGCGTGGGTTAGCTAGCGTATTCAAGCTAGCGTTAGCATGACCGGAGACCACGACGGACACGCTGCACACGAAATGGCAGACTTGAAGTCGATGGTTAAAAGGTGTTTGAGCTTGGGTTTCCTAACCGAACCACAGGTTCGTTCGGTAGAGCGGCCCCGCTCAGCCTTAATCTGCTCAGTTGTGGAGTCCTGGCAGGAGAACACCGGAGCAGCAGAGACCAACTCTTCGCGGCAGCCGAGCTGACCACGGCAGGTGAATCACGGTGTTTCTGACGGGAAACTGAACATGACGGAGTGATTCTCTTCGCTTTTTTGATTCATCGACAGCCCCCACGCGACTTAACAACCTCCTGTAGATTGCTGAAAGCCAGAGGTGAAAAACAGCAACCACCAAGTACAGAAGGCAACCCCGACTTAGGGTTAGATAAAACACCCCGCGAAGAAATGCAGCCGTTCAGGGGTTTATATAGTCTTCGGTGACGTCACTTCCGTGCCCCGTAATGGTTCTAAAGAGGGAACCGTCTAAAGCAACCGTAATGTTTTTAAAAGAAAGACAGGAAATTAACATTAACTACAGCTTGCATGACACGCGGGATTTATGTTTATATTGGTTATATGCAATAAAATATCTTTCAAAAAAATCAAATTACTCTTGAAACTGTAGGTTTTACTTTTTTTGAATATGTAGCCAGGAAGTCTAATCATTGATGAATTCAGATTATTAAAAAAAAAGCCTACTTACCCTGGTTTGCTTACGAAACGTGGTCAGCATTGTTTGTGGGACTTGACATTTCCTAAACACTGTCAGTAAATGGTGTTTGTCATCAGTCAACAATGGCATTAACTGAAATTGCCAGGACAGACTTTCAAACGCCAGTTGTACTTTCTTGTTACAAATCACTGAACCAAAAGTGTAAACAGGATTCTGAATGACATTCTCATCAGAAATGTTTTCAGCAACGGTGATACTGCTGCCAAAATACGAGAGAATGCTAAACTGTGATTTAGATTCCTTTTATATGAATGATTGTATGGACATAAGTGGAATCACAGCCTGATGTTTTAGTGTTTATGTTAACCTAAAATGTTTCCCATGTTTTTACAGATGATCAGTACACTGTACAGCAGATTGAGGAGTCAACTGGAGGTGACAGTCATCTTCACAGAGCCCAGAGGTCATCCTCGGGTCATGTTATAAGCCGGGCGGTCCTGGGTGGAGAACTAACCATTGACATCCTGCCAGACAACATGACACGCATAGTGGTGAGTCCTCCACCACAGTGTTTCTCCTGAAGGTAATATTTTGTGGCTTGTGTTATGTTTTTGGCTTTTAACATGCTCTATTTATTTAAGCTGGAGTTAAACACTGCCCTCTTTTGGAAAATACATTTTTTCCACTTACTTGGAGAGGCAGACGACAACAATGATTGAACCATGTTCGTTGTTGATTATATCACATGCACTTATCCTCCATGTTTTTCTGTCTGGAAGGAGGATTCTGGCAAGTATTACACATGGCGTAGCTTTGGCCCTGAGGACCAACGCACACAAGAATTATGGGTAGACATGAGTGACGTCCGACACGGCCAAGTGAGAGTCCATGGCATCCTGTCAAACTCATACAAACAGGCTGTGGTGAGTTTCACACATACAACTGCACCCACAACACCTTTAAAAAACCCAAGCAGAAAAATCCCAAAATACTCAACAGGTCAGTCTCTGTGTTTAATTCTTCTGCCCATGTGGATTTAAAGGAGAGAAATAATTCTAGACCTTTAACAAGAAATCCTTATCATGATGGTTTTTGTATTTGTCTGTACATGAAGCCACTTCCCCAGTTTTGGGAAGTACATGCTACTTTGAATTGCAGATAAAATAATCCATATGACCTAGTTTAAGTTGTGTTTCTCAACGTCATTGTAATTTAAATCCTATTTTAATCATTAACACATCAAGTCACCACTGACACACATTAGCTTTTAGTCAGTGCCTTAGCAGTAGGAATGTAAACACAGAGCGTAGATTTGTAGTTGAATGGGACAAGATGTGTATTGTGTCTGCTCTCATGGCAGCATGGGTGTGAATTTAGTTAAAATTAGTCTTATCATTTCCTTGACCTTGGTGAGATTTTGTAGTGTGTAATGTGCAACTCCGCGGCAACCACGAGTGAAATACTCGTTCTACATTTGTCACAGGAGGAAAGCCTGAAAATGAGAGTGGAGCACAGTGTAATGTAGGTCGGCATACTGTACAAATGTGTGCAGTCTGGTCGTATTATTTTTTTTAGTTATCTACTGTGGATATAGGCCAGGCCTGTGCTACTGTCCCCTTGGTCAGATAACAAAGCACTGAAGTGTAAGGCTGTGATATCAAAGTACACAGTACTGTAGAGGAGTACTGGATCGGTGAAAGGGAGCAGTAGCTTTATTACAAACCAGGACATAATTGAATCTGAATCTTTTATAGTTGTTTCTTCAATCACATGATAATTTGCCAGGGTACCAATAACCAAAACAATGGGGTCCATGTGGGCTCAATTGCAGAGAATGCTTGATCCCTTGCTGTGAATGCAAAGCAAATGACCATCAATGTGAGTGAGACTGAAACTCCAAGTGTCCTCTTATACTTAAGTACAGACCAAACTGATTTTTCCAAATGTAGAATCAATGAGGCACAATGAAACTTACAGTTACAGCATTTGAAAGTCTCTCTAGAAAGTTTCTGCATCTGTGGTGAAACTGACTGTTGAAGTTAAGCAGCACAGCAACTGAACAAACAACTCCCAGTTCTGCATTTGTCAAAGACAAAGGGCTGAATGTTTGCCCAAACATTTTTTGTGAGAACAAACTGAAATTGACCCTGAAGCATACGATTGCTCTGCTAGGGGAGCTGACGGACTGAGAACAATGGGGACAGGCCAAGTTCAACAGAGCTGGCACCTATAAAGTTCATTCAACTAATGTTAATATTAACATAATCTATCATGATAATTATTGAGACAGCCGTTATTACCCTGTTGGCAAAATAGTTGTTTCCGTAAGCAGGTTACCCCTAACCCTAACAACCAAACTGTAGACCTGGGGTTAATAGACACTGTTAAGTCAGCTGAACCACTACAGGACTTCTCTAATAGGAAATTTTCCATTAATTCAGGTTACACAGTTGGAGAAACAGCCACAGTTCCACAACAGATTAGATGGACAAGGCCCAGAAGAACAATGTGCACGCATTGTGAAGTCAAAACAAACAATCAGTCTTACTTAGCATATTTTGATCGATTCAAAGCTGCACCAGACGTTAATCATCTTCAAAGGTTACAATCATATTGTTTTCAAGACTGATATCACATATTTTGAAAATATCTCTTCTGGAAAGGTCACACCCACTAAACTCAATGATCCTTTCCTGCACACCCAAGTTGTGTCTGTGTATATTGTAAAACACTTTTATCATCCCATGAAACAGTGATGTAGGAGTAATGAATGAGTAGCCCGTTGATTAGTATTCCATGGTTATGAAGTGATATGGCTTCAAGCTGGGGGTATAGCTCAGTGGTAGAGCATTTGACTGCAGATCAAGAGGTCCCCGGTTCAAATCTGGGTGCCCCCTTCTTTATACTCTATTTTCAATGCATTATGTATCTTAAAAATCATGCAGTCAGACTGACAGGAATTACAACTGAAAATCTTGAATAAATGAATTACAAATGTTATGTACATACAACAATCTTTAATTTGAAAATGCACATTTTCCTCCACCTTCTTTTATTCTACATTAAGTGACATTAATGATGGTGAGAAATTAGAAGACATAACCCTCAATTGTTTTTTCCCTCTGTTTGTTTCCAAAACTCCTTTTGCAGAATGTTGCACTGTCGTTTGACTTCCCTTTTTACGGACACTACCTGAAGCAGATCAGCATAGCAACAGGAGGTACTGTTTGATAACAGGTTTAGCTGACCTTCCCTGCAGGAGTTCAATGGAGAAGGGGCACATGTTCTCCTCAAGTCTTACATATTTTTCCATCTTGCCATTTTCAGGGTTTATCTTCACAGGAGACAGCACCCACCGTATGCTCACCGCTACACAGTACATCGCCCCACTCATGGCTAATTTTGATCCAAGCTACTCCAGAGAGTCCACTGTGCAATACCTGGATAATGGTAAAATACCACCTGAGATGTAAAAAGACATCATTGTTTCTCACTTTGTTTAAATTCTATGTATTTTTCTTCCTGTGGAACCTGTGCTGACTTCAGGCGAATTGTTCGTGGTCCAGTGGGAGCGAGTCAGACTCTTTGGCAAAGAGTCAGCAGGAGCCTTCACCTTTCAGGCTGCGCTTTACAAAACTGGAACAATCACGTTCAGCTACAGAGATGTACGATGCCCCCATTTTCAGAACTGTTCATTCAGTTGCTTGTCTACTTGCTATATACAGCTGTGACTCTTTGTTTTATACAGGTGCCGCTGTCATTAGATGTCATCAGTTCAGCTCAACATCCAGTGAAGGCAGGCTTGTCTGATGCCTTCATTGTCACGGCACCCTCCTCTAAATCACCAGGTCAGACACTATGCATGTACATTACCACTGTACTACTGCTTTTGACTGTCATCTAACATCCCATAACACTTAGATGTCTCTGTTACAGACGCTCAACGGCGTACAATTTACGAGTATGATCGGGTTGAGATAAACACTTCGAAGATTATCAACTACTCTGCTGTTGAGTTCACTCCACTACCTAGTAAGTCATCGATGTATCACACTATAAAAAATTAGTGTCAGTGCAATAACAATTTTGCATCATTATGTCAAACTCTGTCTGTTCAGCCTGCCTGAAACATGACAGCTGTGAACTGTGTCTCTCATCCAACCAAACCTCTGGCTGTAGCTGGTGTAATGTGCTCCAGAGGTCAGTGAGGGATTTCTCTGGCTCTAATGCTAATAGCGCAGAGGTTTGACCCTTAATGATGTTTTTTTCATGTGTTTTAGGTGTTCGGATGGAATGGATAGACACAGACAGGAATGGCTAGACTATGGCTGCTCAGAGCAGGTATGACTTGATGATAATCTGAAGGGTTTTCCATTTTCAAGATTATTGTACGGTATGTTATATATGAGCAGGACAAAGATGCAACCTGTGAAGACTACTCAAAGGACGAAAGCTTCACTGGTTCCTATGTTCCACCAGAAAGGAAGGATGTGACATCTTTGATTCCTCAACAAAAAAGCTGCAAAAGTGACGGTAATGCTGGGTCAATTCAAAAGCATAATGTATTTCACTTCTGATGAGTTTGATGCTCAAAAGGTTTGATAAGTAGAATAGCCCCGGCCTTCCTCCATAAAACCATACCTAAGGTTTATCTTTAACCTTATATCTTTGTTTTCATTCCAGATGAGAATTCAGCTTCTTCAACCAGAAGTGAAGGGTTGGGCAACGTAGGAGTGATAGCTGGTATAGCAGCTGCTCTTGTGCTTCTCTTGGCTCTGGTATTTGTAGTCCTATACATCAACTACCATCCCACTGCTGCATCATCACTTTACCTCATTCAGGTGAGCAGTAAATGCACCATATACACTTTAGGTTTATTACCAAAGGGCCACATTGTGAAGTCAGACGTTGACCCCACCCCGAAGGTTGAGTGAAGTTAAGCATGTTTTTATTTGCTATCTCTTTTAATTTTCAGCGACGCAAGAACTACTGGCCTTCCTTCAAATTCCAGAAGCAACAACCTGGCTACACAGAAGTGGAAGGTGATGGACATGAGAAGAACAGCATTGTTGAAGCTGGGCCATATTGAAACCATGAATCATGAGCTGATTACTACAAACACTGACAAGCATACAGTTGTCCAGACATTTAGACTCCAAAGCCAGTTCAGCTTTCACTGCTAATTATTTTTAAGCCATTTGTGACACTGATTACAGCCAATGGTTATAGGACTGTGTTTGAAATATTTATCTTTATGGTAATACATTTTAATGAGAGTGTTAACTTGACTATATTTTGCGAACAAATGCATGCCACCAGCTTAATAATGTTAGACAAATACAATACATGCTGTTCTACATCAACAATAAAGATATGGGTGCACCTCTGTTTTACTTCCTGCTCCTTTTTGATTAAGTTTTATGTTCCGCCTTGCAAAAATAAACACTACAGTAAATTATCATTATCCCTGGTCGTTTGTTAAGAAAAGACTGTTGCGTTTAATGCACAAAACGTGGTGCACGTCCACAAAATATTGCAGCCACAAGAGAAAAGAAGTTGCAATTGGATCTACAGTGCGGGTCTTTGCCAGCAGGCGTCACCCTAATCACATGTATCGCATGCGCAGTGAGCAGGATGTGAAGTGAACGTGGCAGATGTGTAAAAATGTTATTTGAGACCATTGGATTGGTAAATCCCCAGGAACAAACAAAATGATCGCATGGCCTTGCTATGCGTGAGTTGCTACGCGCACACGGACGAGGGTGGATATAGTGCACATGTACAAGGGTTCGGGTGGGCTTCGAGACGGTTACACAGACCTCGGGGCGTGTTGCTTCAATGCCATGAACTATTCACTAGAGTCACAGTTACCGTGTATGTGATTATTGTAAAGCATTTCTAGTTCCCCGTCTGAAATAATAAAACGAGTCTACCCACTGTCGCTTCCCTTTCTGCTCGTGCACGCGCAGCCGAGGGAGGAAGGGAGCGCGGGGGAGGCGGAAGCGCGCTTTCCGTGTCTGGTTAGTGGACTGACAGCCAGCTGTGTGGCTACAACGACAACAACAACCTCCTGGATTTCTTGCACACAACTAGATTAGTGGTGGTTCGCGAGTGATTATATTCGTTTACTATAGCTAGGTTTTTGGGTGAACTCTCGCCGGCGCTCAGCTACAATCGATATCATCGGCGGTTTCTGTGCTAACTAGCTAGAAGAGCGTTCCTCCAACATGAATCCGTTGTGTAGCAGATGTAATCTAGTCGTTTACCCCACGGAAAAAGTGAATTGTCTGGACAAGGTAAGAGCGTGAGAAAATAATCTTCCTTCCTGTTCTTCTTTTAAAAACAGCCCACAACAGCCTCTCCTCGCTCTATAACATAGCCGCGCTTATATCTGCTTCCATAAAATCATATCTTTCCCATATTTTTGTGAATGAATTGAACACCCCAACAGCACAGGTATTTCGCTAGCTAGTCGTGCTAACAGCTAGCTAACGTCTGGGAGGCAATGCTACGACAACGCGGACCAGAAACCAAATTACATCCAAAATTATGTATTAATGAGCAACTTTAGGAGAGCAGAATGTGTGTTTTTCTTCAAGACAATGGCTTAAGGGGGTGGTGTAAAAGAGAAAGCCAGAGCTTCGGAATGCTTCCGTGAGCCGAGCCGAGCTTGGTCTGGGCCTGGCTGCCACCCCTGCTTCACAGAAAACGAATTGATTGCTAACTGAACTCCCTTTCTATTAACATATGCTGCTGTTGGGGCGGTTTGCAGTACAAGTCCTGAGCTCCTGGGTTGCTTTATTGAATATTATAGTCCTACAACCAGGCCTTCTAACCACTCCTCAGGTCAGCGTGGAATGATATTTAGCCAAGCCTGTGTCCAATTTACTGGCTAATCCAAGTCAGGGATGATTAGTTTTCAGTCAAAGGCAGCAGCCTAATCTCAGCCAAGGTGGTAATCTCATCAGTTTCACCCACAGTCACCAAGTCGAGGTCATTAATTCAAACAGTTTGATTTAACATTGACAGTGCACATCTTGCTGGCATGACCCCTTTAGATTTGAGAAGCTACATCTAATCAGGAGGAGCTGAATAATGCTTTTATTTAACGCTGGTCTAATCAGACTGTAGCTACATTGTGAACTATACATGCAGAGCTCTCAATTTAGTAGGTGGGTGGGGCCTGCTTTGCTTCCCATATGAATAGCTGTATTTATATAAATATATATTTTTTACTGAAGTTGAGATTGAGCTGTAAAGTTGTCTAATTTATGTTTGAATGGCTATTTAAAAATCAATCCCTGGTGAAATGTGCTAATCTTATGGGGTTGACAGACGAGCAAGATGGAGAAGAGAGCTCACAAACCACATTATCTAAGTAACATCAGCTCTTGATTGGATTCATTCATTACTTCTCGGCGTGGATAGGTTCCTGAATGCACCATGACTAATGTTTTCCCAAAGTGCATCAGACTGTAATCGATTTATCTCAAAAACCCCACTTCTTCATAGCCAGACGATCCAAGCACCCTAATATTACTTATGTTATCTTAATAGAAAACTGGTATCGATGAGAACCAAATTGCCACAAGTGCAGCCTAAATATCCACTGGAATCTGGCCCGAAGCAGAGTGCATTCCAGCTGACAGACACTCCCATAAAACGTGCTCTGTCAGAGGCCTGCTGTGTCGTTGCTGCTCTGAAACAAGCACAGGAGAGTAGCATGCTGTCGGTCTTTACTGCCATTCTGCATCAGCGCTCACCCCACAACAACCTCCCTTTCCTTCCTAGCGGTGCACACACACACAGCCATTCTCATTTGTCTGAAGCAGCAGAGGCCCCAATAGACTAGACTAGCTCCAGTAAAAAGCAGGAAAAAAATCAATGCTTCTACTAGTACTACATTTTTATTCTCAGCCACAGATTATACCTTGACCTGATTCCCCTCATCTACAACATATGTATGTGCTGAGGCTGTACCACAGTGGCGTGTTTGTCTGTCAGCTACATTCCAGTATCACAGGGCTGGGCCTAACAGAGGGAGCAGGCAGCCGAGCACATGTAAAGGCAGGAAGTAAATTTTGGTTGGTGGCGGTTTTGCTTTATGGCTTCCCTTCTGCACTTAAAATTCTTGCTTATAGTAAAAGGTTTAGAGCTGTGCATTTGAGTCACGTATCGGGCTCTTATCTAGGTTTTTGTAGCTTGTGTGAGGTTGCTATTGTGACAGAAGCGATACAACATGTAACAAGGAAGTAACGCAGTGTTTTGCTAGTGGGGCTTAATATGTAAACCATATCTGCAGTGTTTTAGTTGGTTATAGAACATGTGTGGTAAAATAATGTGTCTGTGTGTACTTCAGGAAGTGGGTATTTTCAAGACAAATTGAGAGATCTGTGTAGAGGGATTAGATGGAAAGGTCATTTCTCTACTTTATCTGTGAATGTTAAAATCTCTATCTTTATGTATATATATCTATATCTTATGTATATGCAAGTGTGCGTGTGTATTAGCATATATATGTGTATATATGCACACACACACACTGCTATCTCTCTCTATATATATAAATATATATATGTATAGCTATAGATAGATAGATGGATAGCAGTATTTTCCTACCAAAGTGAGGACATTTTCCTGATCCTCACTTTGTCTGTTCAAGGATTAAGATGGGGTTTTAGGGGTAAGGGTAGAATTAGGGCGAGGGTCAGGGTTAGACATTTAATTGTTAGGGGTGAGGGCCTAGGAAATGCATTACCTCACAATGATGTAGGGGTATACGTGAGAGAGAATCGCCTTGCAACTGACCTTCTATTGTGAATATTTAGCTCTCAATACCAGGAAATTGCTGAAAAAACAGGTTAGTGGTCAAGAACAGTGCAGTATTAAAGTTCTTTAGCTGTGAAGTTTTAATTTGTAGTGTAGTTTTAATTTTTAGACTCTCTGAAGCTTGTTATATCTTGTAAAATTCTGCTGCTTATAACATATTCAGTGGAAAGCAAACACAATGCCCTATAATGGCTCATTTTAGTGTGATCGTGGAGTAGCACAATATGAACCTTATCCTCACAGATTTGCTATATTTGGCCAGAATATTCCAACTGCTGACTCATGTTGTCCGCATGCCAGAAGAAGTGAGGAGGAATATTTCCAGTCACCTCTCTTTCATGACTCATAACCACTAACACACACACACACACACGTGACAATTAAAAACAACTTGAGGTGTTGACACTGCAGGGAGCAGCCAGTTATTTCTTCTTTATATATTTTGTGTCAAATAGGGAAGAACTGCACCTGTTTTATTGATCTTTACAGATCTGTCACACCTTATAAACACTCACTCTTGCAATACATTCTAAAAAGAGTAGTTTGTAGAGTGAGTTTGAAAGAAGGTGTCTGCCAACATAGGTGTTCTGACATCTAACCTCTACTTTGCCTCGTCAGTTTTGCTACCGTGCCGTTGTGAATGTTGTTTTGCGCAGACAGTGGGATGTGTCTGTTAGTGAGTGCACATCACAGTCTCAAGAGGTTAGTAAAGTGTGCTAAGTGCATACTCTACTGTAGCATAGTACGCCTGTTCAAGTCACTGTCTCCCAGCCTGCCAGTAACAAAGCCCTGGGCTGGGGTAAAAATGAATGGCGTCAGGTAGGCCAATTATTAAACAGTATGCTTTAATGAGTTAGTTTCCTCTATTAGCACCAGCCAGATGTGAGCCGTTTGTCTTTAGGCAGCTACCGTCTTACGCAAGAATGCTCTTTCACACACGCTGCTGGTGCAAAGTCCAGGTCCACTGTCGGTATGTCTCTGGTGTTTGTTGTAGTCTTTTAGCCACTAGTGGTTTTGAATAAATATCTTTCTCAAAGACACATCAGTGTTGTCCTAATCAGACTCTAAAACACTTTGGTTTAGCCAGAAGTTAATTGCTGCTGATTGAACCAAGAGTTAGGAGACATTTCATCAGTGTCCATAGAGATGTTGTTCAGTGGTATACAGACATAAAATCCTGTGATGCCTCATTTAGTAATTATCTGGGGAGTGGACCATGCAAATTAAAATATTCTTTTATCTAAAAATACTCTCTCAAAAAATGGGAAGGTGTCACCTGCGTAAGTACGCAGCAGCCTTTGAATGGTTTGGTAAATATAAATGTTTTGCTCTGGTTAGTTGCCCAGAACAAATGACTAAGATGCCTTATTTAGATGATAGACTAATGTGAACATAGGAAGCAGTTGACTCAACATGCTCGCAGCAGTTCAGCCTTGAGCCAGGCACTAAATTATCTTATGGGTTAGTACTTAGCATGTGGGAGCATGCTCCTAGACTAAGTTGAGCAGTGCGTGTCTGTGCGATGTGTGTGAGGTACATGGTGTGTAAAGTTGGCCTCCCTTGTAGCTGGAGGACTTTGTACAGCCTAACTTTTATTTGACTGTTACTGAGAGCGAGCTGTGACACTGACTGAGCATTTTTGCTCTTTGACTAGAGCCCATATCTCTGCTGACACACATGCATTATACACAGACGTATAACCTATATACAGTACTACACACATACCGAGATGCACATGCCCTTGAGCTTCAGTGATGCAGGAAGACGGTGCTGTTGTATTTCTAAGGCTCCGTCTCTGCAGTGTCCTCATTTTCCAGCTGACTGCCAGATCCTGCCTCGGCACCCAAGAGCCAGGTTTCTCTGGATCAAAATCAGGCCGACTGCTGCACGGCCTCTCTAACACATGTTTTGGGTTTGCCTCCCCCTAAATGTGTTTATCACTTCCATGGTATTTCCTAGGCCAATGTCAGTCTTAGACCTAATGCATTCTAATATCTAATACTGCCCTCTCTCTTACATTGAGCTTGGTTGGGGGTTTTTAAGAGGTCACTTGCCTTCCTGACGTCCACCAAATGAGACATTACCAATATGGCTATATTTTGGTGGGTTTTGAGAACAGAAGTGTAAATTTGGTGACTAGGTTGTGTTATACACGTGGAGGTGGGGGTGATGTGCTTTGTCCCGTGGGAATGTGGGTCAGCGGGTTGGGTGTGTCTTAGGAATATTTTGCTTAACAGTTTGTGCACGTTATCTCTATTAAGTCCAGTGTCAATATTTATTCTGGAAAACAACAGGTGTGTTAAAGTCCATTCTTAGCTGATAAAATCTCTCCTAAAATCATTGGCATTTTCACTTTGCATGACGCTCACACTGTAGCAGTTGGCATGCTTGTAATGATGGCAACTCAAAGGTGAAAATCAGCTCAAGCCAGAGGAAATCAAATCTGCCTTCGCTATGCTGTTGTTTGTAAAAGGATTTTCAATTGCATTACTAACCAGAACAACGCAGACAGACAGACAGACAGACAGACAGACAGACAGACAGACAGACAGACAGACAGACAGACAGACAGACAGACAGACAGACAGACAGACAGACAGACAGAGAGAGACAGAGAGAGAGAGAGAGAGAGAGAGAGAGAGAGAGAGAGAGAGAGTAAAAAAGAGTAACACAACGTGTCGATCTGCAATTGCCTCAGGCCTTGATCAGGCTGTAGTGGGATAAGGACTTTGCATTTGAAGGCTTGGCCCAGTTTGTTTGGCTGTAGATCACAGCTCCACTGAACAGAGAGCAGATTCAGTTTCCACTGTGAGTCTCCTCTTTTGTAAACCTCAGTGCGATATTGCTGGCTCACACCCATGCCAATTGCACATATACATTTGTGTGGCGTCAGCACATACCACCCTGGGTGGTCTCTTACAAACAGACAGAGCAGGTTTTTGTGTTTAGATTCCTCCATACTGGAACAATGTGTGAGGTTAAATGATCATTGTGTTATGAGTTTAACCATATTTCTATACTTGGCATTGTCTAAATGTAGCATTCACACTTAAAAAACCTCAAACCAACAATCTGGTGATATCACCAGCTGTTTGTCGCTCCAGTAACACATGCTGAGCACATATCACTAATAGTGTGGTAATGAAAGACTTCTCTCTGTCTTATTTTCTTAATGTTGTTGATAGACAGACTGCTAATGTTTACGTTGTGTTCCTGTACTTCCAGCCTCTGCTCTGAGTCATTTTTTTCCCTGCACTGTTTGTTTGGAAGATTAGCGTTTTGTGTGTGGGCAATTGGTGTAGAAAATGATAAAGAGTGGGTGAAAGAATGATAGGGATGGACGAGCGCCCTGAGGCCATGTTAATAAGAACTCTCTATTTTCCCCTCCCATTCTTTCTTTCTCGTTTCGTGTCTTTGCACTCCTCCCTTCCTTCCCTTGACAATAGCAGGAGCAGCCAGATCATTGCTTCACTCTCTGGTATTTTCTCTCACTTACCCAGCCCTCCTCTGCTTGCGCCCTTCCTCTTGCTCTCTCAAGCTCCATCTTTTAACGTGTCTCTTCTCCTTCCAGTTTTCTCCAGTTCCCCCTCCCTCAGTTCTCTTTTTCGAACTGTCAGGCCACAGTTCAGCCCAGTGGCAGGAGTAAAGACAAAACGAGACGTTGGGTGGGTCGATCGACATTAGAGTCAAAGGCTCAGCCTCGTATGAAGATGAATGTAGAAGATATAGAAGCATACAGGCGTTCAGAAATGAACTGATGAGGACACAGGACAGTCTGTGCAGCAGCATTTTAAACAACCTGTTGCTTCCATACGTGTAGCATTTCAGCACACAACCTGAAAGCCGTTTCTGCTTATAAGCAATAATCATGTGATTAGCTGGCAAACTGGGGAAGTTTGTTTCTTTGCAACATTTCAGGTCCTGCAAACTCCAGCGTTTTTGTCTCTACACGCTTGTTGTTTGTGTCGGTATCTTACCAATGGCCCTGAGAAACCTTAGGGGAATAGAAAGTAGTTCTAGCCTTGTAATTTTTGCAATTTGCTTTCCTGTCCTCCTTAGTGTTCTGTGTTTGCTCTCTTAAGGCAAGTGGGTGAAGTGGAGTAGATGTTTCTTAACACATTAAGTCCCGTCTCTCTGTTTCTCTGTTTCTTGACAGTACTGGCATAAAGGATGCTTCAGCTGCGAGGTCTGCAAAATGACTCTAAACATGAAGAATTACAAAGGCTTTGAGAAGAGACCATACTGCAATGCGTAAGTTGTCCCTGTGTGAGAATTGAGTGTATATGTCAACTGTCAATGTGATGTTTTGTACTGTATTGTTCAGCCTCATCTGAAAAATACTTACAGACCTAAAAATGAAGTGTGTATTTGTGTGCATGTCTCAGCTACTGCATAGCTCCTCTGCTTTTGCTGTTTATCGGTAACTATTTCAGCTCCTCCCTCTGAGAAAAGCCCTATATGTGGTGTGGGAAAGTGCCTACCTCCCTCCTTGGTGGGAAAGGGAGTATCAACAAAGGAAATTCCTGAAGTTCTTCTACAGTGACACAGGCGGACACTCGCACAATTAGCATGTCCACTCACATTTCAGCGCATACAGTAGAACCATAGTATGGACACGCCAGGAATGTACAGTCTTATTCGGTTATTCTATCAAGCTCTTTGCAATCGCATCCTCTCCATTTTGAGTGAAACCAAAACCATGCCACAGGCTCCAGTGGTCTCATCTTGCACTTTCAGAAAACAGAACGGCAATATCTGATAGTTGTTTGTCGTGAGAAGAACGGTTGTATACAGCCTTTATGCAGCGATTTGCATGTTGCAAAATGAACGTTGTGTCTATAGAGAAGGCACAACATAAATCGGCCAACTTCTCATTCAAAGGCAGAACACGTAGAAGCTCTCTGTGTTTCAGTGACAATACACAGTGTAGGTCATCTGTGTTTTAAATGTCAACAACCCCCAGTTATATTGTTTGATAGCTGCAAACAGCCAATAAACATACTTACATGAAATGGTTCATTTATTTCAGCTAGCTAGCAGTCTGTGGCTGACTCCACATTACTCAAGTTCACCTTATTGTTTTGTATTATTAACATATTTTGATCTGCTCATATTTAGCAATTATAATGTAGCTTTAAATATCTTTTTTAACTCCACATTTATTCATACATTACATTTTCAACCTCTTAACCCAAGAAAATAAAACACCTGCTAGATCTTGTGGGAAAATCTGTGTATTTTATGTAAATATTTCCCAAGATAACCAGATGTGTTGATCTGTGTCTGATATACATGCAGCTCAGGTTGGTGTGTGCGCCTGTCTTTCACATAAAACATTTGCAAGTTGCATAATGGGAAGTTTCACAGTAGGATTTTTTTACTAATAGAAAAAATAAAAAAGCTGTGGAAGTTGGGCGTGGGGCCAGCGTGCATCTATCAACCTATTGGTTGCCTAGAGTAGATGTCATCCTGCTATCGCTTTAACTCAAGTAGCTTGTCCTTTCTCTTTCCTTCTCTTATGTGCTCTACTTTTTCAGAGTCAGCCAGAGCGAAGCACTTGAGAGATTGTTTATTATGCTCTTTCTAGTTGTTTAAAACAAGCCTTGGCTGAGTCAACATCAGTAGAGGAACCTTGTGATTTAGGAATGAAATGCATCGCAATGTATGTGCTGTTTTTCTGTGGGACTTTGTCATTACCCCTCTATGTTTGGCCATAGTAATTGATATAGGCATTTGTTTGTTTGTTTGCACTGTGCTGCCACCCACTTCTTCCCTGAGAATCCCATTCCTGATTAGATGCTAGACTCTCAGGAGGCAATTACAGGAGATTTAGGAGGGCAGATAAGTAGTAGGAAAAAGTCTTCATTTCCCTTGACGGCTGTGTGCCATGGGTAAGATCCTTCCTTAGTGTCTGTCTGATTAATTTGGACATCAATGTGGTGATATTAAAATCTGCCACGAATGTCATGATTTACTGCTATCATTTATAGCATATGACAGCGCTCTTTCATTATAACTGCAGCTTCAATTATTTCTTAATATGTTGTAAATAAATAACCAGTCAAGAATTTTACAATTTGGCCGCAGCTACACATAGCAACCAGTGGTCAGCCAGTTGGACACAACCCACCACATGATGTAGTGTCCCCCGTTGCCCCCAGATTCAGGCCAGTATCCTGGAAATCTGTCATTTATCTTAGGGGGGTTGTTGCTTTTCTTTTGCTACAGCAAAGTCTAATGCAAAGAGAAGTTTTTGAAGTCTAGGTTTATCCTTAAGAAGTCTGGAGTCCTCAATGAACTGCCCGATCAGTCTGGTGGTGGAAAACCGTTCAGGTTTGGATGGTGTACTGTGTTGTTTTTTTGCAGACATGCGTGTGGATGTCCCATCTGAATGATAACTTACAACCCCTCCAGGTTCCACAGAGTGAAGCTGGCAATATCACCTCCTGGTCACTCAATGCAAATGGACCTCTCCTCCTGCACAGTAGGACGTTTGTGTATCTGTGTGAGATTACACGTGTGCCCTGCTCACTCCTCCACCCCAGCTGTACCTCCCTTTCTTTTTGATCACTCCTTCCTTAGCGTTCACAGGGCTAACTGGGGTTGTGCATGTGTCACTGACTCCCGGCTGCGACTTATTACCTGATTATACAACCAGACAGACGGATGAGTGTTCTCGTGAGTCACTCACACCCTTGGAGTGGCGTGGTCACACAGTCAGTCAGTAAGCTTAAATGTTTGTATAGCAAATATACAGGCTCTTATGTGCAAGGACACCTTCTGAAGACTCATTGACGATAACAAGAATGCAGTGAACACAGATGCTGGTTCTGAGGTTGTGTACAGTATTTAAGCCACATGCACACGCTGTCAGACAAGTAGAGGTTTTCAGACGTCTATGCTCACTGAAAGGAAGTGTGTTTCACCACAAACTAGACACACCCAACTCCAGAGGAAAATTAATCTATAAAACTAGATTTGTTCATCATTTGCTATTATGTTATGGTTCTAATAGAGGATTGAAGGGTTCACAATGTTTAGCCCTCACTGAAGAACATTGGGGTACTCTTTTTATATGTTGATATATATGTTATGGTATGCCTTTATAGTCTCTACAGTAATTCTCAAATGCTTTTTGTGTCTCTTTATCTATAAAGAATGACATGTTAATATTTTGTCAAAGAAAAGTATTTATTAATTGGCACTGAGAATATTTTGTTGCTAATAACTGCTGTTTAAGAAGCTTGAGGGCCAGCAGTTGCACGTAAGATGGGATGAAGTAGTTGGGTTTGTTTTATAACAGATCCAGATCAGATCCATTCATGTTCTGATTTAAGTATTCATGGGGAGTGTGGCTCATGTATGTATCTTTGTAAAAGTTCACATGAATGTTAATTTAGTTTTTACACCATATTTTCGAGGAAAAAAGTTTAACATTTCTAAATGGCTCACCCATAGGCATGGGTAGCGGTTAAAGATTTTTGAGGTCATGTAGCGCCCCGAGGCAGACTGGGAACTGGAGTCCATATGAACTGTTAAATAAGCTGTGAGGCCTCTTCCTCTGCTGCTGGATATGAGCCAAGTGTTCACTGCCCTAATGTCAGATCTTCAGTGCATGCATGAATAACAGCGTGGACGTTGTGTGTGTGTGTGTATACTTACTTTTCTTCTGTATATGTATTTATGTATAGCATATTCTCCTGAGCTGTAGGATGTCTGTGGTTATGGGCCTGAAGTATATTCCCAGAAACCCTTGATGACTGCTGAGGGGGACTGCCCATGACATCACTGCTCTCTACCTTCTCACTGTGCCTGTTGCATGTCATTTCGTGTGTGCGTGCGTGCGTGCGTGCGTGCGTGCGTGCGTGCGTGCGTGCGTGCGTGCGTGCGTGCGTGCGTGCGTGCGTGTTGCCTGCTACGGCTTGTGTCGTGTCCATAACTCCGAACCTTGAGACTGTCACCCTGCACAGAGCCCCTGCCTGCAGTTACTATGTTGGCTTGACATGCCTTTTGTCTACAGGGGCTCCTAACTCAACCTGAGCACTACCTTCAATAACATTCCCCAGGGCTGCAGACTGCATTCAGTGTTTCTTCCTACAGTCGAGACTTTAGTGCTTGCGTGAGTTGAAGCTGGCATCCACACCTGTGTAACTGTGTACTACTAATTCATTTCTTTTTTCGTGCATGTATCTTACAGACACTACCCCAAGACAAACTTCACCTGTGTGGCTGACACTCCAGAGAACCTCCGCCTCAAACAGCAGAGCAAGATGCAGAGCCAGGTAGGTCTTCATTACAGTGACTTCCCGTTGGACTGACTCCTTCAGCATTGTTCCATAAAGGGAGACTACAAACATGTGATGAGCTACTTTATATTTTCACAATGCCAGGTTTCAGATTAACTAATATGTCTGATTTAGGCCTAGTTGAGATGTTTGATTACTACACACTCACAACTCAAACATAGACCTGGAATCAGTCTTGAAACTCAAAATGGACAGGTTAGAGCTTTGACTTCTGGATCCATATTAGATCAATGTTGTCATTGAATTTGAGGAAACAAAGTAACTCTGCCAAAACGGAGGAAGTCTCCACCGCCGTCGATACATTCAAAACAAAGTACTAAACTTTACTTCCCCTTTACTTAGAAAGTCACAGAATTCTGGAACTCCCAAATAGTATTTACAATTTTTTTGCAGCATTTTTTCATTTCCTTTATTCACCAGCTGTTCTCAAACATATTACAGTATCAATGCTGTAAACGATGAATAAATGCACAGAGAAAGTGATGAAATGATGTTTTGAATCACTGACCTCGAAATGTCAACTTCAGATCAGCTACATTCGTGGCCTGCATTTACTGTTTTCTTTGGCTGATCGCTGATCTGTGGCTCTACTGTAGATCTTCAGACATCAGTAAAGCAGCACCATGCAGCCACTGCTAACTGATCCACTGGTAGTGCATCACTACTCTTAACAGTTGATCCTCCCAAATTATCTCTACACATTTTACGTGTGTATCTGCTACTGTTCTGATATAACAAAGACCCAAATACATTTCAAGATGAGATGAACTCACCAGACCAAAATATCCATCTGAACTAGGTCATGTGGTATTGCCTTAATTTAGATGCATGTGATAGAGCGGAAGAGTTGTACTGTAGGTGCCAAAAGTGTGAACATTGACTGCTGAACAATGTAGAAGTTAAAAAATAGGATTATGCTTTGTATGGTTCCAAACTCGTAGACAGCTATCGGACTTGATGTGTTATGGGCCCTATTTGTGGTCATCCATAATGAGCGGTCTATTTATCTATGGGTGTACAGTACAACGCTCTGTTATTCTGAGCTTAACTGACAGACTGAGGCAGTTAGCAAAGAAGATAGTTGTGAAAGTTGGCGGGGTTTATCAAGGAAGGCCCATCAGTGATCCTATAAGTGTCACACATGAAGCTGAGGTGTGCTGAGGAGGGCTTTATGGGGTATTGCGGTGGGGTAGTGATTATACAGGGAGGGGGGTAGCTGAGGGATTGAGGGACAGATGGTGTTTTTCTGCCTGGATTGTGCATCCCAGCAGCTCCCCACAAACACTTAACCATACTGTAAGAGGCAGTTATTATACTAATGGTTTATCGTGGCCGCTAGCCTGAGCTGTAATATGTAAAAGATGTTTGTGTGACATGAAGGATTAATGTGATCATGAGTAATGAGAGGCCTCTGATGATTTTTTTTGGTTCTTTAGTGGAGTTGTGTGGGAACAGTGGTCACGGTGGACAGAAAATTATGAATTTAGAGAACTGATGGAAGGACGGGATGACAGCAGTTTAAGAAGCTGCTCTCTCTCTGCTGGAAAGAGGAGAAATGAGGTGTTGCTAGTTTAAATGAAAAGTGTGGGTCATCTCTAACTTCTAGATTAAGGAGTGTATAAAATCAAAACTATACTTGTTAAACATGTTTGCTTGTTGTTGAATGACTCGAATAAGTTTCGATATAGTTGTTTGGACGTTTTAAAAGGAACATTGTTAACTGTTTTGAGGGCAAGTGTGAAAAATTTCCATATTTCTGGATTGTACACACTAATATTTTGAAGTGCTTTTGTGTTGGCGTAAGAAAGTTGAATGTGTTTGTGAAGAACTGTGGACATCTAACCCCTCGCTACCGCTGCTGCTGTGTTGCTACGGGAACCCGATTGCTATGGTAGCAGGGTAGAGGTTTGTCACACCTCATTACAAGACTTTGCTGGGGGAAACAGAGAGAAGGAGAAATAAAGCAACTAGAGGGCGCGAATCGGGGAGGAGGAGAGGAGAGCAATGAGGCGCACATGAATGAGGGGGTAGAAAAAGGAAGAGACAGAAAGGCACCAACACAGAAAGAGGGAGGGATGTAGGGTGAAAGAGAAAGAGATAAAAGTAAAATCCCCACAGGAAGGAAATATAGAGGAATGCAGAGAGCGAAAGAGAGAGATTATAATGAGGAAGAGTTCCTGCTCTACAGGATGACGCTGTTGCTGTTGAGGCAGTAAAATATGAATGAATGAAAAAGCAGGACAGAGAACGAGGGGGAGTGTGGGTGGGGAAAGGACGCAGAGGTATGATTGGAGGAGAAGAAGCTGTTACATGAAGCCAAAAAGACAAAGGAAGGGAGACGGAGAAATAAAAAGAGGGACAGGATTATATGTTGACTGACCGATGCAGAGCCAAAATGAAGGAAAAAGATGGGTCGGGACACTCTAGACATCTTCATTTATTAGGTGAGCCGCAGCTATACTGTAGCTGTTGCCAAATTTCTTGGTGGCGACAGATATATCACACAGTATCACACACATTATCCACGAGATGAGAAGGATTTGTTAACGTGTCAGACATCATATGGACAGAGAGGTGAAGAGCAGTCAGAATGCGCGGCTGCTCCTCGAGCTTAGAAATGGTGGAGAGACGCTACATCCTGTTTGGGGTTGGTGAAGTGATGATGAGGCATGCTGGCTGTGGGTGTGGCGACCCAAGATCAGCCACAGGACAGCAAGAGATCCTTCCATTGTAGTTTATGATATGCATCTGACACTGCATGGGCTGGCCGTTTCCTCCTCTGCCCTCAGGGCCAGGACAGACAGACACTCGCTGTTTCTTCTGCTACCTCTCATTCTGACCATATATGGTTGCTTCCATGTCCTGTATGCAGCAACCTGAGTACTCAGCAAACAGGAAGTTAACCTTACGATGACAGCATGTGTGCAGGGCCGACCTGCACTGCACACATGCATTCACACCTTTTACTTCAGTTGTGGTTTATGTGCAGCATAGTATAATAATAACCCAGGGCGGCCAAACCTTTCAGTTTAAGTGATTAAGCTGTGCTTTTTTTAAAAATGGGGAAGTACAAGAATTGCAGAAGTGCTGTGGCCTTTCCAACTAATCCATGATAACCCGGGCTACAATATGTATCACTCACAGCAATGTGTCACTACCTGAAGGCCAAAGAAGTGATCTACAATGTGTTTAATTTAGCTCAGCATAGAAACTGTTGTCATATGTCACCTGAGACTGTTCACATTAAATTGGATCCAGGTAAAAGAAATTCCCTTGCGAGGTTTGTAATAATAACAGCAAGTCTAGTCCACACCCCACCTCCCCCCAAAACACAACAATGTAAGAGTGACTGTACCGGCAGAGGTCTAATTTCATCAATATGGGCTTCAATATGATGCCAATACTTCAAAAGCAGGAGACAAATCCTTACTATAGAAGTATTTTAGTAGGCCAATATGTAGCTCATTAAATTTTATTGACGGCATGGAAGCTAATACACTGTTGATGAAATATTTCATATTCTTAGTTCACTTTCAATATTTAGTATTTTTCCTTTATGATGCTCTGCGACGTAAGAGTTATTTTTTTATTGACTCGGACTCCATTACCATCACCATCGAGTGTTTTTACATTGTGAACATGTCCTCTTTCCCCGTGTGTTATGTGTTTATTTCTGACCTGCTCGTTTGTCCTGCAGGTTCTCTACAGGGAGGACTTTGAGAAGAATAAAGGGAAAGGCTTCAGCGTGGTCGCAGACACACCAGAGCTGCAGAGAATTAAGAAAACGCAGGACCAAATCAGCAATGTAAGTAGCTCCACGTCAGAACAGCTGCTGCAGCTGTGGATGTCCCGTCTCCTCGTTGCTTTGAGTGTTGTTTTGTATTGAGAACCTGAGCAGTAATTGCTTTGTTGATGCTGACCTGAGGATTTGTTCTGACCTAAATAATTACTCCTTTTAACAACCATTGCAAAGGCTAATTTTCTTTCACAACAATTGCAGCTTTTACACTCTCTTTTACTTTTTGGCATGTAAACACTTATCATGTATATAGTATTTTGATAATATTTTGCATGCTATGGAAAAAATACAACATCGGGATTTCAAGCTTGACAATAATTAGCATTTTAACTGCCTTTTCTCCTCCCAGTTAGTCACTGACGCCATTAAATTTCGGGTCTCTTCTTTAAATTCCAGGCCTCGAATTAGAATTCTCCTCAGATCGTCTTCCACACAGCCTGTTGTCCTCCACTCGCTCATCCTGCTTTTAAGCATCTCCCATTATTGATTTGCCATTTATCTGTAAATACTGAAAAGCGACGTGGAAGCGCATGCTTGTGTCCCCTGACCGCTTAACTCGGCAGCCAAGGCTTTTATTTTGTACGTGAAACACGCTCGCGCACCAAATATACATCATTACGTGTAACCAGCCCTGCACCAGCCTCGCTAATGACATAATTAGTGTGGATGGTGATGGGTAATTACTGCTTTCACATGATGAAAGACCCTGCATGTCTGAGATCAAGGAAGACGCGGAATGATACACATTTACTACATGTATTTATGGGGCACCCGCACACACGCGGCATAAAGATAACAAGTGCAATGTGTAAGTGAAGTGTTTTTAGTCGGACTGATAAACAAGACATCTGCTTGCAATCAGTGCGTCATTCACTACCGATCGTAAGGAAACCACCCCCGACGAATGCTACAAATTCTCTCTTTTGTTCTTCACTGGACAGAGAAACAAACCAGTTCCCTCGGTGCCCTCCTCAGAATGTCAGCAATTCCAAACCTTCCATTAACGTCTAGTCTAGACTTGTTCTTTTTTTTGTTTTTTGTCATCAGAGTCTGTCATGACTCCTGATCTATCTTTCATTTGCTGTAGTTCTGCAGCAGACCGGTCACTTCTGCTTTTTAGAACAAACGCCATCTGTCCAACATGCAACATCTAAACAAACCCAAATCATCTCCCACACACACACTCATGTAGCATATTGCACATGAACAGCCGCTGCGTTCTTCCAGTCACTCGCTTCACTGTCATCATCGCACCCAGTCTGTGAATACACTCCTCACCAGTACTCCCAGCACAGTGGTCTCTTTGAGCGCGGGTGGAAGCTGGGACAGAATGGAGATTGTAAATCTTGACTGAGGCCCTGTGAGTCAGTCTGTTATCGGCCCGGTAATAAGGAGTGAGTGTTGTTTAGTGCAGTGACTCGGTTTCAGTTTGATTCATGCCGCGCGGCGTTGTAACACTAAGAGCTGCCTTTGACACTGACTTCAAAGGTCACAGGCTGATGGTGAATTCATTCCGTTTCACATCAGCTATAGTTTATAGGTTTAACCAGGTTAGGGAAGGTAAACATACAGATTACATAAGTCTGCTCATGGCATGTTTGGTCCTACGCGTTTTCTCTCTAGCTGGTTTATTTTCACCCCAAGCGCTCAAGCTTCTAGTTACTTCCTTTTTTTTTTTTTTAAACCTCACCTGCTCTTCCTGATTAGTCAGCAACACTGTGGGCCCGCCCACGCACACACACACTGACACACACGCACGCACACACACTCTCCTTCCGGCTGCTGAGATGTCGTTTCCTTTCAGCGTCAAACGGCATCCTTTGGCTTTGCTGCCCCACCTATCGTCACAGACTCACGTCTCCTGGAGAGTGAGTGGGAGACCTCTGGTGTAGAGAAGATGAACTACACATTATGAACCATTATGAATGCTGCTTTCATGGAAATATTGTTTCATGTACTCTGTTTTACTGCCACTGTTTTACTGTCTCATGGTAGTCTCTTAATAAATCATCACACACTTAATTAAGTTAGGCTTAGGATGATACCTTGAGGTTTTGTTTCTGGTTCTCATATTTTGGTTGCTTCTGTCCTGTAAACATTTTTTTTATTTGTCTCTACCAGATTAAGTACCATGAGGAGTTTGAGAAGAGGAAGATGGGAGGAGATGCTCCTCAAAAGCCGAGCAGCCCCAACCCAGGTAATTAACCCAGCTTCCATGTTTGCTGTTGACTCTGTAAAGACTTCTTTGGTCTACGCAATACATAGATTTTCATTTTTTGTGTTCATAGAAACATGCAATAAATATTTCATCCAAAGGAATCTTATTGGTTATAATAACATAATCTAGTAAGAAATGATCTCATCCATTTAAAATAAACTTTACCAATTGTTGGCTCAAGTAGCATGAACATAAATAACAAAACCTTGTTCAGTAAAAGTCCAGTATTTGGCCTTTAACATGTTGATAGATTATGTTCTTCCTGTTTATTTATGTGCCTGTTTTACATTTGCTCTCAAAAAGCCATTGTTCAGGATGTTGTATAACAAGCAAATCAGCAGCCACTGGCCGCACGTTTTAGCTCACTCTTCTATTCAATGAGTAAATGCACCTGTGTTAACATGTAAAGTCAACTCCCCTTAATACGCCACAATACAGATTTAAATTCCACATGAACTAGTGAGAATTGGACGTATTTGAGCAGCTCACCTCGTCTGTTGTCTCAGCAGCCTTCCAGCCCTCTGGAGGATCTCAGAACTACCACTTTGAGCCTGCTCCTGAACCCGTGCGCCAGGCAGCTGCCGGGCCGCCCCCAAGTGCAGGGGTAGGTTGTACTCAGTGTTACACTGCTACTGGCTTTAGTTCAAGCCACAGCCGATGTCGTCTGACTGACGCAGCAGCTGACTGAACCCCTTGCTGTCCACAGAAGCGGTACAGGGCAGTGTATGACTACGCCGCCGCCGACGAGGACGAGGTGTCCTTCATGGACGGAGACGTGATCGTAGACGTGCAACAGATCGACGAGGGTTGGATGTACGGCCGCGTGGAGCGCACCGGGCAGCAGGGCATGCTGCCGGCCAACTACGTGGAGGCCATCTGAGTGAGAGGGAAAGAAAGGGGGGAGGAGGTAGAGAAAGGGAGGGAAAGACAGAAAGAAAGTCCAGCGCCATCTCATCTCACCTCCAGCCACTTTCTCTTGATTTTGCTCTTGTTCCCTAATCTGTCCTGTGAGACCCTGACACCCCCCCTGCATTCTTGCTCTGCACTCACTGTCTGTCCTTCTCCTTCTGTCAGTCTGTCTGTGCCGATGTTTGGATGTTCATCATCCACTTTATCTTCCCCCGATCCCCCCCCCCCACTCTCTGTTCTGTCACCAGTGGAAATTGAAAGTCTTAAAAGATAAAACTCGCAGTGGATCGCAGTATGTCGGGGGTCAGCCCATGTCACAGCTCCATCTTTGCTATAGCACTTAACAATCCTGACACGACATCTTGCAAAAAATAAAGAAGAAAAAAAAAGTGTATAACAAATTCACCAGATTCATCCAGACATCATTGTGTGAGTGCGTCTGCATTTACATCATCCTGTTGTTCTTTCTTTAATCTTGCATCATGTTTCTGTCCAAACTGGAAACGCGGTTCAATCGTGAATATTCCTGACTTGCGTACATTCCTTTAACCTTTATCTCTGCTGCACCAGTCAGCCACCTACCAGACTTGACAAAGAGGTTTTTATGATATTTAAATATAGACACGCACCTCGACCCTTGAGCTCCCTGTTTAGTTGTAACTGGAACCGTAGCCTAACTGAAGAGCTCCTCCTGCCGCTGCCTTTGTCCGGCGCGTTGGATACAGGAGGGATCAGGGACCAGTTAGTGGAGAATATCAATGCATCGCCTGCAGCCTCACTAAATACATCAGCTCCTTTGGTGGGGATACGCAGTTTACACGCACTTCTTTGTAGCCTGAATGCCTTCAGTCCTGAGTGAAACACAAACTTAAAGTCTAGAAGCCAGACGTCCTTTTCTCCACATCACTCTCTAGAAAAAGAGCGTTGAAAGGCCAAGCACAAACAGGACAGGGAATAGTTTATTTTAAAATTAATTTCACTGATTTTGTTGGAACATTTGAGTCTTTTTTCCCCCATTTAATGATTAAGAATTTGTTGGCTTTGCTAAATGTTGTCGTTTTGCTCACGCTGTATTTCATCTGCCTTTTCTTGGTATTGTAAGATGCTTTCTTTTTTAATGTCGGTGTATTAAATAAATAAACCAGCAGCTTCATTTATCAACCAAGGAGGAAACATGTATGCAGCCTTGTGTAGTGGCAGTTTTTGAAAAGGTGTGATGTAGATGACTTAAACCTGCAGTTTCAGGTCAGAGTGGTGGCAGCTCATGTGAAGATTCATCAGGCTTATTGCTGACACATGGATCTCTCCTATGCTGATTCTACAGCTTCTAATCAAGAGTAATGGCATTTAAATGGAAGTGAAATAAAGTTTTATTGTATGCTTTGGTCATTAAACGATCTCTAAAGGCCTTTTGGTGCATCTTGTAGTTAAATGCCAAAATTATTTTTGATATTTGACTTATGAGCCAACATTGTTTTTGGTTTTGTTGAGGTCAGTAAAGTGTAAAGAAAGTTGGATCTCGGATGTGAACTGAAGCGTTTATGTTGCTGGTTGGTACACAGAAAAGCAGCGTATCATGAAAGATCATTAGTCACTGTCCCTCGGTGGTGTAAATAATCCCATTGGCCCCTGACCACACACCTCTTCCCTTATTGTCTTGCCGTGTTGTTCCTGTGTGAATTACTGTGACGGTCACAGACATGAGCGATCAAGACGGTGCATTTTTAAATGGGGGCCTGACATGTTTTCAGCTTTATTAAAAAATAGAAAAAAAAACGAACAGGGCTCCGAGTATGTAGCTAGATGCCATTGTACAATTGTATATGTATCATAATGGTCAGTTAGGGAACATTTTTCAGGTCATGGTGCTCTGGGAAGTCGCTTGCCTGCAGGTTAAAGTTCGAAAGTGATACGATTTTAAAAGACGACACGTGGGAAAAATCTAGTTGGTTGAACTCCGCAACAAGTTGTGAGTGTTGGAAGAATGACGTGTGATTTAGAAGGAGACACCTCGAATTGGTTACATGCTGCCAAACAACACAAACACTGTACAAGATGTTTGCCTGTGTTTTACATCAGCCTCTGCTTGTATTTGCAAAGCAGATGTTGGAGCAGGAAGCTGTTTCTCATGGGTAAACCGGCGAGTTTGTGGTTTGGCTTGGAGTGAAATGATGATGGTGGCTGCTTGCTCAGTTTTAATGGATTGCTGGTGGCCTCTGTTACGGCGCAAACGCGCGATGTTGTCGTTTGGGATGAAAAGCGGGCTGCAGATGCCCGGCGTGGCCTCGCTGCGGCTCAGGAGGAATCCGTCAGATTTGAGCATGCGATGAAGCGTGCGCGTGAGCTGGTGGTGACCCAGGCGTCACTCAGGAGTCGAACCTCTTTGCTCTCCTGCTCTGGCGTGGCTCATCTACTGAACTGTAACATATCATGACCCCGTTTCCATTGGGTTTCTGTCTTGTAACCTGTCCACCCGTCTGCTGAGATCCCTCTGTCCTCCGGCCTCCATCGTAGGCTCCCGCGCTTCTGACGAATCATCCCCTGCTTCTATGATACTGGTTGTATACTGTAGACTTTGCAGAGTGAAATCATGTAATCCACAATTGCAGGTTTAGCATTCAGACCAGTTTTGTGCATTCCATCTTAAATAGTTTTGTTTTTGATATAATTTTGTTATTTTTTAAATGAAAAAATAAAGATATCATATGCATATTGACATACACATGTATTCAAAGCTCACTCTGAATACATAATCATAATTAAGGACCTGATATCATCTCCTGTTGCCCTGTTACAGCACTTCAAATTGTACATGGTTCTGCAGATACAATAAAATGTCATTTTTCTCAGACTGTTCTTTGTGCTGTTTCTTCTATTTTGCAGCAGAATTGTACAGTTCAAGTCCTTCGGTACCACACAATTTACAGTACAGTTGACCAACAAAGGCGTTTTAATCTAACTATTAGTTTAGTTACGGTTGTGGCATAAAACTAAATGAATTGGACACATTTCTGATTAATGCAGCCAAATATGACATCACTGCAATAAATCTACCTCCAGGAAAGGTTGAATGTGGAGGAGGTATTTTGAGTTATTTGTGACTGATGAGCGGCTGCTTAACAATCAGTACAACGCTGGTTTGTTACGTCATAGCCTGTAGTTAATTGGTCAGGTTTACAGCCTTTGTCTTTTGGCTCATTGTGCTTTAGTTTCTCCAGCAACAAGGACACATTATCAATATAGGTTATTTCTAGTCTGTTTTGTAGAATGTTTTTTTAATTTTTATTTTCTTGGTTATTACCTGAAAATGTACCACATTCTCATTTTGGCTTCTTTGTTGCATGAGAAGTTACAACTTGTCTGTGACCCTCGATGAAAATCTATTTCTAGAGATACTTGAATGCATTTATTTTTCATATAAATATATGCATCCCTTCATAATTAGTGTGTGAAATGGCTTTAAAAACAGAATACCGACATATAATCTAATAATAATTTCCTCCGCCAACAGACACGCTCTTCCTGTTTGGGAGCAGCAGAGGGAGGGCGGAGGCGTCGCGCTCCGCCCTCCTCTCCGCCTCTGCCTCCTCTCCGCCGCTGGTGGCGCTGTTGCGCCGCAGTCCGTCTCCTCTGCACCGTCTCCGGCGCCGGCTCCATCATGGTGGACATTTTAGTGTTGATGTTTTTCGCCATCATGGGCCTCGTCTTCCTCTCCTACATCATCTACATGTTGTGATACGATGAGACGACCGCGGCGCTGCGGGCACGGGGGCGCGCGGGGTGCGCGTCGCGTCGCGTCGCGCCGCTCCTGCGTCGTTGGTGCGTGGGGCGGACAAAGGTAACGACGCGCTAGGTTGAAAATGTCAGACGAGACAGACGTGTGGCTGCAACCTGTTTATACTGTTACATCATAGCAGCCGATGATAACACATTACAGCAAACGGCAGATGTTCAACGCCGTCGTGTGTGTTTCCAGGGAGAGGAGCCGAGCTGGGACCGTGAGGCTTTCCTGTTGGAGCTGTCGTGCAGGATGTGAGCATCAGTCCACTGAGGAGGAAAAACAAATGGGAAAGAAGTGGAAGCCAAAGCGTCTGTGCCTCTGTCTCCCACCTGCATCATGTCTCTCCTCACGTCCAGCTCTCCTCCTGAGTTGGTCCCTGATCTGTGGACCTGACTGCTGCTCCAGGAGACCCCACCTTTCTGCAGCCAATCTCACCAGTGTGTGTGTGTGTGTGTGTTAGGATTGAGTATGTGGTAATTGTTCCCTTTGTTACACTCAGTTGTGCGATGATGATTAAACACAGTGACGAATTGACCTTTTTATAATAGTTTAAGCTCTTATGGATGACGTGTGATGCACAGTATCATAATTCTGACACAAACGTTATCAACTTCTCTGTTGTCAGCGACGCCGTCACATCAGTGTTAGTTCATTTCACTTATTCACGTGTTGCCACTATGTCCCCATCAGGACACAAGCAGCCCGGTCCGTCTTCTTTCAGTATCCTTTTTAAAATCGCATGAACATATGTTGTATCATCTCAGAAACTTACACCTTGTTTGTACTTTACAACCAAACCTCAAATTATCTGTTATATTATATAAATATATATATGGACACAGTATAATAATGCTATATTTATTGATTCACTGATGATTTACTGAAATGGGAATAAAGGAGGTTTCAGTAAACACAGTTCTCCCCTCTTGAGTGTGGAAGTAAATTTATGTTGTAATAAACGTCCCAGCTGGAGTCAAACCAGAAAAGCTGCAGCCACGTCTACCGCTACGTCCTACACGCCGCCGCAAATATTTGTTTTGAAACGAGCTTTTATTTTAGCTGCTGCTAAAAGTGATTTTATATTTATAAAGAGGGTATTTGGACCAGTTCTGTCACTGACCTTGAGGGCGTGCAGATGGTCTGAGATGCAGTGAGGACTGTGTTTATCACATTAACACGCCCCTCCCCTCCCCAATAAGTGGGTTTTAATGTAGTTGCCGCTATAATCATAACAAATGAGCCGACATGAGGCATTATGTCATCAGACCCTGTCTGTTGGTTGGAGTTTTCATAAGGGGCAGTTTGAAAAACACAGCAATAGTTATTCTGTCAAAGCTCTAAGGATGTTGTTACATGTAAATTACTCTGACCTCTGACCTTTTAAGGTGGAAAATATAAACATAATGAGTGTATACACCACTGTTCTTGTGATCAACGTTCCGAAGCTTAAGTTGACTTTACACGTTTTTTGTACGTGACCTGCAGCCTCCCAGGGTCTGTGTTACTCCAGTCCTGCAGGTGGGGCTGTTCACCTGCAGTGGTTTGTGGTCAGCGAGGCGATGGCAGCGAATGCGTGAGTTAAACTTGGCTCCGTCCAGATGTTTGGAACAACAGGTTGCACGACACCAAATGACAGCGGTGTGATCTCAGTTTTGAGTCACAGCTGGTGTTAAACAGCAGTGCGCTTGCGTCTAACGTGCTCTAGTCTGTAAATTAATGAATGGCTATTGTGTTTACTTTTTGTTTAGTCGTTAGTGTGTGCTGGGGTTCATTTTATTTTGACATCCTGTTCTTGTGACTCATGCTTATTGACACTAAGTCGTCCTGAGATTGAACTGTATGAAACGGCAATTTTCATTTTGTGTAACAGATACAGGACGTGAGCCGTCTTCATCCTGTTCCTTCATCCCTGTGCATGACTTCACTGTGTTCTTCAGCTCATTCTGAGCGTTTTAAATGTTTACACTGAGAAAAATCAATAGTTTTCTGTAGTTTCTTTTTAGAAAATGTGAAACTGAATAAAAACAAATTGAAAGAATTAAACAGTGTTTTTTCAACCAGCTGAGCCTTGACCTTACGGTTCCTCACACTCTTCCTCTCCACTTCCTCCAACCACTCAGGTTTCCCCTGCATGTGTGCAGACAGAGACGCTCTCCGGAATAATCTGCATTCCTCCGCCGATAGCACAGTCTACCAGCCTCCCCGTTACACGGCGCGCGCGCGCGGCTCGGACGCTGCGTCTGTGGCGCAGGCGGATCGGGTGACACCGCAGCGCTGCGCTGGAGGACGCACGCACGCACGCACGCACGGCGAGCGCGCAGAGCGTGGGGCACGGCTGGTCGTCGTGACCTTGTTAGACCCGCATTCCTGACCACCCCGCCCTCGCGGGCCCCGGGACTCAGAAAGGAGCCGGAACAGGTGCCCTTTTGTTTTTCAGCGGCGGAGGCCGCGGGTTTCCCCCGGAGCCGCGTTCTTGGGCAGATGCAATAGTGTTGGGGACCGATTTGAAAGGAGAAATCCACCCGTGGAGCTGCAGCTGCTGGCAGAAGTTTTCTCTTTCCTCCGTCTTCTGGATTATGGACAGAACAATACGAAAGCAAATGGTTCAAGTGCAGATGGTGATGTCATGTCAAAGCATAAGTACAACAGCGTGTACGCTGATCATCACATATTGCTGTGTGTGTGTGTGTGTGTGGGGGGGGGGGGGGGGGGGGGGGGGGGGGGGGGGGGGGGGGGGGGGGGGTGGGGGGGGGGGGGGGGGGGAGGGGGGGGGGGGCAGAGGGAAGCGGCAGAGGATGTCTTTTTCCTGGCTCACTACGAGCCCCGGGCCTCGAGCGCTTTCCTTTTTTATATGTGAGTTGTACGAAAGTTCGTTCCACCATTCAGACGTCTGCTCTCCAGCCGAACCTGGACGTCAGCCATTGCTGCGCGGATGCTCCCGCGCTTCGGCATTCCTCCCGGAGACGCTGGGGCGTCTGCTTCCAAACGCCGCACATCGGACTACACGTCCCAACATGCCCCCCCACAATGGAAGGCGGGGGCCGTAAATCCTGCCAGCCAATGGCTTTGTGTCTGCGGAGCTGTGGTTGGCGTGTTGCGCGGCAGCTGTTGTCAATGGCAACAGAGGTTTTCAGGGAAGCATGAGCTGGACAGCTGGTAGAGGGTCCGTCTCTCCTCTGCCGGGAGTCACGTGGTCGCCGTCGCAGCCAATGCGCGCCCTCTGCCCTCCTCCCCTGCGTGCTCCCGCCCTCTCATTGGCTGGCCGCGGCTCTGTGCTGGCTGCAGCAGGAGGGGGAGGGGAGATGGAAAGAGAGGAGGGAAGCGGAGCCAGAAGCGCGAGGGAGGGAGGGGAGGAGGCGAGGCAGAGGGCCAGCTTACACTGTGAACGGGTGAAAGAGCTCGAGAACGAGGAGCGCTGAGCGGGAGACTCTTCCCCGTGCGTTGTTATCAAGGAGGAAGGTGAGGACCCCCCCCCCCCTCCAACCACCACCACCACAACACACGCCCTGCTGGCCCCCCGGCCTCCACCCAGAGCAGCAGGAGCAGAACAGGACGCGGGAGAGGACGGGAGGAGGACGCTGGATGCATGAGACTGTCACAGCCATGCCTCTGTGGAGCCGTGCGGCAGCAGCAGCAGCAGCGCTGGGCCGCCGGGCCGCCTCGCCCGTGTGAGCCGAACCGGGCCGGACCGGCGTGTTCGCGGGAATACGGAACAAAAAGCCAGAGGAGCGGGAGGAGACGGCGCCAGGGAGCCCGTGCCATGTCTGGGAACAGGAGGAGGCAGCAGGACCGCTGAAATCATGGACCAGGTGAGGATGGAGAGGAGGAGGAGGGAGGGGAGGGGAGCAGCACCTTTTAATGGGCTCGACCCAGAACCCAGAACACCCCTCGCCTCTGTTTTCAGTCCCTGTGGGCTAAAACAAGCAGCAGATGTCTTATCCTACAGCATGTTTACTCCTCGCTTCTCTGTGAGCTCTTCTTTACTCTGGGAGATGAGGAGGGGGAGAAGGGGGGGGGGGGGGGGGGTTACCAAGCTCCTGGAGGAGTGACACGGCCCAAAACGCCACCAGCTTATCTCTGGTCGCCCGCGTCGTATCAACAGCTGGGACGGAGCGAAGCAGCGAGCGAGAGGCGTGGCTGCGTTCGGCCGCCGAGCTGGCGTCGCCGCGGCGATGTGTCTGATCACGCCGGGATGGAGGCATGCAACAGTGTGTGTGTGTGTGTGTGTGTGTGTGTGTGTGTGTGTGTGTGTGTGTGTGTCACCAGCCTCATCCACGCCTTCGCTTGTTTACTCTCAGAGCAGGAGGCGTCGGGTGCGTGTTCCTCCCTCACAATGAGCGCGAATGCTTTAAAGTCCTCGATTTCTGCTGCTGATGCTGAACGGAACCAGCGTGTGGTGCATTTAGTGGCTCCGGCCTCGTCTCCCCTCCTGGTGCCCTGAATACACACCCGCGTGTGTCCCGCTCATTGATTACCTCATCCTCCCTCCCTCCCCCCCCCCCGTCTCCTCTGTTACGCTGTGTCCTCTACTCTCCTGAGGTTGAAGTGGTGCGAGCGTCAGTGACACACCCCAGCCCAGCGTTTGGTGAATTATGAATGCTGCTCCTCCTGCTCAGGTCATGGTGATGTTAGCCCCCAGTTTAGTGGCCAGTATGTCATCGCTGCCCTCACCCGTGTGAACTGTGCCGCTCGCAGGAAGCAGAAACTATTTCCAACGCCGCGCAGGACTCGCAGATGCTGACTGTGCGCGGCCCCGGCCGGGCCGTGTCATTTTAATAAATGCGATTGCGGCGCTTCCTGTTTGTCATGTGGCCTTGTCGTCCAGCAACACGCCTGCGAGGCTTTATCTCCTCCTGTGGTTCCTGCTTCAGGCGTCTGCGTGGCCTCTTTAACGGGACGCTGGATTTACAGCGCGAGTCCGAGAAAGCTCCGCTGGCGACGTAAACAGAGGCTGGACAGAGTGTGTGCGTGTGTGTGTGTGTGGGGGGGGGGCGTCAGCTCGCTCCAGCTGTGCTTATATAAAGAGCAGATGAGCCTCTGTCACACCGTGTGTTACTCATCCTCTCCGGGGGTCTTTTGACTTTTTATAAAGTCTCCAAAGTAAGAACAATAGATTGACACCAGGCCCGCTCCCAGGCCTGAGGGCGATTAGCCATACTCACATAATCACTTTGGGTCATTAGTCCTAATCAATAGTCATTACGGCAGACGAGGCCCGGGTTGTTGGAGTTGTTCCATCACATCCATCAGACTAAAACAACTGTTTCTTTGTGCTGTAGCAGCTTAAAAAAGGACACAATGAAATGATCAAGTGGTGACTTGTTACTTTTGAAGCGATGCTCGGATGTTGTCCTCAGATGTGCGAGCGCAAAGTGTGTCACGGGCGCGGAGGGAATCCCTCAGACTGTCTGATGAGGCTCAGCGATGTGGACTGATCGTCTGGTTCTCGCGGACGCGGCTGAAACGCGTTGTCAGAACAAAGACAGTTTAATTAAGAGACGGTGCGAGGGATCGTGAGCGCGTGTGGGCGTCTGGTCGAACAGGTGGTTAAATCTAACGCCCCCCGAGGCCCCGCCTGCAGCCCTCCGAGCTCTGGACTCCCAGGAATGTCTCCCTCTATTGTCTATGAGCCTCTGAGGGAATGATCTGTGCCCACAATTGCATGCAAATTAAAATTGAAAACACATCGTACGAACCATCCTGCAGGTCTGCTGCCGCCACGCTGACCCGTCTTTTACATGTATGGCGCAGTTCAGGCGCTGCCGGGTTGTCAGGTGGGCGAAAACCGATCGGTACGTGGCCGCAGGCGCACAATGGGCGGACTGTCCTGAAAAAGAAACTAGGACACGCATCACCGGAACGTAAACAGCTCCCGCTTGGCGCAGAACCATGACTTCGGACCTCAGTTTCAATGCACTTAAGTGGTGAGCAATGAACAAGTGAATGCAGACGGCCAGCGTGTCTGTGTGTGGGTGAGGGTGTGGTCCCTCGGGTCAAAGGTCGGGCCGAGTGGTTAAAGCCCTTCCTGTTAGCAGCACTTTGCATCACTCGGGCCCGGGTCAGGCATCTGCAGGCTGGTGACACAGGATGGGAGCAGCCGAGCGGAGATGAATGGAACCCAACAGCGGGATGAGGTTTCATCCAATTAGGAGGCTGTTTGCTACTGGCTTGGTTCAATTTAAGCTAATGGGCCAGAGTGACATGCACAGCTCTCTGTCTGACACATTTTCCCCTTCGCCCTCTGACCCCCGGCTGTGTGTTTATCTCCCGGCGCTCTCCGCGCCCCCTCCTCCGTCCTTGAGTTTGGACTTCGCGTCCCCCGCGTGCGCGTGAGGACGTCAGTCTGGAATGAACAGCTGTGCGGCCGACGCCTGGTGCTGTTCCGCTGCTCCGATCATTAAACGGGTCACAGGGATGAAGCGCTGTTAGCGGGAGCCACAGCTGCACAGAACGGGCTGATGAGAGTTTGTTTTGTCCTTTGTTCCATATTTTCAGCTCCTGTTATTCTAGTATTGTGTCCATACATTTTTTGAACCTCATTAATGAGGACAATACGAACAAACCTCCACACAGATCTGAACGTGGGGACATTTTCACCCTCATCCTGGTTGTTGCTCGTGCTCGTCCGCGCCCCCTGGTGGCCTCGGGGTGCAACCGTGGCACATTTTCTATATTTTCAGCGGGACTGGGGGATTATCTATTTAAGGAATTCTCAGTGAGCAGCTAAGGAGCAGATGGTCGTCTGTTTACACAGTCCAACCTGGAATAATACGATGCTGTCTGTGCTCCTCACCCTGACGATGCACGTTTAATTTAGAAATTAATGATGGTGGCATCTTATCCCATTGATAATACATTTAACACAAGATTATGAGGTTAATAATAATAACAGATAGGAATTTGAAGGTGTAAACCTCTATTGAATCCTCCCTCTCCTCCAGTTCTTTAAGGCTGCGTCTAGACAAACTTATCTCTGAGTTTCAGGGTCAGGGAATCGCTGGGATTAGGATACGATCTCGCTCAGTGTGCAGGATTACTCCATTGATTGTGTTTACAGCAGGACGCGTGGCTTAGTGCTTTTGTTGTATCACAACTACTCAGGAGATCTGTGACTGGACATTTTTATAGTTACAGGAGTTATAATTATTCAAATGAGGCCTGTGCCCCTGATTATAGAATGCAACAGCTGTGAAAGTTAGTTTTAGTTTATTTATTTTAGTGTATTATTTTTGATGAAACCCTCTTCTTGCTTTATTTTGAAATTTTCCCCATGCGTCAACATTTTTTGGTCTATTAATAATTTTGAGGTACTTATTTGAGGACCTGTTCTTGTGACTCATCACTGACCAGCTGAGGAATCTAAACATTGACCAGATTTGAGGGCAAGCAGTTCCTCAGTGCCTCATAAGACAAATGTCACTTCCATTGTGTGCCCCCCTCCCGTGCCACAGGAAGTGATGCGAACACAGGACGTGGAGCCGTGAAAAGTAAAGAGGCCGCAAATACATTTGGGCTCCAAGGCCTGACGGGCACGAGGAAGGAAGCTCACAGCGCTGCTACTGGAAATACCAGCCTCTGTTTATTTTCACTATCTCAGAACAGGTTCGGGGGAATGAGGGGTGGTGGCGGAGGCGGAGGTCGGCATGGCGACGTCCTTTGGGGTACGTGTGCCGTGGATTAATGGAAGCATGATTCACTGTTGCCTGTTTCTGAGGGACGGATTTGTGGAAACAGACCAGAGACGCTGTTGGATTGAATCAGTGACACCTGAACGCCGCTTACTCTCCATATTATAGACGGGAGGCATTTCCTCCTCTTTGTTCCTTTATCTCAAACGCTCCCACATGGCCTCTTATCAGCTCTCCACTTGTAAAGGCTGCATAGGGGCCCACAGGAAAACATCGGTTCGTGTTTGGAGACGAGAGCGCATCAGCCTGAAGTTTTCAGACTCACGATCACATCAGCTGCAGACAGAGCTCCTACTGCTGAGCCGCCTCCACCTCAGCAGCTCCAGGCCTCATCCAGGCCTGTAGTTGTTTACATCATTGGGCGAGAGAGAGAGAGAGAGAGAGAGAGAGAGTGTAGTCATGGTCCATCGTTCTTAGACACAAACAGCTCATCCTGTTTGTCCATGTTGTTTCACCGAGTGAAACAGGTAAATTTGCTGATGCAAAATATAAAATATTCATGAAAGCCACATTCAAGCCAGCTGCAACTCACTGTACTCGCTGTTTTGGGCCCGTCTGTGCCGAGCGCTCAGCTGTTTCCGCCTCTCGTGCCAGTTGTCCGGCCAGACAAAGGGGGCCGCTGTCGCGCGGGGCGGGGGGGGGGGGGGGGGGGGGGGGGGATTTACGGCTCTGTCTGGAAGCCGCGCCGGCCGGGGTTAGCGCTTCCCCTCCTCGAGCTTCCCACAACCCCCTTCAAAGCGTGCCACGGGGTCCTCTGTGTCAACAGGCGGCCCAATGGACGCGCAGCAGGACCTCTACCTCAAGTCTCAATCACATGATGACCCTCCCTGACCGGGACCGCGGTCCAGCAAGCAAGTAGGTTGATGGTTGTTTATGGGTCGGGCCTGTGAGGCGCCAGGCTGTGTGTCTGATTATGTAATGGCCGAGTGGAGGCCGTTCGCTCTCCGGGTGCTCCCTGCTCGTCCTCAGCCTCCAGGGAGGAGCGGTCTCCTCCAATCACGCTCAGACCGGGGCTCACCCGCTGGATGACGGGGACATTCCCAAGGCCCGAGGCTGTGTGTCAGCGAGTAAGGCCGACCCAGAGACGCAGCAGGGAGCGCCGAGTCCCCAGATGCATGAGGAGGACACTTCCTTTGCCCTAAAATGGGTCCGATTGCAGTTTTTTACCCACCTGTCCGAGGTGGTGCTCAGCATCTCTGGTGCATAAATCAAATTCCTGCAGCTCTGACAGTCTGACTGCAGGACTGCACTGTAACTGGACCATTATTCCCAATAGAAAACACATGGAGTGAAGCAGATAGGTCGGTTCAGCGGACAGAAAACGCCCTCCAGCGCCTCATTGCTCCTCTTCCACCCTAAGACCAGGATTCTCCCGCTGAAGCTCTTTGGGCCCTCGCTCTGCCACGGTGGATTTGCAGCTGATCTGGTGCTCACAGAGACCCCCTACGCCTGCAGCGGGCCAGTAGCGGGGGCGCGTACGATGATTTTCTGCCCCGAATGGAAAACGATGGGGACGTTTGAAGCATGAAGTGAGCCGCGGGCAGAAATGCAGGGGTCGATCAAAGGTCCCCCGAGGCCGTGGGGGGAGAGTGAGCGGACAGAGGGGGCGCGTTGAGACGAGGGCTGAGCTGGCAGCTGCAGCGCTGGGCCCCTAGAAGCCCCTGGAAGGACCTGGAAGACACCTAGAAGGCCTTGAAGGGCCCTGGAAGGCACCTGGAAAACACCTGGAAGGCCTTGGAAGGCACCTGGAAAACACCTAGAAGGCCTTGGAAGGAACCTGGAAGGCTCTGGAAGGCCCTGGAAGTACATGGAAGGCACCTGGAGGCCTTGAAAGGTCCTGGAAGGCCCTGGAAATCCCTGGAAGACCTTGGAAGGCCCTGCTCGTGCTCTAACTCCGGTCCGCTTCCCTGGAGGCTGGCAGCCGTTTGAAGTGGCCTTCTTATACACGCACCCCCCTTCAGAGTAATGGCAGCCACATGGGCCCCCCCGGCTTTGAACCAGCGCAGCAGCTGAAGCTTGCTCTTTTTTCCGCTTTCATTCACATTTCTGGACTGGATTCGCGTTTAAGCTCTGCGTGATGTCACAGATACTGACGCACTTCTTGGCAGCAGCCTGACATTAGTGTTCGACTGATGAGTAAGCTTCTGCTAAATGTATCTGTCTATTCACATGGCAAATATTCATCTATGGCTAAAAATATGTATTTGTCAACGCTTCTGAGAATGTGTTAATTGTAGTCGTCAACAATGGGAAATGAGGAAATTCTCTTCCTTGTGTCTGAAGACCTTTTTGTTTTCTCCATGTGATGTAATGACTCACAGTGAGGTGGACCACATGTAAATGCACTTTAGCTGGAAGTTTATTAGGACACTGGCCGCTGTGACCTGCTCTGTGACAGATCTCATGCTTATTTAAAAAATGTTACTTGCGCTTTGACTAACAGAATGCGTTGACTTTGATGTTTTTAAACCCTGGTGACGTCAGTTACAGATGTCATGCGGCTCCCGCCCGGCTGTTTGGGCGCAGCCAGAGGGAGCCCGCACGCTGCGGCCTCAGGGCGGAGCGCAGTGATTTAACCAACGCACCCTCTTCTAATTTAACTCCCTGCTTTTCCAAAACTGTCAAGTTAACGGTTAAGATCGCGAAACAAAATTGTTTCCGGTTTAGATGTGGTCCATGAAATCCTCGAAAACGCTTCAAAGAAATAGAAAAGTATGTATTAATAGAGTTATAAAAATCTTTACAAAACACTAAACGCGTATATAAACACAAATTACGTCAGTGTGACATGAACGCCGCAGTGTTCATCTAGCAGTGAGTTCAACCGGCGATTGAGCAACTAGTCCACCTATTGTTCGTTCATGACTTCCAGAAATATTAGATCACAGATAATATCTTCCTTTACCTCAAACCATGAGTCATCACGCCGATGTATTTAAACCCGACCTTATTTTGAAGGCAGAGCTCCTCGACTTCCTGTTTGTGCTCCTCGCGTGGACTGCGCGGCTGTCGGTTTCCAGGCAGGCCGCGCGCCGGGAGGGGGGATTTAGTAAAGTACAACTGATGCGGTCTGGCGGAAGGAGAAGAAGACGGGGAGGAGGCGGGCGGGGGGGCAGCGCAGCGCAGCGAGCGGCTCCGAGCAGCACAACGCGGTGGATTTCTTTGGGAGGAAGGAAGGAAGGTGGAGAAGCGTTGGAGGTATAAGTTCTAACGCTGCGTCGTTGGTCCCGCGGCTCCTCGTCTGCCTCTGTGGCGAATCAGCCTCTCGCGGTCGCAGCAATCCGCTCCCAATGAATGGAGTTGCCTTTTGCCTTGTTGGAATACCACCCTACTCCGAGAACCACGTAAGTAGCCGCGCTCGCGCGCCGACCGTTGCGGCCGCTGCGGTACCTGTGCGGTTCTGGGGTCCGGACCGTGCGGGGCGCAGCGCCGGTCAGAGGAGCTGGTCAGAGAGCGTGATTTCCTAAGAGGATTACCGCTGGTTTACATAGCCACTGTGTACACACGCGGCACAGAAACCAAGTGTTTTATCGGCACCGATGTGGTCGCAACGAACGAACCGAGCCCGCTGGTTTCGTCGAATCGAGCCAGCGTCGCGTTAACGCCCGGCTCGACTCAGCCTTTGTCCGCCCCTCGCTGCGCCACGACTCTGACGGGACGTCCCGAACGGGGATGGACGCGTTTGGGAGGTAAAATGTGGTTGGTTGACTGAAGGGGACACTTTTTTTTACTAGTTTGCTGTTTTTTTTTTTAATTATAGGAAATTGTCTCCAACAAGCTTTTAAACTGTGCAACAAGAATATGAAAGAGAGGCTGGTGACGTTTCCCTCATCTTCATCTTTTCTTCATAAAAAATGACAACAGTGGTTTGCTTGGTTTGAGTGTTTGCTTTGAGGTGTGTCACAGAGAAGTCATGAGGGGCGGCCGTCCACTTGTCAAGAGTCTGGAGCTCTGATTCTGTGTGCGTGTGCGTGTGTGTGTGCGTGCGTGTGTGTGTGTGTGTGTGTGTGTGTGTGTGTGTGTGTGTGTGCACGCGCTGATGTTCTCTAGTCTCAGTTTTCCCACCTGCTGTCAATTAGCATCTCCTTTTTTCCAGTCTGCTGTGGTCCACTCGTTTTCATCCAGCAGAGAGCGAAGCCTCCTGCTCTTTTATTGGACCTCGCTGGTTCTAAGTATCAGGGTTCAGATGTCTTTTATTGTTTGGGCTTCACGCTTGTTACAGAAAACACTGCGGCAAAACTTGAAACTCTCTGCGTCGAACATGTAACAACTGCTGGTTTGTCTCCACAAAACCGTCAACTTCATCACCAGGAAGCAGGAAAACTCAATTAGTGGCGTCTTTGGCTGTTCGACATCTCTTCTTACAGTGCTGACCTTAAGTGGTCTAATCTCAGTCCCTGACCCGCTTCATTCCTGACCTTTGACCCCGTGCGTCCCAGCCAACACCCAGCTCTTATTTAGTCTGGAGTTTTTCCACAGTGGCCCAGTGCACATGCAGAACCGCTGGCCCTGAACCACTGAACACCCATCCTTTACAATAATGTGATAAAGGCCGACAGAGAGATGCAAAACTGCTCCGAATAAATCTGATTAAACGCTCACTTTGTCAAAACAAGGCCTAAAGTAAATCGGCCTTTGTGTTCTGGAGCTGAGAGCGGGAGGAAGGGAGGCAGCGTGCGTCCGATGAGCGGTTCTGATGGAGTCCGGCGGGACGGCGCTGACGTCGTTAGCGCGGCCCGCTCTAAGGTATCAATCAATGAGCGATGCGGCGAGCGGCGGGGGCAGAGGCCCCACGGCCCCATGCTGCAGTGCACCGCGT